>NC_055699.1:6281630-6917880 GCF_017639745.1 Melanotaenia boesemani
ATGGACAGCACAAAGATACAGCAGGCAAATATAGTGAACTTCACAATTAACCAGACTAATTTAAAGATCTGTCTTCAGTGATCAGAACAAATAGAGAGAAAAGGAACTCTGGTCTTTCTTTTAGTCAAACCAAACTACTCTGGTGTGAAAAACTAATGCACACTGTTGAATATTTCAGTCAACCTTTAACGGTGCAAGAAGTAAGCATTGTTAAATTAAGCAACTTATATTCTCATGTCAGGCATGTCATGGAGAAGATTTAGCCAAGATATCAGCATATTGTGAGCATCTATTAAGATATTCATTTGCACGAGTTTAAATGTTGGCGGAGCTCTTGTGGTAAACAGACAGGTATACAGCACTTCTTTGTTCTAACAGGTGACCAACAGAGCTGCTGCTGTTGCAGCATAAAACTGAATTTACATTGTGTTTAGTGTTGTAAAAACTTTTGAGCTCAAACTTTTTTTTCCACATTTAGTGATTATTTTTGGAAGCACTGCAAAAGTGTTTTTATGATTCGGTGCATCACTGACCTTGTTAGGCCTATTTTAGGGAGAGTTTTAGGGAAAAATAGAGAGAGACAGAGACATCTGCTGAGGAGGCAGAGAAAACAAAATAAGAATGGACTAAACACTGGATGTACACAAGGCATATAAGTGCAACCCTAAAAAACATATGTGGTTCTATTACTATATAAATAGCTACAATGACAGTAATCTGCCCATTGGAGGGAATGGAGATCACCATGGAGATGGTGAAGAAAATGTATTGAGAAAAAGATCAAACAGATCCAGAAATATATATATATATATATATATATATATATGTGTGTGTGTGTGTGTGTGTGTGTGTGTGTGTGGGTGTGGGTGTGTGTGTGTGTGCGTGTGCGTGTGAATATATATAATATCGATGATTTTGTATTGACCATTAGAGTCAGTGTGAGCAACCCCGATTGTAATTACCAAATATTCTTGGACTCATATACATCAAACTTAAACTGAAAAGTGTTAAAATAATATTTACAATTATGCAAATGTACAAACAGGTTTTCTGGGTAGTGTCAGCTTGGCTCCACTGTTATAATAATGCAGATCAGCGTTTCTTCAAAGGTAATGATTCCCAGAGGTGCAGTCCAGTGAAGGGAGAGGTGAGCACAAAATGGGAAGCCGTTGAAGGTAAACAGAGAGAGGTGATTAGTGATGTCCAAAGAAGAGTAACAGGGTGAGTTACCATGGTGATGTAAGAAGTGAACCACTGTTGTGATGCTGACTTCAAAAAGTAACCTTGCTATGCCAAAGTGTTTATTCTGAAGTGCAATAGCCAAAGGGTCTTGCATGCATGCAGATTTCTTCTTTGCATTAAATTTAGTTAAATGGTGTATTTTTTAGAAAATGTTGTATTAATTGGCATTTATCTATGCTGATAGAGAATGCTGACATACAGGGAGTGTTAAGATGGTTCATCTCCACAAAGCCTCTTTATTTTTACCTCCTCCACACTGAGGTTAGAGAAGCATCAGCCCACCTCAAGAATAACATGCTGAAGGACATCTTAACGTTGCCGTGCAGATAAAGGTCTGCAGCTTAACTAAATACACCAGACATAAACATAAGAAATTAAATTCACTTGCTTATTTAGCTCAGTGTTATATGATGTAACCAGTGTGGAATATATACATACTGGAAGTCTTCTTTTAACTGTAAAGTATAAAACGTTTTTGCCTTGAAATTGTGAGTAAAATGAGGTAATTACATCAGAAGCAATGACGAGACTTCTGACAACCTAATTTACCATAAAAAGATATTATCTATTATACTTAACAACTATGTTTTTCTGACATTTTGCAGGAAAAGAGGTTAAGAACATCCATTACTGAGTCATTATTGTCATCTGTAACTTTAGATATCTAAAATTCCTTGTCACTTCAAGACAAACCTATTTCCTCCAAGGAGAGATGCAAGAAAGTAGAAAATGTTTTAATATGTACTGTTGTAACTTCATTATACAACACCAATTCCAATAAATGTTGAGACACCAAAAATGTAAATAAAAACAGAAGGCAATAATTTGCAGTCCATCATAAACTCACATTCTATTCCCAATAGAACATAAACAACAAATCAGATGTTGAAATGGAGGCATTTTACAATTTCATGGAAAACATTAGCTCATTTTATGAATATATATATATATTTATTCATCATTATCTGAACTGCTTAATCTATTACAGGATGTTGAGGTGCCCCTGAGCAAAGCCTTGCATGGCAGCTTCCACCATCAGTGTGTGAATGGGTGAATGTGATGTATAATGTATAATGTGTATAATGTGATGTATAGTGTAAAGCACTTTGGGTGTCTTTCCGGGAACAATAAAGGACTATATAAATACAGACTATTTATTTTTATATAGTATATATACATTTATATATACAAAAGGTGCAGCAGATACAGTACAACAAACATAAAACCCTGTGTCCAAACAGGCTGTAAATTAGAATATAAATAGAGGAGCTGTTTAAAACAACATAAAGAAATTATCTCCATATACTATATATGTATATGACATAAAGTGTATGATACTGGCAGACAAATACAAAGCATTATGCAAGAGACAAGGCTCAGATGAAAGGATAACAAACACAAACATGATCAAAACTAAGGACCACAACAAAAGCATGAAGAACCTGTAAGGTTGGGATCGGCTGAAAGTTGGACACAAACGCAGGCTGAATGTGGAAAAAAAGGTTTTAATGCAGCTCTCTCTGACTGAAGTAGCTACAAGACAATACAATGATCTGCGGTGTGCTGGAGGCTTAAGTAGAGGGGAGAACAGGTGTGACTTGTCAGGCTGATGAGGAGAAGGGACAGGTGAAGTCCGATTGGATGGGAACAGAGGAATCCTGGGTAATGTAGTCGTAGGACTGGTGATCAGTAGGCAGGTGAAGCAGGCATGACAGAACCAAAGCAGAAATAGACACAATAACCAAAGATCGTGACACTTCCACTGTTTAATCTAATTCAAACTAATTGCCTCCTGGTGTTCTAAATAAAGGACAGGAATAAACATGTTTTTATTAAATGTAAAATGATTTGTTGATCTAATGAAGATCTAATGTCTTCTTTAGTTTGATTTCAACCCTGAAGATCTGCAGCTCCCACAGGAGCCTTTGTCTTTTGGATGTTTCAAGTTTCTGTAATTTCTCGGCTCGAGTGTTAAACGCAATGTTTAACGTGACCCCATCCTGTATCTAAAGGGCATTCAGGGTGATTATTCACTTATGCCTGCCTCATGTTGGAACTGCCTCATGTTGGAACCCTGCATCTTGCCTCTCTTGCTTTCTTGTCCCAGGTGGTATCAGGGCTCCAGGTTTAGCTTACCGTGGTAAACATGGCATGAACTTGGGTTATGTTAGAAGACAACACATTTGTTTCTATATCTTTCTAACTTTTTCCATTGTGGTTTCACTTATTGCCTTGAAGGTGTTAATAACAATCCCTTATCAATTCCTTTCTTGATGAATTACTCATAGATAAATTGCTGGAGTTCCCACTCTCAATATATTAATCTTTAAAACAGAGTGTTTAATTTTCCGCAACACATGACTTTATATTTTGCCTCATCAAGCACTTGTCTCAAGGCTCTCAAAGCTGTTTTTTTTTTTTTTTTGGTCCCTGGTTTGTTGTCTGTGACATACTCCTTTGTCTTTTCTCTAACTGGGCATCTGAGATTCACCAATCATTAAAACATGTTCCACCTTTGTTTTCCACTCTTTTCCAGACTGTCAGTTCATTTACCTGCAACTAAACTATGAACAAAAGTTTACAGTTTCTATGCTTGTGGTGCTTGATTCCATTTAAACATTTTTGCATTAACATTTTGTGATTCTGAGTGCATGAGTGAATTAAAAAAAATTTATTTCCACTACATGCGAGACACTAATAGCTAATATTATGCTTTTATTATTTATTTATGTATTTATTTTTTTTTACCTTTCTTGCATTTTGTGGCTGTATGGTGTTCATGCTTCATAATTCAGGCTTGCATAAATTTGGCACAAACATCAATCAATATGCAAATTTCATTATTTATAATGGTATGCATTTGTGTGTGCAGTTTGAGATAATAGCACCTTGCAGAAATTCAACAATTAAACAAGTAAGTGCACATAAGATGAAAGATTTCATTTTGCATATTCACCAGCTCCTCATTCTGTTAGCGTCAACTTCTGCTACTTTTTCACTCCTGCTCTTTGTCAGCTTTCTTTTTCCAGCTATGTGTGGAAAAATTACCTTGACATAGAAACTTTTATGTCTATTGACATAGATTTATTTTCAGAAAGTCTACGTGTGACGTAGGCTATGTGATTTTGCTGCTCAGTCTCAAAACTGTAAAAATACAGTTTGTTGATCCGCATATACATTATGTAGTTTCACAAACTAAAAACTGTGAGATGACAATGTCTTTTTCAGGAAGTTGTTTTGAATTGTGACCACTGTGTATGAAGATAACACTATTGCCAACTTGCATCAAAAATTGCACCGCGGTAACATATCAACAATCAGACAAGACCTCAGCCATACAAAATAGAAACTATAAATATCTTTAAAAAGTCCAATTCATTAAATCTAACAAGAGCGTACAGATAAAAACCAGTGCAGAAGGGCAACCTGAAGCATCCACCCAGTTGGAGAGGCTTATTTTTATTATCATAGAGATTTTACTGTGTACAGTCCAGCCTTTAATGGAACTGCTCTCCACAGGTTGACCTATTAGCTTGGATCAGATGTTCAGTTGTTTCATTATTATTCAGAGAATATAAACCTAGCAGAGCTCTTAGATCCAAAGACTCTGGTCAACTAGTCCAGGCCAGAGTCCAGACTAAACATGGAGAAGCAGCATTTAGCTGTTATGCTGCAAACAAATGGAATAAACTGCCAGTGGAGATTAAACTTTCCCCAAATGTAGACATTTTTAAATCCAGGTTAAAAACTTTTCTTTTCTCATGCGCCTATGCATGAAATCTGCACGGTAACTTTTTTTTTAACTTATCTTGCTTTTAATCATTTTAATGTAATTTATTATTTTATTGTGATTATGTGTTGATTATGTGTTGATGCCTTTTACTATTCTAAATATCTGTAATGTCTTTGTTTTATGTAAAGCACTTTGAATTGTCCTGTACATGAAATGTGCTATACAAATAAACTGCCTTGCCTTGCCTTGCCTATCTTGGATTTCAACAGACAGGATTGGTTCATGTCCAACTACACCCTGTTTTCTGTTTTGACTGCAGTGAAGGCAGCAGAAAAATAATAGCCCAACAGCATATAATTTTCTTGTTGTGACCAATTGATTAGAGACAAGGTGGATGAGTGTAGGAATGGCAAGTAAAAAAATGCTGCAAAATGTGGCACAAAGACAAGAAATAAAAAAAAAATAAAATAAATAAAAAATAAAAAAAATGGTGCACAAGTATAAGAAAATAGATAGAAATGTGACGGTATAATACGGCAGTGGTTAACCTGTATGGACCACTTATTCCATTTCAGGGTCACAGGGAAGCTGGCCCTGTCCTAGCAATTAGCAGGCAAGAGACAGTCTACACCCTGGACAGGTCACCAAGTGCATCGCAGGGCCAATACAGAGAGACAAACAGCCGCTCACGCCTAGGGACCAATTAACCTAACATACATGTCTTGGGACTGTGGGAGAATGCCAGAATACCCAGAGAGAACCTATGCATACAGTCTGCACAGAAAGGCTGCTCAAACCAGCAAACGTCTTGCTGTGAGGCTTTGACACTAACCACCACACCACCATGCAGCCCCGCACAACTTATACAATGTGTTAAAAGAGTCTGTCTTGCCTCTTTATATCTTTTTATATTTTCTTTTCTTTTTCCTTTCTTTTCTCTTTTCTTTTGTTTCCAGACAGCCAGATTTTTTGTATACTTCTTGTGTCCTTAAAACAAACAAGTGGAGGACTTAGAAAGTCTCAGACCAAAAAAAAAAAAGAAAAAAAAATTACAGCAGATGAACATGAGCTGAAAGAAATGCTTTTAAGAAACAGGACTTTTCTGTATCGTCAGTTAATCCCCACTTTTCATTGCAGCCTCATCAGTAATGGTCTCCTTAGAAGGATGGCTGTCAAGAAACTATTCTTAAGGGGGGAAACAGGGATGGGAACTGCTTTTCTCCTCTATATGCCAGTTTTACATTCATTCTTGCATGTTTCAATAAATTGCTACACCTTGTCATATTTCCTGGCAATATACAGTACCAGTCAAAAGTTTGGACACACTTGTCTATTAAATGTAAAAGGTAATGTGTCCAAATTTTGACTGATATTGTAAATAGAATAGGGTGTCTTTAGCCTGTTTTACAGTACCGATACTAATAAATTGAAAAACATCTGAATACATGAAATCAAAATAGTAATTAAAGTCCATGTTTGCAGCAAAACTGAAACCTAGCAGTTGGTTGCACAGAAAAGGAGTGCACTGTAATGTTACCTAAATAACTGTGGCATTCTTAGTGTGCTACAATGACATTGACACATATACTGGAAAGGTTTGCGTATGGATTTTGGAGGGAAAAATTTCCACTTTCTTGCACAGGAGAGATACTGGAGCTGGAAGTGATAAGTTTTACATAACGGTCTGTAACCAGCTGCTGGAGCAGAGCTAAACTGAGCTCTGTTACAGGCCTGATAAAACACCCAGTGATCCTGCACTCTGACTTTTAATGAGAAAAGCTTCCTCTCAGATGAGAAGAAGTAAAACTGCATATAATAAAGTCTTAGAAATGTAAAAATCCATGTCAGTCTATTTGCAGTCTAAGAACAAAAGTGAAGGGTTTCATTAAGATGAAAATATCTTTTAAAACTCAAGAAGAGCAGGTGGAATACATGTTGGAAGGATAACTGTTTCTCCACAAAGACGGGAAATTGAAAATATAAACATGGTTATGAAATCAGAAAACTCACATTGTAATTAAACTGCTCACATGTTCATTTTAAGGTCAAACTAAATTGCTTGCTTAATGATTAATAGCCTATCCATTTAGAAATCCAATAAAGTGGATTGGCCATGGACTGTATGACTAAAAGAAAAGATGAACATATAAGACAAAAAAAAAAAAACTATTTAAATGCAAAAGAATACTTAAATGAAGGAAAATAGTTTTCTTTGTTCATTTGTCTTTTCATTTCAACACTTTTATGAAGGTTTCTCAAAGCTATAAATTAAATATGATAATCAAGATAGCCTTGGGTTGGAGGTAAAACCAATGGACAATTTTAAAGGATTTTATTTAAATGTTGCTTAAGGTATGTATATGCATGTGCCCAGCAAAATGCAAAAACAAAAGAAATGTAAAAAGCCCCAGCAACTGAAAGCATCATCATCAATTTACAAGGGTTGATCAAGAAAAAAAAAAAAAAAAAAAAAGACTAAAAAAAGATTAAAAAAAGAAAAAAACAAACCAAATTATATTCAACCTGGCTTTCGGGGCCACTATATTCCAATCACACCAAGGTCATTTTAATGATAAACTTTAGCTTTATCCATTAAATTCAGTTTACTTCACTTTATTCATTTTTCCCAGAGAGCCCTTTTCATTGGCTCCAATTCTGGGTGCATGAAGTTTTTTTCTATCCTTCAGATTTTCTTATGATGTTTGGACAAAACCATTCCAAAAATCCACTCTTGTGAGCCAAAGACAAAGTAAAGATTCAATAATCTTTTCACAAACTGATACAGATATTGACTAATGCACTATTTTAAATAAGCTAAGGTATGTGAATTAAAATTATGCTGCACCACATTCCACAGATAACAGGTTCTTTGTTTATTGCTTCAAGATTACAAAGATTTTAAATAGGAAATCTTGTAAAAGATGTGTGATATGCTGGCAATTAAAGACAATTAAGAACAAAATGTTCTACAAGGAGCACATCATTTTCTCCTTCAAAAGTCTCTGACTGGCCTAAAATGCATGATTATTTTTTTTCACACAATCTTTTACTGAAGAGGTTCCAGCTGCACATCCAGCGTCTGAGATTGCACATCAAGTTGGGAGTTTTGCTGAACTGTAGCTCAACTTAACACACAAAACGCAACTAATTTTAGTGCAAGCATTTGCCTCTACAACTCAGTGACTCTGAGAGCAATGCTTTTTGCTTAGATCATTTATAAACATTCCTGCCTGAAGTATGTTATGATTCAGAATTTGATCAAATTTTCTTCATCATTAAGTGCAAAACTGCAAAGACGGCCTGGTGACATCAACAGAAAAAAAAAAAACATGATCCCATGGCCATAATCTGAGGCTTTTAAATGTGGGGGGTGTTGACAGTCCAGCCCAGGGTCTCAGAGATGTGAAGTCCAAGAAACTTGAAGTTTGTGACCTGCACAGCTTCTTCCCCGTTGATGGTCAGGCCTGAGTGCAGTGTGGTCTTCGACTTCCGGAAGACTTCTTCTGTCTTCTTGGTTTTGAGGTGGGTGTCTGCACCAGGCCGCCAGAGCTTGGACCTCCTCTCTGCATGGTGCCACGTCATCATTGTTGATCTGCCTGACAACACTTGTATCATCCACAAATTTGATGAGTGTGTAGGAGCCATGGGTGGTGACGCAGTCATGGGTGTAGTGTGCACAAAAGTGGACTCAGAACACTGCCCTGAGGAACACCAGTATTGAGGACGATGGTGGACGTTGTGTGGAGATTGTGTATCTCCTCTTCTCCTTTAGTAATTCTTGGTGTATCGCCGCCACTGGTGGAGAATGAAACACATTATTTAAAATGTCCGATTTGCTTGAGAAGTGAACACAGTCTCGCTCTGGAAGAATATTAACCCCCCCCAATGGAACCGAGTCCCCAATCGGATCAAGTCTAGCAGACTATCCTGGTGTGAATGCCCTTGTTTCCAAGGTCCCACAGCTTGATGGGGGCCCAAAAAATGCAACATATATTAAAACTGATTAAACCTTAAGTAGAAATAAGAATATATATTTTCAAAGATAATAAACATTAAACAGTAATTTAAAACAGTAACAGTAAATTAAATTACCTATATGTTCTCACTTGTTTTTCCAGCAGTAAACTAACAAAAACAATGAATTTCAATGTTGACCAACCACCCCCATGGAAGTGCATGAAATGGTTTGGTCCTGTCTTAATGCATCAGTTCCCTTGTCAGCAGCGGTTTGCAAGAACCAAACCTGTTTATTAAACCCATCAGGTACTAAAAATGCAGCACAGCAAGAAAGGAAAATGTGGTTTTCACAAAAGGACAGAGAGAAATGAGAGAGATGCAAGACAAAAGAAAGGGTGTCAATATATGACTCAGTTTTTCTCCACGAAAGGTGTGTGGCCTCTATAGTTTGTGAGTGGTTGAAATTATACAATGGCTGCTAAATTAACATGTTTTTCAGTGAAATAAGTCAAGTGCACTTACTGATCTAATGTTTTTTCAAATCAGGTACCCAGGCAAGATTTTGGACCCAAGAGACAAGGCAAGGCAGATTTATTTGTATAGCACATTTCATCTACAAGACAATTGAAAGTGCTTTACATAAAGCATTAAAGGCATTACAGCAGGGTGCAGAATGCAAAACCAAGTGCATTAAAAAAACAAACATTAAAGGAAATAAATTATATTAAATTAAAACAGAAAGAAAAGGCTCAAATAAAATAGATGAAATGCAAGAAATAAAGTTCCAGTTTAGGGAAAAATTGATGATTAAGTTTAAAAATTCAACCTTAAACGGAACAGATGCAGATTTGGACTTCTTAATAAAAACTATTGGACGGCAGCAAAGAACAGGTAGGTCTTTAATTTGGAATAATTTCTGGGATTTGTTCCCAGAAAATTGATTTTTTAGCAGACAGTACTCAACACAGGCTCTTTCTTGATTTATTTTACATATTCAGTAACTTAAAAAATCAAGAAGCCTTGCTGGTCCCTAACCTTTCCTAAAACTATATGAGTTTTCATTAAAACTAGTTTTAATATTTATTATGTAAAGAACAGAGGAAATATCTACTTTTTCTGCCACAGGTGGTTATTTTGACCGCATAAGATTTTGCATTGTTCTACTTTTAGATTCCCATCCCCTGGATATGATGATGTGGAAGCATCCTCTAAAGCAGGGGTGGCCAACGTCGGTCCTCAAGAGCCACAATCCTGCAGGTTTTTCATGCATCCCTGCACCAACACACACACCAACAATAAATGTTCACATCATTAGTGCACTGAAACCCAGACAGCTCAAAACGATGTCTGCAGCAGCTGCAGAGGAACATCCAGCAGATGTGTTCAACAACCATACATATTCTAGCCGGAGCTCAGGTGTATCATGAAGAAGCATGAGCATGTGGAAAGAAGGCAAGAATATTTATACTGTTATCACAATCTACACTATTTATTATGAGGCTAAAACAACTAGAAGTCCTGTCCAGAGCAGATCAGGTCTCCTCTCCTGCTGCAGCAGGCTTTGCCTCACGCTATAGGTGTGAGTTTGTTTTTTGTTTTTGTTTTCCCTGGCTTTGTGCTGCAGCCTCTTCCATACTTCATAGAAAAAAACAAGACGGTTTAGAACTCACTAGAGTTTTTACTCTATTGAAACTCTTTAATTTGACTTCACTGATCAGTGGAAGGTAACTCATCCATTTGTTATATCAGCTGATCAATCTGATCAATCAGCTGCTGTGTGAAATCTTTCCACTATCAGATCTGAAAACGCAGATGGCGTACAAGATTATATTTCATAACAAATATAATTTCATTTAAAAACTACAACAGAGACCTGAGCTGGAAGTTAGATTTGAAGGGGGGTGTGGTTCTTAAGCGTTAATAGCGCTAATTTACACAAGAACACGTAGTTGATGAGGTGTTGATCATCTCATCAAGGGACTTCAGCCTTATGACATTTTTTATTAGCTCTGGGAGTTCTAGTTTAAACCAGCATTTAATGAGTGGTAGTAAATGTTTAGCAAGATATTTACATTAAATTAATTGTCCTTATGCCTTTATCATATGAAAACATACGAGCCAGCAGCAGCCTCGTTTCATCAGCACCTTTCGTCTCCATGCAGTGAGGAAGGTGAGCTACATTAGGACAGGCAGTTAGCTTCAGTCAGCAGCTTGAAGCAGCTGCACTAAAAAGATATTCCTACTGTAATGTTTGCAATCTAATTATTAATTATGTATATTCAACTTTCTTTAAGGTTAAGAGAATGTTCCAATATTGGAATTTTACAATAAAAAAAGACATCTAAACTGTAAAAAATTGTCTTCAGTGCATCTTTATGGCACCTTTTAATCTTGCATCAAATATTTCTATTTATATTGGAGGGGGGGCAATGTCATTGTCTTTCATGGGGCTCAAAACTCCTTGCAGCGCCCCTGACCATAACTCTTAAGCCACCGTACAGCCTGAGTTTCAGAGTTTTTCTCTAAATTAAAGCTGCTTTTTCACTCTTTTCAGCCCAGTTCTTGTGTCAAGTTATGACTTAAAAATGTCCAGCTTTCCAGCTTGAAGAACATTCATCCATCAGCCCAAATATTTGGAACAGGTTTTTTAACCAATAACCAAACAGCTTTTCCATTCATCTCCTTTTATTTAGACAGATTCAGGAACAGAGCTGACATTAAGCTTGGTGAACTCAGTGGAGGCAATTTTCATTTGTTAAGCTGTTAAATGTCAGTGAAAAACCTTTAAACGAGCAGGAAGAAACTTAAAGACTTCTGACATCCTCACACTATACTATATTAAACCACACTATATACTCTTGTAAGATATACACAGTTATTCATATGTCTGCTACAAATTATACGCCAGAGTTTTTGATTATGTTATTGCAATGTCCAATGTTTGTGAATCTGAAAGCTGGGAACTTTTAAAACTGCACCTCAGTTTTAACACGCTAAATGTTGGTTATTATATGAACAGAAGAGAAGTTTTGTTCCTAATGCAGTCTGTAATGTCAATTAAGCATGACTGTTTAAATTTGTCTAGAGGAAGCGGTCTTTATGTAGCAGGATTCTGAGCTGAATGTAAATGAAAGCAAATTAATATAATTTTAATACTTAATGGTAATGTTTTGTTTTCTATGAAGCTCTTATAATAGTTTATAGAACTTTGCTGAATACATGCTGTGAAATCACAATTTGAGGGATCATCATTTGGCCACTGTTGCTGCGTGACGTGAATTGCAATTTGAGGAAAGAACCACAAACTCAAAAAGATTATGCACACATCTGGCAAATTATGCAAGAATTTTAAAATCCAGTTTGAAGCAACTTGAGTCCATCAGAAGCTGTGAAGCTTTGCTACATGTAGATGAGTGTGAGGACAGGAGATGCAGGTGAACTGAGTTGGTACAAAAGGGAATATATGCAGAGGTTTGCCAAGTGTGAGGCTGTTGACTGTTAATTGCTGCAGTGTGTTCGCAATGCTCACAGTATTCACTCTCCACTTGAAAACAATTGAGCTACATGAAAATAAACTTCTCAGTTACAGTTAAAACCAGAACAAACTGAAAGTTGAGCAGCACTGTGACATAATGAATATATAATCAGTGATATAAATTAAAAGCTATCTGGGCACACAACAGAGTAACACTTCAAATGTGCAAAAGCTTTTGACCTCAGCCAGACACAGTGTTTAAACTCAGCCTTTTTTGGTTAATTATCTACTCAGCGTCAGTCGGATACCAGACCCTCATTTAGGCACTCACAAAAATGCTTCATGAAATTAGTAAATGGAGCTTTGACTAATGGTTCAGAAGAGGGGTGGATAGGTCAGGAAAAGGACCAGTGACGCAATTTTATATTATTACTCTTTGAAATGCATAGGTAAGGATTTTTTTTTTTAATCCCATGCTGTGGACAAATGAAAGTGGCTCATTACAGCTAATAAAGTTAGTGCAACATTTACTATCAAATAATGGGTCCAATCCATGAACTTTGAAGAGATCAAGTCAACTAATGTGCATTTATTTAAAAAACAAAAAGCACAAAGATCAGAATAAAATTGAACTGAAGTTTAGGACTAAATCATCTTCAACTTCATGAGTTTAAAAGTTTTCTCCAGAATTCAGCCATGATATGAGTATGGGTATCAAGAGACGGCTGCTAGACAAAAACAGCTTTCTCTGTCACTTGTGGAAGAGCTTACAAACTTAGCTGGCTCTTTGTTGGTCAAAGAAATGAGAACAGTAGTAAAGGAGAAGATAAAGCGTAAAAGTTCATAGAAGGACAACATCAGGATGTCAGATATTGTGTTGATCCCAAACAGGTCTGATCTGTCGAGAGATTAACTGCACAAGAACTTTGAAAGTTTACTGTGGTACAAGTAGCAGATCCTGAGAGGGATATTCCATTTCTTTCCCCTTTCAGTAGAGCTTTGGGAAGTACTATGTATGAGAAGCTTATTTACAGATAAAACATAAGAAGACTTTTTATACTGAAATCCCAGACATCAGTTAGCCCTCACGGAGATGAAAGACTAAAACATTATAAGGAAAGCTCATTATGACCAGAAACTACGGAAGCTCAGAGCTGTCACCCAAATAAAGAAAAAAATGGGACCTTATCGCTTTTATAACGTCACAAGTTTATTGTAAAAACGTAAAACGTATCACGTTGTAACATGATAGGTTTTATTGTAAGAACATTAATCAGAGTATTCTGTACTGTACGCAGATGTTGTTGCGACCTATATTGGAGCAAAATCCATTTTATGGAAAATATTTTAATCAAGCAAAACATTTAACTTGTTTTTTGTCAGTGATTAATTGTTCAACTCTGGTTTATTGTTGCACACACAGAAATGTGGGACAGTTATGAGCAACACACCAACATCTGCCTGCGCACAGTGAGACAGTGAGTGTGTGTGTCTGAGTTGCCATACAGTGTGTGTGCTGCTTTTAGTTAATAACATGTACCAGTGATTACACCTATGGCTCTCTTCTGAAAATAAAAATGAAAATTATAAAGGCTACATGCACTGCTGGGACTGGGAGAAATAAGTTGCCCACACAAAGAAGTAGTCCTGTCTGCTTTCAGGGTGCAACGTCAACAGTTTTACTGTGTCCTCCAAACTTCATCAAATCCAATGAAGTACAACTTAATCCCATTTAGTAAATTAGTCATATCTCTGGACAAAACATGCACAGTTTTCCCATACAATGACAAATATGAGTTATAGTCCATGTTTTCACCACGTTATAACTTTATATGTTTCATGTTTTTACAAAAACTATCCTGTTATAACGTGATATGGTCCATTTTTTTTTTTTTAATTTTGGGTGAGAGCTCCATACTTCTGTAAGAAACAGAGTTGTTTCATGTAATCATTTATTTCGTGAAGCATCTTTACTGAGAAGAACTCAGAGTCACAACATCCAAGCAGCCTGAGATTAGTTTAGATTTTTCTGTTTGTAATTCATTGTATAAAATCTGCATTTCATTCATTAGCCAGATTTAATATTCAGTTTAATTAATATTTAGTTTAATTAAATTCATTCATTCATTCATTCATTCATCCATTCATTCATCCATATCAGTTGGATAAATAGTTTTTTTTCAACATGAACAAATGATTTAAAACGTAGATTTAAATTTAGTTCTCTAAATTCAAGGCAAGACAAGTTTATTTGTATATCACATTTAATATACAAGACAACTTAACGTGCTTTAAATAAAACAAAAGTATTACAGGTGGTGCAAGAACCCTTGAAAGTAGTAAAAGGCAGACAAAAAAAAACTTAAATAACATCTTAATAAAATCATAAATCAAAATTATTAAAAGCAAAATAAGTTTAAAATTACCGTTCAGATTTCATGCGTCTCAGAAATCAGAGCAGAAATGTTTTAAGCTGGATTTTAAGTGTCTACATGTGGTGAAAGTTTTAATAGTTTTGACTACTTGTTTGCAGCATAACAGCTAAATGCTGCTTCTCCATGTTTAGTCTGGACTCTGGTCTGGACTAGTTGACCAGAGTCTTTGGATCTAAGAGCTCCGCTAGGTTTTTATTTTCTGAACGTATCACAGATGTATTCTGGGCCTAAACCGTTCTGGGATTTGGAAACGATTAGTAGGATTTAAAAATCTGTTCTGTGACTGACTGGAAGCTGGTGTAAAGAATTTAAAACTGGTGTGATGTGTTTAGAGTAATTACTTTCAGAAGTAATCACTTATTTTCATAATGCTATAACTCTGCTACTTACTTTTGGGAGATGTTGTAACTATAATTAATTACTCTTTTAAAGTATGTGCTCCATGATTTACTCATGATGACTGATTATAAAAAGCTTTGATTTTATAAACAACTGAAACTGATGGTCTACAAACCTGCCAAAATCAAGTTAAAGAATACAAGCAACTGAAGTCCATTCATTGCTAACAGGCAGTGAGAGCCAAAATAGCCTAAATAAAGTTGTTCCCTAACAAAGAAGACTCCTTATTTTTTTAGCTCAAGGATGTTCCTCATTAAAGCTGGATTTATACTTGAGCGGCATCTTCATACAATAGGGCCAGCGTAGTTGATGCTGGTGAAACATGCTCTAGCACTTGAGCGTAGGGTTGTGGCGTTGTGTTGCAGTTTCTCTTCCGCGGCTACCACACAAATTCAGCAAGAAGCTCCAGAAATCTGGAAACACTTAATAACAAACCAACCAAACACAAGGGAGTACTTCAACATAACAGCGCTGCAAACAGGGGTATACGTAGGGTCTGGAAGAAGTGCATGTCAAACCTCCACAGACATAAGCTGAAGCATGTGACTGTGATGCCGTAAATCCAGTATAAGTAAGTCTAAAAAAATAATCTTTTTGATTAATTCTAGGTGTCATAAAGTCCCACACTAAATACAACAGGATCGACCTAGCTCTAGAAGGAGCTGTTTATCTTCACGGATGGGCTTCTCTTTTAAAATGTCCAAATTCTAATTACAAAATAGCACAATAGTGTGAGAATAATCTGTTGGCTGATGCATTTAATATACAGAAAGGCAGTGAGTTATTCTCTCTAGCTGTGAGAATGTGAGTCAAATGTATTCTCTTTATGAATATGCAAAGTACACTGCTGGTGCCGACTGCTGGGCAACAGTCATAGGACAATATGGTGACAAACAAATAATGAAAACATTGTGATTTTAAATAGACAACAGAAACAATTTCTTTTATATTTTTTGTATTGTATTGTGTATTTTTTGCCTTTTGTACAAACCACCTCTGAGTGAAAAGATATTCATGATTAGTTACTGCTACTGTTTCTTGGGCCATTGACTACCAGTTGGAAAGGCACCAGTTTGGATCTTTGGACAACTTTCTGTTGCAGGGCCATGAGGGACAATCCAATTGTTCCTCATGTCCCTCATGCTCACATTTTAATTCTGAATTATGCCCTAGACTGTACATAAACTACACTATATTACCAAAAGTTTTGGCTCACCTGCCTTGACTCTTGTATGAACTCAATAGACATCACGTACTTAATCAAATAAGGTCAATGTGACACCGGCACACCTTTTGAAGCTATTACAGCTTCACCTCTTCTGTGAAGGCTTAGGGGAAGTTTTAGGAGTGTGTTTATAGGAATTTTTGACCATTCCTCCAGAAGCGGATTTGTGAGGTCAAACGAAAGTCTGAATTAGAAGATGAATGGCCTTTGGGATGAATTAGAGAGGAGGTCTCAGCCCAAAGATGTTCTATCGAGTTGAGGTCAGGACTCTGTACTTGCCAATCAAGTCCATCCACACCAAACTTGCTCATCCATGTGTTTATAGACCTGGTTTGTGCACTGGTGCACAGTCATGTTGGAAAAGGGCCGTTCCCAAACTATTCCCACAAGGTTGGGAGCATGGAATAGTCCAAAATCTCTTGGTATGCTGAAGCCTTCAGAGTTCCGTCAACTGGAACTAATGGGCCAAGCCCAGCTCCTGAAAAACAATAATAATAATAATAATAATACATTTTATTTGTTGGCGCCTTTCTAGACACTCAAGGTCACCTTCCAGGATAAAACAACCCCAAACCATAATCCCCTCTCCACCAAACTTTACACTTGGCACAATGCAGTCAGACAAGTACTGTTCTCCTGGCAACTGCTATACCCAGACTCCATCAGATTGCCAGATGGTGAAGTGTAATTCGTCACTCCAGAGAACGTGTCTCCACTGATCCAGAGTCCAGTGGTGACTTTCTCTACATCACTGCATCCATTGCCTTGCATTGCTTTTTGTGACATATTGCTTGGAAGCAGGTGCTTAGCCGTTGAAACCCAATTCATAAAGCTCTCTTCAGTGTTCTTGAGCTGATTGGAAGGCCATATGAAGATTGGAGGTTTGTAACAATCGACTCTGCAGAAAGTTGCTGACCTTTGGACTCTATGCTCAGCATCCGTGAACCCGACTCAATCATTTTACAGGGCCCACCACTTTGTGGTTGAGTTGCTGTTGTTCCCAATCACTTACACTTTGGTATGATACCATTGACAGTTGACTGTGGAATTTCATGACTGGACTTGTTGCACATGTGGCATCCTATCACAGTACCACGCTGGAATTTACTGAGCTCCTGAGAGTGGGCCATTCCTTCAAAATGTTTGTAGAAGCGGTCTGCATGCCTCAGTGCTTTTTATTTATTTATTTTTTTTTAACTCAGCGCTTAATTTTTAAGGTAATACTGTTTCTTGGGCCAGTGAGTACTAGTTGGAAAGGCACCAGCTTGGATCTTTGATCTGTGGACAGTTTTCTGTTGCAGTGTTATGAGGGACAGTCCTGCTTCTAGTTCTGCTCAGATTTCAATTCTGAATTGTCCCCTAGACTGTATATAAAATATAGCATTTAGTTTAAAATGTGAGGCAGACATAAAAGTGCCTTAAAGTCTAATGGCTGTTAGGGGATAGATTCAAGACGTCTCAGACCTCCATTCAAAAAATGTCAAAACTCTAAGTAAAAACATTTAAGACATTATTGCAACATTAGCAAGATTAATGGTGCCTGATCAGTGTGCTTGTACGTCTTTTAAAAATAATTATACAACTCAATTCATGTAAGCATTTTTAACAATTAAGCTGTAAATTTCTTTTGAAGAAGAACAGGATAGTGCAGGGCCAGACTGGGACAAAAAGCCAGACCGGGTGACATTCACTCTCTCAGGCCACCCCTACTCATATACTGCACACATATGCTCACACCTATGTGTGCACATCCACAAATCCACGCACCCACATATGGGTAAGTAATCGTCAAAAGCCTATTATTCTTTTTTAAATTCAAATCAAATTTATATTTAACAGCCATGCACACAAAACTAAAAGCCACCAGTTCAGTGCTTTTAACTGCCCCACTCATCAAAAGGTTCAGTACAACAGCACAACAGGATTTCTGTACTGATGAATTTTTTCTAAGCCAGATTACTATAATAAATTTAACAGAAAATGAAAAAGTTGACTCAACTTAAAAAATTAGGACACTGTCCAACCTTATCAAGGGTTCCCAAACTTTTTCAGCCCACCTGTAGAGCCATGTTTGGTTCAGCAGAACCCACCAAATGTTTGTGGTCTGTTCATGTTTAACTTTTTAGGTGTAGGTTACTGTAAATCTTACACATTAATTATTCATTCTTGAAATGATTACTTGTCCTGCTGTTGCTCTGTACCTGCTACCAGTTCCTCTTTACTACATGCATTATATCCAGATTTGCAGCACACACACACACACACACACACACACACACACACACACACACACACACACACACACACACACAAGCACATATTTCATATGGATTTGTGAACATTAACCTCAGACATCAAACAGCAATGATAAAAAGTTGCAATCAAATCATTTCTAGTAAAACCAGATAAACACACTGATAAACTGATTAAACCAAAAGTTCCCTCATCGGCATTTAACGTGGACTAATGAAATGTTCTTCACTCTCACAGTTGTGTAACTACTTGTGTGTTGGACAGGGACAGATGTGGACAGTTTATGTGGACAAACTGTTACAGCCAAGTATCCAAAGTATTAAAATATCCACCTGTCAGTTTAATACTACAGAAATAATTAACTAAACGTTTTTTTTATCCAGGTTATACCAGGAAACCCCAAATATGACCTAGTATATATAAATGGTTAGCATATCTATTTGTAGTTAGGTGTTTCGGCTGATGTGAGGTTTAATAATAAAATAACAAACCAGTGCAACATTTACAACAGAATGAAGTTTAGACTTGAGGTAGTAGCCTACCAGCTCATTATTTCAGCTACATAAAAGGGCTCATGGAGAATCTCAACCAGTGATCATCATGTTATCTTCAGATAAATGTTTGCCCCCAAACAACACGTTGTTTCCCACCCGCATCTGTCATTTATGAAATGGTTAACTCACGTGACGTTGCGAGTTACTGGACACCACTGCTGGTGGAGGATTTGAAAATATCTGAAATTTTCCGGCATTTCCCTGCCTCCTCTTGAAGCGCCTTCTCTTTTCTTTTTTTTTTATAGGTTCTCTTTCTGCTCCCCCTTTCTCTTTTTTCCCCCGAATCCATTAGTAGGCTACCAGCACCATGTTCCTCTGTCTCTCTGTTGTTCCACCTCTACGCACTCTCGTGTTGATTAGTCCTTGTGTTGAAAATATAACTTGACTACTGATATTTTTAATCAATCGCCAATTGGTGAAGATGAAACCTGACAAACACAAATTACTTTATTGGTGGGCGGGTGCTAGTTTCTGCAGACCAATCAGCTGCACCTACTGGTTCGCTGTGATTATTTTTTACTTTGTCTTCTTCTTTTTTTTTTGTCTAGGTAGGCCACTTAAGAGCCCAGGCTGGGAATGGTTCCGCTGCTCCCGAGGGCCAGTCTGGGCCTGGGATAGTGAGACTCTGAATCTTTCAAACAGCAGTTTATAAACTTTCCCAATGTGGGAACAACAGCTTCTTATGAACTATCTGTGCTCACAGCACTTTATCTGATGTTGTGGTGACAGCACCATTCTTTCCTATAGGCGACATAGGCAGTTGCCTAGGGCGCCACCTGCTGGGGAGGTGATGCACTTGCAAGCCAAATCTACCAGTAGGCGTTAACACAAGACTACGTTCACACTGCAAGTTACATAACGTTCATGCTTTGCCGAATTTATGTAGTTAATAGGTATCAAAATGAAGAGACATAGTTTAACAGTTAGTAGTAATATGTAGTAACAGTTTTATCAACATAAGAGATGTTTTACCGCTATAGTGAGAAGCTCAGTTGCAATACAGTTTCCCACCACTTGGTGGCAGTAATGTGTCAGTTAGTTGTTCAACAGACTCGCGTGAGCAAAAAAGGGTTCAGATAGCTGCTAGCCTGTAGCAAAACCAAGGGGCAACCTCCGACGATGAAATGTGAAGCCTATACGTAAGTGCAAAAAATTGCAGTTCACCCCTCATCCGCTATGGGGTTGGCTCAAAAACACAGCAAATCCCCATAGACTCCCATGTTAAAAAGACCTACTTCAAGCAGAAATAAACATGTTTAAAGCCTGGTACAAAAAAACCTATTTTAGGATTAATAGGTCAAGTTTACCTTCATAACAACTGTGAGGGGCTGAATTTTTTTTCTAACTCATCAGTTTGGATGTTATTTAATCTTGAAATTTGGCATAATTAGGGGTGTGTCCTTTTGATTGACATGTATCCAATATCTGCGTAAAGAAGGGAGGGTGCAGCACAAACATGGTTTTTAGCTGGCTAACAGTGCGCCTTAGCTTTAGCCCACCATCCTTAATTAGCCGGTTAGCTCACGTTAGATCCGAGTTGGTTCAGTTAGCTCTTAGCTACAGGCAGCTCAGAGTTTGATAGACGTCAGTCATCCACCCCCATGCTCACGGTCCCCCTCTGCCACTTTGCCCATTTTTGTATTTTCTGGGAGTGATTACAGGCGTGACGCTGCCAAGATGGCGATGGTAGGAACCGCCCAACGAGCTTCACTTTTGCTCTTCAGAAACCTACAGTTGACGTCACGGAGGCTTCGTCCATCATTTATATACAGTCTATGAGCAAAAATTATGAAGAAGTATTTAAAAAAAAAAAAAAAAAAAAAAAATTAAGACAAAAATGGTGGCAAATCCCACTTAAAAGGCAAAAAAAAAAAAAAAAAATTGCTCAAGAACAATCCAATTCATTAAGTAAGGTTTTGTAAATGGAGGCAACAATGCAGAGTCGAGAGGTCTGTATGGAGTGTTGGCTAACGTTAGCTAATGCTTTCCAGCACTGAAACCTTTAATACTAAATCTGCATTTAGTAGTCAAACATCCAAGAAATTTTTTTAACTACAGATGCAGAAAAACAGCTGTCATGTCTGGCAACTCTTAAAAGAATTATAAGAAAAGCGTATTAAACAAATTGTTCAATTAAATGTTTTATATTTAAATACATATATAACCTATAAATTTATTTATACTTTATTTAATCTTAACCTTTCATTTTGAATGCATTTTTATCACTACATCATTTTATTGATCAGATTTCCATTTTTTTCAAGTCCCTTTTTTATTTCTCATTTATTTTCTGTTAATATGTCATGTTTAGTAGATTTTCTGTTTAAAAGCCTGACTTGAAATTAGTTTTTGTAGGTGCCTGATGTTCGATGAATTATTATCCTATTGGGCATCTTGTTGTACCTGCAGTTTCTAGTGATGTGCAGAGGTTTTTTGCTGGTGAGGCGCTGATTGATTTAAAGTCAGATTCAAAATTGTAAAATCTAAATGTCTATTTAGCTGGCAACATATTGACCACTGGAAATGTTTCATATCTCATCAGCATTTCTCGGTCACACACCAACACAAACAAACACACGGAACATATTTGGCCTAGAAATAACTTTTATAGCAGCAAGAGACATTGAGTAGAGCTAATTCATGTGTTTTAAACAATTCACATTAATTGTAAACAAATTAGTATAGAGATGTGAAGACAAATTCAGTTTTGATTCTCAGTTAAATTCTTTGTTGTTTTTAAAACTTGAAATTCTGTGTTTTTATCAATTTTAATATAGGTTGCTCAACAAGACGATAAGATAAAGTAGAATAATTCACTTATGGTCAAATTTTTGTCTTCAAAGATTTTATTTTATTTTTTAAAAAGAAAACCTTTACCTTTGTATATGGAGTCCATCCTGCTTCACAAAAACTTGGTTGTCCTCCTTATTTAGCTAACACTTCTGGTACAGAGTGTCTGTAGAAACATGGCAGCAGCAAACACCTGCCAGCTTATGTGCCAAACCCCTGAAGATGTGGCAAATTTCTGTCTGCCTCACTTTATTATTTTTCTTGCACAACCGTCACGTCAACCACCTTCCCCATGATAGTGAATAATAATGAAATAGACTGTGAGACCATTAAATTGCTCAGGAGTCCTTTGCTGGTGTTAGAGTGTGGCATTTAGAGGCTTCAACAATGAACCTTTAACAACTATCTAATTTTCTGAGATTTAGATTTTTGGGTTTTTATAAGCTGTAAAGCCATAACCATCTAAATTTTAACAAATAAATGCTTAAAATATCTCTGCATAAGAGTCTGTATAATATATGTAATGTCAAATGTAAGTTGCTTTGGATAAAAGCGTCTGCTAAATGACTGTAGAATATATTAGTTTCTCTTTTTAAGTTGAATCACTAAAATAAACGTAGTTTTGTGCAATATTCTAAATTTTTTAGGTTTCACATATATATATATATATAAATATATATACCAAGCGATTGCAACATCAGGAAAAAGGAACATGAGTGACTGGAGAAATACCAAGGCCTGAAAGGAGAACTCGAGAAGACCTGGAAAGTGAAGGCAACAGTAGTGCCCGTGGTCATCGGAGCACTCGGGGCAGTAACCCCCAAACTGGAAGAGTGGCTACAGCAGATCCCAGAACAAACCTCAGACATCTCTGTCCAGAAGAGTGCAGTCCTAGGAACAGCCAAGATACTGAGCACAACCCTCAAGCTCCCAGGAATCTGGTAGAGGACCTAGGCTTGGATGGATGAGAGACCGCCCACGGAGGGTGAAGGGACAATACCAAGCTGGAACCATTAATAAAGAAAAGGTGTAGAGCTTTGATTTAAACAGGACACTGGACAAACTGCCTCTTAATAAAATATAAGCCATCTGAGTTCATGCAGGCCTCCAGCATCATACAAACAGGATAAAGGCAGCTCAGGAAACACAAATGTGTATTTGCTAAATTTATTTTTCTTTGGACAAATACAAAAGATGATGAAACATTGGGGAGAATTTCATCCAGGCCCACAAAGTTTATTCTTATGGCATCCTTATTTTCACTTTTGTTTTTTCATAGGATGTATAGTTTAGAATATATATAGAATATACTTTGGCTTGGCTTCAGCTCTCTGACAAACTTCTCCAAGTGGAAAAAAAAAAAAAAAATGCTCTGTCTTGTCTTGTCTTGTTTACTTTATGAGTCATGTTCCCAGGCCCACCTGTAAATGAAACAAACCAATGTAAAGGCACGAAGCAAACCTCCTGCTAAAGTGCGTTACTGTGGGGGATATGCCAAGAGTCAGTGAAGTAATGGACAGTTTGTACCCAACCTCATGGAAACAGAGATTTGATTGTGTAACCTCCTCATGCTTTGTCATGAGACCAAACAGAACCAGCTTTTGGCATAAGTCATAGGTGGTCATCTAGGGCACCACCAGCAGGGAGGAGATGCTGCTGTAGGTTATGTCAACGTAATACATGGACAATCATTTCACAAATCCTCTTCATATTTATGACAATAGTATTAAAACAATACATTACATTTATAGGTGCCTTTCAGATCCTCAACAAATAAACAATAAGAAGGAATAGAACTGAAAAAAATTAAGTGAGAACCCACAGCGCAGATTTGAATTCTCAAATCTTAGGGGTAGGTTTTAGCCTACATTTATTTCTGCACCATCCAAATGAATGTTTCCATTTATTTATTTGTTTTGGATTCATATACCCTGCTTGTTATGGGTAGGCTATTGGCAAGCAACTGACAAGGCAAAACAGTTTTGTATATTTGAGTTTGAACATTTACCAGATAGCTGACCTTTATGTTGCACCTTAACAGAAGACAAGGCAAGACACCTCTAATGGTACAGTACAAGTTCATGTAATTAGCACCAACAACAATGCTATCTCAACAGTCTCTTATTTGATGCACCCAGAGCAGCAGGGGCAAGGAATAACTCTTTGTTACAGCAGACACTTGATCAGATCTGCATACGTTCAGTAACTTCTAGCCCATTCTTCCAGACAGAACTGCTTTAGCTCAGTCATATTCCCCGGATGTGTTTAGAGTATGACTTTTTTAATTTCATTTAATTTATTTTTTAATTTCACTCTTTTTGCACAATTGCGTTGTCCTGAAGAAAAATGGGTATCTTCTCGGCATCAATCTTCTAGGGTATTTAAGTAGTATTTCACCAGCATTCATCACCTTTAACAAAGACATGTTAACAATATAATTTTTATAGGCTTTGTTGTTAATGCCTTAAATTTTTTAAATGCAACTTTAGAATGTTATTTGGCACCTTTCACTATTTTCTATTTTCCAATTTCATTTAATTAAAGGAGGGACAGTATGATGTAGCATGATTCCAACTTATTAACTGTATTAAACTGTGTGCTGAGGCTTGTATTCTGACTCCTTGGGATAACATTTACAGCACGATACAGGAAAGAAATAAATAATGTACAAAATACCACTTCCACACAACATACAGTAACTTCCATCCTATCCTCCATCCCATCTTGCCTATAAATTCTGTAACTTTGCATTCTTAGCTTGACAGTTTATCTTGACTGGTTACAGCTTTAATTTCATATTGCCCAAGTTATATGTTTATTTTTCAGAAACTGACAGCTAGGAACTCAGCAGGAGCAGGACAGACTGATCTGCTCTGAGCTAAATTAGTTTCTGTTTATCAGCACTACATACCACTGCCTTGATCTCTCTTTTTTTTTTTTTTTTTTTTGCTCTTCCTGTTTTTCATCTTGTCACAGCCAAAGAGAAAACTTTGTTTACACAAAGATTTACTGCCACTTGCAGCAAGAGCAAGGGAGGAGCCCGCTCAATGAGGCCTGTGCAGCCAACCACTGCTGTTGCAAACTCTCCACATTGTCAATACTTTGTAGTGATTCAAAGTTGGTTGGTTCTCGGGGGCCCAATCATTTGCCTGGAATTACTTTTGGCAAGCAGGACGTCTGATCCGTTTATCATTTTGGCCGCGTCATGGACAGCTGCTAGATGTGCATGTGAGTAAAGTATGTGGAAGAATCATCACAGTGCAGGAATGATTCTGCATGAGAAAAAAACATAGCAACTGTTGTTTTGCAGTGCTTGGGGTGGCCATATCAAAACTGCCCTTTTTCTCAAAATTGCTAGAGAAAGTTGTTCTTACCCAGCTCCAGAAATATCCAACTAATAACAATATGACTGAAGTTATACAGTTTGGTTTTAAAGCATTTCACAGCACTGAGTTTACACTCCTAAAGTATGTTTTTTAGTTACAGACGCTGGTGACTCATCCATTTTAGTTCTTTTAGGTCTCTGTGCTGCCTTTGATACATTGACCATAGTATCCTTGTTTCTAGGCTGGAGCACCCTGTTGGCATAAAGGGAGCTGCTTTAAAAGGGTTTAAATCATATTTAAGTGACAAGAGTTTTTTTTTGTTAAGTTAGGAGATTTCTCCCCTTCAGTTCCTCTCACCTGTGGGGTCCCCCAGGGGTCCAGCCTTGGTCCAGTCCTCTTTTTGCTGTATATGCTTCCTCTAGGCTCCATCTTTAAGAAATGTTTTTCACTGCTATGCAGATGATTCTCAGTTTTATGTTCCCCTAAAGTGTAACACCTCATCTTCACTAGAAGTTTTACTGGGCTACCTAGATGAGGTTAAATCTTGGATGGCACAAAATTTCCTGAAGTTAAATGAAAACAAAACTGAAGTCCTGTTATTTGGGCCTTCTAACCCTGTGTTAATCAGAGCATCCAACTTGGACCCCTGGAACTGTAGAAAAAGAACATGAGTTAAAAACTTAGGAGAGATTTTTGATAATGTGTTTTATGTGATAAACAGATTAATTCAGTCACCAGAGCCAGCTTATTTCACCTAAGAATCATATCTAAGGTCAAACCATTCCCCTCCTTTTCTGACCTTGAGAAAGTAATACATGATCAAACCTCTTCGAGGCTAGACTACTGCAATTGTCTTTATTCTGTCATGATCAGTGGGATTTTGATTTAAGGTTTTGTAGTCCTGTAATGTTTAGTTCTGGTTTCCTGTTTTATTTTGTTGAGTTTTCCCCTTGTGTATTGTTGCCGAAAAATTACTGCAATGAGTAAAAGTATATAAGGTTCATTTACAGGAGAAGTATTGAATAAAGAATTACTTGCAAGTAAATGAGAGTGGTCATCCCAACTCGCATGGAGTAGGCAGCGACTCTGATGATTCATCAGAGAGAAACTTGTTTTATTCAGCTGGTCCCCAGCTGAAGGTCAAACAGCAAAATAATAATATGAGCAATAGAAGACTTAGTGGTGCCACTTTCTTCCTGTTTTCAGACAAAGCCCACATACCACAACAAGCTGATGTCCCAAACAACTACTGCTATCTAGCAGGTCGAAAACCAGTCTCAACTCTGCCATATCAGAGTTCTGGGAAGAAAGTGGTCAGTCTGACCTCACACACATATACACAATGAAAACTGTAACGTCAGTATTCTGTAAAATGAGAACACACAATATGAAAATGTAAAAGTGAATGGATTAACAATAATAAATTAATAAAGAAAACTGATTATACATGTGATTAATATTAATTAATTAATATTACCATATGCAGCTAAATATCTTTCACAGTATTCTCTTTTGCTTTCTGTGTCCTGTTGGTTTGTATTTATACCCCAAGGTTTTAGTTGTCCTGGGTCAGATCCTTGTTGTGTTTTCCTGTCATGTGTTCCCTGAGTGTTTAGGTTAATTTCCAATAAACTTTTTGCCTGGACCCATCTACCTCCTGCCTCTGAGTCTTGCTATTGGATCATCACCTCTGCTGCACATATTCAGGTATAAGTCAGTCTGTGTTGTCTCGCCTGCAGCTTGTTCAAAATGCAGCTGCTCAACTTTTAACAGAGACATGTAAACGCAATCATATCACTCCAATTTTAGCTTCTCTTCACTGGCTCCCAGTCCGTTTCAGTACTTCAGGTTTTCAGGTTTCAGAGTGGATTTTTTGAGATTCTGTTTTTCAAGTGTTCTTCCCCTCAATATCAGAACCTCACCAACAGTGGATGTTTTTAAAACTAATTTAAAAACCCATTTTTCTCCCTGGCTTTTAACTCGGACTAAACTTTTGGTATTTAGGCCTTTGTGTTGTTTTTCTGTTATTTGTCAATATACTCATCTTTTTTCACATTGTTATCATCCTGTCAAAGCTCCCAGGTGCAGCTTTCACAAAGAAAAGAGGAGGGAGAGGTCATAGCAGTGCCGGTCAGTGGTGATGTGGAGCCCTAGGCAAACTTCAACTGTGGCGCCCCCAAAAGCAAAATATGTAAAATAATGCACACGTTGTTTTTTATCTGAAATTCCAGCAGCAACAACTGAGTAGTCCCTGGTTGGCTTTGGTTTTTATAAATGAAGAAAAAATATGGGCAATTGAATCTAAGTGGTCAATTAGGTTCTGGTAACGTGGAAGCTAAGGTAAATGCATAGTATTTTATTTACCAGAATAAAAACAAGACTGCTACTCTAATATTGATTTTTGGAGAGGACACTACATCAAAATGATCTTTTCCGAATGGGAAACCCAATTCAATAGAGTGCCTCAGGGTAGAAATAAAAAGGCTGTTTAGGTTCACTGGAAATTTCAGGCTTCGGTATAGAGATGTTGAATATATGACAGCGGGTTGTGAACCTGACACTGCATTCGGAAATCAAAGACAAGTCCACATTTTAAGTTATCTACTTGCCAGTTGAGTCAGGTCTAGTATGTCTCCATGCTAAACACTGTAGGGGAGAGACGATATAAAGTTATTCATCATCCTCACTAGCTAATACAGACATTCTTTCTTCTGATGAATCTATTTCTTCACTTCTCTCACGCTCTCTGTGCTTCATTGAAAAACTCAATGACCTATTTAAGGATGCTTGGTAAGTTGATAGCTGATTTTTTTTTTCTTGCAATGAAAGAGAAGGTGGAATTATTTAAGTACGTTTATGTAAAAGTTTAGAATTAAAGTATTTTCTTTTTCATTTTGAGGATGTTGATTTTGGTGCAAGCAGATGACTTTGGAATTGTGAGATGTGAAGGAGCCGAGATTGCAGATCCACCTAAAGATGTTGGTGTCATCAAAGAAGGATGCACTGTGCTCCAAGCTCTCAGTGCCCTCCTCCTCCTTGGTTTGATCTATAGACTAAACCTGAGCTACCCAAAGCACTGAAATACACATTTGAATTTCTACAGAAAGTGATGATGGAGTTGGATGGGAACAAGTTATCCACAACGCTGCAGGTTGTTAAAAACAAACTGCTTGAGAAAACCAGCCTGCATTACAGGGGACACTGAGCTGGTTTAATATACATAAATAATTCATAAAATAAAATAGTTTTATTATAAATTATCACAGGAACTTCTGAGACCTTCCACTTTGTTGTTCTTTTTGTCATCTTAAACTTTAACCGTTGGACAAAAATTTGCCGGTTGAAGTCATTTGTAACTGCAGTGTCAGGGGCTGTACTGTGAGCTTATGTCATCGTAACCTGAGCAAGTCGCTTTAGTCTGAGTGTTGAAAATGCTAGTTTCCAATGCTTCCCACTGTCTCGACAAATTTCAGTTTGAGAAGATGTTTGGTATTATACTTTGATATAACTGAAGATATTTATGTTAATCAATGAAGACACTGATATGAAAGCAGCTCCAAACAAATTGTTCTAGCTGTGGAAGCAGCCAATGTTTGTTTAAAATGGTATTAACACTGTCAGTGTCGATGTGACCTTTTTCACTACAGGCTAGGGCAGGGCTCTGGAATCCAGGGACATAAACAGGGACATAAGGGAAAACTGAAAATCTGGCACTGGGAAGAGAAGAGACTGCTGCTTAAATACAGCAACACAGGTAAACAGGATCAGCATCAGGGTTGAGCCAGATGCCTTCAAAGGCGGGTCGGAAAATCTCACTTAAGTCCGAGACCATGACAACAGCTCTTGTGTTCCTTGTGTAAACAGTTTCCTCTGTCAGATCATCTGTTTTTCAGGGATTAAAAGATTTATTTTCATCTGGACATGTAAATAACAGCATCCATATTATATCCTTTATATTTCTTTCAGTTCTTTCTTTTTTTATTTTATAGGCACTCATTTAATACAAATAAGACTTTTTATGAATTGCCTATTTATTTATTTTTTTTAAGATGTAAACTTTGCTTTTAAAGACATTAATCTCTGTTGCATTCAGGAAAACATCTCCACACATCTGGGTTAAAAGAATATATCACTGTGAACTTTATACATTTAGTCATGTAGACATGGTCAAGACGACTTGCTTAAGTTCAGACTAAAAATTAGAATGGAGAAGAAAATGGATTTAAATTACTTTTAATGTGGTACAGTTGGTGCCAAGTGAACTGATCTCAGTATTTTAGGAGCTCCTGATGTACAGGGGTTTTCATATGCTGCCGTGACACACAGCATGTAAGAAAAGAAACTGTCTACAATTTGCCCAGGCTCACCAAAATTTGACAATAGAAGATTGGAAAGACATTACCTGGTCTGATGGGTTTCACTTTCACTGCAACATTCAGATGGTAGGGTCAGAATTTAAAAGCATGGATCCATCCTGCCTTGCATTAGTAGTTTAGACTGGTGTATGAGGATATTTTCTTGGTATCCCAAATCAATCAAATAAAAAAAAAAGAGATTCTCATCATGGATGTACAGTTGACAAATCTGCAGCAACTGTGTGATTCTATCATATCAATATGGACCAAAACTTTGAGGAATGTATACAAACCCTTGTAGAATCAATGCCATAAAGAATGAAGCCAGTTATGAAGGCAAATGGGGTCCAACCCAATACTTGCGAGGTGTGTTTAGTTAAGTGGCTGATTAATGTATATTAAACCATGGTGAGCATGAGATTTACTGGATCCATGTTGTTAATGGTTTCGACTGTAGTAATATTTCATCCCTTTAAGAATTTGATTATACAGTGATGCAAATTTTTGATGGAACAGATATAATGTGTGTAAGGCCTTTTCTCATTGATAATTTCATCATCAGCATCTTCTACTTGCAAAATATCTCTTAGATAATACATTAGTATTGACAGTTTTATTTGCAAATTAGATGATTTTTTAAATTTAATGTCCAGACAATAATTGCTCTACAGACTTAAATGACATTATTGCTGTTTATATTGATGTTGCTGCCATCCTGCTTTCTTATGTGACTGACAGAAAGCTGCTGCTGGTGCTACTGAACCACTTGATGAAAACAGCATCTAGCAGAGCACCAATTCCAGTTCACAAGGATGGGTGATAAGACTAGATCATTTCACAGAGATCACTGACACTTCTGTTAAGGATGTGAAGCTTCATATGATATAAGATGAAGGAGTCTGGTATTTGAAATGGTATTACAGAGGAACAGCTACACCCAGTCAAATCTTCTCAGATTTTACATCATGATAATTAAGAAAATGTCAGAAGAAAAGGCAATCTGGTTTAGTTTTTAATTATTTCAGAGAGGAAGAAACACAAGCAATGCACTCTATGATTTTGTTATTTCAACATAACTTCAGACATAATATCAGACAGAAATATTTGTAATTTTTTAAATAGTCTTGCAAAAGGATATGAATATAACAGAACTTGTAACTTTACTATCACTAAATAGCAGCAGCTTGTGTCATTTGAAGGCTGCTTCAACTTTTCTGACCTCTGACAGGAAGATAGTAAACCATCACCAATGCTGGCATGTTGTGTGAAGATGACCTGCTCACAGGATACTCTCCATTTGTGTAGAAAAAAAACTAAGCCTAAACTTAGGCTTTATTCTGTTTCTGTTATTCAGTTTCAAAGCAAAGCTGACTCACAGGGCTCATCTAATTTCCTTACAAAACCATACAAATGTGAAGTGTATGAACGCAACAATATTAACATGAGAAAACCTGTATGAAAGACTGTATTATGTGCAACAGGGTCGCTTATCAACTGAAGAGGCAAAGAAAAGAGTTAGAGGAGAGGAAACAGTATGTTTTTTTTTTTTTTTTTAAATCAAAACGAGTCTTATTTGTAAAAACTCAAATGAAACACTTTCTGATGAATGCTGCACAGCTTGATCTGCAGTTTGAGTTTAGAGCTTAGTGGAGTCTTTTGTTGCTTTAGTTTATATACCACAAGGAGGTATATTCACACGCACATGCAGACTTAAAACAGTCTATTTTATATTTGTATGCTTTAATATTTTTATAGTAATTATTCTAACGCTTTAATTATGCTCATATCTATACCAGACCCACTACATTACAGTGTAACTGAGTCTCTGATAAGACCTTGAATGCATGTGGGTCATACTTCTTTTTCTCCTATGTTGTTTTTTACATGATTTTGTATCAGAATGATTTTTATAGAGAGATCATTTAATATTTTGATTTCTTGTTTTTCCAAAGGAAAAACACAGTTTGTTTCTACTTGGCTCACTGGGAATTTTCAGTCTTACCCATAGATGTATATGTTGTATATGTATCTAAAAGATGAACAGAGCCCCTGTGACATCCCCCCTAGGTTTCTGAAGAGCTGAATTGAAGCTCATTGGGCGGTTCCTACCGTTACCATCTTGGCAGCATCATGCGTGTTGTCATTCCTGGAAAATCCAAAAATGGGCTAAGAGGTGGAGCTGAGTGGAAGACTGTGAAGGTGGGGGTGGATGATTGACACCCATCAAACTCCGAGCTGCCTGTAGCTAAGAGCTAACCGAGCTAACCCGGAGCTAACCAGCTAACAGAGGTAGGCGGGCTAAAGCTGAGGCACGCTGTTAGCCGGCTACATGTCAATCAAAAGGACATACCTCTAATTATGTCAAATTTCAAGATTAAATAACATCCACATGGATGAGTTAGAAAATTTTTTAGCCCCCTCACAGTTGTCATGAAGGTAAACATGACCTATTAATCCTAAAATGGATTTTTGTACCAGGCTTTAAACATGTTTATTTCTGCTGTGAAGTTGGTCTTTTTAACATGGGAGTCTATGGGGATTTGCTCTGTTTTGGAGTCAGCCCCTAGTGGATGAGGGATGAATTGCAATTTTTTGCACTTCCGCATAGGCTTCACATTTTACCGTGGAGGTTGCTGCTTGGTCTTACCCAAGTGAATGGAAATAGAATACAAATAAAATCATTCTCTCCCTATATACACAAACCTAAAAGGGCAGATACAAAGAAAAGATCATGACGAGAAAGAAACAAACAGCTGTATTTGATCAAGGTGACATACATATAAAGCATTTCTTCATTTATATATTTGCATATTCTATCACTCCTGTTGAGCTCAGCTTTTAGGGAAAAAATAGCTGAGAATGAACAAAGATTTAGGCAATTTTAGGCAATCTGGTCAGAAAAGTTTTTGAATCTAAAAGTTTTGAATCTATGGTATAAGTTCACAGAAATAACCAGGTATTCGAATGTAAGTGTGAAGACATTGCCAGCATAAGTGACAGTAAACCTGCCTGTCAGACTGTAGTGAGTGGCTGCTGCTAAAGCGAGCTGTTTCACCAAAGTGATGGATTATACAGGTACTGAACAGAATTGGCTAGTGAAGAGGAATCAAAACATGAGGTCTGAGAGGCACCATAATTTTCTCCTGTGACTGAATAGGGAGCCATGCTTATAACCAGTACCTTATATAAGATACCATAAATGCAGAGCTTAAAAACGCATATCTTCTTTAAAAACAATAAAATAAAAAAGGAGAATAGTTTACTTGTAAAAGTAAATAGAAGCATAATTAAAATATTTAAGATCCACTGCTGGCATATGTTTAGTTTAGTAGTGCTGCTAATAACATTACCCATAACCTTGTTATAATTATGGATTTTTAAGTAACTGTCTTTGCTTCTTGTGCTAATTATATTCAGTGGGACCAGGTTGCTCCATTTTGAGAATAAAGCTTTTAATATTCCCCAAAAATCTGCAGGAAATAAAGATAAATGGTAAACTGAAGTTTCCCCTATTGAATTGTTGCTGCTGTTCATTATGCAGACTCATCTGCTTCATCCTGCCTCTGGTTCCTCTCATACTTTGGGCTTAGATATTATCTGTGAGCACAGGCTCTGATGAGAGTTTGGAGGAGCTTGTTCAAATTTCAGATAATCTTGTCTGGCATGCAAAGAAAAGTTATCAATCTTGCCTTTTTTTTTCTTTGCTTAGCTGTTGGCTGGATGCTACTGGTAAAGATTAACAATTGCTGCTACAATCAAATGTGCCTTCATCTTGTTATGAGGAAAAGTGGCTGGAAAGAACAATTATGTAAAACAAACTTTAAAAAAAGCATGAAAAAGACAAAGATTATAGCTGGAATGAGCAAACATGTGTTATAAAGATATAATATTTAAATACAAATCCGAACGTTACTTTCTCAATACAATCAGAGGTTAGGTAATGTTTTTCATAAATTTAAAATAATTAAACATATAATTGATTTGTAGTTAAATTAATGTGATATGACAGCTCCATGCTCCATGCATGATGTACAACTCATTAGCAGTTGCATCATGACAAATAAGTGTTTCTTGGTATTGCCTGATTGAACTGACCTACTTGTGCTAATGGAACTGCCCATTGACACGTGAGCTCACTGATTCTGTACAAGGAATGAAAATGTGTGATTCAGTTTAACTGAACCTCAGCTTGTTCAATTAACCATGGTTTACAATAAGAATTCAAATGTAGAGGTTATACAGTAAAGAAAAACAGCTTCCACTCGATTATATTTTCTACAGTATACTCACTGCTGGCAGGCAGGGTAAAACACATTATTCTAAAACAGTGGAATATCCTTAAGAGAGATCCATTGTTGAATTCCATGAGCTCTGACTCCCCTCTGATTACATTTAAAAATTCCCATAACCAAACTGACAGATCAAAAAAATCAACTGAAACAACATGCTGGCTTCCAAATTAACCCACAGGATTTTTGTGTTGTGGTCACATTAGACCAAGTTTTTAACTCATCCACATACAGGTAAAAAAAAAAAAAAAAAAAAAAAAGATTAATTCCTTATAAACTGTAGTAGCACACATGCAGTGTATTTACTGAAATGTCCCTGCCATTTGGTTAAATCTGTCTGACATAGTTTGGTTTATGTCAGACAAACTTAAAGAGTTTTTATACTCGTAACACAGTGGAAACCTTTGGTATTAACCCTTATAGGTAATCGGGGATTTTTGTTCTTTGATGACCCAAAAGGATAGTAAATTAGTGATACCTACAAGGGCTAATGAAGAGCTGAATCTGACATATTTTCTTTAAAATGTTGTTGCCAGATTTCTCTGAGCTAATTTCCTTTATATGGTTGTACTGATGGTTGTCTCTTTATAGTTTGTTACATGTAATGCTTATTTTTTATTGTATGAAAGTAGTTGGGAGTGTATAAAGTAAAGACATACTGTGGGTAAGCTTCATCTTTACTAAGTTTTTACTAATGGGCTAGTGGCATGGCTTTACTGTGCTTCGAATGAACACTACACCTGCTTCAGATTGTCTATAATTATCTGTTCGATTGCTATGTTAACTTGTGACACTGATGAATACACAGATGGTGTTGAAACATTAGTCTTAATAAAGTTTGCACAATAAAGCTCAAATTATTAATGAGCTCCAGGCCTTTCTGCTTTATGCAAGCATAATATGACATCTATCATTATGAGTATGTGAAGATTGGTGTGATAATAAGTTTAAAATGAGTAATCTTAAAAGCATCATAACTCTAAAATCATCACTGACATTCAGAATGGATTTATTATATTTAAATTGGCCACAGGCCAATCAATCATGCAAATACAGAAATGTCTTTTTCTGTAAGATTTCAACATTACTGCACATGATTCAATGCTCATAAAGTAAAGTCCTAGGGACATAGTAGGGACATTGCAATAAAAAGTTTAGGCCACAAAGGTGGTTAAAAGGACTGGATGATGTTCCACGAGCATATAAAGCATATATATTGTTCCATATAAAGTTAAATCATATTTTATTTCAAGATTTTCAAAATAATTTGAGAAAGGAAATTGGAGATATCCAATTAAGTCAATAAACATCTGTTTGCACTCTCAAATGACTTTTTGCATTAGATGGATGATGATACATGCGAATTCAGTGCAAATAGACTGATTATTTTGTTTCTAGTCTGCTCTAAACACGACTGCATTGTGTTATTGACAGTTGAATTAACCAAGAGCTCAGTGTGATGATTTCTGATTCAAATGTGTGAAGACAAAAACATTGACAGCATTCTCAGCTTGTTTGATTAGTTCTACCCTGACCAGCTTTTCTCACTGCCTGTTGTCATGGAAACTTTGCAAGAGATGACAAAAGCCCTGAAACGTTTGGGGAACTTTTGAAAAGACAATAGCTCAATAACCTCAGTATTAAATAAGTCAGTAGCTTAAAAGGTGACGGCTGGGTTGAAGTCTTCATCTGGGGGTTCAACAGAAAAAAGTTAGACTGGTGAATTGATGGAAAATATACATCATCATCATGCAGGCAGTCAAGGCAGAACTGTGCTGGTGACAAGGTTTTATTCTCGAAACACAGGACAGGGAACCACACACAACAGGGAAATTAACTACATGTAAGGATCTGCCAGGAGCAAACTGGCAACCATGGGGTATTTATGCACAGGAGGAGTAACAAGGAACAGGTGAGGTGAATGAGTAATTAGACCAGGTGAACTAATGAGCCAGAAACAGGAACCACAGGAACACTAGAGGGAAAACCAAACGTGACAAAACTGAAAACCTAAAGCATGAACATAACAGAAACTGAACATGATAAAACCCAAGAACTATAAACCAAGAGCAAGACAACATGACAAAAACCAAAATCCTGAACCATGATTAAACACACACCAAAACCCAGAAACCATGACATCATCTGCTGCATATTTAGTTTAGATCCTCTAAAAGCAATGCATAGATACTTCCTTAGGCCCTTTAAGTCACTGTCTTAAAAATATAGTTCAACAACTGTATTTCATTCTTTGATAAGTGGTTGAATTATTGATCAACCATCAAAATGTTTACATGACCAAACAATACGAGGTACAGTTTATCGGATCTTTCTAGTGGACAATTGTCTTTGTCTCAAAATTAAGCATTAGAGGCGAATTGATTGATTGATCATTTGAATTTACTACAATAGCCAGTGATACGTCATCCTTAAGCTTTTTAGCATTGGGCAGTTTCTGGTTATGATCTAAATTTACAAGTCAGCTTACTGAACAAAAACCTTAATAACCAGTAAATTAGAAAGCCTTACAATTTTGTAGATTGAGGGGCCGTCCCCACGACGCTGGATTGCAGCAAAACCGCAAAAGTATTTTAGCAAACCGCCCTTTCATCCCCACAAAGCCAGGGATTAGCCTCCATGAAACCAACCAAGTCTGAAGCCAGGATAGGTTTGAGTCCTCTACACAACTCGAGGATATGACGTCAATGTGATGAACACGTGCAAATTCTCAATCCACCCTTCCTCGAGTTTTTTATGCTTTATAGTCAAGCATTTATTCTTCATTAGTCCAAAGAAATGTTTCTCTTTTGCTTCGCAGTGAATCCTCAGCTATATTCTTTTCTCTGCTTCCGATGTGAACTTCCTGCAACACGCAGTGAGCCTTTATCTGTGCATGCGTTGTTTTGCTCTGGCTTTTGGAGTGTTTCTCTTTAGCACCCCCACAGCCCCACAGTATGTACTACAGGGGTGTCGTGGGGATGTTGAAGCCTTTCTACTAGTTTTTGCCATTGTTTTCACACCGTTTTCACACCTGAACCGGCTTCGGTGCCATGTGGACATAGCCTTAGTAAGTTCTGTTCTGTTTTTTACTCTTCATATGCAAATCAGATGCACTGCCTGTTTCTTTGTGATCAAAGCCCAGAATGGGAACCATGGAGTATTCACAGAGGGCCGAGGCCAGTGTGAGTCCAGGCGTAATATGACCCCCAACGACATTATGACTGCAGTTTTTTATTCAGAGTCCTAGTTAATCTGACCCCATGGATAATCTCTCTTTAGCCAAACCCAACTCTTTGCTTGCTGTGCCAAAGTTCTCCCCTTACTTTCTCCCATATTGCTTTCCTGACTGAAGGATCTGGCTAATGACTCAATGTGCTGTACATAATGAAAAGAAACAGACAAGCGTGTACTAAAACTAAACTAAAGCTTAGAGCAGATTTCATGTTTTCTGGTAATCTGTTCCATCATAAAAAAATAAATTTTGATTCTCGTTTTAGTTTTACCTTTCAGGATGGAAAGAAAACTTGACCCAGTTGATCTTAGAAGTTTCAGTGGTTCATATGACAACAGCAGATAAGATGAATATTACAAGTACAGGTGACTCAGGGTCACTTGTACACCAGCCAGGGACATGGTGAGTCATTCAGAGCTGGACAGTAGTAGGGAATTTTTATTTTTTATTATTTTTAATGACATCACACTAAATGCTGCACAAATCACCAAATTTTGCTTTAATTCAAAGCTTTTTTGGAACATTATATTATACAATAGCACACTTCCAACATGAAATGTCAAAACATAATGAACAGAGCGCAATACTACATTCATACGTTTGTTTTTCTTCACTTTTTTACATTAGATGATCCTGTTACTTGTAATAATCAGTTCAATATTTCATAAAATCTAGACCTAAAAAAAAGATCTTATTTCTGCCCCCGTAATATGTTACGGTGTGAACCATGAACCGCTAGTTTCTTCCTTCCCAGCTGAAGGATAAACAAATGCAACAAAAAGAAAAAAGGCAATCAGCTGATCACCGAGAGCTGTCATGATGAGAGGAGAGAGAGGAAGCAGCTGCTGCACAAACATGGAGATGACCAGATATCCTCTAGAGCTGACATGTTTGTGCAAAATGCAGGATAAATTAAAAAAATAAAAAATGCGGGAAAAGTGCGGGTGTGGAACCATCTCACTGGGAAAAGAGTGTGTGTTAAAACACCCCATTCTCTCTTTTTTTTTTTTTTTTTTTTTTTTTTTTTTTTAACCTGTCTTGTCCAGCATCGTTGCAAACAGAATGATTGTCTGGCTGCTGTCTGGTGCTGGGCAATTTTACTCTATCAAGCAGGGATTTATACTACATGTATAAAGTCCCTCTTGATGAAAAACTTTATTAAATCAGACTCTTAATGCTGGACTCGACCGGAGGGGACAGAGAGAGAGAGAGAGAAAAGAAAGTAGAGAGAAGAGGGAGGGGAGAGAGAGGGACAGAAAGGGTGTGGGGAGTGCGGGTGGGGACTTGAAACATCATACATTCTCCACAGGAGCAGCGTCCATGGGTCGCTCCAATAATGTTATGTTTATTCTTAAATCCATCCACTGAGCCAACCGGCTCATCTTTCCAGAGGAAATCTGCTTTGGAAGAATTTTTGTTCTTTGGCATCATAGCTAATAAAGAAGACAGATTATTTTTTGAGTCACTGTAAAACTGCCATTAATCCACCGCAGTGCCTATTACATCACGCTGGTCCACTGGTCACTGTGACCCTTTGTGCTTTGCAAGTCATATGCTCTGCATTCAGGCATCCAATAGGTTAGGTTACATGGAAAACAGTTTTAAAAGTTATTAAAATAAATGTAAGTTTAGTAAGTAAGTAAGTCATGTCATTGCAAGAGTACCAGTAGTGGATACCGTGGCATTCTCTGCAGCCCCACTTCCAGCATCCCTGACACCAGCATCAAAATTTTAAAACCAATTTTTGCAGTGACTCTCAGTTATCTGGGAAGACCTCAAAATAAACATGTGCTGGATAATAAATTAAATCTGAATCTTTTTAAAGAGATATTTTGTTGTGCCTTTATGACAAAGTTGCTGGAAAGGAATGGGGGCAGAGACAGAGGGGGTGGCATGCAGCAAAGAGCTCCAGGCCTGGATTTGAATTTGCACCAACTGCTTAATAGTTGAGCAATGACTGTTCATCCAGTTGAGCTTAGTGCCAATAATATACTTTCTCTTTGTTTTGTTGCTATTATATTTATTTTCAGTATACAGCAGTCTCTTCCAAGTAGTTTTATCGAAATAGACTGACACAGTATTTATTTTCCCATGGCTATTCTTCAGGATAGCCTCCAGCTGCAGCTCCAACAATCAGGGTAAGTGAGCTTGATAGAGGCTGCTCTCGTTTTCTGACAGCACTGCTTTTATTGTGATGCTTCACCAAACACTGAGAGAGCTTCTATATTTTTTAAAGCTACTTAGGGTAGCATTTTTTAATTTCTTAGATAAATTGGTGTTTCTGTTTGGTCTCTTAGTTGTCGTTGACTTCCCTGATGTCACACAGAAGGAAGCTGCAGTGGTCAAAATATGTTTGACTCTCATCTTGCCTTTCTTGCTCATTTGGCCCAGCCACCGTGGAAAACTCTTAGATTAGAAAGAAAGCAGATCACACTGAACTGATCCATTTATTGTCAAAATCTGTGATTCTGAATGCAGTTTGATGCTGCTTTTCTAGCCACAAAAGCTTATTAGTGTTACATCTAGCTCCATCGGTTATATGTTTTCTTTCATCATAGTTTTCAGTTTTCTGTTTATTTTACTTCGTGCGCTAATGCATGTTTCAGGTATTTTCACTTTCTGCCCTCCTGTAATCAGCACCTGCCCCATCCTAATGTGTTCCACCTGTATATAATTGTCTCCCCCTTTCTGAGTGTGTATTTATACTCCTTCCTTTCCTCTCCTTCATTGCCAGCTCAAATGTCCCTTATGTGTCCATTTTTTTTAATCCCCTCCTGTTTCTTTTAGTCTTTTGACCCTGCATGCCTTGTGTAATTTGCTTTCTGTCTGCCCCATTGGATATTAAAGGACATTCATTTTTTTCTTCTCATGTGTAGTCTTTCCTTCCTGACCCAGCTTTGCGACAGTTAAGAGGTCAAAAGGATGGTCAGAAGTTTTATTCCATTGACTCCTATCCTCGACAGTCAAGTTAGTACATGGTTTATGGTAAGGATTTAAAAATATGTAACCAGGAAAAGAAAAATATGTAGGAGTTTTAGTATTTAGGGTCAGGGTGCCCTTTATGTCAGATTGACACTGCCTTACACAGCAGGCTATAGATATTTTTACCATCTAACAATTTTTAACCATGGATTGTGACACTAATATGTTTTGGACATTTGGACAAAAACTTTCCTACTACACAATTATATGGTTGGAGGACAACATCTTTTATAATTGAAGCCTCTCTAGATTAGTTCTTTTTCTCTGCTTACATCTGAAATCATTTATCACCAGGTTTAATCAACCCCATTGTCTAAATTCTTTTGTAATAAAACTTAGAAGAAAACTTACAAATGTCCTTTGTTAGAAAAATCATTGTTTCAGACATTAGAAGTGTCCTTCATTTTGTGACAGAATTGTTCATTTTGCTTATTTCTGAAGCACTTGTTAAATCAATACATGCTAGTTTGTACTCCAGTGTTTCAGTACAAGATTTGGCTCATACCCAGTGGCTAATTAATAGTGTCGACAGTCAAACGTGACTACTATGTAAAACAAAACACACACACAAACATAGTTGGGTTTATGCTCAGAATGTCATGCACAAGGCAGGATGATGGCAGAGACGAACACGTCTCCTGTCAGGGTGAAGAAAGAGATTCCTGTAGCTGCTGACCACTGCTGAGGGAGATGAGTCTCCTGTGCACTGCTCTGCATTTCAAGCACTGCAGTCCTGCAGTCAGTCAGAAGCTCAGTCAAGCACAACCCCGCTAAGCATTACTCATATTTTCCTACCAGTAAAGAAAAGGGTGATGATGCTGGAGTAAATATTGACTAAACCTCACAGGCACCTTCTATTTACAAAGTAAACTGGAACTGAAGGAGATCATTACATCTTCACAAATGTGTGGTCCAAGGTGGGAAAGATTTTACTTATTTAGCTTTATCGGTGCAATATATATATATATATATATATATATATATATATATACATATATTGACAGCCTTATACTCCAGAGGTTCATCATAAGATCTCAATATCATATTCTCCTTAATTTATTTTAGTTACACATGTGAAAGAAAAAGGTAGTTTATCGTTTTGCAAAGTTGTCATTCTTTCTCATAGCCCCAAATCCACTTTCTGGCAATAATGATAGCAAGTGATAAATATATTCTGGTGTTATTTTGTCTTATTCTTCCTGCAAACATGTCTCAAGTTCTCTAACATTCTCTGTTCTTTGTATAGCTCAGTCCACTATGTCTCTGGTTAATTAGCTAACCGAGGTTAGGCGGCGAGGCTCAGCAAGGTAGAGCGGTTGTCTTGTAACCCAAGGGTTGCCGGTTCGATCCTCGGCCAAGTCGAGTTCATGTCGAGGTGTCCTTGGGCAAGACACTGAACCCGTAATTGCTCCTGATGGGTCGTGGTTGAGCGCCTTGCATGGCAGCTTCTGCCATCAGTGTGTGAATGTGATGTATGATGTAAAGCGCTTTGGGTATCATCCCAGGTACAGTAAAGCGCTATATAAATATGGACCATTTACATGAAGAAACAAACTTTGTCTTTGTGACACAAATCATTCCATTTTCACAAGAAAACGGCCCCTCGAAATAATATGAAAATTAAACCATTATCTCAAGATAATGATTAAAAAATGAATACTCAAGCATGGCCACTGTTGGCTTCCATGTAAATGGACTCCATAGGTTAAAGTGCTCAACCTATTTAGCCTCTTACTCACCCCCTCAAACACACATGTCCCACACCAGCAGAGGGCCTCTGGGAATCCCGTCCTAACTTCAAATTCGTTTATTCGTTATTCAGATCCCCATTAGCAGCCACTAAGGTGGTAGCTACTTTTCCTTGGGTCCACATCCTAAATGTCACCTATAATCCGATAGCTCCGGCTCGATACGGGACGTGTTGGTATGTGTTTCCACAGACAAAAATGAGAAGGATGCTAGAATATCCAATCAAACCCATCCTACTATTTTGGGACCCTTCTGTTGGGATCCTAGACCTACTGGTCCAACATTACAGGTGGATCTTGACACCCTGCAATCTGTTGACTGGGCAATGGAATCATTCCTTCACCTGCAACTCTGCAGTGAGAACAAAGCAGGAGTAACTCCATGTTTAAATATACCGTGGATTTTTTTGTTGTTTAAGCCACACGCAAAGAGGAATGAATACAAATTGCTGGAATTCTGCCATTCTTGTCCTTTCTTTCTGTGTCGCATTCTTCATTTTAACTCAAGGAAGGTGTTGCAGCGCTACATCACACTATTACATAGCTATCTGGCTTGTACATCTATTACCAAGTAAGCCTTTATTTTGGCTGTGTAACAGAGATCAGCGTTTACCAAACCAAACCACACCAAACAGCCCCATCCTGTGCTGGACCCCTCTTCTTGCATAGGATCAGAGTGTACATTCAGGGTAAATGTTGATCCTCTTTGTAGTCTGTCTATGAGCTGTTTTGTTTGTTAAGATACTGGTAAAATGATGAGACTCAGCACAGGGCCAGGCGCTGGTTCTTCACATGGATTTGGTGTATAACTGTCCTGAAAATTAGCAGCCTGTTTGCCTTGTTTTGCCTGACTCTGACTCATGGACAAGAGGAGCTGAAGATCAAACTCATTATCAGATCCACTAGCTTTGATTGCTGAGGCCACAGAATCACTGGAGACTCTGTTACAAAGAAATGTTAACTAACTGCTAAAACATCAGCTTATGGAATAGTATGGTCAACTTATTTTAATGAAGGTTATAAAAATAAAAAGGTCAATTATATTTAAAAAAACGTCTGACTCAGAATTAACACTGATACTGAAGTCTGGCTGCACACCCAGGCTGCATCACAACCTGAACACATGAGCATTAACCATGAGCTTGCAGCTTGAGTGGCAGTTCATGCCCACGAATCTCATGAGGTGTTTCACAAATCAGCTGGGACTGACTCTTTAAAACTGTCTGATAAATAGCATCAACTCCCCATCTTGCTCTCATTTAACAGCAGTTTGAGCTGCTGGAGGTAAGCAGTTAAAATGATCTATTGCGAATTCAGTCCATAACTTCATTACAGGTTTAACACACAGCTTTATTAACCTTCATTTATTTCAGTCAGTGTGACGTAGTGTGTAAAAGCTTATTTATTTTCAAACTGTGGGTCAAGCCCCAGCTGGGATCCAGTAAAACTGGTGACCACAGTCTGATCATTAAATATTTCCTGTTGAAAAAGAGCAAGTAGATGCACATATTAAACCATAAAACCACCAGATCTACATCAAAACATTATCAAATACATTTCAGTAACCATACATGAAAACAGCAGAAATCCTTTGCTAGTTTGATATATTGCAAAGTTTATCTTATCCAAAAAAGAATGTTTGAAATAGTGTCTCTTTTTCTAAAAATATGGGGGATTTAGAGTATAAAATGTTTAGTATTTCCTGGCTGGATTAAATGCATCTTTCAGTGTCTAGAAGGAAGTGATAGTAAAGATGACAAAGTTGCAGAAGCTAATATCTGAGACACACAAGTATTTCTGGTCAAATTCCTGAAAAAAACAAACAAACAAACAAAAAAACAAACAAACAAAAAAAAACTTTTAATGTTATTTTAAATTTTAATAATTTTATGAAGATGAAATTCCATCCCGAATTTAGAAGCAGCATATTGTTTGCATTTGGATGACGAAATAAAATTTTTAAGAACTTATTGCCAGACTTGAGTCCTCTCACCATTCATGCTTGAGTTGTTCTAAGTATCACCTAAGTTCAGTCATGTGAAAAAGTCCATCATTTGGAAGAGAGAGAGACTCACAAATGAAGAACACTCAAGAGAGTTGACAATTTTTACACAACGGCTCAGCAAGTTAACAAATTCAGCCCAAAGTCAAACCATGCAAAGCTGAGAGAAACCTAAAAAATCCTAAATGTTACATGTCACATTTTACAGACCGCAGTTAGCATGTTCAATGTTCAAGTTCACGACAGACTAAACAGAAAAAGACTGAACATGTATAACTTGATTGGAAGGGTTATAAAGTGACAGAAGAGTTGTTAGTTTCAGAATAAAACTATTTAATTTGACTTGTCAGCTGTTAAGTCCCACATACTTTTGAGAAAATAGAAAATATACAGCAAAAACACACAAAACCTAATGATGAAATTTACTACTTTCAGTGTCATACTGGATGGGGAAAGGTTTTCTAGCCTCTGAAATAAAAACAAAACTTCTTTTCCCATGCCTTGAGTTTAATTTGTGGTTATAGCTTCAAACTCGTGCTGTTGCCTGTGGTGAAAGTTCATGTAATTTTTTTAGACTGCAACAACTGTGACTGATTATGATCATGTTTATATGAGATTACCATGAATTACTAATAATAAGCTAATAGAAAAATGGAATTAATAGCCATGTTCTGTCATTTTTATTCATTATAGGGTGTTTGTGTGTCATTACACTAGGATTTCCATTAGTGACAAAAATGATCATCAGCAATTAAATTGTTAATTACGCTTATTTGCAAGACAAATAATTGTATATTTAAGTTTCATATTTCACAGGTCTTTTGTGACTTCTTCTGGTGATGGTGCAGACTGCAACCTATTAAATATCAGCACTGACAAAATTACAAAAATCCACCCCTCAAAGCACAAAGAGATGGCAGTGGAGAAGACAGTGTTGGATCAATTCTGTTTCAGAAACATCCTTTGGCCTACTATTGTCAGGTCCAGGTTGATTAAGTTAATACAAAGCTTTTTTATTTTGCTTTTAATCTACAAACATGGTAAAGTTTTAGAAAATATATGGGTTGGGAGTCCACAACTATCTGCAAAACAGCAATACGCAATATTATTATTGTCACAGTCTGTCCTGCCACTCCTCCAGCACTCCCCTGATCCTCCACACCTGTCCCTGATCCCAGCTCTCCAATCCACCCAACCTCTCACACCTGTTCCCCATTGTCTCACCAGTCCTTATAAGCTCCAGTTCACCTACCAGTCTCCGTCGGACCTCGTTCAAGCAAGCTGAACCTTTCCCCGTCCCGGTCCCGACTCACCAAGCTGTCAACTTGGACTTCATGATCAGAAGACTCCTGCTTCAGTCAGTTTATCAGTTTGGAATAAAACCTGTTAAACCAGTCCTGTGTCAGAGGGGTCCTTCATAACAATTATTAATCACACACATATTTAAAGTACAATCAAACTGCACATAGTTATTTTTTCATTGTATTTATTAATGTGAATTTCCTTTTGATGAGAAAATGCTTTTAAAAAATTGAATTTTTTTTTTCTTTCATTCAAAAATCTGCATCTTTTCTGAATCATTGTCTGAGTGACCCAATTCAGTGTTGTACATTCTGTATTAGATTGATGTGAACTCTCAGTCATCCAAGTCACAGTAACCCTAAGAGCTTCAATAAAGACAACTGGATTTTGGCACTGTTTTTTTTTTTTTTTTTTTTTTTACTTAATCTATTTTTAAGCAGGTGTATTTCATACCCAAGTCTGTCATCACAGGTATGTGAGTTCATAAGATGGAACAAATACCAGTTTGACTTTTACTGATCGATTCTTCTACCTGGGCATCGGTTTGGCTGCAGGACACAGATATATTGATTCCTGGGAGCTTATACCACAACTTCATGGTCTTTAACTGCTAGTAAAATCTGGATTATCCCCATCTGAAAAGTTTTTAGTTGCTCATCTGTGAAATTGCCCCGTATTTGTTTATATTCTTCTCTCTGTCAGAAATAAGGGACAATTGAGAAAAAACCCTCTGGTTCCTCATACTATTTGTGTTACTGAGATATGTTTTAGTGAAACAGACATTGCGTGAAACATACATTTTATCTAGTTTGTGCTTTCTGATAAGTTCATCCAAATACAAAGAACATGAACAACAAAACACAAATAACCGTTTATAACACAGTTAACAAAACAAGATTTAAATCACGTAACTCAACCCTCAACATCTTTTCTGTTATTAGAGCAGTAAAATGTAATAAAATAATTTAAATGTGCAAAGTTATTATTCCAAAGATTCCAGAAAACCACCTGGTAATTAATATTGTGCATGTGCTGCAAACTTTCAGTTATACAATACTTGTTTACATCATTGGTGCAGAGTCATGCACTCCTACATTAAGGATGCATATTAGAAACTAGTACACTAGGAGCTCAATACCTTGCAGAAAAACAAGACACACATGAGTGCTCAGGTTGTGCATGAGCAGAACCAACCTGTGGTGTTGGTTCTGCTCATGGTATTAAACAGAATAGGTCACTTGCAGAAGCCTTAACTACCTGACAAATTAGTTATTACACAATAAGAGATCCATGGCCCTTGTTGACAACACCATCATAGATAAGGGAGATAATTAGGTATCACTTAGGTTAGTTAATTCTATGATGACTCTAGTGTTGTTAATTTCTAGCAAAAAAAAAAAAAAATCTTTTGTCCTCAATGTTTTGTGTTTCACATTACATACATATCCCATTTCTTCTATTTATCATATCTAAATACATTTGCAGACCTGACTCAGCAGCTGTATTTCAGCAGAGGTTACTTTGGTTTCAGCAGTCTTTATGTGTGACTTTGAATGCGCCACTGCAGAGGATGCTGCTTGTTATCAAGCTAACTGGTCTCTGTGCCACTAAATACAACATTAGCAAGATATGCATAATATTTCAAATGGTTTTAATTCCCCTTCTTGTAGCACTCTCTCCACTTTGCTTTTAGTTTCAAAATCTCTACTTTCTTGACTGTGTGATGAAACAATCTTTGGAAATATGACCTATCAGCACCAAGAGGTATTTATCAACAGTATAATTAACCACCTGCACATTTAGCATTTGTAATCCATGAGACAAGTCTAACATCTCCTCTGCAGCTGCAATGATTCAAACACCTTAAATTCTACAAAGAGAATTTACATAATGTACAGCTAACTTTCATGCATATACAAACAGCATCTTTAATCTGATTTGTGTTGGAAATGTCTCCTTGCAGCGAACATTAATGCAGGAACAAAATTTCCAGACAGAGTTGTGGATGCTGAAACACAATTGACAGTTTAACCTTTTAACACCTGACCCAAAAATAATATGCATAAAAAAAAAAACAATAGTTTTAGTGCAAAAAGATAACAACCAAGGGACAGATGACAGTTATTAGAGTATTTAATCAGGGTTTTGCACAGTTACTGTAAAGTGAAGTAACTGTGTATCAGGTATGATATGTTATGTGCTTATATCATATTAAACCTAATTTTCTTTATGTTAATTCCTTTTAATCAATACTTTATAGTTTCACACACATTCCATTCCAAGGCTTTATGAAGAAGTTTTGAGATTAGTATTAAGTGTTGTTAAATGCTTAACATGCAAAGCTGAGCAATATCATAAGGTCAGGGTTTGCAATAGCCCTGGATCCTAGCTGCCACGTGTCACTAAACATACCGCTGGGATTTCATTTTCATGTTTTTTTCTTGGTAACTACAGAAGATGAGACTGGCCTTGCCTGCAATTATTTATTTTGATGCAGACATCTCCAGATCACAATTAATCACTCTGTTATTGCACAATAACGAAGCTCATTACTGCATAACAAATCAATTTATCTCGAGAAATCACCCTTTTGTTTTTTTCTTGAGAGTATCCTACAAAAATGAGAAAACAGTCATGTTTTCTTAGTATTGCAAGATGATTATGGTAAAATTTAAAATGAGTGTTTACTGTTAAGTCCTAATTTTCAGAATAAATATTTTTTACTGTCATGGCAGTTGGGTAGGATCTGCAACATGAAATCAAACATTTGTACAATTTTCTTTGCAATAGTAAGTTGTGTACATATCCTGTTGTTTCTTTGGCGTGTGTGGACAAAGAATCGAATTAACTCTGTTTCAACTGGTAGTTTCTCCTCAGTTTATTCCATTATTCCTTTGTCTGTGGTTTGCAAAAATTAAACTGACTTGACTAAACAAAAAAAAATTAATATTAAGCTATTATTATGATGAAACAATTCTTGTTATATCAAGGTGACATAATTAACCTATTATAAGAACTAAATAGGCTTCCCTGTCTTGATATAATGACGTCACTGTGATCTTAGGAAAGATGTTTTTTGTCTCAGAAGTGTGAAATTATGGTTTGCAAATTATGGTTTGCATCAAGCAAACAAAAGAACTGAAGAGACTGCTGAAACTATCTAAATTATAAACCCTTTAACTATGCATATAATATTTGATTGCACACAGTTTCTGAGACCTTTTGCATCACGTTATGGTAAAAACTCTAAACCCTGTTTTATGCAGTGTGATATGTGCCTTCTGGTTACCTTTCACAATATCAAAAATCTGACATATCCCACAGTGTTTCTTATATTTTCACATTTTGTGAAATGTTATTAAACCTGGAAGGGCATCCCCTTCACGGAAATAATAGAAAGAGAAATAAGATGTTGAATTACTGTGACTGGAGATCACTTAGATGTTTGGTGACTTAAAAAAAATACAGAAATCACAACAATGTGAGGAGTAGTAATAAGAGCATTTCCACACAATATATAAAGAACTTGAGGTGTCGAAACTTAACAGCTGTTTAGCCTTAAGATAAGAAATAACACCACTGAAGCTAATAAAAAAAAAAAAAGTATTAAACATGTTTTAATACACGTGTTCTTGTTTTTCTTTATGTGTACAATGCAAAAGGTGTGAGGCAAGAAGAATTTATAGTGGTTTGAGGGCATCTTGATGGGTTTTTATAAATGAAATTTCATATAACAGCACTGCTGATTGAAACCTTTCTCAAACCAAATGTATCAAGGTTTGTCAGAATCTAATGCACTTATTCTTCTTGCTCACAAAAACCTTTTTACAAGTCTTTGCTTTTATGTTGTTTGTATCTTAAAAATGGTAGTGAGAGGTGATGTAACTCATGTTTTCTTACCTGTTAGAATCCATTAGCCCCTCATTTTCTCATTGTACACATTTAGTCAAATCAAATAAACACTGTTATATAATCTGTTATTATACGAAAGGATTGATGCAGAAATAAATATAAAGCTGAATAATGTTAAATATAGAAAAATATAATTTAAAAGAAGAAAAATCCTCTCATATACCATTAATATACTCTCTGAGTCACTCTGGTGCTTTATTCAGCCATTAAATGAAATTGTAATCACCTGATGATAGTGATACACAATTTTAACTCCAAAAATTCCCCCTCACCACTGTAGCAGATTTGAGTTGAGGACTTTGCTCTCAGTGAAGAAGTGGCACCAAACATGCATTAACCAGTGCACAATTTCAGTGAAACAGAGAAGACTTCCAGTGATGAATTCCACTCGTATTTGCCATGGTTGAGGATGGCAAGAGTTGAGTCAACATGAGATAAATTACTGCAAGCAGCTCTGAACCCAAATTCCCCAAATCTCTATGTGATAAGATTAGACAGCCAATGAGAGCTTAACAGACTGCTGAAGGGTGAACAAAATAAATGCTGTACATTCTGCCCCATAAACCAAGCATAAGGGATGATCCAGGGCTACAATTGTACTGATCATTTCAGTGAATATGAGCTGATTCATCAGCTGTGCGCCGCATGATTTACAGAGGACAGTGAAGCGAGGATCCCTTGCAGGAAATTATACTGCAGATTCTCTGGAGTATCGTTGTACTTTGCAGGAACATAATTTCTTGTTTAAATAAAGTATTTGATTTACAACAGTCTGAGGATTAGAGAGCTGAAGCGGTTCATTTTTTTAATACAGCTGGAAGCTATATGTGCTGAAATATTTGGAAATCTAGAGAAAAAAAATAATTCAACTTAATATATTACTGAATGAACACCATTAAGAATTTATGCACTTAGACGTCCTTTATAAGGTTGGGTCTCCAGTCTCACTTTATTAATCTCCTTTAATATCCTCAACTACTACAGGTGCTGCATTCAGAAGCTCATTGCAACATCCATCCATCCATTCTCTGTACCGCTTGGTCCAATACGGGTCATGGGTAAGCTGGAACCTATCCGAGCATCAACAGGTGAGAGGCAGGGTACACCCTGGACAGATCACCAGTCCATCATAGGCTCATTGCAACACTGTAAAGAAAAAAAAAGAAAAAAAAAACTTTTAGAAAACTACTAAATCTTAGCAGCTGGGCTGCCAGAAAAATCGAGAAAAATAAGAGAAAATAAGTCATTTATCACAATAAAAGTACATTTCTATAATTATCAAGTTTCTAACTTTAATTTTACAAGAGTTCTTGTGTATTTGATATAATGAGCTTGGGTAGTAGAGTGGATAGCCCAATTATCGGAATGTTGTTGGGTCGATTCCTGCTCCCCCAGTTAATCTTTCATTGTGTCCTTGGGCAATACATCCCCCTTAACTTCAGTTTCGGCATCGCATGTATGAATAGAGTATGCGGTTGGCGCGCACTGGCTGCCATGTTTCCATCAGCCTGCCTCAGGGCAGCTGTGGTTACTAGCTTAGTGAATGAATAATGGATACAATGTAAAGTGCTTAGGGTGCCTTGAAAAGTGCTATATCCGTTATTATATACATGGTTAAAATCCGCTTTAAAATGATCAGGTTTAACATTTTCTAGTATATATGATGTGCATATTATACTGTAGAACTTAGCTTTTTGGAATATTGGAGTATTAACTAAACATTGCTGCATTGTTATATTTCCATCCCTCTACAGACATCTTTGATAGGCAAGTAAGTTTCACTTGTCAGAAACAGTTTGCAGAAATTAGAAGTCACTCTTAATCATATTCTACATCACAATGAGCAAAGGAACAAAGAGCTACCCACACATCCACTAAGACACACTGTTTGAAATGTATTGGCTCTTCCAGATCATTCACTCATGTTTGCTGGTTTTTTCATTAAATTAAATTTAGTACAGGATTTAATAATTTAATTTCTCTATTATTGTCACTGTTCTATGCCTAGAATCGGATTCAAGGGCATGAAAGGTAAATTCAGGTACTGTGGTCCTGTTCTCTGGAACAAGCTGCCTGCTGACTTGACATCAACTACTACAATGTCTACATTGAAAAACCCAACATAACACTTTACTATTCCCACAGGCCTTCTTTTGATACTGTTGTGTTGTGTGAGTAATGCCTCCTTAAGTGAGGCATAATTGTGTCTGCTGTTTGCATCTTTCCGTAGTTCATAGTTTTTTTCTGTAGGAGTGCAAAAAATAAAAGGCAGCTAAGCTTTTATTTAGTTTTCAGTAAAACTATGTATGAATTTTAATTAAGCTGGAACATCTATTATACTAAAAAATATCCCAGTTTTTATTTATATAGAAGTTGTGCATTCATATAAAAGAGTTGTAAAGATTTGTAAAGAGGTATAAAAGTTTCTATTCATTATTTGAGCATTATTTTAGTTTCTCCTGTTCTAAAGGAGTTTTTCCTCATCATCATAACCTCAGTGCTACTCAAAAGGGTTGGGGTTATCTAAACGATTTTTTTATAACAGGTTTGACTGGTATTAGCACCAAATATAGAAGTGTGACCAGACTAAATTGATGCAGTCTAAAATGGAGCCACAGTGTATTATTATTTTATATTCTTTATTTTACTTAGAGGAAAAAGTAATAAACCAGATGATCTGATCCCAGAGTCTTGGTCTGTAATGAGTATAATTAAAATAGAAAACGGAGGCCATGCTTCAACTGCAGCAGTCTTCATTTTATTCTGCTTTGTGCAATTCAGTCTTTGTTACAAGCAGCTTTTCAGCACTGTCAAGTGTTATAAAACTCCTTTGTGAGAGCAACATCTACTTTTTAAACATTTTTAATTTTAATGACAAATAGAGGCTGTTTATCAGAGATGCACAACCTTGATGTGCAGTTTTAGTGTTTCGATTGTTATCTTTTAACCTATTACACTATATCCATTAAGCTCCATTGGTCATTATTGGAGCTGAAAAAATTACAGGCTTCACCTATGAAAAGTAAAAGAAAAAGAAGGAGAAGGAAAAAAGAAAAACAGGACAATAATTTTTATTTTCAATTGTTGCACACAGTTAAAACCCTAATGTTCACCAAAGAAGACCAGAAGTGTATTTTAGTGCAAACATTCATGTCTGGAAAGATTTAGTCTCTGAACAGAATAAATGGCATCTGTGTGCATAATCCCTGCTAGGATGGCGGGATCCTTAGTCAAATAAGTTGTTTTATAAGTTACTCAGGTGGGGTTATTTAAGGTAACAGGTACACACTTCTTGAGAACACAAATAGATGTATACAAGTCCCTAGATACCAAGGACATGTCTATGTAACTTGTTATTGTGGAGCAATTATTAATTTAATTTGTTATGTCCTTTTAAGCGTTTTTTTTTCTTCCCTAAATATATGGCCAAGGCTGTTATAATCGTAATGACTTAAGTTTACCTCTGATGCTTCCTGAGCTTTACTGAATGTGTGTATTTAGATGTAGTTCAAGGCTGCAAACAAATACAATTTAAGAAAAATAAACAATTTGTTTTCATTAACCTAAATTATATAACACAACTGAAAATCTTCCACGTTAAACAATAGTATGTCATCACTTCAACATAGATAGATAGGTAAAAAATAGAATAAATAAATTACAACTCATACAAGAACGCCTCAGTAATGACAGGACCTTTAGGAAATGTACAAATCTCACAGTTGAAAAAACATACCACCTCCTATGTTTTGTTGCCAGATCCAGCTATTTCAAATTCAGGGTCTAAAATTACAGACAATGATAAACCTCATCAAAATGTCAGTTTTGCCAAAATTCCTCTACCTCTTTCAACACATCCCTGTACTTATTTCTAAAAAGTTTTTTACTAAATTGGACAAATCCACATCAACATTCCTATGGTATGGTAAGCCTGTGTATAGTGGGATGTTGACATACACACACTCTTATACTGAACTGATATATCTGTTATCAGTAACCCTTCCTGGGTCCAAATTGAAATCTCTGCATCTCAGACCTCTCTCCGAGCATGGCTGTACTAACCACTGACATCAGCACTAACCCAGTTGTCATTCAGACACTTTAAATCTGGTTACAGTTCAGGAAGTGCTTTGGCTCCAGTATCCTATAACCACAATTTTAACCATCCACCACAGACTCCACATTTCAATCTTAGTCTTAGAGATAAAGAGATTATTAATGGGAAAAAAAGCTGCTGCTCTATGCAGGCTGGTTTTCTTTTGGGTGTATGAGCTAGTTGTCATGGCGAGCCAGAGCAGGACCAGAGGAACAAGAAGTAGGACATCAGCTTACATGCGTCGAGGGTGTGACGTTGGTGACAGTTTCATCGTACAGAAAGCACATCTATTGCATCATACAGATAGGAAACAAAATCACACTGAGGACATTTACTAACTTGGATATTTGACTTTTTTTGGACTTTATTGGACTTTGTTCTGTTTACTATTAAGGGTCAAGTTTAATTAATTTTATTTAAATTTATTTTATTGCATTTTCCACAGTATTATTGTTTTTTCTGTATCATGAATTTGCTTATTTTTGTTGTTGTTGCATATATATATATATATATATATATATATATATATATAAATTAATTCACAGCTGAACTATTCATTTGGTACAAAAGTGGCTTTTGTGCCAATAAAGTATTTTTTGTTATTCTGTGTTTTTTCAAACTGTTGTCCATGTCACCTTTATTCTACTATCCTACTACTTCTTCTGATTCAGTCTAAATTTAAAGTACATGACCGTCACTGCTGCTCATGTACAGTAGACAACGTTACAAAAAAGGGATAAAAAATAAAATAAAATAAACAGATAAAAAGAATGTTTTGCAAATGGAGACCCGTTGTCAGCCATCATGAGCAGTTTTTTTTATTGAAGATCTGGAAGCAAAAGCTTTAACTACAGTATCTACACAATCAAAACCCACCCTCTAGCAAAGATACGTAGATGACACTGAAAAAAATCTAATCTGGCCACACACAACAACTCACAGATCATTTGAACAAAATGGACAGCACTGGAAACATCAATACATCAAATAATACATGAAAGGGATCAAACTGAAACTTAAAATAAAAATAACACTAAACAGAAAACCCACATACCTTTGCTTGTATTCTTATCTGTATGTCAATACCAGTCAAGATCTTCTCCGGACATCAGAACACCCCATGACCCACAAACTTTCTGCAGTCAGGACACTTTATGAATGAGCCAGCATCGTCACTGAAGAGGAAGACAGACATTAGAAAGAAGAGCACATGTGACACGCACTGACACACTGCCACTATCCAAAATGGGTCATAATCAGGTCAACAACAGAGACAGACATGTAGGAACCAAAACCCAAACAAAAAACTGAAAGCAACAACAAGGACAAGTTCACCTACCATACATCAGGTGAATCAGTGAACGCGTACAGAGGAAAATGAGAAAACACTAAATCAATCCAAAATAACCCAAAAGACAAGATAGACTTGGACCAAAAATGCAACGTAACATATGAAATTCCTTGTAAAATATGTGGAATTCATACATAGGAGAGACAGGGAGAAGTTTTAACACAAGAAGAAACTAAGACAAAAAGACTGTGAACAGGATGACTCACATGATCACTAAATCAAAAAGCAGAACAGGAAAACCTAAAACCCTTATCAGACCACTGCAAAAGAAACGGACTAGGACATCGCAAAAATCATTGGATCGGAGAGCAACAAATTCAAATGCTGGATCAAGGAGGCCATAGAAATCAGAAGGCGAGCCAAGGACACCATCATCATGCTATCCCACACATGGGACTCTACTCTACAAAGACCATCGTGACCAGCTGGGCAGCAGTCTGTCAGATTGCTGAGCTGGTCACGCCCTCCGGGATACCATCAGCTGATAAAGACATGACGATAATGGCAATGTTTTCTAAAGAAGTCTGCAGTCAAACATAACATCAAACAGGTAAAATTACAACCCCTTAAGAGTTGTTTGATCAAAAATATTTTTATATATTTCTCGTTTTGGGTGCACACTGGCATTATGTACATTCCTGATTCCTGGAGTCGTCGTGGACTTCCACAGCTGAGAAACTGCACTTCACTCTTTTTTTTTTCTTTTTTTTTTTGAAACACCGCATCACTTTAAAGCAGCATTTGGCTTTACGGCATTTTGTCACATGCTGGCAACTGGTTATCAACACAATATCCTCTTTGAACGAGCACCGAATCAGTTAAAGATTGACAGAAAGATTGAAAGAGAAAGACAGGTCAATATCGGATTGATTCACTGGCTGTAAGGAGCTCTGAGTATAGGATAGGGGGTGTTTCATGGAGCTTGGAATGTGAGGACCCAAATGCGTCTTGCCGAAGCAAGAGGCAGACTGGTGCAGGAACAAGGTTTTAATAAAAAGAACTAACCTTACACAGATAAAAGCTGGAAGAACACGACAGAAGCAAGACGATAACATGACAATAAATTGGAGTAGTGAAAAGGAAACCAAGGGGTATATATATAGACAGATGGACTAATAAGGAACAGGTGAAGTGAATGAACAAAATCAAGCCAGGTGAATTAACAACACAAACAGAAAGCAAAACAGCACACAAGGGAAAACCTACAAAATAAGACAACGAAAGCAGAACCATACATGACAAGAGGGTGCCTCAGAAATCAGATCAACCGCATCATTTCAAACAGGTTTTTTTTTTTTTTGTTACTTTTTTTTCCAACCACTAAACGTTGTTGTAGATTTGCTGCTGTTTTTGGGATCATTGTCCTGTTGCACGATCCAGTTTCAGTTAGGCTTTAGCTTTTGGACAGATGGTTTAATTAGAGTGATATACAGAAGCGTTTATGTTTGACTCCTTAATCACAAGATATCCAGTTTTTGTCGATGCAAAGCAAACCCAATCTATCATGGCTTCATAACCATGCTAAACAGTTGGTGTTAGGTGTTTGTGCTAATATGCTGTGATCTAATTTGACCAAAAGATCAGAAAGTCTTGTGGTTTGTTCAGATACAAGTTTGAAAACCAGACCAAGTTCATTTTAGAGAGAAAAGCCAGCCTTGCCTTGCTATATATTTTTCTAATTGTGCTGTCATTCACTCTCCTAAGATGTTGAGGCCTGTCGAGTCTCGCATGTAGTTTTTTTTTTTTTTTTTTCTTCTTTTTTTTTTTGGTTCTTCTGAGAGCATTGCATAGTCTGACCTTGGAATGATCTTACTGGAATGTCTACTCATATTAAGAAAGGCAACTGTCTTGAATGATTTCTCTCATTGCAGATTGATGCTTTGGCATTGACCTCACCACCTCACCCTTCCCAGATTGTTCGTCAGCAACATTTGCTTCTCTAAGCAAATGATAAAGACATTTAATAGCTGATGTCTTTCTTTTCAAACTGTCAAAACCTGTGCTTTTATAAAAGTGTTTGCACGCACATCCCCCACCTGTTTCTGTTTATAAATCAAAATCACTTCTAAAAAGAGGGAGCACCTTGCAGCGCCCTTATGGTAGCTATAAAAGGTCATGGGAACGCCTATAATAAATACTCATCATATCATTTTCATGATGGCTCAGGAGGGGAAAAGAGGGAAGAAGTGGATTTTTTTGGAATGTGAGACTGAGCCTGATGGACCACGTTGAAAAACGTAAAAAGATTTTATTTGGTGGGGATGACATTTGTTTTAAAGACTTAAAACAAACAAAATGATTTTAAAATGAACCCTAAAAAGAACAGGCAACCAGCGTAGTGTGGCTAAAACAGGATAAATGTGCTCTCTCTTTCGTGTTCCAGTCAACAGACGAGCTGCAGCATTTTGCACCAGCTGCAGACAGGACAGAGATGGGACAGAGAAGTACAAGGCATTGCAGTAATCCAGCCATGTTGCCATAAAAGCATCAATTACTGTTTTGAAGTCCTGCTTTGAAAGAATGTTTTTGGCCTTTGCCAGTTGCCTTAGCTGGAAAAAGCTAGATTTCACCACTGCATCTGCTTATCTAGGTTAAAATCACTGTCCATTTTTACACCCAAATTTGTGACATCAGATTTACAATACTGTGCCAGAGGATCCAAGTTGTCAGGAGAGGACCCACTGGCACCAGGACTAAAAACCATAACTTCCACCTTCTTTTCATTAAAATGACAGGTAGGACCTGAACCATTCCAGGGCAGTACCATGAATGCCATGTGTCATAGAATGAATAACTGAAGCTAGACTGGCCGGTGCATGTTGGGAGGACTTCTTCAGAAAGAAGTTTACAAGACACCATAACATAGAGCGGTTTCATTACTTTCATTAGCCGCCTGAAGCCCTTGTTTTCACCAACAGAATATGGGTACATATCCTTGCAAATGAAGCCCACAATCACCTCAGTTATTGTGGACCCAGGCCAATGAGCTGCAACACTGGTGAGCAACATGTTGAATCACACACAATTTGAATTTTGACATTTAGAGAGTGAAAATACGTTGGTTAATGCCAGCAGATTTAATTTTCAATTTAAAATTTCCCTTATTGAATATTATTATTATTATTATTTTTCATTTTGTTCTCACTTGAAGCTCTTATTGCAACCTTAGTCCAGTCAATAGCGCTGATTGGAGAAACCGGACATTGTTGCAAATTGCATTGTTTTGTTTGCCTGTTCTCCCCCAGTGAATGAAAGTTAATGTATCGTTGTGTCAAACCAATGATATCGTCTAACAGGTCTGGCATGAAATGGCTGAAGGTTGGCTGTGATATCCCTGACCTGTGAGTCGGTTCCCTCTGGAAGGTGCTGGTTGCCAGAAAACCCAGTGCTGTCAACACTTGCAGAGGGACCGGCACGGCTTGTTTCCTTCTGGTGCGTCTCTGTAACGCTGGGCCCAAAGCATCACAGATGTCCAAGATCATCACAGAGGTCAGAGGTCATCACAGAAGTCCGAGAACATCACAGAGGTCCGAGAGCATATAGAGGTCCTATAGCACAGCACACGGCAATCAGAACCATTTCATGAGCCATGCAGTAAGTCTTGCTGGTCTCAGAAAATTTGCTCACTTTGGAGTTTTGTGCCAAATTGTCCAGCAGTGCCAGATAAGCCATTGTGCGTCTTTACGCACTAGAATGCATGCCGTTTTATATCCAACCATCAATTTTCTGAATAGCTGCAGGTAAGGAAATTGTAACCTGACTGACGAGCACATTTCCATGACAACCATGTTATTGTAATATGAAATATTATTAATTTGTCAAGTTCAAGTTGAAGTTCAAGAAGCTTTATTGTCATTTCAACCACATATAGCTGACGTAGTACATAGTGAAACAAAACAACGTTTCTGGCACATGTTGGCAGCAGACTCTCAGTCTTACTTAGCTGAATGTATTTTATAACAAGTTTTGTTTCACAATGACAGAACATATTTTAGCGGCTGAGGTTCTTATTAGTAACATCTCCTTTCCTGTTTTAAATCCTGATTTTTTTACTGTCTGTATGCACTCTTAGGATTATCCATATCAAATACGCTTCTTTATTCATTTATTTTCAAATAGCTCGAATATATAAAATATGGTGTAAAAGGTAATATTTGATTTTTGTCTCACATTTTCATATCATTTTATTCTGTACTGATGGTGTCACAATTTCCTGTTTCATCAGATTTTGAGTGTACGCCAGGGCCAGAGTCGTCGTGGAGGTTGGAGCATTCTCCTGCCAAGTTTTGTTTTTATAAATCCCAAAAGTTGATTATTAAGCCAGTTTTTGTACGTACACCAGCTTTAAAAAGGAGCCCCTGGTAATGAACAAGAGATATTTTTTTAATCTCCTATGTGACCTTAAAATATATTAAAAAAAAAACATAGTCTTTATTTTATGGCATTATGAATCCTGTTAAATAAGAGATTGTTTTCATATCTAAATTGAATTAAATGTGCATATTTTTCTTGTTAAAGGTTCAACAGCCTTGCTTTGTGCATAAAGGTTAAAGTCTTCTTCCAGAAAAACATTGACAAACTGAGCTGTGTGGCTGAGGTTGCATCATGATTTATTAAAGTCACAGCTGCAGTGACTCAGAAGCACTGATCAAGCAAACACCTTAGCAGCACAAATGAATCACATTCCAAACAAAACTGTAGAAAGAAAATCAGACACCAGTGTTCTTCTGCATTTTTATCAGCTCAGAAATGTGCTTCAAGTTTTCAAAGGCATTAATAAATAAGGCAATGTTGCAAATGTCATTTACTTACATACACAGATATATTTAAGAAACACCGTCACATAGAACACTGTTGCTTTTTACATCACAGTGAAAAATATTTAAGGCAAAGATAAAAAGCAACAAGTTACATAACATGAAAAAAAACATTCAGAATAGTCATTAGTGTAACATGTCATTTTTACATGCTTAAAATGAGAGTTGGTACAACCAACATGTGCAAAGTCGCACTAATACCTAAACAAACCACAAAGTCACAAGAGTTGCGATTGAAAATAAGCAAATGTTACAGGCCAGCACGGATTTCATGGTCTCTATGGAAGGTCTGTTTGGGCAATTTATCATCATTTAGTAATTATAAAGTAACTTTTTTTTCTCCATTTTTTCCCTGTTTGTCATTCTGCTTCAAAGAAATTTGAGAGGCAAGACTCTGCCAAAACAGATAAATTATCAATGTGTATAATAGACTTATTTGTGTGCCACAAAAAAGTAAAATAAAATAGGAAATATTTAGACTAAACAATTAATGCAAATGAAAAAAATCAAACACATAAATATCTCCATGTATAATATCCCTTTTCTTTTTCTTTTTGTTGGCACCCACCATGATTTAAAATAAAGAACAGAATCAAAACCACAGATGCAAAATGTCATTCAGAAAATGTGCCTAAGGGACACACTGACATTTATTTTAGTGCAGTCTGACTGGTTCTCTGTACATACAGTGTAGTGTTTTCTTACCCTGTGAGTTATTTTACAACACCATCAATCAGTTTTTTGTTGACGGTCAGTAAATTTTCTGCTTCAGTGTCATAAAAGATTGACATACCACAAAGACAGAAATATTTTTTTTTTGCTTGTGCTCATGTTTTGTAATCTTCACATTCATCTACTTTCATCTGAAGGCCGTTATCTCCTCAGAAAGTCAAATAGCATTTTCAGACACTTTTTTACCTTCAAAACCATTTTGTTTAAATAGCAAAAACACACCTTTATGTCATGACAGACGCAAAAGACTCAAATGCAGTGTTAAGGCTTTTATCTCATGAGTGTATATGGAGATGTAAACATTGCTGAGATTATTGAGAATTCTTTGAGGTGCTTAAATAAAGGGGTCGATGTATATCTTTATAATTTGCACTGTGCCTGTTTTGAATAGGATTACAGTGTCTGTTTGGTTTATAGTCTTATCACTGTTTGCAATCTGTTAAAGAATCTAGGTTCTGTGCTGCAGCAGCAGTGACATTTCATTGCAGTAATTATTGTTGGAACAATTAAATGAGTAGAACTTCAAAAAATTAATGATTTAAGGAGGAATGTGTATAGTTTTACATGCATTATAGTCACATTTGCTTCCATCTGCAGAACAGTTAATAAAGAATGAAATTACATTTATCTACAGAGCAACTCTCTACTTTACAAGGTGTTTGGAAACCTACCTCTTAAGCAACCTGACTCACATAACCAGCAGCATGTGCCCAGTTTATCAATCATTAACAGCGGTCCAGACTGATAACAACTCAAAACCTCAAAGTCCTTGTTTTGTTCAAATACTTGCAGGCTGTGTTTTCAGGGTTGTGGTTCTGGGAATAATTAGCACACAGCTCACACACACAAGAGAGAGTTTGAGCAGCAGAAGATCTCTTTAAAGGTTTTTCTCATCTCTTGACTACGAAAGGCATAGATGACAGGGTCAATGACGGAGTTGCACATGATGAGGATGAGGTACATGTTAAAATGGGACATGAAGCAGGTGCAGTAAGGGTTCCTGGGGCAGGTGATCATGAGAATGAGATGAAGAAAGAAGGGCGCCCAGCACACAACAAACACCCCAAGGAGGATGGTGAGGGTGATGGCGCCTTTCATGTTGGCTCGCTGCTGGATGGGTGCATTGCCCTGCAGGGCTGCAATCCGCTTCATGTGCAGGCGCGCCAGCAAGAACATGTGGACATAGAGTGATGCCATGAGCACCAGCATGGTGAAGAACATAGTAATGAGGCATATGAGTACTGTGGTGCTTTCTGAGTAGATGATAAACAGGATGCCAGACACGATGCAGCATGTCCAGATGCTGCTGATGACCAGCATTGCTCGGCGTAGGGTGACTATGTTGTGGTATCGCAATGCGTAGAAGATTGTGATGTAGCGATCGACAGCAATTGCAAGCAAGCTGCAGATGGATGCTAACAGAGAACTGCAGATCATAGAGTCAAACACATTGTCCATGCTTCTTATTAATGTGGCAGGGATGGTCAAGCTACCTCCGTTGATGAGGGCTATGACAATAGTCTCTGAGGCATTGGAGACACTCACAAGCATATCAGCAACTGCAAGGCTGCAGATGAAAAAGTACATCGGTGAGTGAAGGTTCTTGTTTTTGATAATAGCAGCAACAACCAGAATGTTCTCCAGCAGACTGACAATGCCCAGTGTGAGGAAAACCTCTGTGGAAATCAGCATCTGCTCATAGCATCCTACAGATGAGTCCTTCTCCTCTCCAGAGAAGTCTTTGTCAAGAGGCAAAGTGCCAGAAGTGAGGTTCCTGTTGGGGTAGCCTTGGATCAGTCCAGGGTGTACAGTGGAGTTCATTTTGGCTCCTTTTTAGCTCCCTTCTCCTCCTGGTTTAGGGTCTTTCTCTTTACAGTTATGTGTCCATGTAGTTTGTCAGTCTTAAAATCTAATCATTATTTGGTAAACAATAAGGCAATGTTAATATAGAAAAAAAAAAAAAAAAGGAAAAAGAAGATTTTTCTTTCCTTTTTCAGTCTTCAGGATTTCCAAAAGAGGCAGTTTTCTCAACCAAACACAGTCACACAGCCCAGGTGTAGAAAGAGGCAAAAGAAATAAGTGGTCCCCAAAACAATGCAAGGAGGATGAGTGGATGGAGTGAAGCAGATAAAGGTGAGAGGCAGCTTAACATTAAGCCGAAACATGAGAAGCAGAGTGGAGCAGCTCACCGTTTGACTGCAAGCGAATCATTACTTCACACTCTGGTCTTCCTCTGCTCTCTCCATCTCTCTCGCTGCTATTATACCAGACACACACATAAAAATAAACACACACTCGCACTCCCATGAGCCTTTCTGTCCTATCTGCTCCCTTATAAGCCAGAAGGAGGAGCAGAGTTCAGACTGACGCATGAATGGAGATTTTTAGAATGAATCATGAACATGTTACTCCATCATTGTCATCATCATTAATATTGTTGGTGAAGATCAAACAATAAATGTTGAGTTTAGATTTTCATTTGACAGTAATAACATTAAACATGGTAAATCATGAACACTGACTTTACATTAAACATGGTAAATCATGAACATTGGCTTTATATTTCTAATTTATCTGGAAAATTAAACACATTATGGGAGTCAAAATGATCGTTTAGCTAAACATTTGAAAAGAGCTGGGACAGGAGCATTTGACATTATTATTATTATTATTATTATTATTATTATTATTGATTCCTTTTACCAAAGTACAATGTTTTTTTATTGATTTATTTTTTGTTTATTTCTATACACTAATAAAAAGTCACTGAAAGGGGCTTGAAGGTTAGAAATATCTAATGAAATCCAGTGAGATGTCTACTAAGTTGGCAACACTGGTTGTGTTACAGTCTAACTATAGCATCTTCATACTATGATGTACATTAACTAGATTAATATCAATTAGATTATTGAACCACACTGACTATTCTCGGTCAAGTCTTGCCATGAATTGTAAAATATAAACATTTGTCAACATACAAAATGTATGAGATAATGTTTTTTAGCCTGTTTTGTACCAGGTAATGACATATCATGACAGGAATTGTGACAAATAAATCAAAATGTAAAAGTTTATGACAATGTATATTTTCCTAACAGAAACCATTTAGTTCTCAACATTTTAGTCCTATCCATTTAATTCATTGTAGCCTTAATAATGTTTTTGTAAAACTCCTAATAGTAATCATTAGTGGGTGGGACTGACATAGAACATGGGAGAACATGCAAAGTCCATAGTGAAAGTTCCCTGCTTGTCCACTGAATACCAAAGTCAGTAGAGTTCATTAATGCCGGAAGAAAACTTAATAAACTCGGATAAAAGATCTTGCAACCACCAGATTACCAACAGATATCACTGTTACACATGTTACAACATGCCTTCTAAATATTCTTAAAATCTTTTCACGCTATTTTGTCTTATCAATGCGCCTGACAATGACACAAATCCAATCCATAAATGTCATGCAGAAGATGGTGCCATTAGGGAGCCAATTATAGATGAGAGAAAATGCATTCCCAGCTCTTGAGAAGCCACTTGATGAACCGAGCAGGAAGTTGTTATACTTGTTTACAATTTCATCTCAGCTTCTTTTCAGAAAGGGATGAGTTGAATATAACTACGTAACTTACTCTACTCATAACATCATAGATGTGAGGAAGATGTAATAAGAAACACGTTTACTGTTAAACCAAGAGCAAGATGTCTGCCCTCTTTCATCCCAGTTACCTGTTTCTCCATTTCTCTCTCTCTCTTTTCTCCCTTCGATGCATTCAGTAGACCCTGATCTCTGTACTGCCGCTTTTCTTCTGCTTTATATTTTTTGGCAATTGGCAAAAACAAATTGGTGCATTACACATCAAATCAAATCATCAAATCAAACTTTATCTATTAATCACTTTTCATGTCACAGGCAACACAAAGTGCTTTACATGATTAAAAACACTTATGCATATTATCAATAAAACAAGCTTTTACATACATCAAAGAAGAATTACATAACAATAAAAACATTCATTAAAATATTACACACACTCGCATACAAACACACGCATACACACACACCAAGCAGGAACTCATGCCGCCGAGTTCTGAAGTAGCTGTGGGTTTGAGCTGGACTTTTTGGGAAGACCAAAAAGCAGGGCGTTACAATAATCGGATCTACTAGAAATAAAAGCATGCATCAGCACCTCCGTTGTTACAGCCACTCAGTCAGTCATGACACTCCTAGACAGTCACTCCATTCACTCCTCACTTCCCTGATCCTCCACACCAGTTCCTGAGCCACTCATCAGCATTAACCCAACCTGTCACACCTGTTCCCCATTGACTCTCCAGCCCTTACATACTCCATCTCAGTTACTCCTTGTCGGACCTTAAACCTCACACCTAATGGACTCACTCCCTCTCTGTTCCCAGATTCCTCAACCCTGTATCCGTAACAATATGTTTATCTTCAGAATACCAGTCTGTGAATAAACCTTGTTAACTTGCCCTTGTCTCCCCGGAGTCTATGTGTAACATCCGTGCTGGCAAGAGAGAGAAAAGGGCGGACTCTGGCGATGTGTTTAAGATGATAAAATCCAGTTTTTGTTATATTTCTGATCTGTGTAGTAAAATCCAGCTCAGAGTCGAAAAGAACACCCAGATTTCTCCCACAGTGAGAGGGATTAAAAGGATGTAGTTTTGATAAAATGATCTCTCTCTTGCCCTCAGGACCGTAATGAAAACTTTGGTTTTGTCCTGATTGAGCTGTAAGAAGTTCTCTGCCATCCATGACTTAATATCTAAAACATAGTTTAAAAGGACATTAACCGGCTCCAGGTCATCAGGAGACACCGCGATGTAAAGCTGTGTATCATCAGCATAGCTGTGAAAATCAGCGCCATGTCTCCTGATGACATTCCCAAGAGGTAACATGTACAAATTAAAAAGTATTGGGCCTAAAATCCATCCTTGGGGAATCCCATACTTGACTTTATGGATTCCTGAGGAGCATGTATCCATACTTACAAAAAATTGGCAATCTGTAAGATAGGAGTAAAACCATTTAAGAACAGTAACCAAGAGGCCCACCAGACTTCTGAGTCTGTCTAATAAAATCTGGTGATCTACTGTAACAAAGGCAGCACTAAGATCCAGTAGAACCAGGGCAGAAAGTTTCTGTGAGTCTAAATTAAGTCTAAGGTCATTAACAATTTTTAAAAGAGCCGTCTCGGTACTGTGGTTTGTCCTAAAATCAGACTGATATTCTTCTAAAATCTTGTGTTTATTCAAAAACTCATTCAATTGAATAAAAACTGTTTTTTTCTGTCATTTTACTTAAAATGGTAAGTTGGATACAGGTCAGTAGTTATCAAGAATGTTTGGATCTAAATTTCTTTTCTTCCGAAGGTGCCTCATCACCGCCATTTTAAAGGCGGCAGGGAAAAGCTCAAGCTCAAAGAAACAATAACATGTTTTAAAAAGTGATGTGGGAATGGGGTCTAAAAAGGCAGGTTGTTGGGTTCATTTGGGAGAAAACTCAACCAAGCATCGTTGAATCAACCAGGACAAAACTCTCGAGTATTTCTTCAGGTAAAAGCAAAGCTTCGTGTCTGTTAAAATCAAAATGTCATTGAGATAAAAGACTGGATCTAATAACATTGATCTTACTTCTGAAGTGGTCTGCAAAGTCCTCGCATGCAGCGTCTGATGCAGGCATGGAGGCTTGTTAAAATCTGTTTATTAAAAGATCAATGGTTTAAAAAGGAATTTTGGATTGTTTTTATTATTTGTGATGAGATTTTAGTAGTAGAGTTGTCTTGCCTGTTTTACTGAATTATTGTAGATTTTGAGTTCTTTTAAAATTTCAATATGGAGGGTTAATTTTGTTTTTCTCTATTTCCTCTCTGCTCTCCTCTTTTTTTTCTTTATAACTTATTAATTCCCTGGCATCTCCACAGTGTTTTGGATTTAAGTCTTATTGTTTTTGTTTTAAGTGGAGCTGCTGAGTCAATGGCTGATTTTAGTCTGTTGTTAAAATGGTCAACAATAAAATCACACGATTCAGGCAGGATCTGAGCAGGAGTTTAGTTTAAAATGTCAATAAAATTTGTAGCCACTTCAGAAGTACTATATAGTTTCCTCACAGTTTTCACCGAAGTCTCCAGGTGGCTAAAACCGGTCATGTTAAAAAACACACAGTAGAGGTATGACACAGCCATGTGAACAACAGGACACACCAGCGGACAAGCCACAGGTAATGACCAGGTCTAAGGTGTGTCCTCTGTTGTGAGTAGGTGTGTAACATGTTGTTTAAAATCCATACTGTTTAAAATATTTCAAAACTTACTGGTGTAGGAATCACCACTGTTGTCAATGTGAAGGTTAAATTCACCAGTTATTAAAATCTTATTATTTTTTATACATATGGTTGATTAAAAACGCTAAAAAACCTCTTTAATAAAAAAGGAAGGGGGGTTTAGTGGACTATAAATTGTACTGGATAAAACAGGTGGGTTGTTAAAAACAAATGAGTGATGCTCAAATGAAGAGGTTTTTCAATGAGATAATTTGTGCTGATATTGACTGTTGAGCAATTGAATCGAATCAAGGGAGAGGGAAGAAGAGAAGTGGATGGGGGGATTATTTATTATTAGTTAGTGTAATAGTGGCAAATGGGCATCTCTGAACTGAATAATAAAAAAATTGTTCGACAGTAAAATTTAGTGAAGTCAGGCAGAAGCAGAAGGACGTAAACCAATCAGTATCACTTACTGCCGCCAAGTGGTCTGCAGCATGGACCAGAATGTTTCCAAGAGCCCAAGTTGTCAAAATATTAGTTTGTCTGCTACATTTCCCCCCCTTGATAATTAAACCTTGACGTGCCCACTAGCGCCACCATCAGACCAAAACTTTTAAATTAGGAGTGATTTATCTTGGAAAGTTTTTATTCAAATTTTGTCAAATTTACTGACATTAATTACCACAAGCACGTGAACCCTATTGGTTTTGGTATGGATATGACATTTCCTGCAGGGCCACCATCAGGCCAAAATTAATGTTTTCCACATAACTGGCTGCATATCTGGAAGAGACCATATCTTTCTACTTTTGAAAGGGATGGTGTCGACTGGTGGTTGAGTGACAACAGGAGGGTCAACACTAATTCCCATCAGGTGAGAATGCCTCAAAATCAAGGTACAATCCAGAACACAATCCTTTGTATCAGACACATTCTTCTCTATGGCAATTACACTGTCAAAGAGCTGTTCCAAAACATCTCTGACAGTAAACATTTTCCCACTGGACATTTTCAAGACAGATAGAGAGAGAGAGAGAGAGAGAGAGAGAGAGAGAGAGAGAGAGAGAGAGAAGATTGGCGTATAGACAGAGCACAATGAGGAAACTGCCATGCAAACTTTTATGTTTGCTCTTCCCTTATTTTGCATGAACTACCAATGTCCTCGCACGAATACCACACTTATGACTCATGAAATATGAAGCATAAAAACAAAACAAAAACAAAAGTAAACTATTGTTTTAATGATAAACATTATATGTATCCACACACCTGAAGCAAGACAATCTGAATGTCTAATTTTTTTGTTTGTTTGATATAAATTTCTGCTTTTTATTTAATGCAGATGAATAATAAGATTAATAGTTTTTAACATAAATAATAAACATAACCAAGAATTTTTTGTTTGTTTGTTTGTTTGTATAGGTTATCTACCATATGTGTAAAGTTGACAGTAAAACTCGTTGTGCAAACTATTTATGTTTGATATGTTTAATGTTTTTAATGTGTTAAAATTGCAAACTGAGCTTCATCAACCACAATATCATAAAAAGCACTCACCTTAAACTCACTTTACAATCTCCTGTGTCATGCAGGTCTCTTTCTCCAGTGATGACAGAGCCTGAGTCACCTGACTTGTTACACTTTTTTAAGCTTGCTGATGCACCTAAGTACCAGAACCTTAAAGAAAAACAAACAAAAAGAACCAAAAAAAAAACTTCATCTTCATACAATACTGAATGATGATGCAAGTTGATGCCACTCTCTGCTTGTTTTTCTTTTGTATCAGTTTATTTTTTTTTACTTTTATCATGCTGCTGCTATCAGCAGGTGTTTTTCAAGGAAATTGTATTTCTTTCAAATGATTGAAGAGAATACAATTTCCTTCAACATAATACAATTTCCAAGGCTAAATTAGTGTGATTTTACACACAGCAATGCACTGACCTTTTATTTATTTATCGGCATTATTATTATTATTATTATTATTATTGCATTTTAATGACAATAAGATGGAGGTTCTGTTGTTTGGGCCTAGCAGTTCCTCCAAAACTGATCTTGATTTAGACACATTAAAACAGTATTTGCTGCCTACAGCTACAAACCTCAATTTAAAGCTAGACAGCAATCTCAAGTTTGATGCACAGATTAACTCAGTAGTCAGTGTTGGGAGTAACGCATTACAGTAACGATATTACCTTTTTGGGTAACGAAGTAAAATAATGCACAGTAACGTGTTTTTCTGGGTTGCTTGAATTGTGTTTGCCTATGTGTAAATTTCTGATCTCCTTTAAGTAGTATGCGCATGCTTCTGCCTGTGTGTGTGCTTGCCTGGGCACGTTGCCATAGGGATGGATTTGTGTGACATAGCTGATTGTGCGCCAACCAAGGCAAAAATGAAAAATGGAACTGGAGACAGACACAGGGGCTTTTGATCAGTGGCGATATTCGCATTATTTTCAGGTCTGTCCAGTTTCAGTCCAAACTTGTGGCGAAAGATCCTGCTCTCCAGACAGTGGAAGGAGTCATTCAGCAGCCGACCCTCCTAAAGCTAAGCTTTTTTAAACATTCCCTGGAGTGCAGCAGCCAGTTACTTTTCAAATGCAGTAACTAGTAAAGTAATTTCATTACAATTTACAGCAGTAATGAGTAACTAGTAACTAATTACTTTTTAGAGTAACTACCCCAACACTGTCATTAGTCAAATCCATTTTTTTCATCTGTGACACTTGGATAAAGTCAAATCTCTCCTTTCTTTGCATCACTTTGAGATTTTAATCCATGCTTCTATCATGGCTCATCTTGACTATTGTAATGCACGTCAGACATCAGTCGCACAACTCCAGCTAGTTTTGAACGCTGCTGCTCAGCTTTTAACTGGAAACAAGAGCACATTACCCCAATTTTAGCTTCCCTCCACTGGCGTCTGTTTAGTTTAAGGATGAATTTCAAAATCCTTTTATTTGTTTTTAAATGTCTTCATTGGCTGGCCCCACTGTATCTGTCTGATGTACTCCTGCCTTATGCTCGTTCTCTCAGGTTGGCAGATCAATTACTGTTAGTTGTCCCTATGTCCAAGAGCTTACTACTGTTTTTAAGTCCCTTCTTAAAAACCATTAGAGTTCATTGGCTTTTAATTCAGCCTGAGTCACTAGCTTATATTATTACTTTATTATTATTATTGTTTTTTTTTTTTTTGTGCTACTTTGTTTGTTTTTTATCTTACTTTGGTCAACCACTTACTTTGGTGTTGTTTTTAAAGTGCTTTACAAATAAAATAGGATTGGACTGGATTTCATGTTTTCCTGTAGTGCCTGTTCTTTTCTTGATCATGTTTGGGTTTTTTTTCAGTTTTTTCTCTTTTGCATTCTTTTTGATGTAATTTTTTTGTGTATGTTAAAAGGCTGTCCTGTTTCTCCTTCGTATGTTTCACTGCATGAAGGGCATGTTTTTTTTTTTCTTTTTAACCCTGTCGTGTCCAGCATCCTAACATACTGAATGGCAGTCTGTGTGCCATATTTTGCCAGTCAGATTTTCTCTACCAGGGCAGACATGTTATACAAATGGCTGCCCTTGATGTTTGGAATATTTGTTTATTTTTTTTTATAATCTTATTTTATTTAGCCCTGAAAGAGAAAAGGACAGAATTGAAATGTGGAAATAAAAGTTGTCTAGGCTGCCTAAATCACATCAGTATTCACAAAAACAATATAAACTACCACAGTACTGCATGATACATAAAGAAAATAGGATAATGATGAAATCAAACAGTCATCAAACATACCTGTAGAGAAACGTACCAACACAAACATCAGCAACATCTAGTTGGAAGCGGATGAAGAGACGAGCACATTTGTGAGAATGCATATGTCAACGTGAACATGCATGTGTGACCATGCAATTAGGATGAAACATGTGCTTGCCACAGGACCCTGACCATGCCGCACCCCGAAGCATCTAGGGGAGGCAGGGGGGAGCCCGAGGCCCCAAAGGCCCGGCAAGTCCACAGAGCACAGAACCCAGGGCAGCCAAAGCAGAGAGAGCAGCGGCCCTACTCAGCCCAGAGCACCGGCACAATGGGGCGCTGCACGGAAGGCAGGCACCCCGCAGATCCAAGGGCCATCCATGCCCCCCGGCAGAGCCCCGCCCAGGAACCCGACAGAACCTGACCGCCCCAGGCAAAACCACCGCGGACCACGCCAACCAAGCACCCCAGAAACAAGGAAATGTCCACAGACCCCCCCCCCCCCCACCAACCCTCCTAACAACCAACCTCACCCCCCCTTTACTGCTTCCAGGCAGCAGGACCCCCTCAGGGCTCCTTCAGTGTGTGTGAATGTGTGTGTTATGTGTGTAGTGCTGAGGTGTTAAATATGGTAGTGTCTAAAGTGTAAATAAAATCAGGGGAAGAGAGGTCACAACAGGAGGGGATATGGGAAGGGCCACCTCGGTGGCTCCTGTCTGTCTCCAGAGCCCAGGTTGCACACACATACCTTTGGTCGGATCCAAGGCCCAGCCCCCCAGCATGGGAGAGAGAGAGAGAGAGAGGAGAGGAGACGCCTCCAATTCCACCTCCCATGAGCCCTAATCCCCCCCACTACCCACCAGGCACCCCGCCGCCCCTCTTCCCCCTACCCCACCCTTCATCCCTACGGACACATCGTATTTTGTGAATGACGTTGGATTTTTTGTTGTGGTCAATCTTGTCTTTGGTTGAACTAGGAGTTGTCTTAGTTTTGTCTGTGGTTTGACCAGGGTGCTGAATGGTGTTTATTCATGGTTCTTTGTATCCGTTTTGTAATGCCTCTTATGTATGGTAATGTGACCATTTCTTTATTTTCTGTTTTTCTATCTGGTTTCTTTTTATTTGGTTTCTCCTGTTCTCTCAGCTCCATGTGTTCTCGTTTTTTTTTCTTATTGCCCATTGTGGATAGTGAAATCTGGTCAGAGCGTTTTGAATACGTTTTTCTTATTCTCTTCTGTCTTCCTCATCTGTTATCAGTTTGGTTCAATCGTATAATGTTAACTACTGACAATATGTGGGTGGTGGGATGTTCTGAAACCCATAATAAATACTAGTCTCTGTGTGTTGGTTTCCTGTGAATTCTTATTTTCATACTGCCATTGTCTGTGTGGGATGTTAATGTCCAGGAAGGCAATGGATCAGTTTGCTTCTTCTTCGTGTGAATTCAATTTCTTCCGTGTCAGTGAACATCAGCTAATTTGTACACGTCACACATCATCCAGTGACACCTCTGATGAAGATGGAAGACTACCGCTGAAACATGTCAGGTAGGCTTATAATAAACTAAGTGCCTGATAACAGAATAACCAAATCAAAAATTTATGTACTATATTTTGCTTTGCGGACACATTTTCTAAAACCTTTTCAATGTCATTTAAATGTGATATTTATATTGTTGTTTTATAAGGAGGAAGCATCATAACATCCTGATGTTACTCACTGAAGGCTTCTCCATCATTGCAGCTTGTCAAAAATGTTTACTACCCTGCTGCTGGATGTTTCCCACACTCTCAGCAGTGCTATATTTTGCAGTCAGTTTACTATTTCCAATATAAGTTGTATTTCTGTTGTGATTTGTCTATTAGCCACCACTGCTGCAAACATTTTCTGGTGTTGCTGAAGTACTCTTTCACTGCTGCATGGATCTTGTGTTGCAGCTAAGAGTTGTCAGATCAAAGAAAGAGAAGAGACTCCTAAATGCATCAAAGAGAGAGCTGATGTCTGAAGATTTTCATACTTTTGACATCGGTGCCTCTTGTTTGCCTCCTGTAAAGCCTCGGAGAGGATACCTTACATCACTTCCTTAAAAATCATGTTATTTTCTTTGCATTTTTTCAGTGATGTGTATTTTGTGCCCTTTTTAAATAACAAAGGAGGAGCCAAAAAGGTTTTTTTTTTCTTTAAAATAATTTGTATAACATACAATAAACAATTAAAGAAATTACTAAAGTGTTGCAGGAATACTTAAAGCTGTAATCCACATCAAATTAAGTAAAGTATAAAAGAGATACTAAATCTAAGCATTATCAGGCTAAATAATTATATATATATATATACATATATATATATATATATATATATAATACTTCATTCGTTTCAGTTGGGAAATTAGCCTCTGTATTTTATCCATATCTAGTAGATTTACCAGCGAGCTGCCATATTTCAGTCCTTGGGGAGTAGCTGGGGGGTTAAGGGCATTGCTCAGGGGCCCATTGTGCTTCACTTCAATTTCAGGAACTTGAAGCTGGGTCCTTCAGCCCAAAGTCTAACCAATAGGCCACCACTCCCCCTATATACACACTCCCCCTACACATAAATACAAGACATAAAACAGGACACAATTAGCAATGTTGTCAAAGTTTATACTTCCCCCTTTAGACTCATTTAGACTAATTTCTCACCATGTCAAACCAAAATTTAAGAAAATTTCTCTACTCTGATGTAGAAGCCAGTGTAAGGTCTTGTGACTATTTTAGGTGACTGGTAAAACTGTCTTGTCATATCTATTTAGAAACTTGGTACTCCCAAACAAACAGGATGAGCCGGGTTTTCTGCCTTGTAGCTCTTAAACACTTTTGAGATGATGTTGACGATAAACTAGGCTATAGACATAACTAAAATCGTATACCATGATCGCAACATTCCTAAAATATTTTAAAAAATCATGCATAGAACTTAGACCTGGAAGCTGCATGACACTAAAAAATAAGAAAAACTGAATTAAATGCAGTTTAGCATTTAAAAATTACCACACTACCAAAATCTGACAAAGACAATGTCTATAGTTTACATTAAAAAAATATAGATTTTAAGATGTTGGATACTTTAACAATCGTAAACTGGTTTGCGCTCTTCTTTCCCCTTATTATGGTGAGAATTCTGTTGAGTCTTCCTAAAGTTTTGCTCCTGGTTAGCGACAATTTTCTGTTGTATAATTGTCACGTCTGTCACTTTGCCTGCCAATAGCACAACACGACTCAGTTTATCTGCTCTCAACCACCTAATGAAAACATGCTTAATGCAGATTTTCTATTAAGCAATCGTTTAAAAGCTTGCTCACAAAAAGTGAATGGAAAACATTAATGTTGGCTTCAAAAGCATTTGGGAAAGCCAACAATGGACCCTATTGTATGTCTTTTTTATATTTAAAAACAATAAAATGGCTTGAACAGCCCAAGAAAATGTTTGAATGCATTAAAAAGTCAAAAGTCAAAAGCATTGCGCCCACTGCACTCAGGGCATTAAAACAGACTGAATAAAAAGAAAACACACATCACTATTAGTAACTCTCTTGTAACAGTCACTTCTTCAAAAATCATCAACATATAAAATGTGACTGACTGAAAAGGATTAACTTACTCCCACTGGTTACATCTCAAATATAGTCTGTTCTGATTAATAAAAGAAAACAGAGAACTCTCTCAGTTGTTTACATTGGAGAAATCTGTTCCATTTAATCTCACTGTACTCTGATTATATAAACATAGCAAACAACAGTCAAGGCTGCTTTATTTATTGAGGTACCATTTAAATCTGTTACCATGGTAAATGTGTGAAGCAGCTAGGTGGATAACTCACAGTATCCAATAATATTAAAACAGAAATTGGAATGTCTCCCAACAAACTGCTGCTGCTGACATTTAAGGAATTTAAATAAAAAATATTTGTATTTAATGAAAAGCCTGTTAAGCTTCCCTGCAACCTTTGGAATTAGCACTATAGAAAATGAATGAATGAATTAAACAAACAATATTTTTTAATGTAGCAGTGTCCACCTTTACTAGCTAATAATTGGCTGTTCTTGCTAAAAAAAATATATGATAATAATACAGTTTAAAGTAATTAGTTGATTTTGGGGTGAATATGCTGATCCTTATACATAAATGTGTTCTACTTCCTCAGTACCTACACAATTGAAATATAACCAGTTTCCTTCATGCAAACTATAGCCTGAAGTAAAAATTAACTAAATATCTTTTTATGACCATAAGTTATATAAAATTTTCATTATATAAAGTTGGTGGTGACTGATGATCTATCAGTGGGCTTTTGGATTAGGTTTGCACAAAGCAAGGACAATGGGAGCAGTGAAAGCCTCTTGCAGCAGGCTGAGTGCGGAAGGAAGCTCTGATGTAACTGCCAGCAGCACCAACACTTTAAAGAGTCCTGTTTGTTAAAGTTTTTTCATGTAAACATAATATTTAAAACCATTTTGTTCTAAAAAGAAGAAGAAATATTTAAGACTGTAAACCATTTTTTCTTCAGCATGCTTAATTAAATTATTGGTTTTGACCAATTTTCATTCTTCCACTCAGCTGTCACGAAACTCGACAAGGAAGGCATGACTCGAATGCAAAACTCCCCACAAAAAGCACGAAATCAATTTCCTTTAATGGGGACCAAAAAGTGGGACTTGCATAGAAAAACAGTCAGGCAAAAATATCCAAGGGGGTTATGGAGAGTCATAGAACTAGAAAGGGAAAAAGTGCTGGCAAGCTGGACACAAAAGGAACACAGACAAACTAGCAGGGAAGGAGTACAAATATAGACATGTAGACAGGGGAAGACAATGAAACACAGGTGGAATACATAGGGCGGGACAGGTGCTGATTAAAGGGCAGAAATGAAGGTGCCTGAAACGAGACATAGTGCAGAAATTACAACAGGGAACAGAAAACCATGATGAAAGAACAAAAGGCTAACATGATTTGCTAACAAAGGGCATGCTTCAGTAAACCCCCCTTTGGCTGTTGTCAAAAATATGACATTAAATTTTAAGGAAAAACACACGCACAAAAATGTATGTCCTGTAAAACTAAAATAAACATTAGAACCAAGTGAAAGTGAAGTGGGATTGCTATTCTGAGCAAGGGCAGACTTATTTTGCCAGATAGTAACCAGATTTAAGGTTTCTAAAAATAGACGTTTTAGCCATTGTAGTGAGTTTTTCATGAAAGTAATTTACAGAAATCGCTATAACATCATGTTTGATCTATGCAGATTGTATGATGGCAATACTTGCTGAATCACAGCTTCTGTGAAGAGGAACACATTAAGTTGCTTTCACTCATTCACTGCTTCTGATCTGGTGGCAGCCAAATGTATTAGAGCCATGTGAGAATTACGCCTCTGGTGCTTTTCCATATCATTTTGACAAGTATGAACTGCTGCAGTCACATTAACAAAAGAGAGCAGCAACGAGATTACAAAATTTAACACATGATCAGCTGATTAGAAAAAAATTTGACTGCGTTTTTAAAGAACAGCTTTGTCAAAATTGTGGTCCTTTTTACTATAATATACAGGGATTAGCTTAATTGTCGTCTTGTTTTTGCAACATCTGGGATGATTCAATAAGACACTTTTTACTTTTTTTTTTATTGAACCCTTAGCAGCTGCCATAAGACAAAGTAAAGAAATTACAGAAATCCACACGAAAAAAATAGAGCATAAGGTAAGATGTTATGCTGATGATGTATTACTTTTCTTCCAGAACTCACCCACATCTCTTCCCCAGACAATCACACTCATTAACATGTTCGCATCAATATCTGACTATTCTAACTATTCTATAAATGGTCTAACACTACAGTTATAGTGACTCAGCCTCTGGAGGGAAGTTTGCATTGCCAGAACCCTCTTCTTCCCTGCTCTTTCTCACACACACACATGTAGGGTCTTGGAATGCCATCTAAGTATCCTCCTTGGCTGCAACCTTTGTCCAGTAGTCCTCTGCCTCCTCCACCCTGGAGTACAGTATGAATATTAGAATTATCTATTTATTTTTATTTATTTATGAATGTAAGTATGTATTTATTTATTTATTCATAAACTGGAATTACGTCAAACTTCCCAAAACTTACTCCCAAATTTCCCTGAGAACTCTCCAATGGGATTAATAAAGTATTTCTATTCTATTCTATAAACTGTCTTAACCATCATAGCAGGGGCGTCACCTGGCCTGGGCATTCACTGCTCTAGCCCCAAACATTTCACATCAAGCCCCGAATGTTTTTTCATCACATAAGGAATAAGTTTACATTCTCTCAGCCGCCTTATGACATTAAAGAAGATGGTAGTTTTGTAATTTCCTGGCTAATGTGAATGCAACACAGGTACAACATGACCAATCACAGAGAAATTTTATGGAAGCGGGAATCCTCCATCTTGGAGCCCGGCATTTTATCCCTAATCTGAACTCTGGTGTAATTTCGAGCATCATTATTAGTGGTCAAAAATGGACATCAGAGGGTTTTTTTTATTTAAAGAAGAGAGAAACTCTTCAGTTGTGGTCGCTGCCGATGGGTTGCAAGACTGTGGGCCAACACACGAAACAGGTAAACCACAAAAAATTTAAACCCTGTATGTCTTAAAATTAAATGAACATCAGGCGGATCATTCATGATACTTCGAAGGTTAAGCTAGCTATACTAAACCGTTAGCCTTGCCCTTTTCTGTTCTATACATTTGCATTAAATCCAGTGAATTCTACGTATTTCGCTGGTATACCCGCTGCTGAGTGTGTGTGTGTGTGTGCGTGAGCGTGCATGCATGTGTTTGTGTTGTAGTAGATGTAAACGGCATTCCCATTAGTTCTAGATGCTGTTTTAGTTTAAATATAGATAGATAAAGAACAGCTTTATTATAAATTTATTTACTATGTTTTTGTTCACCTCCAGGTCACTGGCTGGTCAGTAGTTAAAGTTTTTTAAAGTGTGTTTTACATTTTATGTTGCTCACAATACATTTCTATTTGGAATAAAAACCAGTCTTTCATGGTCTCACCTTTGTGTGGGTGTATACTTTATGTATTAATGAGGCTGGTGGTTCTTGTATGTGTGTGTTGCTCCAGGACAGGCGTGTTCCAGACTGGGAAGTAAAAATCAGAGTATACCACTAGTTTAAACTAGGCTATACTATTGAAAAAGTAGTAATGGTAAAGGTGGAAAACAGCAAGTGAAAGAAGGAAAGAAGGGAAATGATGGAAGGAAAACAAATTAAGCCTGTAGGGAAATAAGGAAGAGACAGATGAGATGATAGAGGTATAGTAAATACTAAAGCATGATCTTTATTCTGAAAATTGCAAGTGATTGAAAACAGTTCACATTCATCATTTTGTTGCAGAAGTTGTGGAGATGTCTGGAAAAGTAAAAAGTTTACTACTGATTTTAGAGATCTTGTTTACATTGTCATGTTTAAGATTGAAAATAAATACATATCGAAGCGCATATTGTAGTATTTGGCTTTAAACAAGGTGACACAATGCTCAAGAAAGCTTAAATAAAAAAACATTTTTACTGTGTTGGTTTACTGAGATTCCTTTACGAGGGTGTGGGCTCAGCCCCTAATGTTCCCAGGTCCAGGAAACGCCCCTGCATCATAGGATTTAGCAAATCTAGTTGCAAATTGTATTCTGTGTTTTCAAATTCCTTGGAGAAATACTTCTCATGTTTCTGTGTGTATGTGTGTCTGAGTCTTGCAGGTAGGGCCGAGCAAGTTGCCATGGGGACGGAGGGCGGAGGCTGGAGCCTCAATTGACACCACCTGCAGATCATCAGCATGCTCGTTAGCCGGTACTACTCCCGGCTATTTAGGTTCACGCAGGAGCTCCAGTCTTCGCCAGATTGTCATTCTATGCAGTGTGGTAATCAGGCCTCTTCCTACGATCTGTCTTGTATCTTGTTCTTGGATTACTGACCTTGTCATCTCTGATCTACAGCCTAAGACCTCGATCCCTCAGTTAACCTCAGCACCCAGGATTTGGACTACACTTCATACCAAGCCGCCTGCCTGCCTGCTCGCCCTGCCTGCAACCAAGCTTGCATCACCATCCACAGAAAGCATTTCCTGGTTCACTCCTCCACCGTCAGTCTCACTCCAGAACACAGTAAGCCGCTGCCTAGCTAACACAACCTGGCCTCATCTCTGAACCACATTAACCCTCTGTCCTTTCTTAGGAAGAGCTACCTGGACCCAGAACAAGCCACAAGCACTTATTGTTAATAAACATTGTTTGCACCTTTCTCCTTGCCTCTGAGTGATCTGCTTTTGGGTCTGCTTCCTTGTACCACGGCCACAGGCCGTGTCAATACTTGGTTGTGTAAAAAAAAAAAAAAAAAAAAAAAAAAAAAAAAAAAAAAAAAAAAACTCATGAGTCAGAATCTGTGAATATAAGTAAAATAATAACAGATATGTTAATTGTTAAATATGTTAAACAACCATTGACAGCCTGGACAGTGGCTAGTCATACCATTCTGGGGGTTCCTCAACAGGTTGTCTAATGTCCCGCTGCTTCCTCCTCCTCTTCCCTGGAGTACAGAATAAATATAAGATTCATTTATGCCTTAGACAAATGGAAATCACCAGAAACCTCTTAAAAAATACTGTCACAAATAGTATTGTTATTAAATATAACTTACAATAAATATAACTAACAATACTTAGTGGGAAAAATAATTAAAACAAACTCATGCAGTACTTTATGAAGTACCTTCGTCTGCTGAACCAAAATCTGTGAACGTAAGTTAAATAATCAATAACAGCAATAGATCAAATGAAAGACAATCATTGACAGCTAGGAAAGTAGCTGGTCATTCCATTTGCATTTCCTGGAGGTTCCTCAGCCAGGTCCTTACTGCTGCTTCTCAGGAGTACTGTATGAATTATGTAGCACAGAAATACATTTTTGAACTGTTTAAAAATTCTGACTTATACTGATATAAAAAGGTCCTCTACACAAATGAAAATATTATCATCCTATGAAATACTAAAATAATAAATGGTGTTCCGAGTTGTTGAATTACTTGAAAATGATTTGATAGTGAAAAAATATATATATATAAATGTAATAAACAATTAAAACATATTAAACGTTGAATAAATTGAACTTCAAAAGTTTAAAACATCAAAAGAACCAATCAAATTTAAAAATGCAAATACAAGTCCTCCCTGAGCCGCCACCTTACCGTGGTGGAGGAGTTTGCGTGTCCTGATGATCATAGTGGTTATGTTGTTGGGGACTTTATGCCCCTGGTAGGGTCACCCATGGCAAACAGGTGTCTAGGGGAAGGACCAGACGAAGCGCGGCTCCAAACACCCCAATGATGACGACAAATCATGGACCAAGGTTTCCCTTGCCCGGACGTGGGTCACTGGGGCCCCCACTCAGGTGAAGAGAGAGGCGGCGCTGCCAACTGATCACCACCTGGTGGTGAGTTGGCTCAGATGGTGGGGGAGGATGCTGGTCAAGCCTGGCAGAAGGCAGTGCTCCATCAACACTGTGTACGTTGGGGATGGAGGTTGTGAGGTGGTGGGGGAAATATTTCGAAGACCTTCTCAATCCCACCAACACGTCTTACCGATGAGGAAGCAGAGTCTGGGAACCCTGGTGTTGTATCTCCCATTTCTGGGGCTGAGGTCGCTGAGGTGGTTAAAAAGCTCCTCAGTGGCAGGGCCCCGGTGGTGGATGAGGTCCGCCCATAGTTCCTTAAGGCTCTGAATGTTGTAGGGCTGTCTGCAGCATCGCGTGGACATTGGGGACAGTTCTCCTGGACTGGCAGACTGGGGTGGTGGTCTGCCTCTTCAAAAAGGGGGACTGGAGGGTGTGCTCCAACAACAGGGGGATCACACTCCTCAGCCTCCCTGGTAAGGTCTATTTGGGGGTGCTGGAGAGGAGGGTCCATCAGATAGTGTAACCTCGGATTGAGGAGGAGCAGTGTGGTTTTCGTCCCAGTCTTGGAACAGTGGACCCGCTCTATACTCTCTTCATGGTCTTGGAGGGGGCATGGGAGTTTGCTCAATCAGTCTACATGTGCTTTGTGGACTTGGAGAAGGTGTTCGACCGTGTCCCCCGGGGACTCCTGTGGGGGGTACTCCTGGAGTATGGAGCGCCAGACCCCGCATGTACGAGCAGTCTGGTCCCTGGACGACTGGTGTCAAAGCTTGGTCCACATTGCCAGCAGTAAATCAGAATCTTTTTCGGTGAGGGTTGGACTCCGCCAAGGCTGCCCTTTGTCACTGATTCTGTTCATAACTTTTATGGGCAGAATTTCTAGGTGCAGCCGAGGTGTTTGAGGGGATCTGGTTTGGTGGCCTCAGGATTAGGTCTCTGCCCTTTGCCGTTGATGTGGTTCAATTGGCTTTATCGGGCCATGATCTTCAGCTCTCACTGGAGCAATTCGCAGCCGAATGCGGACTCTGCATCGGTCTGTCGTGGTGAAGAGGGAGCTGCGTTAAAGGGCAAAGCTCTTGATTTACCACTCGATCTACGTTCCTACCCTCATTTATGTTCACGAGCTGTGGGTAGCGACCGAAAGAACAAGATCGCGAATACAAGCGTCCGAAATTAGTTTTCTCCGCAGGGCTCTCCCTTAGAGAAAGGGTGAGAAGCTCAGTGATCTGGGAGGGGCTCAGAGTAGAGTCGCTGCTCTTTCGCATCGAGAGGAGCCAGATGAGGTGGCTCAGGCATCTGGCCAGGATGCCTCTGGTCAGGTCATCAGGATGCCTCCCTGGTGAGGTGTTCTGGGCGCGTCCCACCGGAAAGAGGACCTGGGGAAGACCCAGGACACGCTGAACGGACTACATCTCACGGCTGGCCTGGGTACGCCTCGGAATTCCCTTGGATGAGCTGGTGAATGTGGCTGGGGAGAGGGAAGTCTGGGTTTCCCTGCTTACTTTACCTGACTTCAGATAAATGGCAGATAATGAATGGACCTGGGGTAAGACCTACAACAAATATAAACGTTCTCCTCATTTTGTGAAACAGCGAAAATGAGTTGAGCCACATGATGCGTCCTCCAATACATTCTCTTTATTCTCTTTATCATATATATTTTACACATCTCCTTTTTATTCGCGGGCATTGTCACTTTTCTCTGTCATGTGAAGTTAAACTGCACTTGGGTAAGGGCGTGCCGGTTCAGACGGCTGCCGTAACCAAGGAAACAGCTGTTGACACTACTTCATGAAAAAAAAGACTGTTCACGTTTCCGTTCCGCATCCAAGGAGTTATTTTCTTTATTGTGGACAGCTGTGACAGAGTCAGGAGGCTTCATAAAAGGACAAGCCCAAGTAAGCAACTACGCTTAGAAATAACTGCAACTGACCATATTTGCAAGAGACATCACAGAAAAACCTGCACAAAGTATCATGGTTCATAGTTTTTGTACTTCTTTTCTTGTGTTTGGTTTTTGGCTATGTTTTGGTTTTTGTCATCTTTAGTTTCTGTTATGATAATGGTCTAGGTTTTTGGTTTTGTCATTTTTAGTTCAGTTTCCTGTTTTGTAGCTTTCCCTCATGTGCTCTGTGTTTTCTGTTTGTCTTGTTAGTTCACCTGGTTGATTACTCATTCACTTCACCTGCTCCTTAATACTCCCTCTGTGTATTTATACCCGATGCCTTTCCCTGGTGCAGACATCTTTATCTCTGCTTTGTTTGATCTAGCTGGCAGCTCCAGGAGCTGCACACACTGATTGGCTCATTGCATCACGTGGGATGGCTTATCTCACATGTAATTGGTCTGCATGTTTCCTTACTGCTGCTGCGAAGACTGCGAAAGTTGTGACAGTTAAAATAAAAGCACCCCGTCAGATTTTATATTTTAACTTCGGGTCCATATGTGACAGGTTCTGGGTCTGCATCGGGACTGTGGTCCGCTAGTTAGTGACCTCTATTCTAATTGAATCTCTTCAAAGCTTTTTCTTTGAAGACTTGCAAGAGTTCCTTTCTCCATGGCAAGGAGTAGTTTAGATAATTTTGCCAGTTGGGTGATTTGCCTCTGGAAGCCTGTAATATTCTCTGTGGACACGAATATCATGGCCCAGGAAGTCAGCAACTTGGTCAAGCTCATAATTTTTGAGGTTTAGGACCTGTGACAAATTTGCAACAAGTTTGCACAGCTGTGTTGATCTAAGGAGTTCAGAGTTTTGTGCACCAATATTTGCATGAATCCTTAGATAGTCCTGTCCTCTGTAAGCAGTAAACCCCTTTGCTTTCGCAAAGAGGAATGAGTTTACTTTCTGGGACTCCACATTCTTGTCCTTTGCTGATAAGTTGCATTAAGGCTTTAAACATGTCTGGTGATAACAATACAGCAACTCCTCGGCGTCTTTTACCCCCAATTTCAACCCAACTGAAATATGCACACAGCTTTTGCTCGAACTTTGTGATACCAACAGCAACGTACTTATGTAGTGGAACTGTCTCCCTCTCAAGAAAGGCTTTAAGTTGCATCTTGAAATCTGTCTTCCTCGTCTTTGTTTGAACAAGATCATTTTTGGCAGCGCTGCTCTGCAAAGTTCTCCATAGACTTGTGATGATGGAGCATTTTTCAAGTTGGCAGATGCTGCAGGTGCAGACTTTTCAAGATGCTGCACATCTTCTGTAAAAGGTAGATGGCTTGTTAAAGTGCTTGTTACTCAAGGTAGTTAAGGCGGTATGAGAGACCAGATTAGACCACTTTGATATGTACGATCTTTTGAAATTCTGTATTGCCTTCTTAAGTTCATCTTCTCCAGCCATCAAATCTCTGCATTGTATGAGGTCACATATCTTCTGGAATGAGTGCTCCAACTTCAGGCAAGCTTTGGAATTTTATAGGTGCATCTTTTTTCATCGAACCCAGACATGCTTGGATAAGCATATGGAGATTTGGAGGTTGAACCGCATCCTTAAGGGTGTACATTGAAAAGCCCTTGCGTAGGGTCAGAAAAAGTCTTCCAACTTCACAAACCTTCTGATGAATATATTCATGCTTGGTGGAATTGTGGCCATGTTTACTGAAACATGACTGAGCAAGCTGAAGAATATAAAAATCACTCTGTACAGCAGCAGATACTTCATCATCTTCCATTACAGTTAACAGCTTCCAAACAACTAGGGATATCTGTTGACACAGGGATGAGTCTATCTGACAGCCAAGTACAGAACCCTTTTTCTTCCTGGCTCTTTATTTGCCGTTATTTATTTCAAAATAGTTTAGCTTGCTTATATTATTTTCCTTGTATTCTGTTGATATTTTCATGAACAACCACTAACAGATATTTTTTGTCACAATTGTGAATGTCACACCAAATGACATGAGTGTCACACCATATGATAAACTGCACCACACCTTAATATGTCAATGGAAAAAAGTGTTTTATATTCAACACACTAACAAAACAACTGAGAAAACAGGTTACACATGAACTTCAAATATAGAATAATAACAGCATAACCTTATGGTTTAATAAAAATGCCATTAATGAAATGACATATGATGATGAGGTAAAAGTCAATACATTATCTATGTTAATATTTTTAAAGCCTGACAAAAATTATAAACACACTTAAAAAAAAAACATTGAAATGTGAAGAAACTTAAGTGTGTCAGCATGAACCTTATCATGAATGAACATTTTAAAAATTAGTGTGTGAATGAGTAATAACAACAGGAGCATCTTTGTTGCTAACAGATTAATGTTCTAAACTGCATTAAGGAGATTCAGACATTCATAGAATCAGTGTATACATAAATATTCCAATCAGTCATATCATTTGATATTTCTTTTGTAGTTCACATGTTTAGAACTAGGAACTGTAAAAATCTAGAAGTCTTCAGACCAGATTGCATTTCTCCCAGTCAATGTTTGGGAGTTTGGCAGAGCTGTGAAATGGTTCTGGCTCAATTATTGTGCACACTATTTGATTGCAGCTGTAAAATATGCAGCCGATTTATTTGGTGCTATTCTTGTCACCAACTTATTTCATGGAATTAATTATTAACTCTTTGTCACATATCTTGGTGACTTGGCCCACATATGGCCTGTTATCATTGTTGACTATGACAAACTTTCCCACAGTGTAGCTGGTGTTATCATCAGAACTAGTGTCAGCTTCTGGTTCAACAAGGTAGGATGGTTCTTGGTTAGTTGGTTGGTCACTACTCACCAAATCTTGGTGAGTGGCATTTTGTTGGTCCACACCAGCCTTAAACGCAGTGACCTGCAGTTTATTTGGCTGAAAGCAGGGGAGCAGGGTCTGGGTACTGGCAAAAGCAGCTAAGACGTCAGTAAAGTGTTTTGCCAGGTGAAAAGGAGAGCACTTGGTGTGTGTTACTTAGTCCAACCACAGGGCACACTCTTGGAGGAAGCAAGCCATCAATATCAGTGATCTTCTTCAACCCATCTGACGATGATCTTGTCTGTGTTGTTGCAAAGGCAATTAAACTGATCTTTGGGTGACTGAAAATCCTCCATGGACATACTTGTCAGCAATGCACTTAAGCGCTTCACCCACTCCATCAGGAGCCCCCTTTTCATGTGATCTCTTGGGAAAATTCTAGGTTATCTTTTAAAAATCCAAAATGTGTCTCAGTGACTCTAAGATTGTTGCATAGCTCTGGGACCCACTAGTACAGAGGTCCCCAACCCTGGTCCTTAAGGCCCACTATCCTGCAGGTCTTAGATGTCTCCCTGCTGCAACACACCTGATTCAAATTAAACAGCTCACTGACAAGCTCCGCACAAGTCTGCTAATAAGCCATTCATATGAATCAGGTGTGTTGCAGGAGGGAGATATCTAAGACAGTGGGTCTTGAGGACCAGGGTTGGGGACCTCTGTACTAGTATCAAAGACTACACCAGTGTGTAGAGTTGCTTGCTGTCGAATTTCCTCCAAAGTGAAAGACTTGGATATCTGTGTTTAGCTTGCAAGCACAGTTATCACTGAAATCAATATGGAGGACAATCTTATTGTTCTACAAGTTCTCTTTGAGATTTCTAACTGCCTGACCAGCCAGCCCCTCTAGATCTTTCTGGAACACTTCTATCAGCTCCCCTATTGAGCCACGTTTTTTTTTTTTTACCATGTTCTTATATGTTTTTGCTCTTACTGTTACCTCCTCTTTCAGCATATTGATAATAGTGTTAAGAGACTTATTTAACCCTCTTTTTAAAAGAGTTGTAATCAAAAACCTCATGTTTTTATGTTGAGGGCATGCACAGGTGTTGCAATCACATAACTTTGGTTCAGTGATGTAGAATGGTTTGTATCTGATGAATTGCCGGTAAGACATCCTGTGCATTTCATCAATGTTATAATCATATGCTTTGTGAAGGTTTTGAATAGTGTATATAGGAATCCTGCTTTGTGTCTTCTCTTTTCTCCCAATTATGCCTTTTTTTTCCTGGAAGCAAAATTCTGTTCTCATCTAAAAGAAGGAAATACTCAACCTTTTTTCAATCTGACTGGCCACTATTTTAGGGGCTCTGTGTTGAAAAGTATTCTACTATGTTTTCCCATTATTTTTTTCTGTATTTTTCTACATTCTGTTGTTCTTGTTTCAGCTTATTTATAAGTTCTTGTTTCTGCCGTTTTAATTTTCCTCAAATTTTCATTCTAAACTATCCACTTCCTTGGGATAGGCAGCTGTACATTCTTGAGGGGCTTCACAAGAGGAATGGTGGAGGCATGTGAAGAGACAGAAGGCTCTGAAGGTGTGGAGCTGTTTGTTGGTGGTGCAATGTCATCTTCATTTGGTGAAACCTCAAGATGGAGAGGTCAAGTTCATTAAGGCATCAAGCTCACTTTTTCTGTTTGTGCATTTCTCCATTTTTCTCTCAAATTGTTTTGCTTAGAAGAAGGAAGCAAATGGGCACTGAAAAGCTTAATTTTTTTAGTTTTGTTTTTTTTCTCTTCATATCTGTTAAAGGGAAATATATAACATCTTAAGATTTTTAAACATTTCATTTCAGATTGACAATTGTAGTAATAGTAGTTGTAATATTACAATGCTGCTTGTCTGTTAACCTGGTTCACTATCAACCTCTCCTATCTGTGTCTGTCGTGTATGAACTGGTGCGATCAATTTAGTTTTTTTTTCCTTTCTCTAAGGACTTCCTCTCTCCTTACAGGGTCTGCATTCAGTCTTTCCTTGTACTTGTGTGTCCTCTCCTTGCTGAATTTATCTGGCTCACTCTGATAAGAAATGCAGAAAAATTATATTTTAATATGGACAGTATGGCAAACTCTTAAATATGGTTACATGAAATATAAAATTGGAACGTGGATTATTTATCAAATAGATATTATATTTCTTTCAAACCTTTTTAAGTATTTAAATATTCATTTAAAACAAAGTGAATTGCACATGGTGTGACAGATGTGTTACATGGTGTGACTTGGAAAACCAGTCACACAATATGAGACATCTGTCACACCTGACATTCTGATAAGTCAAGCTAATTTATTAGCAAACTTAAAACACCTAGCCAATAGTTAGCATGTAATTAGCCACATGGCAGCATTGATTATTAAGAAAAATTAATAATTAAAATCTGTGAGAAATATTTATTTGTTATTAAAATAATGTCACTCCATGAGACACAAAACATTGACCACTACTGGTGATGTCAGATTCATAGCATAACTAAAACAAACAAACAAAAAAAATAATAACACAACTTACGTCATGTCTTTGCAAGTCACTCCAGAGATGTTACTGATGTAAGAGAGATGTAAGTGTGTCCCAATCCAGGGTCTACACCAGGGGTCGGCAACCCGCGGCTCTTTAGCTCCACCCTAGTGGCTCCCTGGATCTTTTTCAAAAATGTATGAAAATGGAAAAAGCTGGGTGGGGTTTTTTCTTAATGTTTTTCAGTGTTTTAAATTTTGTTAATAAAAAAACTATTAAGACTACATTTCAACATTTCTGTCAACGAACATTTGCATCATAGCCTGCGACACACGTTTCAGCGCAAAGCTTTGCAAGGCAGGTAGCTGTTGTAAACAAACCGGTGGGTGTGTCATGGGCCATGGATACCAAAGGAAAAAAGAGAAAGATAGCTGATGAGAACAGAGGATTTAAGGAAGAACGGACTGAATCATTTGCTTTCATTGCCAATGTGGAAGGATTGCCTGCATGTTTGCTTTGTAATGAGAAGCTGTCAAATAACAAAAAGAGTCATTTGGAAAGACATTTCCAGGGAAGGCATGCTAAATTTGCAGCTGACCACCCAGTTGGGATTGAGAGAAGAAGTGCAACTGCAGTACTACTGGAGAAATTAGAGGAGTGCAAAGATAGATTTAAGAAGTGGATTGCATCTCCAAACTCCACTACTGCTGCTAATTTTGTTGCAACCGGAGAGAGAATAAAGTGTGGAAAACCGTTCACAGATGGTGACTACATGAATTAAAATATCAGAGCACCTATTTTCAGACTTCAAAAACAAAACAGAGATAACACAGAAAATTAAAGACATGCCTCTCTCCGCAAAGACGGTGAAGGAAAGGGCCATTAAAATGGCAGGCGACATCACCAATCAGCAAATCAAGAACATTAATTCAGCTCCAGCATACTCAATTGCCTGTGATGAGTCGTGTGATGTGACTGACATTGAACAGACAGCGCTGTTCTGCAGGTATGTAAACTCTGATGGGCCGCAAGAAGAAATGATCGATTTAATACCACTGAAAGGTCAAACACGGGGGGATGACATCTGTGAGGCTGTGTTGAAGTGTCTAAATGACAAAAGAATAAACATCAACCACCTGAATTCAGTGGCTACAGATGGGGCACCCAATATGAGAGGGTCGCAAAAAGGGTTTATGGCTTTGCTACAGAAAGCGTTGGATCAAAATCTGCTTGCATTTCACTGCATCTTGCACCAAGAAGCACTGTGTGCACAAACATTCCCACCGAAGTGTATGGAGGTCATGAACCTTGTCATTCAGATGATAAACAAGATAATTGCAAAAGCATTAAATCACTGTCAGTTCCGGGAATTCCTACATGAAGTTTAACGAGTTCTGAAAGGAAAAAATGATGCTGTCTTTCCCTGTCACACCCCTGGAGATTGTTGAACACATTCCCAGGAGTAAATCAGGTGGACCTTGAAATGGAAATGGCCGATATAGCTGACAAAGATTTGTGGGTGTCCAAATTCAAAAGTCTGACAGCCGTGCTTGAAGACGTTACTCGTCAGAAAGCCTATGCTGCCCAAAACCACAAATGGAACGACATTGAAAGCCTCCCAACACCTGACAAACTTGTGTTTGAAACATGGAATGCTCTTCCTGACAGTTATAGGAACATGAAGAAATACGCATTTGGAGTATTATCAATCTTTGCATCAACATACATGTGCGAGCAGATATTCTCAAACATGAAATACATCAAGTCCAAATACCACACCCGCCTTACAGATGAGAGCTTGCAGTTCTGCATGAAGATAAAGGTTTCATCTTACATGCCCGATGTTGAAAGGCTGTCCAGTACTCCTCCACTGACTTACTTGAAAGTTGCAGAGACCTAAAGAGAAGAGGATAATGCACAGAATTGCACTGAAATCGAAATTAAACTGGCCACATTTTAACTGAAGGCTGTGTTTAATGGCACTATGTTGCCCAAATAAGAGGAAAAGAGAAGAGGATTGTATTGTTATAGAGGTTTGAAGAGAACTGAATTTTATTTACATGGGGAGGTCTGAAATTACAGGAGGCCTATATGCACATTCCAATTTTTTTTTTTTTTCGAATCCTCAAAATAGAAATTACTCTAAGAATTTGATTTCTGTATTGAATTTACATAATTTCATCAATGCAAAAAAACATAATACATTAATGTTGTAATGGCACCAAATATTGTACAACTGAGTAATCACATGGTGCATTAAATGTTTATTTTTCTACAGGAAAAATAAACATTTAATCATGAATGCTCATTATGTATTTGTAACCTACTAGGTCATTTTCATAGTAGGCTAGAATAGCTATTACACACCTACAGCCTGTGTTGCCTTCATATAAGGCTTATATGAGGCTTTTAATTTTTTTGCAGCTCCAGATAGATTTCTTTTTAGTTTTTTTGGTCCAATATGGCTCTTTGAACATTTTGGGTTGCCGACTCCTGGTCTACACACTTTCATTGGCTACATACATCATAGTGGTGCTCCAAGCACTGTCCCATTTGGAAGGAGCCTCGGAATACACCCTATAAACCCACACTTTATTTAGCCTGTATCAAAGGTAGCTGGTGACGCATCCTTTGTGGCCTTTTCTCCCAGAATTCATTGTGCACATGAGGGCGGCAAATAAGCAACAAAGCTCCAAACAGTGTCTTTTCCTTTTTTTTTTTTTTTTTAAAACCACACTTAAGTAGAAACCATAGACTGTATATAAAAGATGAACAGAGCCTCCATGACCTCACCTGTAGGTTTCTGAAGAGCAAAAGTAAGGCTCATTGGGCGTTCCCACTGTCGCCATCTTGGTAGCGTCATGTGCGTCGTTAGTCCCGGAAAATCCAAAAATGGGCAAAGAGGTGGAGCTGAGAGGGGTACTGTGAAGGTGGGGGTGTATGATTGACAACCATCAAACTCCAAGCTGCCTGTAGCTAAGAGCTAACCGAGTTAACCACAAGGGTGTGTCCCAATCCGCACACTTCTATACTTCGAACACTACATTTAAGTGCTTAGTGTGCTGACACAGAAATTTCAGTAAAAACTCAGTGCACTGAACGTACCCGGATGCTGCCCTAAACTCGGCCAAAAATCTAGTGCGAAACGATGGACACTACACGCACTAAACGGACGCCATCTTGCTGACGTAGCGGAAGGGGAGGGACTTTCAACCAGTTTTTCAGAGCTGGCAGCCACCGACTCAGCGGTACCGATGCAGGCGGAGGGTATTTTCTACTGTTGCAAGTATAAAGATATTTGATCAAAATTCTAATATAAACTGCAGCATGCTTCGTATCTCTTCTATCCCTGATGACAGTTATGTATCTGATCATTTGTTGGAGGCTGCAGTAGAGTGAGCAACGTAAATGTTAGCAGTTTTATAGCCGATTTCGCGGATCTAGATGGGCTATAAGTGTTAAAAATGATTAATACTATAGGTTCCGTATGTTTATTCATGATTATTGAACCTCCAGATTAAGCACTGCGGGGTCTCTGGCGTAAACGAAATGGTCCTTGATCTGAAAACTGATTAGGAAACACCGCTGGTTTAGAGAACCGGCCCGTTTCCATGGTACCGCTGACGAAGCTGTAGCTGATTGTATATCACTTTAGATAAGCGCCTGCAAAGTACCCATAAAGTACATAATGTTTGCTTTTATATAACCTGCCATTCTGTGTTCACCGTAGGTCACTGTGGCATCAAACTACCGAGCCAGCAGTGGCACTGAGGCATTTGCCACCTGTGGTAGAGCTGCTGTGGAGAAGAGGAGGCGGCAAGAGAGAAATGTTTTAATAAAAATTTTAAATAAAATGTTTTCTGCATCCCTGTTTTAGCGTCTTCATTACGGCATTTCATATTTTAAATGATGATTTCTAGTATAATCGGTTTCCTGTTGCCAGATGTGAACGGTATCATTGTAAACACCAATGAAAACAGATGTATAATGTAAAATACTTTAATTCAGTTAAGATATCTTTGCTTATTTAAAAGCTGTTTTTTAGTGTTTTAAATTGCACTTTATACTAACAGGTATGGGGGAGACATGCAAAGACACATGAACGTGTGCTGATGGTTTCTATTGTTATCAACTGAGATAGATGAATACAGTGGAGACCACGGTTCTTTGTTTCACAAATGAGGCTTTTTAAAAGGCATTTAATAGCATAAAGTATGATGGCATGCAAACACGTATGTTAACATGGTTTTGGATTTTGGAAGAAAAAAAAGTATATTAACGGAGCGGCGCTGCTAAGCTGGTACGTCAATACCGGTAAGTGCAAAACGTTAGTGCTCAATTTGGATCAGCACGTACCCACGATAGTGTGCACTACAGAAGGTAGTGCTTAGTGCACACTATGCATTACCTTCCAATGCACTCATGTAAGTGCGCGGTTTGAGACACACTCCAAGAAATAGTAGCTAACCAGCTAACAGAGGTAGGCGGGCTAAAGCTAAGGCATGCCGTTAGCTGGCTAAAAACTGCAGTTGTGCTACACTCTCCCTTCTTTCTGCGGATATTGGATACCTGTCAATCAAAAGGACAAGCCCCTAATTATACAGAATTTCAAGATTAAATAATATCCAAAGGGATGTGTTAGAAAAAAATTCACACTTATGTAGACCCTAAATTGGGACACGGCTTGTAACTTCCTAGTTGGGTGTCGTCCACTTCATCATCAAGATGTCCAAATCACTGTTGCCAACTCCTCAGTAAGAAAAGTAGCTATTGGCTGTCCTAAAAGTTGCTAGAAGTTGCTAATTAGCATAATCAGCCTAGTACATATAGCTGCAATGGATGCTGCCATAAAGAGTGATGTAGTGGGAAAGGCAAAAATTGATAAAAAAGACAACCTAAAAATGATTAGAAATGCTAAATAAATAAATAAATAAATAAAAATAATTCAATAAGTCAATTTTTTTTTTTTTAGTTCAGTTTTTTAGGTGTATTTTTTTTTTTTAATTAGGAGTCTGGAACATGTCACAATACTTTCAACTTTTTAAATATTTTTGTCCAGACTCTTCATTAATTGACATTACTCTGACGGTAAGCCAGTGCAGGATCATCCAGCAGCAGCTTTGTACGTTTAATTTTTGGCCTGGTCATGAAACAGAGGTGAACATCGTCTACTCTGAATGCTGCTAGAAGCTGCTGCTGTTCCAAAAAGACCAAGCCTTGTATGAGTGCTTTTGGATGAGGGAGGAGTCTGCGCAGCACCCGCTCCTCATTGGGAAGAGTAAACTACCTTCATTCATGTCAGTCTCCAATAGGGCTGCCACTAACGATTATTTTTAAATCGATTAATCTATCAACTAATTTATCGATTAATCGACTAATCTAAACGATTAATTTTCCACACAAAAAAACAAGACATTTAATTTTGTTCATTTTATTTAACACATGTTAAATGTTAAAACTGGAACAAATGGGTTTTCACATTAAACAATTGCAACACTTTGGAGTGCATTGGAATCAAGTATTCAAGTGCAAGTTCTCTTAGAAATGTGTAAACAGATTTAAAGAAACTTCAGCATGAGGAAAAAGTGCACAACAGTGCAACATATTTAGAGTGCAAAGGACAACAGTGTCCAACTCATGCTCCAAATCACATAACTCAAACTTCAGTGTTATAGTGTAAGAATGTCAACATATCCACATGTTCTGGACTTAGGCTGGCTCTTTTCTTAGAGACTATATTTCCTGCTGAGGAGAAGAGACGTTCGGAGGGTGTTGATGTGGCAGGTACACACAAATAAGACTTGGCAAGAAAAGCCAGTGAAGGAAACCTTCCCTCATTTGATTTCCACCACTGCAGGGGATTTGTGTCTTTTGGCAAAGGCTGTTCACCAAAAAAACTGAGGATCTCTTCTCTCATTGAATGACAGATGTCGTTTGTCTCATCTCCACTGTGATTTTGGCTTGATTCTTCTTCAGAGTCTGACCCAAGTAATGTGTCCAGTAAAGACAGACATCTTTTCTCTGACACACCTGCTGATGGTTGGACCTCTGTGTTGTCCTGCTGTTGCAGTTTCTCCATCTCTTTTTTCTTTTCTGTAAGTGCAAGGGCTTGGATTTTCACCTGCAGTTGCAGGCTTTCATCAGAAGACAAGAATTTCATTCTGCGAAACCTGGGATCCAAGGAAGCTGCAATTAAGCTGATATTTGCAGCATCATTTTTGTAGGCCATTTCAGTCTCCCATCTCTTTGAGATTTCCTCTGCTGCAGTGGCCTGAAATGCCTGCACATGGGTGTTGTCAAAGGCAGAAGTCTGTGTGGACTTCATCAGTGCTTTAATGAGTGGAGGCAGAGAGGAGAGGGTCACATATGACGCACCACTGAAATAAACAGTTGCACACTCAAATGGTTTTAGAGCTTGTTCAAGTGCCTCCAGCAAGCTCCACTGCTCAGCTTTAAGGTCAAGGAAATGCTTCGATCTGTGTGTAACCTCTGGGTCAGACAAACATGCTGTGATGGGCCACCTTTGCTCCAGCAGGCGGCTGATCATGTAGAATGAACTATTCCACCTTACATGAACATCTTGAATTAGTTTGTGTTCAGGTTGGCCCATTTGTTTTTGTTTTGTTTTGAGCTTTGAGCTGGCAGTCTCACTTTTTTTTAAATGTTCCACCAAGCACCTTGCAGCTCCGATTGCTTTAGTTATTTGGGGATTCTTCAGAGCATGATTGACCACTAGTTGTAATGTGTGGCCAGCACAGCGGACAGAAGATATCCCGTGCCTCTCTTCCAGCAGCCTGAGGGCTGCCACCACATTAGCTGCGTTGTCATGTACTACAGCCAGGACTTTACTTGCAGGAATTCCAAACTTCTCAATCATGGATTCAATCCAGGATGCAATGTTTTCTGCAGTATGTCTTTCCTCGAGTGGCATGGTTGTCAAACTGTAGCTTTTAAGCTTCCAGTCACTGTCTATGAAATGACAGGTTATGCCGAGATATGCCTCTGCAGCAATACTTGTCCAAGCATCTGTTGTCAAACTGACCATGGAATTGCATGAGGACAGGGCTTTTTTGACTCTCTCTAATTCATCACCATACCTCTTCTCCATCATGCTGGTGAAGCATGTTCTTTTAGGGAGAATGTAGCCAGGTTGGAATGTGTTAACCATAGCACGGAAGCCCTCGTCTTCTACTATTGAAAGCGGCCTCATGTCTTTTATGATCATCTTCAGGACACTATCAGTTAGCACTGTAGCCAACTGTGGTGAGCAGTACTTTTGTTGGAGGAAGGTTGTTACATGGCTTTGCCTAAAACTGAGAGAAAGAGGGAAAAAAAAATTACTTAACATGTAATTTTTAAAAATTGTTTTAATTATTATTATTCAATCAACCATTCAAAAATCGACTCTTTTCATAGTATACATGAATTTGTTAATTGTATGCAATATGAATTTCGATTATTTAAATGTTATTCCTTGTGCTATTTATGCTGTTATTAACATAATGAAATGTCTTTAGAACAGGCAGAAGTAACATAACCAGAGACACTGGGCTCGTCAATCCTATGCAGTAACACACAGCTACAACGTCAATCTAACGTGATCATAGATTCTAGCCTAAATGTTTTCTACATGTATTCACTTGAAAAGCCAGCAGACAGAGAACAGCTTCTTGCCGCCTAAAGGATAGCGGATTTAACTAGTAAAGGTGAGTCAAAACACTTACGTTGACTTTGCTTTTTCAGGTGGCTCATCATCCAGGGTAGCTCCCGTGTGTCTCCTCTTCAGGTGCTCGAGCATTGCGGTTGTACTGCTGTGGTATGCTAGCGACACCTTACAGAGAGTGCAAACCACTTTTTTATCATCACCTAACCTGAAATACTGCCACACTTTAGAACTCTTCGGTCTTTGAAAACATTTACTAGCGCACTCGTTTGATGCAGAACACGACTCATCTCCTCTAGCCGCCATGAGTTTGAAAACTGAATGAGATGAGAAGCTTTGACCGGGGCTGAGTGAAGCTGTCGTCACACGAGTTGCGCGTACTAGTGGTGCGGAGGGAAACAGCTGTTGCCTTAGTCAAAGCGTTTATTAAGAAAGCACAGTAAAATAAAATTAAATGACGCGTCAATTACAAATATTAATGTCGACAAATTTTTAGCGTCGACGTCGTCGATTACGTCGAATAATCGTGGCAGCCCTAGTCTCCAAAGGTATCCAATAATACCAGAAAAAGTTGCTAGAGGGGTCTGAAAACTCACTAAATATAGCGACAACGTCGCCAAGTTGGCAACACTGGTCCAAATTATTGCCTGTTCAAAATGTACATTATAGTGTCACAACATATGATGAACATTTTGCATTCAAAATGCATTTGGTCAGAACTTGTTTTAACGTTATGCATAGACATCAACACTTTATGTGGCTATTGATTGTAGCAGAAGTGAATGTGTAGTAGGAACCAATGTGTGTAGGTGTTGGTAGGACACATAATGAGGACGGACTGTATGTAAATGCGGACAGAACGAGTTGAGGAATAAAGACGTGTTATAGCTTCTCTTGTCCCCTGTCCTGGTGGTTATTGCACACTGCTCTACAAGGCATACTACATTGATATGCACTGTAAATCTCTCTCTCTATATCTATCTATCTATCTATCTATCTATCTATCTATCTATATATATATATATATATATATATATATATATATATATATATTGAAATAATGCTCTTATTTCTACGGGCACACATATACTGGACAATCACACCATATGACATTTTTTACATTTTGATCAAGTAGAAATCTTAATACACCAACAAAACCTTTGGTATTATTGTACTTTACATTGTAAGTGAAACATTTAAAAATGTATTCTTAAAAAATATGAATTTCTATGAGCATGTGACACACGGACAATTGTTATTCGTTAACCACTCCAATACATGCAATGACTACACTTGCCTTTGCATTTCAGTTTTAGTAGTCTCTTACCAGTTCTCAAAACCTCTGTGTTGTACTTAAAGTTCCCTTCATTTCATAGTTTGGCCAACATTTTTTTACATTGTTCTGGGTTTTTTGAGGGAGCCAATATATGAGGACTTCTTGATTTGTCTTTTAATGGGTTTTGAAATGTCAGGCCAATTTTGACTGGCTTGACACAGATGAGGCAAACTTTTTATTTATTTGTTTATTTTTTTACTTAAGAGGAGACATTTGAAAACTGGATACACTGAACACCCCCAGTTCTGTCGCCAGTGTTCACAGATGCATCTTTAATCAGAATATCAGATCTTCACTTGTTCACCTTCTTTACAAGTCTCTGTTGTGTCTGCAAGGAAACATCTTGTCCCACTTCTGCTGTCAAGAATTGTAAATGAAAGTTCACTACAAGGCACGTGGAGTTTTTGTATTTTGTGCTGACAAAGAGCTTTTGAATTCTTTGGTATACCTTGGTCTGAACTCTGAGTTACTGCAAGAGTCCAGAATATATTCTGTTTCATCACAAAAAAAAAAGATAGGCTTTTATTGTGCATACCAAAATTCAACAAGATACATTCTTGAAGAATCTTACCTGTAACACTTACTGATGCACTATTATGTGACATGTATTTGTTATAACAGCTCTTGCGCCAGACACCAGAGCATACTAGATAATGTAAACAAAAAATGGTGTTTGTGCTTGTACATAACTATTTTTTGCAAGTCAATTCATACTTCTTAATGATAAAACATGATAGATAATGAGCAGACATTAAGTTTGCATCAACCTAATTTATAGTGAGAGGCAGATTAGAAAAGAGGGGGCAGCTAATCTTCAACAAAGGGAATCTTTGTGTAACCATTAACCATGCCAAAATCTTACACTGTGATTGGACTAAAAGCATAAAGCCCCACCTTTGTCAGTAAATATTACCAAAAACTTAGAAGTTTTTCAGTAGAATGAGAAGACCAAAGAGTAAGTAACCCAGAACCGTTGCTATGCAACCAAGATATAAACTTTTTTGTATACAGTGCGAGATATATTCAAAACTTGATGATTTTTTTTTATTATTTCTGTTGGAAAGAACTTTGGGGAGCCAGTCCGAAGTTCTAGTCTTCAGAACCAATTTCAAACGAGAGCGTTCTGGTCATTAACGCTTGTTGTGGACATATTTAGTAAAATGCTCTGATTGTGATTTCCAAGACTTCTGGAAACACCCTTGTCCCACCAACAAATTGTCACCGTTTTAAGAGTGGAGAATTGAAGACCACGAGGTTCACCTTGGACGCTGAACCAGACAGGCTCCGGATGGGCTGTCCTCTGCTGAGCATCAAGATGGACTTCAGGGAAATTTGCCACCTTGGCATCTTGCATGCTCTGCTAATTAGCCCTACCTCTGCGCCAAGTAAGACCAAACTGAACCTCCAATTGGTTTAGCTAGTGTCTTTTTAAACTCTAAATTAAGTCGCCCTTTCATTCCAACGTCCCATCCAGTTTATTTCTTTTATTTTAATTGGTTATTCCCAAATTGCCTTAACAAATTCCCTTTTTGCTTCCTCCGTTAGTTCTGACCAAAATGAACTAAATTCTGCTTATTAGTTTAGTGAATTTTCCCATATTCCAACTTCATAAAGTTCACAGATATTATTTTTCTTATAATCTTTGGTTTGATTTAATTTCATTATTCTCCTGACTTTATTTTCCATTATTATGCTTTATTTCTGCTGTCTTTTAAACTGATTCACCCTCCCAGTGCAACTGAAGGCCGGGAGAGTCTCTGAAGCGATATTGATAATTTCATAATTACTGACAGTTCTTACTGTTTGCTGTTAATTAATTATTGGTGGTTAATAAATTGCTTGCATTATTGTAATTCAGCATTGCTTCTGTGGTTATTGGGAATTGAGTCATGGTCCCTTCAGACGTTGAATTTACAGCTTCAGGAATGAGACGTAGATTGAATTAAAATGATTATTTTCTTTAGCAAAATACCCACTCATGGCTTTCTCTTCTGAGCTGTGAATTAATTATTTAGAAATCTACAGAAGATTACACACTTCTTAACCATTATAAAACTGTCAGGTTTGCTCCCAAAGACCCGGAAATTCAGCCACACATAGAACAAATGGTTTGAACAGAAGAAGGTTTATTTAGGGCCAGGGGATGGAGGGAGTGAAACCAGTTGTGGTTAGCTGGCGGAGTCAGGCAATCCCAGGTCTCTGAGTGAGGACTCCTGAAATGAACTTCAGACAGGAATATAAGTCCACAAATCCAAAAGATGTAGTCAGGGCAGGCAATGTTCATTCACAGTGAGGCTCAGTGCAGTACTTATCCAGAGGGACAGGCAATCTCCGTGGTCATATGGGCAAGGGTAGGGATGTTATGCTCGAGCCGTCTGCTCGATCACGTGTCGAGCATATGACACGGAAGTGTTGCGAGCATTGTCTCTGAGCATTGATTCCATAGATATATATAGAACGCTAGATGCCTCGTCCGCGTTGCCAGCCAACAAAGTCGAACGTCCGTGCCTGGCGGCCATCTTACCACAGGTAGCTCTCTCACCCATAACGCTGTTGGTAGTGTAAAAGTACTTTTCAGAGGACCATAACTTGATCAAATTTCAACAGATTTTCAAACGGTTTGGTTTGTTATAAACATGGGTGGATGTAATAATTATACTCAATTGTTATTAATGATTATGTTGTCCTAAAAATAATGTTATGAAACAGGTAGATTAATATTTCCTATTACAAATAGGCTATAAGAAAGGCTCTATGTTGAAATCCTTTAATGATTATGTTGTCCTAAAAATAATTTTCTGAAACAGGTAGATTAATATTTCCTATTACAAATAGGCTATAAGAAAGGCTCTATGTTGAAATCCCCACCCTGTACACAGATGTATATACTGTAGACACTGCATACTTGAATAATTGAGGCCTTGAGACCATACATGTAGGGGATAAACTTAACTGAACATTTTACCCACCTCTGACAATACTTCATCCGCCTCTCAATATAATGCATGCTCATAATGTACCATAATCACAGAATACACAATATAAATTTACCCCTTTCATGCGTAGCATCCACTACGGTGGACACCTATTTGACAGCTGTTTTCTAGTATATTCTTGGGTGGATATTTGTAATTTTGCCACTTCAGGGGACATCAGTGAGTCATGCAATACACTGTCACTTACTCTAGAATGAATATTTATATATGTAAATTCATACATTGTAATAACCAAACTTTCTTTAGTGATAAACAGGAAAATAAAAATGATAGCCATATTTTTATAGAATAGCCAGATAATATAAATATGAAAAGCTTATCTAATTAATAATTTTGAATAAACTGTCAAAATACATTTAAAAAATAAGGTAAAATATGATCAAGAAATAAAAAAGCATCACTGTATGTGTCTCTGGAAGTAAAATACTGTATGCAAAAAACATGTGGCACTGTTTCTTATAATTCATGCTTGAAAGGGTTAATACCACTAATATTGGTATAAACAGTAAACGGTAACCTTCAGCATTATCAAATGTCCTCAATGTACAGTATAATTTACATTTACATAATCATAGAAAACCAGTCTGAAACACATTGTTTAGAAATATTTAATTAGGAGCTGAAACTCGGTGTCCGAAGACCCAACATCCACATTGCGCTAATGCCTCGTTTTCTTGTGTCAAGACTACGATGATTAGCGCAGCCATAAGCTGCACAAAAGTCCGGCATGTTCTCTTTGAAAAACAAATTTCCTGTAGAAATAAGAATGGAAGATGTTTTAAACAAACCAAACCCAAATTGAAAATCATGTGCAACTTTAGTTATATTGAAAAGAAAAACCAATTCTGCCTCTGACTTCGACGTAAAATTACTAGGTGCTAGCTAGCAGCCTAGCCATACACAACGTTGACTAAACCGTTTTCTGAAGAGAAAATCTGCGATTTCAACATGTCCAAGCATCCAGGATTATAACCACGTTAATACTGTTTCTAATAAATCCAACCATTTGTAAATCCGTCAAAATTTCATCGAGATAAGAATAATAATGTTTCAGCATATCACTGACCTTACCTTGGTTTACCTCAGGTTCGACAGATTCTGCCAGGAAGCGAACCTGTGGTAAGATGGCCGACCTGTGATGCCGTTTAAGACTCCGCCATAAGGCATCTAGCGTTCTATATTAGTGATGCGCGGGCCGCCCCCTAACCCGCGGGACCCGCGGGTTACCCGCGGGTCGGGTTGGGGCGGGTCAAAGAATTTTCGCTTTACTGCGGGGCGGGTTACTATTCTGAAATATCTAGTTCTATCTATTAATTTTATTTTTTGTCAAACTGAAAGTAAAGACCTTAATCAGTGTCTACATTTTGTTACTATAATATGTAAGACAAAATATTTATCAGTTATTTAAACACAGGTCACGTTTTGTAACGTAATGTCCACGTAGGCGCGTAGTAGACTTCGCAGGCTACGTGCAGAAAGCGCCAAGCAGACAAGCAACAAAAGATGGAAGAAGTGTTGAATAACATTCGTTCGGGAGTTTACGTCCTTAAAAAGAAGAAGGAGGGTCAAATGGCTAAATCACAGGTTTGGACAGGTTCAACGAGGTAATCAGTGCAGACAACTGCAGCAGCATTGGCTATGTGCTTTATAACACTTAAACGCTTTAAAACACTTTATTTATTTGCCTATTTATGTTTATAGGCTTAACGTTCAAATGAAAATACATTTTGTGTTGCCAGTTTCCAGTGCCAGTTTAGGAGACCATATGCACCTTTCTCAGACTAAATAAAAGCATTCGTCAATATAACATGTGTTTTAATGGGGCGGGGCGGGTCGGGTTAAAAAAATAGAAGCGGAGGTGCGGGGCGGTTTGGTGCGGTCCAATTTTTTTAAAAGAGCGGGACCCGCGGGTCGGAAAAAACCCCGACCCGCGCATCACTATTCTATATATATCTATGATTGATTCAGCATGCCAGAAGTCACGTGATAGACCAAACGAGGCCTCGTTACGTCATCAGCGCGTATCGAGCAGCAAGCGGGATCTTCGAAGGGACCGGGCTTGTCAATCTCTCAGATTCCAAACACAGAGGAGATCGCAGGTTTTTGAGAGGAGATTCTGTAGCGATTGTGCGACATTGCATTTTGAAAACAAATTTAGGAAAAGCATCACATCAGCATGAGCTTATATTGAATCACATTTAGCTTTTAGAGATTTGGGGAAACAAACGTCTGCGCGAGATGCCGTTGCCAGGGTAACTGCTGAAGGAGCTCAGAGTATGAGAGAAGGACGGAGCAGGCGGTGCCTTCAACATCACAGGTAAGTTTAATTTCCCTTTCTTTATATAGATGTTTTTTAAATAGCCTTGCAAAAAGCAGACATTAAAGTTAATCATAAACTTCAACCAGAAGCATCAGAGGACACGTCTCAGTCTACAGCTGCCGAGGAAAACCACAACCTGCAGGACCTTAGACACCAAGCTGGTTTCTGATCATCATAAGCAGAGAATTTAATGATTTTAAACTTGGTTAATTACAATTTTGTACTTGTGTTTCTTTCAGGTGCAACCTCTCCAAAGCTGGAGAGGTAGTGTGCCAGAAGAGGAGCAGACTGAAGCCTAACAGAAAATACGTTTTTAAATAAAAATCTATGACACATCACAAAGTTACCAAAGTTTTTTTTTCTCATAATACATTTCAAGATTCAAAGTGTCTTTGTCATTTGCACAGTAAGGAAACAAGTTTCCCTGAACAATGAAAATCTTACTTTGCCGTCCAACCTGAATGCCATAAAACATTATAAAATAAAAATAAACAATTTGAAAAAAAAAAAAACTAGATAGAAGATAAACAAAAAAAACTGAGTAAATAATCTATGTACATAAATGTGCAGTGTGCTATAAACTGTTGTGCCACATTTAACAACGATCAGCTATACAAAAGAAAACAACTCATGAGGTACTGTAGACGATAACACGCATTTGCAATACCTATTATAAATAATAAGACACATAAAACAGTTAACACTTTTATTACAACTGTATAAAATAACTAACACAGTCACTATACCCGTTGCACAAACACTCCTTCCCTCATGTCTTCCCACTGAGTAGACTATTATCATTACAGATTGGTTTACTTAAGTGACACCACAATTCGGTTACCTAAACAAATGTTACCTAATACCCCTCCTTGTTATTTATATGAACAACAGAAAATAAATTTCACTCGGATGGTAGATTACGTATCGTTTATTGAACACGTAATCCAAGTTGAGAAAGGGATGACAGATGTGAGGTGTCAACGCTGTCCTTCTGATACATCAGACTCCCACAGCCAGCAGATGGAGCTCTTTGGTTTGGTCAAATGATTCAGAACACTAAGCCATTTTCAAGCATTTGGTTCAAAGTTGGCTCGATGATTCATGAGGCCTCGGTTTCACCATCCCTAGGCAAGGGTCAATATCCAGGTGGGCACTTGAAGGGATTCGGCAGGGGTCAGGCAAGAGAATCTCCACAGACGTAACAGGGTCGATCACAAGAAAGTCTAGAACAAGAAAATAGCTGGATCTCAACAAGGTTAGTACTTTTGACCATCTGGCAGGGAAGCAGAGAGTGAAGAGTGTACAAGTAGGGCAGGGAGCAGGTGAGGGGAATCACAATCAGGGCAGGTGTAGGAGATCATCCTGATTGCAGCTCTGCAGAGCAGCTCTGCAACCATGACAAAAACTAGTGGTAAATAAAGGACAATAAAGACAAAAGACCCTTCTCTTAATTCATGCACACAGAAGGGAGGGCAGAAAGCGTGGCTGTAAAGTGAATTGGTTTTTGCGTCCATCTTTACCAAAGAAATTGCAACGATCATGGACAGTTGCTATGTATTTGATAATAATTAAGGAGACAAGTAACCCAGTCAGGGAATAAGTTTTCTACTGGTTTCCAGTGAACAAAGCCTGGATCTGTGTGATCGGCCTTTCAAAATGGAAGGTGATGCCCTGGCACTGGGTATGCAGTGCACACTTTGTCTCTGGTTGGCTATGTGATGATACCAAAGGTGTGGACAACTGCCACCAGTGAACATGAAGAGGAAGTCGAGAGACAGAGGCTTGAGTAGAAGGCAGCATGAGTCCATTGCTGTGAAATTGTTAAGGTATGCACTGGCACCCACCATTTCAGTGAAAGCATCACTGACCCACATTTTCAATAATTGCATTAACTCTAACATTGAATGAATTGGTGATCATTAGTTTCATTTACATGGACAAATGCGCTGCCTAGTAAAAATAAAATCAAGGTCTTGTTGGGCAGTCTTTATCTTTTATTATGGCACATGTTCACTGTGGCATTGTTTTGATATGCTTCTACAATTTTAAAAGATTTTATTTCCAGCCAATTCACGTGTGAAAATGAGGTCTCATGCTCCCTGAACCACCCTTTTACAATTTGAGCCCCATGACTCCTGGCATTGTTATCTTGGAATGTATCTGTGCCATCAGGAAAGAAAAAATCCATTGATGGAATAACCTGGTCATTCAGTATATTCAGGTAGTCAGCTGACTTCATTCTTCGGGCACATAACATTGCGGAACCTAGACCTGACCAAATGCAGCAACCCCAGATCATAGACTGCCCCCATAGGCTTGTACAGTAGGCACTATGCATGATGAGTGCATCACTTTATCTACGGCTCTGATCACTTGAGAGAACATGGTCAATCTGAACTCATCAGACCACATAACCTTGAGGCTGGATTCAACCTTACTAAATGCCGGAGGTGTGGTTGAAATATCATCGGCCACAGAGCAACAGTTGATGTCCCCACTACTCCCCACTTCTTAATGGAATTTTTTGGAGATGGAAAGCATACGATCGCCAGCCACATACAGTACATAGATGACCCTTCTGGCTGCCATGGATGCAGCATGTGATTACATCACAGCAGATAAGACACTAAAAGATTCATTCCATGCTGCATCACAAGAGAAGATATTGTGATATGGATGAGAACTTGTGGCTCAACAGACAGGAATATCAGGAGGTGTCAGAAGAGTGCACTAAAATTCCTACAATACTGCATGTACAGATTTCCCTAAGGAGATTGTTCTATGTTTTTATTGTTTTATGTTTTTATTTTAATGTTTTTATTTTTTCCTTTGTGCTATGCAGTACTGCCTTTTCTGTATCGCAATGGCATGGTCTGTCAACAAATTACAGTACAAACAGTAAAACTGTAAGTGTGGATCTTGTCCAGTCTCTTGCAATCTCCCACACACACTAAGGTGTTATTTACAATTAAGAATAATTGTCAAAATATGTAACTATAGTTTATATCAGGACATCCTTCCATAATACACTATTATTGAAAATATGATTAGCATTTTGACTGTCTTATCTGTAAACAGACACAAGGACTTGCCTTTCTGATGGCACTGACATGTTAATTGACATAGACATTTACTTTTGAGCAAGATAATCTATGGTGTTTTGCTATTTGTACAAACTGTTTTGAAAAATGCACTTACTGTGTTGCAAATGTAGAGAATGATTCGAGAAATGTACTCAAGCAACTAAGAAAACCTGTAACTTATGCTGCTGTTGGCTTATAAAATATTTTGAAATATTAGTATCCTAGAGCATTTTCATATTTTTATAAAATACCACTCAATTACATCCAAAACAATACGTGCTGCTATGTTAGACGGTTATGTAGTAGTAGTAGAACAATAACAGTAACAATATCAATAATCCTTCCCAGTTTTTTGTTTTTGTTTCTTCATTGATTGTACAGCAAATGATTTTATGAGTATATGCAGATATTTATTTCTTATAAGGCAAGCAAGTAAATATAAACAAACCCAAACACATTTTATAACAAGATTCCAGAGCTTTTACAGACTGTTGCAGCAAGGCCTCCAAAAAGATCATTTTAGTACAGTTTGACACAAACTGTTCTCAAAGTCTTCCAAGTGGGCAATGAGAAGTTTTAAAAGGTTAAAGGTTATTTTATATATTCATGTGCTTTTACTCGCTAACTCCAAACCAAACTTGCATTAAAAAAAACAAATCTGCATCATATAATACCTTTCACCTCTGGACAACAACAGGAAAGCTGAATAATAAGTTCATTAGACCTTCAGGGATAATTTTTAAATTCAGTTCTAGTTGGAAGATTTGCTGCTTCCTGAGTGTATTAGTCCCGTTTTTCTAATGCTTAAATCCTACGTCATTCAGCTTTTAGTCACCCACAGGTAATCAGGCTTCATAAAAGGAAACCACGCAGATGAGCTGAAACCCAGACATCAGGAAAAACAGTGCCAACATACAAAGTATAAAACTGGTCAGCTTGACCTTTAGGGTAAAAACGTACACAGACAAACACAAAATACCAAAGATTAAGATAAATTTTACTAATAGCTTTTACACACATAGACAAACAGTGCTGCTCCCGGTTTAAAGTATGTGGAGGTTTGTGTTGAGGCAGTAGATCAGAACAACTTTTTACAAACAATTTACAATATCCAATACAGATAGTATTGCTACATCTGACACTGCAAGCGTTGGTTAGCATGTTAATTGTTAAAGTTTAAGACTGTACAATTATAACACAGACTGAAAAACTCTGACTTGTTTGAAAGGGGTGTCTGTAAAAAGCCTCCTTTCTAAGCTTAAATGTGCGATGTTGCATCTGAAGAAACCACAAGACTTCTTGAAAAATGTCCTTTGGACAGATGAGGCAAAAGTAGAAATGTGGACGTTTGGAGAATGTTTAGAGAAAAGAAAACACAGCATGTTATCACAAACACCTCTTACCAACTCTCAAGCATGGTGGTGTAGGGCTTATGATTTGGACTTGTTTAGCATCCACAGGAACTGAACAAGCCATTAGTCCTTAGTTGCTTCCTATGGAGAAAAATGAAAAAGGAAACCTTTCTCTTTGTTATATTCATTTAGGCCAAAAAAATCCCATATATATATATATATATATATATATATATATATATGGGGTGATGTGGTACATCCTGGTCCAGTAGCCACCAAAACACAAAATGGCTGTTGGGCCTCAAACTACCCAGTCGCCTGCAAAGCAGTGAAAAGTGCTGCTGCTGTTTTTTTGTTTTTTTTTAGCCAAATAGATATATTTAATCTACAGTCTCTGGCTTAAGGCAAGGCAAGGCAGTTTATTTGTATAGCACATTTCATGTACAGGACAATTCAAAGTGCTTTCGGCTTAAGCCGACTCATCAAAAGAGGGCTGGATCGCTGGAGCAGAGGGAGGATGTCAGGCAAAAAGAGAAGAGCTGGAAAAAGAGTCTAAAAATGAGCTGGAGTGAAGAGGCTCACCGACAGTGAGGAACAATACAGCCTTACGGGGAGGTACCATTTACTAATTTGAGTTATAACAGAAAAAAAAGCTATTGAAAAGAAATATACTACTCTGTTTGCTACCTTGTCCACCGTCCTCACACTAAAATCTCTCTATGAGCTATCCAGTATCAGAAAACCCTTTTTTTTCCCAGTAAACCTGTTTTGTTCTGTAAATGAGAAGGCGTCATTCCAGAGCATATGAGCTTGCACTCCAAACTTTATTTTAATTTCGTTGACATATCAAGATGTACTGTCTGAGTGTTCCCCATTTCTTCGTGCCTATCGTCTTATGTAGCCTCAGCAGCAGGTCAGCTCAGTAGTGCTCTCTGCTGTCACAACATATTTACATAACACATGATCACATATCATGACATGAGTCATCATGTTATAAAAATCAATATAGGCAGTCATATTTATCAGAGCTTTTAATCTTTCACATTCCTGTTAAAACACTGACATCAACAAAGCAGCTGCTCTTAAAAGTTCCTAGCAGGTTAAAAAGGTGATAGAGCTTTTTCTGTCGCTGCTCCCAAACTCTGGAACAGTCTGCCTTTTAACATTAGATCAGCACAGAGCATTGAGCATTTTAAATCATTATTAAAAACACACCTTTTCTCACTGGCCTTTCCTCCAGCTTTAGCAATTCAATTGAGTTTTTATTGTATTTATGTTTTGTTACTTTAATGCAATGTTATTTTATTTTATTCTTGTATTTTTTTATTATGAGATATATAGGTCTATTTTATTTTGTTTTATTTTAATGATGGCCTAGGCTTTCTACAGCACTTTGGTCAACTGAGGTTGTTTTAAATGTGCTTTATAAATAAATTCAATTTGACTTGATTTAAAAAAAGGAAAAAAAAAAACATGGTTGTGACGCTGACAGCTCTTCAGCCCATGAGACTTATGAGGAACTGATTAACCAAAGAGCTGCAGCCGGTCAGATTAAGACTGACAGACTGATCCCGCCTCCTCTACGCCGAATTGGCCCACAGACAAATTTGTTTCGGGAAGGCCGACCAATCCCCGAGGACAACCATCTTTAAACCTGCGCCTGTGACAGCAATCGGGGTGACTGTGGCCAGTGGGACACAGTTTGCCAGTAACTGGACAGTGGGACAGGTTGCTTTCTGGGAATGATTTCGTGTCTTGTGATGTGATAAGGAATTTCGTAGTGAGTGTTAAATTCATACTGCTAAAGTCATTTACGTTCTGAGTTTGAATTGGCATCCCTGTTTGAGGTGAGGTGACATTTTGGTTAATAACGGCATTTTGGTTTGGTTTTGTTTCATAGACAGCCTGTGTGCTTGTACCCCGTTATTTGGAACATTTTCTGTTTTGTTTTGTTTGTAGCAGATAATTCGTAATTGTTAACCCTCTAAGGGACACTTTTAGTTTTCTTTCAGTTTTGTAAGTATTAAAAGTAATTGTTAACCCATTAAGGGACACTTTTAGTTGGTTTGGTTTGTATTATATTTTGTTTGTTTTAGATAGTCAGCATTTGGATTATATCTTTTTGTGAACCTGTTTAAGTTATATTGGAGCAAATAAATTGTGGACTTTTTATTTTATCCGCTGTCTGACTCACTTTATGTTCCATCCTCACACCCCTAGACAAACGAGGACGTAACAACGATTTTATGAAAACATTTCAACAATTATCTGCTCTGAAATCAAAACATACATAAAAAATTCCTACACTGCTATACAAGTAATGTTCTACTAAATGATTGTCATCCTAAAACAATTCATCTCAGAGTAGCCTTTCTTTAGCTTTATCAACACTGTATGTTCAGTTATTGTCAGCTCATGTTCCCCTGTGGGTGAATTCTGTTGTTGCCATGGCCACATAAAAAGCTGAGATATGAAATGGAAAAGGTGACTTTCCATCACCTCCACTAGCAACAACAAATAGTCATGCTGTTTTTTAAGAGCTGGAGCTGCTCTTGCCACTGACTCTGCAACCTGCAAAAACCTGCAGCAAGAAAGGTTTAAACTAAAATTCAATTTTGCTCTTGAAGAAAAATTATAACTTTTACAATAGCAGGAACCTATTAATGAGTTTCCCTTTGCATTTACACTCCTGATAAGGTTTGCTTTATATGCAAACCTAATTCTTGTTTCTAGGAACTTTATTAACAATGTAGTGCAAGAAAATGTGCTTCATTTAAATATGTGTGAAATTATTCTAGTCTTTGTGAGAGTTTAGTGAGATGAGTTGACGTGGTTTAAGTTAGTTGTTAAAATCAGCTGAAGAACTGTTGAACACTGATGGGTTGGGAGTTCTCTCCATCACGATGTTTAACCAAATATGCCTCATTATTTTCTCCTGATACTACTTTCCGTCACATCTCATATTGACAGTCAGTATAGTATTTCTTTTCTGTTTCATCATTGTTACGACCCCTACTCAAAACCTGGGGTATCCGGGTCGGTAACAAAACAAATTGGACAAAACTTAAAATATTTACAATTATTTATTACAAAAAAGACCGGGTTCAAAATATTAGAAAAACAACCCAGGGTAATCAATTTCAGTAAAAGAAAACTAAATTAACACAAGGTGTCCTCAATCGAGGTAATTCACCAAAAAAAAAAAAAAAAAAAAATATATATATATATATATATATATATATATATATATATATATATATATATATATATATATATATATATATATATATATATATATATATATATATATATATATATAAAAAATCCTCTTTCGAATACAGCCAAAATCGCTTTACTTTATCCTTAATTTACACAACAAAACTAAGTCCAATACAAATCCAAATATACTATACAAACCAAAATATTACTCTTACAATTAACCTTAACACAAAACACAGCTTTTTGTATAAACCAAATCAAATATGTTTTCAACCAAACAAAAGATATCTGCTAAACCAAAACTTACAAAAGGAAGAGAGCACAGAAACTCCCCCGAAGGAATGTGGAACCGGAGGCGACCAATCACCAAGGAGGGAGAAGGAGGAGGTCTCAGGCCAGGTGCAGGAGTGCAGGCTATGCAGCAGCTCTTCAGTGCAGGTGACAATGATTTATTTTCCATTAAACTTAGGACAGGGAACCACACAAGACAGGGATAAACCACAGGGATCTGACAGGGAAGAACTGAAATCATGGGGGTATATGTACACAGGGGCCCAAATGGAGAACAGGTGAAGTGGATCAAAATCAAACCAGGTGAGCTAATTAGCCAGGGAAAGAAAACGCAGCACATGAAGGAAAACTGAGCTAAACATGACAAAACCAAAAACCCAAACCATGATCTAAACAGAAAATAAACATGACAAAAACCAGAAAGATAATCAAAATAATGACAGAACTAAAACACAATAAGACCGGGAAACATGGCAATACATTCAAATTTGATTTATAACTGTTACTTTCCTGAGGTAGTGAGTCACATTGCATTATGTATGACTGGCAGTTGCTCCACATATATAAATTATGTCCTAAGACTCTCTAATGTTTCCAGAACAAAAAGAACCTGCTGATAGACTCACTGCCCAAAGAAGGTGCTGCTGATGTTTTCTGGGAAGCACCAAGAATTTGTTATAACTACTAAATACTGGGTAACAGTTCTGATAAAACTAATAAACATAAAAAACACAAACTTTTCTGCATCTAACAAGCCATTTTTTTATTTCCTGGCTGTACATTTAAGCCTCCTCTTGGCAGGCACAGTAAGTACCTCCCCCTATTTGGTCTCTGCTGTTTATCCACCCTGAAAACAATGGAAATGGACAACACACCCGCTTTATGCAAGCAGTAATCCCTGATTTTCCATTCCAGCCTAAAAATCTAATTTCAGCAATCACAGTAAACCACAGCAACCCCTGGTTTCAAAGATAATTGCACAAATGACGTGTTCTTGCTAAAATGTTCCAAAAGTTTTATCAGAAATTTACAGATCGGAAAAGAGCCACCTGCAGATGAATTTATTGTATTTTAGGCAGAATGAAGCGTCCTCCTCTCCAACCTGCCAGGTGTGATCCATTTGATATTCAAGGTTTTTAAAATGAGAGATCGTTATAGTAAAACAGGCTGAACAAAGGACAATGCAGTGATTATTGACATACTCATTAGGCTTCAGATTTTAGCTAGTCTCTTTTTACATGTATAACAGAGTTAAAATGGTTCAGAATAAAGTCCTCAATGGGACTACTGGGAGCACCATCTACTGGTATGTTTGTTGTATTAGCCAAGATGGCAAAGGATTAAAGGTATTCCTCAGAGCAATGTAGGATTCACTGCTGGGGTAATGTGTCTAACAATGTCTGTGGGCAACAACAATGTAAATGTAAAATCATTATAAAAGGACTTTAAAATTAGAGCTGCCATCGTTTGATTACATTTTATGTTGTAGAGTAAACCATGCGAATGCTGAAAAGGTAATGGTCTTTTTTTGGCAAAATCACACATAAATTTCTACATATTATCTCTCATCCCCGCTGACTTAAACAGGGAATTATATTTTTGTTCAGCTTTTTTATTTTGCTTGCAGTAACTTTTAGCCACAATACAATCACAGTTTGTCAAAATTTGACATGATTACTAAATTTGCTGTGCAGTAAATGTTATTATAGATAATCCTCAGAGCAACAGAGGGTTTCCCCTGAGGCAGACAATCTGCTGTTGTCCACAACTGATGACAATTGATGGCTACTCTGTTGCCCTTAGTCATAAATGCAGATGCTGTTGGCTTCTGAAAATAAATCATCCGTTAAAGTGCTAGTCAAAGATAATGTGGAGCCCTAGGCAAACTTCAACTGTGGCGCCCCCAAAACAAAATATGTAAAAAATGCACATTTTGTTGTTTTTTACATGAAATTCCATCAGCAACACTGAGTAGTTACTGTTTGGCACTTCGTCAGGTTTTTGCACTGAACTGACGTATTTTAAAAGCATATTTAAAATGTGAAACAAAATATCTCTAAATCCTCTCACAATTTCAATTTATTACATAAATTACTATGATTTAAAGTAAAGCACAATTACATTTTAATGGATTATAATGCTACTGACAGCACACAACCAACTCAATAAATCTTTGTAGTTTGATGAAGAATATTGCATTATAATTTATTTAAAATGGTCCACGTTCAGGTTCTCTGTAGGACTAATCACCTTGTCTAGAGCAGGGGCCCAACACTGCAGCCCATTCAAATCTTAACACTGTTTTGGTTTAATTGAACTCACTCTTGGTTTAATTTAAATTTAACAACTTATCCAAATGCAATGATCATGCAATGAGATCATCACAAAGACATTTATATATATCACATGTTTGTGAAACTGCACATACAACAAGAAAACCTATCCCAATAGGAAAATAATTTATGGAACAAAATCAGGCTCCTACAACAACATTTTTTTTTAACCTATCCTGTCCAGCATCATAGCAAGCCGAATGGTAGTCTGGTTGCTGTTGATGTGCCGAACAAATTTGCTTTGCCAAAGGAAGGTTTATGGATAATATGATAATCTGATTCATTTGTTTATTTACTATTAACAAATTTAAAAGCTTAAGTCAGGCTAAACAAACTTTACAAACACAAAATCTACTAAATATTAGATCTTAACAGAAAATAACTAAATAAATAATTTAAAAAATACAGAGACTTGAAAAAGATGGAAATATGATCAATAAAATGTGATAAAAAGTGATAAAAATACATGAAAAATAAAAGGTTCAAATTATATAAACTGTAAGTAAATTTATAGTATATATATATATATATATATATATATATATATATATATATATATATATGACAATTACGACATGAAAAATTATCTCGATAATTTGAAATAATTGTGATCAGACAATTATGTAATAATGATAACAGACCTAGTCAAGTGAACACAGATGTTGTGGGACGTATCAGTTAAAGTTTTTTGGAGGTGTACCACTTGTTTTAGCATAGTTGCATATTAATACGAAAAAAGTTCAATGTACTTTGATATTTTAGATTAAGGTTTTGTGCTTCCTGTTTCACTTCTGTTTTCTATACAGTAGGTGAGCATAAAAAAGTAGATTTTAATGCAGTCGTTATATTTTCTTAACCAAGTAGTTTTAATTCCAAAGTTTAATCCAACATGTCCTGACTAAACAAAACACTTTGATCTCACTTAAATGATTCTCACAAAATGACATTAATCATAGAGCGTGTTGCTCAGTTGCAACTTTGCAGACCGATGCTTTGCTGTAGATAAGATTTATCTAAACAAGCCATACTTGTTCAGTCTCTTTTCTAATTTTACTGTCATGAACTTTAATATACATCTATTTTGTTTTTTGTTTTTTTTCCAGCTTCCATGAGCATTTCCTAATTTATTTTGAAATATCTACTCCAGTTGTCTAGAAAGTTTTCCACTGGCATAATCTTTTTCAGTAGACTGAATTGTTTTGAAATGGCCTTGTCACCCTTCATTTTGTAATTATTCTTAAAAATTCTAAAGGCTGTTGCCCCCCCCCAGCTGGCACTAATTATACACAAACCGAGGAAGCACAGTTCAACATGATGATGTCAGAACAAGGCAGTTCAATTTTACATCGTTTTTGTACACAAATGGACTTGAAGCACATTCTGCTATTACACAGCCACTGCAAAGTTAATAGCATCTGATAAGGCTGTTTCATAAAAGCAGCAAATGGCACAGACATAGCATCCCTACTTCAGCTTCATAATTAGACTAGATAGAGGCCCACACGAAACCTCAATTTCCTGCATTTTGCAAAGGTCACTCTGTGCTATCATTCTTTAGTTGTGTACCATTAAAAACAATATACTGGAAAGAAGTTTTTACATAAATCATTTAGCAAGACAAACACCACAGCTGCATGTGCAACTGAAAACAGGAATAATTCAACTAAAGCACATCTGGCAATTGAGTGTCTTTTATTGTTTTAGGTGTGTGTTTCAGCAGATCCAATGGGTTCTTTTTCACCTTTTTCACAATTTGCAATTAATAATAAACAGCCTAAAAGGAAAACTCACCTCATAGCAGATGCTTTATTGCCCTTGAGCTTTTGTTTGGCGAGCAGCTCAAATCAGCACCCACACACTTAGAGCAGAAACACTAACTCAAACTTGTTGCAGCCCTCTAAAAGAAGACCAAGCACATGTACTCATCAGATGTAGGGTATTACTAAAATCTAACAAGCAACAAATTGTCTCACATAATCATCTGACATAATCCAAGTAATTAATGAATATAACAGTAGTTATAACAGTTTTCTGACAGTATAATTTATGCAAATGTTAGTGGGAGAAAATGTTTAAACTACTGTCTCAAACATGTGAGTCATGTGTTGCATATTAAAATAAAAGCACACCAAAATCACATTGTCTTTCTATCCATGCGTTCAAACGAGAGGTTTTCAACACCTGCCCTATCAGGGGGTTCGGCCAATGAGCTGGTCACTAGTTTTAATGCTAAAATGTTAAGTATGATAAGTATTATGGTTGCTATTACTCCTATTAAGGTGATGGTTGTCTCTGGGAGGAAAAAGCCTCCATGGAGAAATTCAACACTGGTGACAAATGAAAAAAGAGTGTGTCGGAAAGCCAAGTGCAGATGGAGAAAAACACATCTACAGGTTCATTATGACATGTATAGAAACTTCACACTTATAATCTACAACTGAGGAATGCAAGGAAGTCCTATTTCTCTGACATTATTAGCAAAAACTATCATAATGCCCGGGCCTTGTTCACTATTGTTGGCAGATTAACAAATCCTCCTGTGTCAATAGCACCTAAACTTTGTTCCACCAAGGCCTGCAATGAGTTTGCCAAATTCTTCACAGAAAAAATCCAGAATATTAGACAAAACGTTGGTTCATCAGCAGCAACAGGTTCAGGAAATATATTGTGTCCATTGAAAACCAGTTTAAACACAATGACACAGTTTAATCCCATTAGCAGCAAAGATCTGGGCAACATCTTATATCACCTGAACTCCTCCTCTTGCTGCTTGGATATCCTACCCACAGGCCTTTTCAAAAATGTCTCAAGAACTCTGGAGCCAGATCTGTTACAGATGGTGAACTTATCTTTAATTTCAGGCGTCTTCCCAGAACTTCTAAAAACAGCTGTAATCAATCAACTGCTAAAAAGGGACAATCTAGAAAAGACACAAATGAGCAACTACAGATCAATCTCAAATCATCCTTTTATAAGTAAGATCATTGAAAAAGTAAGTTTTCATCAACTAAATGACTTTTTAACACAAAACAACTGCTATGATGTCTTCCATTCAGGTTTTAGACAGCACCACAGCACTGAGATGCTCTGACCAAAGTCATTAATGACATATGTTTGAACACAGATGATGGAAAAATGTCAATCTTGGTCTTACTGGACCTCAGTGCTGCATTTGATACAGTTGACCACAATATATTACTTAAAAGACTGGAGAACTGGATAGGCCTCTCTGGCACTGCATTACTCTGGTTTAAATATTATTTAAAGAACTTTGTGTCAATAGGTAATTTTACATCTGAGCAAACAAGAATTACATGTGGCCTCTTCTGTTTAACATCTACATGCTCCCACTGGTACAGATCATAAATAATAATGAAATTAGTTACCATAGCTACGCAGATGACACACAGATAAATATTACAATGTCACCAGGAGACCCCCTTACAGGCTCTTGGGAAATGCATTGAAGAGATTAATGACTGGATGTGTCTGAACTTTCTCCAGTTAAACAAAAACAAAACTGAGGTGAAGGTTTTTGGAGCGAAAGAGTAACGATTAAGTGTCACCACAGCGCTTCAGTCTGTACACCTAAAAACCACCAACCAGGCCAGAAATCTGGGTGTTTTGATGGACTCAGACCTTAACTTTGAGAAACACATTAAGGGAATTACAAAATCATCCTACTATCACCTTAAGAATATATCAAGGGTAAAAGATCTGATGTCTCAGCAAAACCTGGAAAAACTAGTCCATGCATTCATCTTTGGTCGGCTTGATTATTGTAACAGTGTTTTTACAGGTTGACCTAAAAATTAATTAGACACCTGCAGCTTATTTAGAACTCTGCTGCTCGAGTCCTCACTAAGATCAAGAAAGTGGGTCACAACAGTCCAGCTCTAAGGTCATTAGACTGGTTGCCTGTTCATCAGAGAATAGACTTTAAAGTTCTGCTGCTGGTCTATAAAGCTCTGAATGGTTTAGGACCAAAATACATCAGTGACCGCTTCACCCAGTATGAACCTGCCAGAACCCTCAGGTCATCCGGATCATTTTTCTTATCAGTCAGAGTCAAAACCAGACATGGAGAAGCTGCATTCAGCTTCTATGCTCCACATGTCTGGAACAAACTCCCAGAAAGCCTCAGATCAGCTGAAACACCCAGTTTATTTAAATCAAGGCTGAAGACCCACCTGTTCTTTGCTGCATTTCAATAGTTTTTACTAGGGGTCCAGATCTGCAGCTGGTTCTTTTATGATGAAATCTTTATTTCTTTATCTAAGCTTTTTCTTTCTGGTTTTATGTAATCAAATTTATCAAATTTTTCAAATACACTTGTATTTTTTTCTTCACCTTGCTGTAATGTTTTTATGTTTTATGTAAAGATGGGCTATACAAATAAATTTGCCTTGCCTTGCCTTACTAATTAAAATGCTTCCTCAACCATCTCTATCGATCTTGCCCCAGGCACACTGTTTCCTTCCAAATAGACATTATGTATGGTTTGGTTAGACCATCAGGAGGCGATCATAATAATAGTTGCATCTAACAGAAGTCAACAGGCTTCAGTTTTACCCCAAATTAGCAACTTTTTGGAGATGTGTTTTCAATACAATAAGCGAAGTTTAAAAGGTCTGTTCACATTGTTATCAGTCGATTTCATCATCCATCTTGGTAAATGGACTTGTACCTATATAGTGCCTTTCCAATCAGCTTGACCTGAAGCACTTTACACTACACATCACATTCACCCAGTTAAGTGTCTTGCCTAAGGACACTTCAACATTTAGTCAAGGAAAGCCTGGAATCAACCAACCTTCCAGTTGGAAGATGACTGCTCTTCCTCCTGAGCTACAGCCCCCCTTGACAATGATCAAAAACGTGAGCTCTAACTTTCAAATCTCCACTGCCTCTGATATTGATCTTACCTACCAACACCCTTTGCCACAAAGGAGATTCTTTATAACCTAAAGCTTAAAGAGTTCAAATAAACAGTCTCTTACAGGCTAGTTCCATGACGCACTGAGCCTGTGGAACTCTTATTTTTAAAGCAAAAATGGATATTTTCAGGTGTCTGTGAAGATGCCATTTGATAAACTATCATTTTCCTTATTGAATGTACATAAATAAATAAATAATGATAAATAATGACATAATTAATGAAGGCTATGTTTAAATAATTCTTAGTTATGACTATGATAACTTGTCTTTTGATAATTATCTAGCCACAAGGTGCAAAGCAAAATTACTTTTTCCAGAATTTCAATTCCAAATCAGAAATGGATTTCAGCATAAAGTGGACAGATAAAATGGTAACACACATCGTAATTAATTAATAGACAATTAGATTTGAATGCAGCTGGTGTGAGCTGGATGTGTCTTTGCATCCATGCCTTGCTCTCATTAGCACTACCCCTTCCATACATCTCAGTAACTTGTTGTATGAGCAAGGCATTGCCTCCATGATAATATACCCATCCAAGTTCAGTAGTCAGAGTTAAAACCAAATTTGAATAATTTACAGCTGACCTCATTGTGCAACCGTACAAATAAAAAATATAATGAGGACATTGGATGACTCAGCTTTTCCTTTGATACTTATTCTCACTGTCTGTTTTGGCAGAAAGGCAACAAATACCACTGAGTGCATCTTGATACTTCATTAACACAAAACAGCCTACCCTGACAGCTCATTACATTGACCTAATTTATCTTGTTCATCTGATCACTCCTGTGTCAACAAGAGATTTTTTTTCATTTGCAGTGGTGCTCTTCCTCACTCCCTGACAGCTTAGATGTATGAAGATAACTAAGGTGGTGTGTTAATATGCACACATAGATATGTGAACAGTTTTGAAGGGAAGATGATTTGATACATATATATTTAAAAAAAATCTACCAAAGCCTATGAAGCTTAAGAGTGCTGTGCGGTATCTGTTCCTAGGATTACACTCTTGTGGACTGATATGTTTGATGTTTCTCCAGGTATCTGTTGGAGCCACTTCTCCAGTGTGTGGGACACTGCTCCAGTGACCATGGGCCCTACTGTTGCCTTCACCTTCCAGGCTTTATCCAGCTTTTCTATGAGTCCTTTGTATTTGGTTACTTTGGTTACTTGGTCATGGTGTTCCATGTATTCTTTTCCTGACAGTACCTTACACCTTACTGTGCTGGGTTATGTCAGGGGCTTCTGCGCACAGCCATGGGATCCTGCTTGGTGTGGTAGATCTGGGCCTCTATTGCTCTGATGTTCGGTGCTTGCTTGTGTGCTGTTAGAGTCTCTATGCTGTCCCTCAGTCCAGCCACCTCTAGTTATTGCTAGAACTTGTTCATATCTGCTATCTTTGGTGGTACATCCCATGCAGGTGTTTTTCCTTCCATGATCTTTCCTGCAACTCCTTCCCCTCCAGTTTTCACTTCCACCGAGACATTTACTAAGTGCTTCAACCCTAAGAGCCATCTTCCTGATGTTTTCATGGAGCTTGAATGTTTCATCTTGGATAGTGACTCTGATGCTCATTAGTCCTCTGCCTCTCTCTTTGCACTTCATGGATAACCTCTGGACACTGGATTTGCAGAGTAACCCTCCATGCAAGGAGAGCAGCTTTTGTGTTTTAATGTCTGTAGTCTGAACTTCCTCTTTTGACCAGTTTATTTTTCCAGCAGGGTATCTGATCACTGGGAGTGCGTATCTGTTTATTGCCTGGATCTTGTTCTTGCTATTAAGCTGACTTCTCAGGACTTGCCTTACTTGTTGCAGATATTTGGCTGTTGCAGCTTTCTTGTGGTCCCTTCATGGTTGCCATTTGGCTGTGGTATTTCAAGGTGCTGTCCAGTGCTACATAACTGAGCTTCTTTGTTAGATGTCTGCCACTGTGATGGTTACTGGACCTTGTTTAGGGAGTGTGCTATGGTCTGCTCTTAAATCCTTTAACCACTGTGCTTCACTGTTATGTGATGCTTCCTTGTCTCATATGCCTTGAATTACTCTTGATTTTTAATTTATTCCGTACTAAAGTCATTTTGTTAACTTTAGAAAATGGTTAAGGGTATTTAAAACAAGTTTGCTTCGTATACTGCACCTACATAAGTTGGACAATCCTGACATATTGTCACTATTGAACTTTTTACAGTGGTAAAAAAAAAAAAACAAAGATTAAATGAAAAAGACTGCAAATAGAAGACAAGGCTGTCTGGGTAGTCACTACTTTTTACTCTCTTTTTTTTTTTTTTTTTTTTTTTTTTACAAAGGCACATTTTATTAGCTGTAACATGCCATCATGTCATGTGTAGGCTTTCAAACTGACAGCAACAATTACCAAAACAAAAACAGACTGGTCTATTCAATCTGACTATAAGACAACTGATAGCAAACTCTCAGTCCAGCTGTTTGGGGCTTACATCCATAAACACTTAAATAGTAATTAACTAGTTTAATTATCTCAGTAAGTAGTGATTATCTGTGTCTGTGGTCCACCACAAGCTGCAGAAAACAGTAAAAACACCATCCCTTCTATCTTGTAGTTTCAGGCTGGTCCCCTTGAAGGTGTTGATATTTACGTAACTGGTTTGAATACATTGTTCCCCAGAGAAGTGTAGGTGAACATCATACTACTGGCAATGACAAAAGATTTAAGCCACTTGTTTTAGTGAGTGTACCTATGTTTAACCCTTCTGTGGTGTTTAGGTCAAATGTCATCAATATACAAATTCATAAGATCACAAAAGTTTAATTTTCCTCTGATTGCCTCAAGGTCTATTGTATGATACCCTCTATAGTAGGCATTGGGACATATAGTATCAGCTAACATGGTGATTGGTTCAGCATCAGTTACAATTGTGATCATCTTAGCATCTGTTATCATGGTGATTGATCCAGCACCAGTTACTATGGTGATTAATCATATTAAAATAACTGAAAACTGATTTTCAGCTCTACAGAACTCACTGAGACACATAAGCCAATACAAATATAAATCCTGCATGAACAAATACAAGTACAAAGTGATGAACAGCTGATGATGTTGGTGAGGAAGGGGCAGTGATTAGGGTCCTGCACTTAAGAAGGCAATAGAATTATTGGTAAATATGGTCCATGCAGGCACATTGTTTGTGGTTTCAGGTATATGTGAACTCTTTAAAGACTAAGTGAAGTGTGAACACATTGCGGCTGACGTTTCGGAGGAGGCAGGAGGATCCTAAGACTATATGTGTGACATCTTTGGCGTGGACTCCTCCTCCTTTGTTAATGTGGTTTTTTTTAACTGTAAATGTGTTTTGCTCTTTTTAGCTACCATAGATGAATGCAGATGAATGAAAAGTTGATTAGAGCGCAACACTAAGCACCGTTTTTGCCATCAGTAGATCGAATACTAGGAGCTGTATGAAAAATAAAAATATATTAACACTAAAAATAGGGACAGCTCTAGCTATTAACAGAACCTGGAAGATGGTATGTCAGAAAATTGCCACCAAACCAAATGTATTAGTTATGCAAGTTCTCCACGGTTAAGTATTTTCTTCTTTTCCTCTGCAGTTCTTTTTCTCTCCCCTACTTTCACCAAAAGGCTCAGCACAACATTTTTAACAGGAGTCTTGTATTAAGAGGGTTCCTACATTTTTTCAGGCAGCAACCCACCTGTGGAGATATGCTTGGTCCAGCAGGACCAACCAAATATTTTATGCAGTAAAATAATGTTATTATTATGTAAAAAGAAAGACACTACAAACACACAGTATATATGGAGGTGTGAACAAAAACATATAACCAACAAGAGTTTAAAAGCTGCAATCATGTCATTTACAACCAGATAAACACACTGACAAACTGATTAAGTCAAAAATGCCATGGAGACTAGTGTTCATCGTGTTATGTTCAGATAAAGATTTGCAGTTTGTAAGATACCAGCTGTCTCCTGCATCCCTAATTTATTAAAGTGAACTCACTTGCTGTCGCAGCTCACACTGAGGCCTGGTACACACATAACGATTTTTTAATCTTATGAGATTTTTTATCTGGTTGAGACCTCAGATAAAAAACTCAGTTTTGATCGTATTGTGTGTGATGTGCTCCGAAAATGTAATCACAGAACAACACACACATAATGACGCTGTCCCCCAAGTCATCTACAATCTACAGACAATTTACGTCCTTGTTCCCTAGCCAGCTCGCTCTCTGATTGGCTAAATTCCATGCCACGTCACCATCCACGCAGTCACAATGCACGAGTCATCGGTGTTCCTCAGAAATCGGGTCTGAAATATTGAACATGTTCAATATTCCCAATTGTCAACTGCGATTCGTTTCGGAGTGGATTCTTAGGACAAATTGGCTCGTAACACACCACAAACGAAATGATAGTTGGACAGAGAAATCTCACGATGATCAGGCGTTTGCCGTCCGAGGTCGGGAAGAGATAAAATTGGAACAAAACCAGCCCAAAAATTGTTATGTGTGTACCAGGCCTGAGACACTGCTTAGGACTGGGGCCTTGAAAATATGAGAATGTTTCCAACATTTGTCCGCCTTGTCCTTTTTTTTTCCTTTTTTTTTTTTTTAAATAAGGTCCCTTTCGGTTCTCCCTTTCTTATGTTATCCAAGTTCATTTGTGCCACCACATTCCTCTCCCTCTCAGTTGTTCTAGCTCTGTGTGCTTTGCTAATGGTGATTATTCAAATATTAAAAACTTTGTCACTGTCATTTTGACCAGTCACCCTTACTAGTAACAAATGATGAGAACAAATTGTATTGTCTATGGATGTGGGACAGTGCCAGGCAGGCCAATCTACTACACCTATCACGTGCATTAAGATTTATTTTTGAGAAACAAGCCAGTCAGACCAGTTAGGGGCCAGGCCCCCAAGACCCTAGTTGGAGACCAATGTGGGCATGTTTACGGCAGAGTGGTAGCCCAGTGGCTTTAGAGGTGACTTTGGTCCTTTTAGACTCACATTCAAACCCACAATCTAGAACGAAAATTTTCTGCTCTGATACTTTCAATTTTTAGTTAATTAGTTAGCTCTACTGAGTTGGATTAAGTAAAACCTACTGACCTAAAAACAAACCACCTAAATGTACACACTCCTAGATGATGGCTGAATTCAGTTTGTGTTTACTAACAAAATAAGTATCATAGTGGGGAAAGTTTCATCATTTGCAGTCATGAAAACAGAAAACTCTGCTGCATCTTAAAGGTGATAGCTACAACCTTTTCATAAAAAAAATAAAAAAATCAATTTTTCAAAAATAATATATCAAAAGAACATCTAGAGGGGTACAGAATAAAAGTATTCATTTGAATGAAAATATAGGATATAAATAATTGTTTTATAAATTTTGACGGGTCCAAAATATATAAATATTTACATTTGGTTGCAATGCCAACGTCTACACTAAAGGATTCTAAGCCAATAGCATTAGTAGGTTCATGTCATGTGAGTTGGAGCTCCAGATTGATAGCACTGTCTAGACATGGCATCTACCGTTACATTAAACTTCAAATTCACTAAGAGCTGTACAAACAAAGCCTGCGTAACTATAACAATGAGCTGTGCAAGGCCAGAGACCTGCATTTATCTGAAATGATTAACAGGAATGTCAACAATTCTCGCACTCTGTTTGCTATGATTGAAAAACTTACAAATCCTCCTATACAGATAAGCCCAAAGCTCCTTTCCACTGAGAAATGCAACCAATTTGCCAACTTTTTTAGCCAAAAAATTCAAACAATTAGGCAAAATATTTTTTCCACACATTCACACAAGAAAAGCAGTCTGTGTCTAAAACCCGGAAATAATTCTGATGTTATGTCGCAATTTAAAATGGTTGATTTAAAAATCCTACAAGAAACAGTTTGGCATTTGAAATCAACAACATGCACTCTGGACATGATACCATCTGACTTTTTAAAAACAGTTTTTACCTCAGTAGAAAGTGATCTCCTACTGATAGTTAACAGCTCACTGGCATCAGGCATTTTTCCCAAGTCACTAAAGATAGCTGCTATTAAGCCACTCCTAAAGAAAAGGACTCTAGACGCCTCTATAATGAACAACTATAGGCCTGTCTCTAACCTCTCTTTTATTTCCAAGATTATTGAGAAAGTTGTATTTCACCAGCTTAATGACTTTTTAAATGAAAGTGGAAATCTTGATAAATTTCATTCCGGCTTCCGACCTCATCACAGCACTGAAACAGCTCTGGTCAAAGTGTTAAATGACATTAGGTTGAATACTGATTCTGGTCAAGTATCAGTCCTGGTTTTGTTGGATCTCAGTGCTGCGTTTGACACTGTAGATCACAGAATCCTGTTGCACAGGCTGGAAAACTGGGTTGGACTTTCTGGAGTGGTTCTTAACTGGTTCAGGTTCTATTTAGAAGGCCGGAGTTATTTTGTTATGATCGGCAGCTATGAATCCAAGCGAGTGGCCATGACTTGTGGAGTCCCCCAGGGGTCAGTCCTTGGACCTCTTCTGTTCAACTTGTATATGCTCTCTTTGGGTAAAATATTACAGAACTATAGCATTAATTATAACAACAACAACAATAATAATAATAATAATAATAATAATACATTTTTATTTAAAAGCGCCTTTCAAAACACCCAAGGACACTGTACAAAGGAACATTAAAATAGTTTAAAAACCAATATGTACAAAACAAACATTAAAACTCAAATCAAAGTTATGCAGATGATACACAACTTTATGTGTCTCTGTCACCAGATGACTGCAGTCCAATAGACTTATTGTGTCAGTGTCTGGAGCAAATAAACACCTGGATGAGGGAGAATTTCCTGCAATTAAATGAAGACAAAACTGAGATTATTCTGTTAGCAAAGAGAAGAGGGTCAGCATTGACAAACACCTGGAGACTTGGGCTCTTAAAATCACCAACCAAGTTTGTAACCTTGGAGTGTTGACTCAGACCTGACTTTCAGCAGCCACATCAAAGCTGTCACTAAGACAGCTTTTTACCAGCTCAGAAACATCAACAGAATTAAAAGTTTAGTCTCCCAGAAAGACCAAGAGAAACTCATCCATGCATTCATCTCCAGTAGGCTGGATTACTGTAATGGTCTTTTAACAGGACTTCCTAAAAAGAGCATTAAACATCTGCAGCTCATCCAAAATGCTGCTGCTAGAGTTTTTAACCAGGACTAAGAGATCTGAACACATCATACCAGTTTTGAAATCTTTACACTGGCTTCCAGTCAGTCACAGAATAGATTTTAAAACCCTTCTGCTTGTTTACAAATCCCAGAATGGTTTAGGCCCAGAATACATCTGTGATATGTTCAGAGAATATAAACCTAGCAGAGCTCTTAGATCCAAAGACTTTGGTCAAGTAGTCCAAACCAGAATCCAGACTAAACATGGAGAAGCAGCATTTAGCTGTTGTGCTGCAAACAAGTGGAACAAACTGCCAGTAGAGATTAAACTTTCACCAAATGTAGACATTTTTAAATCCAGGTTGAAAACATTTCTTTTCTCATGCGCCTGTGCATGAAATCTGCATGTTAATTTTTTTTTCTTTTTTTTTACTTATCTTGCTTTTAATCATTTTAATGTAATTTATTATTTTATTGTGGTTATGTGTTGATGCCTTTTATTATTTCTAAATATCTGCAATGCCTTTGTTTTATGTAAAGCACTTTGAATTGTCCTGTACATGAAATGTGCTATACAAATAAACTGCCTTGCCTTCTCAAATTAAAGTGGACCAAAAATGAAGCAGGGCGAGGGTGAACATCGGTCAAGCATTTGAGTGTTAGTGCTGACTTAAAGAACTAACTATGCTAGAAGGCTGTTAGTTCATTTTAAAGTAAACTGCTGCCTTAAAAATATGGAGAAATATAGCCAGTGAGCAGTCTTATTTTGAAATATATAAAAATGAAGAGAACGGGAGATATTTCTGACTTTTTTGTAAACAGAAAGGACACAATACAGGCTGAGACAGACTCCAGTCTCAGAGTCAGCAACCCTAACATCTCCCAATAAGAAGTCATTATGGTAAGACAGAGGAATCCAGTCCACCACTGCCAGACTTTAAACCAGAACTGCTTGGGGGAGAAGCCATTGATCACCCATACCACCCCAAGTGCCACACACTGCACCCCAAAATAACCAACCTACCTTTCTTTGGACCTTGTTGAATTATTTGCAAATATTTTCACTTGGTGACCCACATTATTAATGTAAATATGTTTTATTTCTAATGTCTTTCTAATGTGACCACAGTTATTGCAGCAGTGTATGTAAGTGTGTGCATGTGAGACAAACACAATAATTTTCTTTTAATACATGCAGCCCACATCAAAATCTGTTGGTTTAGAAAATAGTACAAAAAATTGGAAAAAGTGGAATTTCTCTAGTAAAACTGGTCTGGAAACTGCTATATTACAAAGTTGAAACCTAACTGATAAAGAATATTGTTTTTCAAGCAATTCAAGCCATCACAAAAGTCAGAGGAGATGTAAAAATTATCCTCCAAGCATGGTGAATCTATCTTTTCTCCCTGGAATTTTTTTTCCAATCTTGTGTTCTTTCTCTCTGCTGGGCAAAGTGAACTATGATTTTCTAGGACATAAGTGTAAGAGACCACTGTGTGTTCTTCTTTTCACTTCTTTTTTTCTTTTTGCTATGAGAGGGTGGCATTTCAGCAACCCAATTCCCTACTTGATTCAGCTCCATTAAGCAACAGTGCTGTAGTTTAATACATATCTACTTCCACTTACATGGATGTGACAGTAAATTTGGTTGTATGTTCATCCACATGGCCAATTTAATTTTATTGCTTTTTTGTAACACTGTTTTATTCAATCATATCTGCCATTCTTAATAGCACTGAACTTTCACTTTAAAATTTGACTGTTGGTGTCAAGTGAATATTAATGTAAAGTACAAACAAGGCCTGAGGTGTGAGAGCTCAGTAATGATGCTCTAACGCCATGAGAATCAAGTGAAGAAGAGCCAAGATGATCAGACAATATTAAAATTTATGTGGCTTATTTAACAGTCCATCTAGGCTTAAATACTCCTAACCACTTTCAGTTATTAGCACGGCTTAAAAATCTCCACTCTGCTGCTGATCAGGTCTTTGTGTCTTGTTTATGTCACAAATATTACGAGCAATTTAATGAGCGTTATACAAAAAGGTTGCTGTCTGAATAGCAGAACTGCAATCAAGGTTCTTTCTGATTGCCACTGAGCTCAGTCACGTCAATAAAAATCTGCTTTTCTAAGTATGTGGATGCGCATGAGGATTTTTCTAATTTCAGGTTTGTGAATCAATAAGAAGAGACACCATTTGTTACTACCCTTCTCCATTAACTCTTCCTGCTACGTTGCCATGGAAACATGATGTGAAAATCTAGTCAAGGTATCAAGATATCACTGTACAATCTTTGTCACCGCATGTCCTTCATCAAAGCAAAAGGGGAGATTTTGATTAAATCTATTAAAGATCGTGGGCTCTTTTCCAACAGGGAAGACCAAGCTGTGAAACGGAGCAGTGGGGAGGTTTCCACACAATGATCACTCATTTCCACAGAATAAACACTTGGGCAGCACTCCTGATAAGATTGTATTAGTGAATCACAGAAATCCTGTAGGTTATCTGAGCTTCTACTGGTTTGATTAAAAGAAAAAATTACAATAGGTCTTTGCACACTATGTTAAATCAAAATCTAAAATATGTAATACTTCAGATTTTAATATTTTAGATATAACTTGCCAAAAAAAAATATGTAGCATTGATTCAGACAACTTTATTGAATTTTATTACATTAAAATATACAATAAAAAGATGAATGCTTAATCTGCACTAGTATTTTTCTTATTATTCTATTTTTCTTTTTCTGACAATATGATAAAATGTCATGCACACTGCAGAAGCAGTACTATGCATTGTGCTGAGAACTGAGTAATGTATGTAGACATAATGCAAGGTCATCATGCGTTTTGCAGAATTGATTAATTTAATATCGATTTGAAATGTGACATCAATTAATAAAAGTAATTGATTTTTTCTTCAGAGATTTTAATCATGTACTTTTGATAGCTTTAATAAAAAAAATAACATACTCTACAGTATATTTATTTATTTGTTATTGTATTCGGCTATTATTTAGCTAGGTATTATTCATCAAACATTTACACTGCAATAATAATATAGTTTTCCTTCATGGACTCATGAAGTAGTTAATAAAATTCAGTTCAGTTCAAAATTATAATAAAAAACAGGGTAATTTGGCTCAAATTTAGATGGGAAGTTTAATGAAAAATTAATAACTGATATGTTCTTTGGTTTTTATTTCATTGCAAACAAAACGAATTGAGGGACCTGGGATATGTTAATAATGAAGATAACCATGGTAATAAAGAAATGGAAACACAATGTTGTGTGTTGAAAATATATATGTGATAATATTTGACTTATAAATATTGTGAACATTGTGACCTCATGAAAAGATGAAAACAAGAATTAAAGGCAGGTGTTTTTTTTTTACAATTTTATATCATAACAGGCCTTTGTGTACAATATTTAGAAATGGGGTCTCCAATATGTTACAGAAAAGAAATGAATACTAGTAAAGCTTTTAAATGGTTCTTATATAGAGATTTTCTAATCTTGTTTACCACTCAAAGTACTTTTACACCACAAGCTGCATTTTCTCCATCATATTCACACACAGGCATCCCTGAAAAAACAGTTTCTGTTAGCTTTTCTTTAGTGATAATAATGCTGCCATCAATATATGGCAATATATCAGTATAAATGAGCTTTGCCAAGAGCAGTAATGCAGCCTCATACCATTAGAGCTTTTGGACCTCCCTGTGGACATGTTCTGGAACATACAGCATCTGTTTCTTCAAACAAAGACCTGAATATTGATTTATCTGACTTCAGTCCATACTTCCATTGTGTTTTTAGTTAATCTCAGATCCCTCTAAGCCTAAAGAATTCAAATCACCTGCAGGGAAAGTAATTGTAAGGCTTCTTTTGGTCCTAATATTCTGAACAGACTACCAGAAAACTTGAAATCTGCATCAACCTTTAGTTCTGTAAAGTCTGGTCTTAAAATGACTATTTGCCACTGTTTTTAATTAAGCTGGGGAGAATGTATACACTGATGTTGATGTATTTCCTGTTTATGTCTGTTTTGACTTGCTCTGTTTATTTACCTGTATGAATGTTTCCTTAGATAATGTACAGCAAGATGTCTTATGTATGAAAAGTTTTCTTTGTTTTGCATCTTTTGTAATTTTAAGTATTCAATTCAATTCAGTTTAATTTAATATACAACATTTTTGTTCTCTTTCTTTAGAGAAAAATCCTTTCGTGGATTCTGCTTTGATTCAGTCACCTGTTTGAAATAACATTGTTAAGGAAAACAACTCTGTCCCAACTTTTTTGTGCATCCTTGAAATGCAAAAAATGGCTGTGAAGTTGACCAGCTAAAGCATGACACTGTATAGGCTCTAAATGTCTGCAATTTAAAAAGTGACTATTTGTTAATTCATTTTTTTATCTGATGCTGCGTATTTCATAAAATAAACTGAAAATATCAAGATTAAATCACATATGATACAGATATGCATATATGTATGGGTGTTAAGTTGTTCAATGTGAATTTTTGCAAGATATCTGTGATTCATGACTGCAGCTTCTCATACGTTGATAGATTTCTAGTCAAAGCTTATTGTGTCTTTATTCCATCTATAACAGGCTTCAAACAGCTGGATTGCAAAGTACAGCAGAGGTGAGGCTGTAACAGGATGATTGAGCTCTCTGGTGATCGCAGCTCTGGAGTGACATCTATGATGTTCATTTGTTGAATGTTGCACAATGTTACCCTGGTTTATGCTCAGCTGACCTCAGAGTGTCATTGTGAGCTGAAGCTAACAAAGCTAAATTCTTTAATCTCAAGTTCAGGAACAAATCTAAAACACTCCACCTACTGATTTCAGTGAATCCTCACATGTTTCTGTTTTCTGCTTTTATCTCCCTTATGTTGTGGTCCTTTTACAATCGGCAGCTAATTTCGAACAACAACATACAAAACGACAGCTTTCAGTCTGTTTTCCCATGAAAATTATGATCATACCATTTGCAACAATCCCTCAAATGACCTTAGCGGTCTAGTCCTTGTTTGTTAACTTCTAGTTTTAACAGTTCAGTGGGAAGTTTGTAGATGTTATTTCTGCGGTGAAATGGTCTAAAATCCCTGAGTCATCTGAGATAACAAAGCTGCTGTCATGCTGTCTTCACTGGGGAATCTGTGTGCTTGTTGAAGTCCTCAATGAGATATCAGAAGCAACCCACTCTTTCCACCAGAGTACTATTAATTATGTGGGGATGATATACCTGCTGCCTCCTCCTAAAATCCCTAAAGATCCATTTTGTCTTGCTGACGTTTATGAAGACGGTGGTGTGGCAGCAGTTTCTGTGTCATACAGCTAAGCCCTATTTCTAGTTGGAAATGAGACAGTTTTATAATCAGATAATGTAACAATATTAATGGTGTGAATAACATAGAACCCTGCAGTGCTCATGTCTGTCTGGAACAAAGAGGTGCAAATACTTGTTTGAATCTGCCAAAGTTTGTTGTTGAGGAGGCTGAAAACCCAACCATGCAATAAAGTGTTTAGTCTAAGGTGTTTGAGCTGCAGACAAGATGTGTGTAGGATGCAGCTGTTAGCATCTACTGGAGTGCAATGCCAGCTGTAGGCAATGTGAAGCAACTAGGTTCTCAAAGCACTTTGCTCCATAAGAGATCAGGACGACGTGCCTGGAACGGTTAAACTGACAGACAAACAAAACAACAAAACAAAAAAAAAAAAAAAAAAAAAAGTTAAATACCTGTCTTGTCCTCATTAGGACTACGTGATTTGTACCTATTAAACAATAACACAGCATTAAAATACATGGAGATAAATTTAACATAATGTTTTTGCTACAGAAGTATTCTCATTATTTAATCTAAAAGCTGTAGTTTAGCCTGTGGAGCACACAGCAGGTGTTTGAAGAGAAGCTGTACACTCCATGAAGTTCATATCTTGTGTTGGAGTGGCATCTGCTGGTTTATTTGAGAAGCGCATTATCGCCACACTGCAATGCATGGCAGTTCTTATGTTTAACACCATGGCATTTAATGCATTTTTTATACCATCTTTTCATGCAGTGCATAAATCAATGAAGATTTATGTGCAGTTGATCAGCTGTATATTCACTTTACATCCCTTTGAATCTTAGAATTTCTTTAATCTTTTGTCTAATGAAATCCTGACAATGTGCAAACATACTTTCACACAGTTTTCTGTGGAAACTAGCACACTTAATGAAGTGAGGTGCAGTCTTTGTTTGACTGGTTGGTTTTGAGCAGTTTGTGCATCTGTGTTAACAGATGTTTCAACACTGATTAGCAGGCTTGTGTAATCAGGCAGTCACTCAGAACAGCTCTTCATTCCACACTGTGGATACTCTGTTTTGTGCTCTTATGATTAATCATGGCAGAAGATGACGGGTGAGTTGTTTCTGCTCCAGGGAACAAAATCAAATATGTTCATGTAAAGCCGCTGAAAAACATGCAGCACATTTTTTTGTACTATAAGGCAGTAGTTGACTGAAGTATCATGAGGGTAAGAGGAAAGTATTTCCAAGCGTGCTTGAAAACTCTGTTGTGGTATCTTTTCCTTTTACGAAATTTAAGCCACACACAATAACTAGAAATACACAGTACCAGTCAAAAGTCTGGGCACACTTCCCCATTAAATCTAATGGTATATTGTGTCCACAGTTTTGACTGGTATTGTAGATAATGTACCACATTTTCTTTGTAGAGAATGTGGAGGTTTGGCACTTTGTTTTGCATACTGGGGCAGGTATACCATCCTGCAAATAATGGCCCCTCGTTATTGCACTGCGATTGAAATCTAACAGAGTAAATGATGGAGAAAGAGAAAAGGAGGAAGTGGATGGACCACCATACAAGTGGAAATTAAATCACGCAGAATAATGCAATATCTGATCATTAACCTAGTACCAAAATTTGATCCTCTGCCTAATCTTTACACCTTTTTTCTTCTTCTTACTTAGTTCTGGAAAAACTCTTGAGCAGTTGATGTTATTAATGAATTCAAAGGAATTAAAAGGGAGAAAAAACACCATATATTTAACTCTATATGCTATATGTTATTAGTTTCAGCTCTGATGTTAATTTTAGCTTTTTCAAATGATCTTGAAGTTTTATTCCTGGTTGATTTGGTGATGTTTGTGGTTACTGCTGGTAAATAGCAAAAGACAATGAAATAAACATTTGTAATCACCAAGAAGTTACTTAGCAGTTTTTTGCACAATAGAAGTGTGCTAGTGATGTGATGTAAAGAATCACACACATGTAGCTGAAATAAGTTTCCTTGTGAGGGTGCCTGGGCTCATTCTTAGGCCCCATTTAGACTATGACGCTGAAAATAAACACAAAGGTTTTGTTGAGTTTTGGCCTCTTTTTTACATGGTAAAAAGTTCTCGGTGGACAAAACCACAAATGTCTCTCTATTGATTAAAGGGAATTCAATTAAACATGTTGTAGTTCATTTAAAAAAACAAAAAAGTAATTTTTTTGTGACTTTTCTAAATCTAGGTTTTGCTGAACACCGTGGGATTGAGCTGTTAAGCTACACAATGTAAGAGTGTCTGCTTGAATGTGTGCTTAAATCAGCTGTTGGGTCAAGTACAGTATGCCTCTCAAGGTTCAATGAATCTTTATTATCCCATGAGGGTAATTTGCTGTACAGCAAACAGTAAAAAAAATCTGCTTGCCCTATTTAGACAATGAGGGAAAAAGGAATGATAGTGAACCATTATGGTTACATAGTAAACCGAGAGGACAGGGATTAGAAGATAATATGTGTGCTCATGTGTTCATATGTGTGCTCTGATCTCTGACTAATAGAGGCTCTCTATTATAGGCATGAATTAATTTATGATAATTATTACCATTATTATGCTATAGGCTCTAATCAAGTATATTTGACAAGTTTAATTTTTATTTTATCACATAAAAACTGGGTCAACCCATATTATTTCTTTAGACTTTTTCATGAAAGTTCTCTATTTGAGCAGCATGTAACACTGAAGACACAAACACTCTGCTTTCTAGCTAGCATCACTAGCACCTTTAACACACAGTGATAACCAGTTTCATTACTAAACATGCACACTACCAGTTACAGTTTTAACCACCTCCATCATGTATTACAGTGCAGCAAGAAAATATCAGCCAGCGTGAAGAGGATCCCTTATAAGGTCAACTAACTCAAGCCAGTGGGACTGGACAACATACATGGTCTGGTTTTAAAGGACTGTGCTGAGGAGCTCAAGGATGTCCTAACAGACATCTTCAACACCTCTCTGAGCCAAACAGTTGTCCCTATAGCTTCAAGGCCACTACAGTAATACCAATGTTTCCTCTGCAAACTGATGAAAGTATGAGTCCCCACTCCCATCATTGAGATTGTCATCATGGGCTGCGTTACTGTGTGGTAGGGAAGCTGCATCGCCTCCTGCTAAAAGACCATGCAACTCATAGTGAATGCAACCAGCAAGATCACTGGTGTCCTTTTACACTTGCTCATAGACATTTCCACACCCGCCTCACCTGTAGATCCATTAGGATTGTTACCCCTCATACTCCTACTTCAGCTTCCTGCCTTCAGGAAGAAGGTTCTGCAGATCCAGGCATCCATTATCAGGCTGTCAGGATGCTGAACTCTAGTCATTACCTCCCCCTTCTGCCCCCTCCCGCTGGACTGCAAATACTATACAAAAAAGAACAAAAACAAAAAAGCAACAACTTATAAACCAGCAACTGACTCTTGCTGTTGCTGCTCAAATTTGCCCTTTAACATTTAAACTGTCTGCCACAGCCACTTTAGTTTTATGTACTGTTGTCTTATTTCATGTGTGTCTTGTGCATAACCTTGTCATCTCTATGATGAGAAAGAACAGTGTTTAGATTGTTCTGTATGTTCTGACATTTGGTATATTGGCAATACAAAGCTTTGAATCTTTGCATATGGCATACACAGCATTACAACAAGTATCACTTACTCACAAAGTAACTGGTTCTTCAGCATCTTATTTCCAAAGAAGAATCAGGAAAAGAGGGAAGAAAAAATACTTCTCATGATTAAAATTGCTTGAAAACATTAGGTTGGGGTTGTTTCCTTCCAAACAATAGCTTTAAGATTACACAGTTGTTTGGTAATTACTAGTCAGCGTTGATGACAGCAGATGAAATGTGCCAGAAAACGTTAAATTAGTTAAAGTATATCATTACGGTGGCAGAACAACAGAGATGAGCAACAACAACAAAACTAGCCCTTATTAACAAAAGCTGCCAGAATGCAGACATTTCTTGAATCTGGTTTAGAAAAATATCCTTATTTCTGTTCTCTGCTTGATTCATCATGTGAACAGTGGAGCTGACAACCAACTTATGAGGTCTAACATGTCAGCACCCTCGGGTAACGCTTGGCACGAGCAGCATCTGCCCTAACAAGCTGAACTACAGAGCCAACTCAAAAAACTACTTTAGATTCACAGCTTCTTGCAATCCCTCTGATGTAATTGGGTGTGTAATGGCTTCCACATAATTGTACAATATTAATGTACTGTATTTTGCACCATTATCACAGATGGTCATTAAGACAGATATCTCAGGTCTTTTCAACAGATATGAATCATCCACCTTCGCTTGGCCATAGACTTATACAGTATACTCCTAAAGACCATACACTTATGGATACTGAATCACACAAGAAAATCTTTCACATACTTTGAACAAGATAAAGTAGGACTTGAAACCTGTTTTCATGTGTGGGTTTATTCTGGCCAAAGCCCAAAAGGAAGCATTTCCATCATCATGATATGCACTTGTTTTCTTTTTAGTGAAAATTATAATCTATTTATTGAATGCATTTCCCTTCTTTACTTACTGGCTTATTGTATTATATATTTATGTATTATATGGAAGGTTTTATGGTGTGTCTGAGCTGCTGGTGTTACAAATTTGTTAAATATGAACCCAGGTCCTCTAGAGCCAAATCGTTCTCTGTAAGCACTAGGCTACCACTTTCTTTTTCCACATGGTCTAGCTCTACTCAAATCTTTGTTTTTGTGTTAAGAGTCCTTATTCTAGCTTAATTTCTTTTCCAGTTAGTCTTTGTTGCCCCTTATGTATTCAGTTAGATTTACTTCCTACTTTTATTGCAGCAGGTTTCTATATCATCTCCATATTTTGGGAGTGCAGTGTCTTATGTGATTAACTGTGAACACTTCTTAGTTTCCTTTACCTCTTGATCCTTTTTAGTCCTGTTCTGGTTTATTCCTAGACAAATTTTCTTCGTAAGTTAGTTAGTCTTAGTTTGTTAATTTTGAGTTATGGATATTGTCAATCCTGGGAACAACTTGTGTTATTTTTTTTAATGAAGTCTTGAGTTTAGTTTTCTGTCTCCTGTCTGTGGTCCTGCACCTGGGTCTTTCCTCCTTGTCTCCTTATCACCTATCTCTCCTATAGAAGCCATATGCCATTGCAGTTAAGTAAATAATTACAATAAGCTCATAGAAGCATGTGGGTAAACTGAACTAGTTTAGCCATCTTTGCAGTTTTCTCCTAATCCTGGTTGTCATTTTGACAGTTGAGTTGAGCAACAGTTAAAGCTCAACTATGTGATTCAACTGGGCTTTTTTTCCTGTCACAGTATGCAAACACAGGAGGGAAACCAGTTTATTTGCCAAAATGTTTAAACTCAGCTACCATAAATTTTAACAGACTGCTGTATCATACCATTACAGTATAGTTGGCTAACTGGTTCTTTCAGTTTTTTTTCAGTTTTATATTTGCATCTGATTTGCATTAACATATCTTTCTATAGCTGCACATGACAATTACTTTAAGTAACTGTTAAAACAATTATAGTGCATGCTGGAAACTTTCCCATTACTTTCACAGCCAAGAACCAGCAGATGTCACACAAAAGCCCTGATGTTTAAAGACGTTTATTGCTTCACACTTGAAACAATATAAAATAGGTGGTTAATATACAAAAACTAAAGCATTATTAAATGATAACATGAAAAATACAAATAAAACTTTTAGAATTAAGGAATCACTGAGTTTATAAAATCTTGGTTTATACCCACAGTTCTGACAACCTGCACCGTTATACATTCAGACTATGTTTGTGATGTGACCATGGTAATTTGCTCCTATGCAAGGACCATTCTCCAGCTCTACACTTTGTCCAAATATGGTCATTTAGGTTCTAAAACACTGGCAAGCAGCCAGCTCCAAACCTGCAGTTCATAAGCCAGTGGGAGATGTCACAGTGGCAAAACAGCCTTTAATGAATGAAAATGTTCCCCGCAAAAGCACTTCAGCTATGTCACTAATTCAAGTAGTGGCATGGAGAGGAGAGGGCCAACTGGGCTTTCTTTGCTTACAGGCAAAGCCTTTAGGTACTTTGTATATCAATGGCAGTTTACAAATAATTCTGATTTTAAAGGTGTGCTCTTTAATATGCACTGTGGCTTTAAAAGACCAACACCAGGGGTTTTATGACCCTTGCAGCTTATTTCTAGGGTTTTTCATCTGTTACTTTATGTACGTTGCATCTGTATACACATTGTCTAATTCTAAACATTGATGTCATGTTCTCAGGTGCCTGAAAAGATTCTCTGTGGCATTGTGGAAACCAGCAATGAAAAAGGTAGTTTTGACTATTGTTAATATTTTAAAGTTTAAATCAACCCTTGATTGTCAAATATTTACAGTGTGATCCAAGTTAATTAACATTTGTGGTGATTTCCATGGAGACAAAATGACAGCCTTCTGTCTCTCTAAAATGTTCCCCACAAATGCACTTCAGCTATATCACTAATTCAAGTAGTGGCATGGAGCGGAGTGGGCCCACTGGGCTTTCTTTGCTTAAGGGCATCTTCATTTATTCTTCATATTTCAAGATGGTGGTGCTCATAGTGAAATTTTCCAGTGGATGTCATAAAATCAGATCACACTAATTTAGCTGAATTAGGTGTTCCTCTTTTATTTAATGAAGTTATTTTTGTGTAGGCTACTTGGCTTATCTACGGTATCTACATGAGGTATGTGCCCTTACCAGGATCAAAAGCTGCATATATGATCTTATTCTGCCATATGCTCAGAAGCAAAGGCCTCCACCTGCTCACCGTGAATCTAAGATCAGATCAAGAGTGCCTTTATTCATTTTTTAGGGTTGACACTGCTAACATACTTTTGAAGTAGAATGTCACATTTTCACCACAGTTCAACCTTGCTGCATAAAGTAAACTGTGGATAAACAGCCTCATGTAAAATGTATGCCTCATGTAGACATTAGTGGGAAATCGCCTTTTCTTGTCCTATGCATCTATCTTTCATGCTGATTCCCTGACAATATGCAGAGACATCAATCACAGACCCCTTGCAAGTAAAGCAATTATGTAAACTGTACGTCTGCATGAAATATGACATGTATGTATGAGAGCAAAAACAAGAGTATGAGTAATTTTTTGCCACAAATGAACACCAGAGGGCAGAAAAGAATGCTGTTTTAACTTGAGCTGATTTTTAAAAGTGCTAAGATGTGACTGGTTAAAAGTAAACTTCAAATGAGTTTGGACTAATACAATGCAAAACAGAGAAATGAGGATTTATTGCAGTCACAACCTTCTAATCCCGGTGTAAATCAAAAAGAAACAGCATTCACTGCAATTTATTAGAAAAAGATTTAAAAAATTAAGATGCACACATTACTGCTACTGTGTAAATTAAATATTTTAAGTCAGTATTTGTTCTGCCAGCAAGATTATGATTATGATTACAGTAGATCCACAAAGTATCTTATGATTCTGAGTGTAGTTGACTCCCATGGGTCATACAGTATTCATTATCCTCAATGCAGTGCTCCATGCATGCATTTTGTGTCTACTTAGTGAACCTTGGCTTCACATTTCTAATCTGTCTTGCATTACACTCATTTTACCACAAAGAGGGTACTCACTTCTCATCAAATTACTGTACCGCTGTGGCTTTAAAGTGAAAATTAAATGTGTTTAATATGATGTTCTGGTTGCTCTGGATGCTGCAAAATGTTGGGAGATCAAACAAAATAAAAGATCCAAAAGTATGTCAGAAATTTTAGAATAGACAGACTACTTGTTGAAGTCTGATAAAGCCAACAAAGCCAATGCCTGGTGTTAGAGAAGAAATCTATTCACCTAGAAAATCTCCTCTAAACTTTATGCAGTGTTTCTGACATGACATTGCACATAAATGATGGTGAGGAAGCATCCTCGTTGTGTAAAATTATTAGTAGTCCTGAAGGCAGGATGAAAGTGTATTCTATTTAGAGTGTTATTATTTTTCTTAGCCCCAATAATCACTGTTGGGGCTTAGAACATGCCTGAACACTCAAAAAAAGGACAAACGGTGGAACATATTGTGGCAAGACTAACACCGGACTGTAACTGCCATGACCTAACTTCAATATCCTACTACATTGCTCTGCGTGTGTCCTGCAGACAAATTTTAACTGGGCATTAAGCATTGTCAAAGTTTTAATATAAATGTATTGGGTTAATACCAGATTATTGCATGTTTTGTAACATAGAAATAACCTATTGTTGGTACAAAATAATATATTTAGCTAATATACCTTCATGCCTAATTAACAACTGGCAAACCACTTTGTGGACAGCTTTTATTTCAATAAAATTAGGGCAACAGTTCAATTTTAAAATCTGAGCTTTAAAAACATTTAACAAAAGCTGCCAAAAGCTGACCACAGTCATTTAACATGACTGTGGTCTTGACTCTGATCCTTCTTCTTCATCATCTGCCTCCTCATCCTCATTGGTGCAGAATGTGTGTTTGTGTCTAGGTGGGATTGGGGGGTGTAAGCATATATAGTAATTGTATGGTTCTGGGTGTGTCCTGACAGAGGACTACAGGTGTAAATTAGCGTAACTCTGGTACAATGCATCAAACAGCAACATTTATGTTTAAATTGTACATGGTTCCTTCTAAATATAAATAAAAAAATCACCTTTGGTGCTTGATGGCTGCTTTACCCAGGAGAGCAGAGACCTGCTTCCCTGGCCTGCCTGCTGTAGTTCCTTTTCTTTCCATCTCCTCAGTCTATCCTTTCTGCTGCATTACATTACAACAAGGCAGACGGCTACTTTTTTGTTTGACATTTGGAAAATAAATTACTGCAAGTGTTAATTATGTAGCCTGTTGTAAACCTACACTGTTGTGACTGTCTGTCTATATGAATGAAATAAGACACAGTTGTTCGGGTCATAGATCATACCATATGGTTCATTTATTTTACGCTCTTCCCACAAAAGTACAATCAAACTATGTCATTCTTTAATCCTATACAGTGCATTTCAAATAAAGGTCCTCCCTTAGCAATAATAGTATTAAACATTACATACAGATTTACTTCCCTTATTTAGTGTCACTGCTAAACTAGACAGTTAACGTGTAAGTCCTGAGTGCTCACTCTGATGGATTTTCTAGAACTAAACTTAACTTTTGTCAGTCTAACATGTTTTTTTAATCTTATTTTAATATACTATCTTAATCAAGATAGTCAATGATCACATCAACATGGGCCACATACAGTACAGTGTACACTATTAAAAAAATCATAATAACTTTAAAAAGGGCAAAGGGCAAGGGCTCTATAGGACCACCTAGTGTCTATCTGTGCACGCCACTGCGCCAGAGAAAGGGAGCGGTGTTGTCAAGTCTGCCTGTTCTAAGCGACTTAGGGCTTGTTTTTCTGTGAAGTCACTTATAAATATGGTCAGTTGTAGGTTGCACATTTTTGGGCTTGTTTTCTTTAACGTAGCTGCTTATTTGGGCTAGCCCTGCTCCTGTTATGAATCCCCCTGATTCCCTCACAGTTGTCCACAATGAAGCAATAACCTATGGATGCAGTAAATAACATAACAGTCCTTAACAGAAGCATCAACAGTCTTGTTTCCTTGGTTACTGCAGCTGTACGAACCTGCACGCCCCCACCCACACATACACGCGCAAATTCACTTGACAGAGCAAAAGGAACAATGCCTGCAAACAAATTGGAAATATGTAAACTATATCTAAGAGTAGGCTATGAAACAGAGTGTATTGGCGGGCTCACCATGCAGCCCCTCAAAAAACCTTATCTCTGAGGCTGATGGACATCAGTTTCACTGTCTGGTGACAACATGAGGTGGAGAAAGGTTTTATTTGTTTTAGGTTTTACCCCAGGTCTTTTTGAAATGAGTCATGTATGTCTTATTTTTATTAAAATTAAAAGTTCAAGTTATTCAATGTTTTTACTGTACATACAGTAAACCATTGTACAGTTTAGTTGAATAACCCTGATGTATGGTGTCTGTGGTGGCATGGCAAATTTTCATAACATGCCATAATCAAAATTGTGATAAATTAGCCTGTTTTGTGCACCAGAATTATACTGCTTAATCATGGTTCTGTCCTGAACACATCTATATGCCTATATCCTGTCAATGATACAACCACCCCCACTGAGACTGGGAAATGATATTTTTTATGCTTTGACTTTCTTTTTTCAATCTGAGTAAGTCTATACTTTTGACAGTTGGTGAAAAAATATATATGCCTTTCATATTGCTACTTTACCATAACTGTGTATGAGTGCCAAACATGTCATGGGAAATTTCGCCTCACCTTGAAAGAAGTTATTATAGCTGCACATACAACATCTAATCTTCAGCAAACCTGACATGTTTGATAACAGTCCTGCCCTGAACACACACACACTCAAAAAAGTATATATATATATATATATATATATATATATATATATATATAGTGGAAAAATGGCTCTCTAGCACCATCTTAAAATAATTCAACAACTGCCACTACATTCACTGACATGGGTGAAATTTGGTACACTAGTGTAACCAGCTGAAGTATCCAGCTTTATATCAAGACCCACAAAAAATGGACTAAATTTAACCAACAGCCATTTTGAATCATGATGTGATTTCACTTACAATTTTGTCTTTTTGTTCTCAAATACATTGCTGTCTCTCAAAGCACATGGTTACGGTGCCAATCCATATTTAAATGTTTCTCCATTTAGAAATATTGTTGTTATTCACTCTTTGTTAGTATATTGACCTTGTACATCACATCAAATATGCAAAAAGTTCATTGTGAAAATTGTTGCATTTGACTTCACGCATATGAACTTCAAAGTTCATCAGAATATGCTTAAAATGACTGCTTATTCAAATTTTTACTTCTCACAAAAAATCTACATGACAAATTGTGATGCTTCACCATTAAACAGAAATTATTTTTTTCTCTCATACAACATCTAATCTGCACCAAACTTCACTTTTTTTTTTTTTTCTTTTGGTCAGCGTCTGGATAAATATATATTGGATGTCAATATCCTGAATATTCTGTCATTGTTATTGTTCTGCTTACTTATAACAGGAACAGAAAAAGTGCAACAGATATGTTAACCAGTAATTTCATAGAAACACTGACGAAGCACATGGTAGGCGCTTGGTAAATAGATCATCAAACAAATGTTTAATGTTTCAACAATACTAAATAAATAAAATGAGTGTGCTTACATGTTGGTCTGTAACCATGAATGTTTACTCACTCAGTGCAACACAAGCTCTGACAGTAACTGTTGAAAATAGGAATAACAAACAAATAATATCCATATAGTACTTTTGTAACTCATGGTGGCAAACATACTTATTACATGCATTTAACATATGAAAATCATACATATTTACAGTATGCACAAATACAATTTTTACTTTGGGCATTTCATAAACAAAAAAGCATTTTGATGAGTTGTTATGGTATCTTTTGTGGTAAGCCACAATTCCTGGAGGATGCAATTTGTTTGTTTTAAGCTAAGACCTAGATGAGCTGAGCCCAAATGTGTCATCACAGTCATCAGGGCCTGCTGTTGCAACACAGGCCAGGGCATCGCCAAGGGAGGGGGGGCTGTTCATTGCTAAGTAAGAATGTGAAGACAGTTGAGCCCATTGGCCTATTTTTCCTTCTTATTTCAGTCAGCTGGTTAATATCATTCCACCACACTAACTGATTTGTGTTTGGGTCAACCTGTGCGACAAACCTGTTATCACGCCAACTCATCAAGTGATTATACTCGGTTATGAATGCTTCAGCGAGGATTGAGTATAAGAAAGAGAGATGATATTTCTTCAACTTAGCTTTTCTTCTCTTTAGACTTCTTCTCTTCTGGCCCTATACATCTAGAATAGAATAGACTCGGCTGGGGGGAGGTTCGAACCTGGGGATGGCCTTTCTGTGTGGAGTTTGCATCTTCTCCCCGTGTATGCGTGGGTTCTCTCCGGGTTCTCTGGCTTCCTCCCACTATTCAAAGACATGCATGTTAGAATAATTGGTCACTCTTAATTCCCCCTAGGAGTGAGTGAGTGTGTGTATGTGTGTGAATGTGTGTGTGTGTTGACCCTGCGATGGACTGGTGACCTGTCCAGGGTCTACCCTGCCTCTCACCTGTTAAAAATGCAGGGATAGGCTCCAGCTTACCAGCTCCCAGTTTGGATTCAAGAAGCAGACAACCTCTCTACCTTAAAATTTAGGCTGATACAAGTTTTAGTTGAGACTGCCTCGGTGACCCTTAGGCATCCTGCACTTTTACATGCAGGAAAATCCAGGGACTTGCACTTCCCTGCACTTTTATCTCTTTGCTCTCTGTTTTCCTAATATTGTCATTGTTTTCTTTCTCAGCTGGTATCGCTGCAGAGTTACAAAGTATCTTGACTCCTTTTTCCAGTCCTTTCCATCTCCAACAGCTCAATACAGTTGGACACTCTTGTGCTGAAAGTTTTCCTTATTAAAAGGGTGGTTTTCTTTTCTACTGTTGCCCCATGCATACTCAGGATGGAGATTGAATTAAATTTGATGCAATTGTGTGTGAAGTAGAGATCATTATTCTTTATCTTAGCCCTATTTTAAACCAATAAGTTAGTCTATGTGTATATTTTTGACCAAGTAATTCTTATTCTTTTTTAGGCTAGAAAAACTAAGCCAAACAAGGAAAGACGAATAGTGCAAAGAAAACTGGGCAAAGAACTAAAGCAGATTGAAGGGCAACGTAGGCATGAAGGGGTAAAGTAGAGGGAGAGTTAGAGGGTGGCTGGTGTCTATGATGACTGATGCAGTGTGAAGGTGACCTGGGATTACTACGGTCCTATTCCACAATCTCATCCTGGTATCTGAAACTCATCGCCCAGTGGAATGAGCTCAGCTGTCCACATCCCCGAGTAAGTCTTCGAACGAACCCCCCAATCTGCCCAAAGCAAGAATGTAAGCTGGGATAGAGTATATTCTCTTTTCTCCCACAGACAATGCCACTGAATGCTAGTCGATTTGGACTGACATTTGGTCAAAAGGAGACAAAGATGATTCCCTGCACATAAAATTATGGCTTTCAGGGCTTCGGCTGGCTCATGAGAAAAATCTGTGTAGAGCTGAAAACATATACTGTCCTAGAACAGATTATGTTATTGGAAGCTATAGTGTCACTACTGCTGTGGATTTAGGATACGAATGTTTAAGAATTCTACCATTAAATTTTGCAGCTATTTAAAACTAATGTTTGTGCTATTCCACACTTTTTATTCACAAATTTTTCATTACTTTTTAGTTATTTTTTAATTTAGAAAATACAACAGGATGGGGATTTCAAGAGTAGAAGGTAAGTGAGTTAATATTTGCTACAAAAATCTAGAATTTTCTCACCAAATCTAAATAAAAACATCTATGTTGTTACTAAGACATGTCAGAGTCGAATGTGGTGGAATGCCGTCATAAGTAACACAATAATTTCTTAAGATAAAATTAAACTAAAAGCTTTTTAAATGTTAACCCATTACAGAGGTGCAATAACACAAATAGCTGATAGGCAAAGAATATAGCTTTTTCACCAAATACTCAGTCAATACATATTTTTTACTTGTCCTTATGTCTTCAGCTAGATTCACTGATGCTTGTGATGATAGATCTTTGTTTTATTTATTATTTTTTTATTTATTTTTAAAATTACATATTGCAAAAATAATAAGCATAATAAAAAATACAAAATTTAAATCTGTGCAGAGTTAGCATTACTGCTAATTTACGTCTTGTTATCCCTTGGCAGATCACAAACTTCAACAAATACACATTCAAGAACAACAAAGTACAGACATAAAAAGTTAAGTGCTCACCAGTCATAGTAAATATTGTATAAAGTGTATGATTTAAAGTGCAATAGTTAAAGTTTTTGTAAAGTATATTGTATATTTCAAGTACATGAAGTTGGAGTACAGTTTTAAGAATACAAAATGAAACATAAACTCAGTAGTTTAATTAAAACAGTCACTTATCATTTAATAACAAACATAAGGATAAGTATTCATGTATGTATACATATGTATATGTAAACATGTCCCTCATGTCACATGATATAACAGGAAAAGCTCTCATATACAAGTAAGGCAGATGTGTATAGTGCAAAGCTAAACATGTATATGTAACTGTGTGCTGCAGAACATCTATTTATCCAAAAGTAGTGCTTCAGTAGAGGACCTCACAGTCTCCTCTTGTGGTGGCACAAGTGGTCCTTTAAGTAAATAGTTTGACATATTCCTTCATTGGTGGTGGTGGTGCAAGTCCATTTAATACTTCATATACAGAACAGATGTATTTAGATGTCTTATTTTCAAAAGATACAAAATTTACTAAGGATATAAAGAGATTTTTAGAGACTTTTTATACAGTGATTCTACAGGTTTGAGTAGATCTGTGAGAGATCAGTTTATGAAACAATAATCCTGTCATGCAGGAACATTCTGGCTGCACCGTCATTCAGCGATGGTCTGATTTGTTTAAAAATTAACACACACAGTTAAATTCAACCTGCAGTATTTTAAAGAGATTTTTTGAAGGCAAGAGAAAAATCTAAAACTAAACCAAGGTATTTAAATTCTGACTAATTCCAAAGAAATTAGACGTTTTTTGTTGGTTTTTGCCAGGTTTTTATTTGTTTGCTTTTTTTTTTTTAGTGTTTAACAACAGTCAGCCAGTCATGGATTTCAGACATTGTTTATGAAGGTTAGCAGCATCCTGAGGCTTGTTTTGCAGGTGTAAAGATTACAGCATCTTCAGCGTACATTTTAAAATGAACCTTGCTGAATGCATTTGGTTCCATGTGTGGATTCTTGCAAGACTTCTGGTGGACATTTCAGGTTCACATTGTTGTTTGTAAAGTAATATTCCTTCAATGTTATAGCTTCCAAACAAGTTAAAATGAGTGAGTTTGGCTACTAAAATATTGTGGTCAACAGTATTAAATGTTTTTTTTTTTATCTAAAAAACAGTGCCTACACAGTCACATTTATTCAGAAAGGATGTGATTTTTTCTAAAAAGTTAATTGCAGACTTGGTGAAATGGTGTGTGATACAAGGCCATGTTACTTTTTTGTCAGATGTTCTGTTAAAATATTAGAAACCCACTTTTCAATTTTTTTTGAGAACCAGTAAGATACTAGTCGGTCTGCATATTTGTTTTCCACTGATCTATAAACCGAACTGACCTCAGCCATTTTCCAAGCAACAGTATGTTTAATTGAAAAGTTAATCAAAAGAGTAATTGTGAGGGAACTTCTATGTACTTTCAAGAAGATATTGTCCAAATTATAAATGTCCTTGCCTTTAGGCAAGGCAAGGCAAATTTATTTGTATAGCACATTTCATGTACAAGACAATTTAAAGTGTGTTACATAAAACATTACATCAGGGTGCAGAAAGCAATACAAGTGCTTTAAAGAACAAAGATTATAATAAATAAAATTGATTAAATAAAAACAAAGAAAAGATTTTCAAGGAGCTGATTATGCCACTTTAGTTTCAGATATTTCCTTTTATATTAAAAACCAGTTGTGACAGATTTATAGTTTAATATTTAAAATCAGGTAGATTGAATAATTTGGAGATCTCATGTACAGTTTATTAGTTAATTTATCAATATTATTCCTTGTATTTTACAATTGTCTTTCATGTTTTCAATAATCTTTCAATAATAATTCTGAAAATAAACCTCAAATGTGATCAAGGGTCAGCTGTGGTTAAGGTGGAAAGGTGGGGAACTTCCAGTTGGAAGATCTATTTTTCATGTGCATCAAATGTTTACCAAGCCAATGTTTTGCAAAACAACGAACCACACGTTGCCCTTGATATCTTCATCGATGTATGATTATAGAGGCAAAAAAACAGAAGTGCTGCACACAGTAGGGCTCTAACACCCACCAAATGTGGGTTAAAATTTAATTTGGTGGGTATAAATAAAAACTTACCAGCCACTTTGGTGGGTGATGAATAAGTGATGCATCTTTCGAGCAAACGAGAGGAGCTCAGTCTCATCGGGCATGGCTGAAACTTCAGGCGGTGCTGCTCAGACAGCAGAGGCGGGACTTTATTTTGATTTGGCCAGGTTTAAATGAAAATATACCAAAAACAAAAAAAAAAGTGCAGTAATGCGCAAACACTGAAAAATAAGCAGGATCTGGCTGCATTTGAATAGTATAGGAGACCTCAAAGCTGAGAGCAGAATTAGTAAAATTCTAATAGTTGTCACGTTATTAAAAGTCAGACTTTGTACCCGGGGTCCAAAAAGACTGAAATTCCAACAGTCAAAGAGCAGGTTAAAAAACGGTAATAAATTTAAAATGTCCCAGTTAATTAATTCCATTAACAGTTAAACCTTTGTATTGGAGTTTTTTTTTAAAAAGGTAAATAATCAGAGTATGCTAAATGTAATAATTTCCATGCAAAAAGTTTATATATATATATATATATATATATATACATACATACATACATACATATAGCAATCAAAGCTTTTCAAGAATACAGTGTGTGTACCAAAGCAATCTGAAAAAATAAAAAGTATACAAAGGTAAAGAGAAAAAAAAACTTTACTTTAGAAAGTACTGCAATATTTCATTTGGAAAATTCGACTTGTTTCACCAATTAGAAAAAAAAGATGAAAGAGAAATGACCTAAAAACATACACTGTGATATTTTTGGTTTAAATGAAAAAAATGAGGTGTAACGAGCATGTAATGATTTGCATATTGTATGGTGAAATAAAGACAGGGTTTTACTGACGCAATGTGGCTCAAAATGTCCAAATTACTGAGCAGTAGAAACAAACTCAGATGCCACGGAACAGCACGGAACAGTGGGGGGGCGCCAAAAAATGCCATAGGTGCCACAATATTGTCAAGTGAACACCATCATGATCCCAAGATGAAGAAATTCAACCACTTTGAGCTTTGTGACAAACAAGTATATACAATACCATACCAAAGCACAATACTGATTTATACCTTTTTTTGAGACATGTAAGTTATCTTCAGTCGCAACACAGTCACAGTTTGTAGACAAACCACAGCAACATCAACAACAGAATGAAGTTTTGACAGCAAATTGTACTAAGATAACTTTTACAGCAAGCAGTGCCAGGGTCATTACTACAGCTACAGAAAAAGGGCCATGGAAAATCTTTACTAGTGCTCATCATATTATGTTTCGATAAAAATTTGCAGCTTGTAACACACCAGCTGTCTATCATCTATCACTCCTTTATTAAACAGTAAACTTGTAATGTTGCTGCTGCTGATTGGAAAATATGTGAAACTTCCCGACACTTGCCGTCTCCTCTTCCACTGTTTTCCTCCTTTCTTCTTTTTATTCAGAGTCCATTTCACCACTGCGTTTCTCTGCATCTCAGCTGTTCTGCCTCTGCAGGCTTTGCTAAATAACTTTATTAAATTATGTTTTTGTGCAAAATATAATACTATAGATATGGAAAAAAGTTTTTTTTAGTAGGAAAAAACAAGTTTTGCCTGATGCAGATCTAATTTTAGCCCGCCATTCAGTTGGTAAAAAACATTTTGGTCACTAACTGCTGTACTCAGTGGCATCGCTTGCCAGCCGCCAAGCCAGCAAATGCATGGGGCCACAAGCCAAAACTGGGCCCTGACAGCTGATTGACCTTGAATCAAGCCAGTCATACGTTGTGTAATGTTATTCTAATGATTCATAATGCAGGTTTAAGCACATAATTTAATCTTCTGTACCGGAACCCTGTCAAATAGTAGGCTATAGCCCCTCTTTAATTGAATGGCTCCAGCTTCCCTGCAACCCTTAATGGACAAAGTGGTATAGATATATTATCATATAGAAAATGGATGGATGCATAAAAAATTTTGAAGTATTACTAAGTAGAATAATAGTGAAGGCTATACTAAAGAACATCCAAATTTTGCATTTGATTGATTACTTTGTTGTAATTGTTAGAATATACAATATATCCTCCTATCCTTACATATATGTTCCTCCACATAACAAGTTGGTGTTAAAGTGTATGTAAATTAAAATGAAAAATAAATCCACATGATTAAGAAAGTTTCTTAAGTGCCATGAGGCTAATGTGTGGACCAGTTCAAGGTGTCTTAAAGGTTATGGCTTAAGGCATTGGGCAGTTTTGACACTGCATGCTCGTTAACATCTGCCAGTGTCCTTGATTGAGATGCCAAACTCCAGCTTGCTTACTCATCATAACCCGCTCAGGATGTAAACATCAGTTAATCTAATATAATAACCTTCAAACACCATAAAACCATTTTGACAACAGAAAAAACTGCATGAGAGTTTTCACAAAGTCATGATTTTTCCTTCAACAATGCAGTTTGCTCTATTTAAGAAAAGCTCCTCAAAGCTCCATCAACTTCATGCATAAATAAAAATTAAAAATCAACAGATGTAATGGTAAGATATAAACATAATCACTTTCCTGAGACTGTCTGCTTCTGCCTGCCATCTGTTTATCAATTTAGAGGAAAAAAAAGACCAATTTGAAGCATAAAAAGCCCTCATACATAATAGAAAACATATTTACCACATTATTTGCTGCTTAGAGTTTAAATTCCTTGATGGTGCTTATGCACTCACTGTCAGTGTGCATTCATTTAATACACACAAACACACATGAACTACCTCTCTCACAGTCATTAAAAAATTAAATAAACAAAATAGAGCAGGAACATTCATGGAACCATTTTTTTTCAGTTTAGTATGATGTAGTCCTGCTGCCTTTAGTTGGCTGCAGACTGCATCCATCAGCTGCACTTTCTGGTAAGACAGAAAAGCAAGAAATGGAAAAACGGCGGCAGGTAGCAGGAAGGAGCCAGAGCAAATGGGTAAAATGGGAGATTGAGATGGAGAGTATTAGGAGAAAGTGTCTGGGGAAGGAGGAGAGGAATGCTGGATAGATGAGGGCTAAGCAGGAGTCAAAGAGGTACTGACATGGCAGGAACCGGGGAGAGTGGGGATTTACATTTCATTTTTGGGATGATGAGCGGCTCATGGAGGCCCTGAAATGGAGCTGCATGGTTTCAGCAGCCCTCTTATGGCCTGCGTTCAACATAAACACATTTTAAAACCATCAGTTGAAGGGGACACACTCATCCTGTGCTTGTTTTTCCTGTCGGTTCTTTCTCTCTTCGGCTCTCCATGCTTTAATTGCTTTGCTTATGCACAGGCACATGGGTGATGTACGGAGTCTGCCTGCACACCAAAACATGCTCACAGTTCCACTCCTGTTTGTATGTGTCAGCTTTACTCTGTAAGTTTGTGTGTTAAAGCTTAAGGGCAGATTTAATTAAAAAAACAACTTTTTATTGTAATAGCTTTCATGTTGTAAGCTGCAGATTTCTTGTGGCTGGTTCTTGATTAATGAGATTATCATACAGTCAACTCTTTGTTGGTTCAGCTCCCAGAGTAATGTCACTGAATAACACACATCAGTAAAAAGAAAATGGTTTCTTACAGTCTTCAGTCAAAACAAAACTTTATGTCAAACTGATTCTTGTCAGCTTTTAGTAAAAGGGGGATTCAGTGGAAAAAGGCTTTTAAAAGTTGAGCCACAGAATCCAAATCACTTTCTCTATTCTGGTTAAAAATGAAAAAAAGGAGAAAGAAGAAAGTATGTCCAGTTAAATTTTTGAATTAGTAAATATTAGCTTCAGAACCATGTTGAAGAAAGACACATTAAATATAGAGGCAAAAATTTCTATCTGAGCAAGATCAAAACATTTAAGATTTGAATAAAACATTTAAACTGTTTGGAAAAAATCATGATGATCAACATCTACTGGAAGATTTTTATTTTTCCTTCTTTCGGAAACAATGAGATCCTGGGTTGGAAAAGAGCTAAAATGTCTGCTCCTCACTCAGTTAAAATTCAAAACCTCCTCCAACAATATAAACATAAAGACAGAATTATCTGCTTAGCTGAAAGATGCTACAAAACAAATTAGTTAAATAAATGATGATAATAATAATAATAATAATAAATACTGCTTCAGTTTAATTCAATAAAGTGCTATATTAACTAAAAGCACTCACAGAGTGCAGACCTCCACCAAGTCATTGTAATTTATTTTGCAAATGACTGTAGGCATTTTTTTTTTGGAGTTAGAACATCTAAAGGCAAAATTATCTCTATCTCTCCATATAAAGAATCGTTTAAAAAATTCCTAGATCCACATCACTCCCAAAATCTAATCACTTTTCCCTTATTCCATTTCTGAACATTCCTTAAAATTGCATCAAAATATGTGCATAATTTTTTGAGTTACATTGCGAACAGTCAGTCAGACAGACAAACAAATGCTGCCAAATACATGTCCTCCGCCTTGGCAGAGGTAATAAGTTGGGTTGTAAACATAAAGAGCATACAGAACTTCTATGTTAGCAGGATGTAAACATGGCCATTAAGGTAACAAAAGTTAGTATTTGGGTGATGTGATGATCATGGCAGTAAAAGCATCTGTTGCAGCACTATGCAAACTCTAGTTAAGGCCTCTAAATCAAGGATGTAGAAAATTTTGTGGAATTTATTGCTCCAAAACTGCCTCCAATGCTCACATCCATATTGCATCTTTTGCATACATTTTGAAGTACCAGTTGAAGTACATTATGACCATTGAGCATAGACTACCTAGCCTCAGAAGTAGCACTCACAGAAAATCAAACTCATGCAAACACACAAAGAAATTTATTAAGAACAAATAAGAAATAATGACAATTTTGTCCAAAAAAAAAAAAAAAAAAATGAATTCCTTTATTCTGTAATGGATAGTTGGTGATCTCTCTTTAAGTGCATGTGTTTTACTTGCCCAGGATTCCCCACACTTGTGGATAGTGCAATTAGATTAGTAATAGCATCCTGGATTTATTCCCTAATGGATCCAACAACAGTCCAGTACTGAGTTTCAGACTCTGTCCTACATACGATTTATTAGCATCCATTTATTAGTCCTAAGATCCAACCATACAGCTGACAAGGAATTTTGTAGGAACTTAATCATTTATTTAAATTTCCAGAGACTAGATCAGCTCTTTACATTTTAAGTATTAAAAATGAATTGCTTTGTGTCGGTCACTCTCACTCAGTTATATTGAGGAAACACTGTTTATTCCATAAAAGATCAATCTTTTTTTTAACTATGAAGCTCATTTTTAACATTTAGGGGGTGCATTTAGTAAAAATATGCTGTTCATAACACATTAAATTCTTACAAAAATATAAACAATAGAAAACAATAATAATTTTCTTTTAATATTAGACTGTCACCATCTTTTAAAAAAAAAACAGGTAAAACGAGAAAGAGAATAAAGAAACACAGAAAATAAGAAGAAATGGGGGCTTACTAAAAGCATTAGTGTGGTGGTTGAAGCAAAGAAAGAAAAGAATATTTGAAAAGAAATTGTGATTTGGTGACAGTACTAGTATAAGAGTGTGGTACTTGAATACTACAATCTGTGTGCCTTTTTTGTGTTCCTTTTTTTTCCAAGCATTAGCGGTCGGTTGTTTAACTCTTAATGATGCTCTGTCTAAAAAACAGGGAAAATATTAGGATAAGAAGAAGTGGAAATAATACATAAAAGGAAGAAAACTCACATATAAAGAATAAAATAATAATTAAAAAAGGGTATAAAGAGAAAAAAGAATAAAAAACACAAAAAAATGTGGATTTTAGTGAAAAGACCGCGTGGAAGTCGGCTACTGAAAGAAAGAAAAATGGAGAGAAGAGCGGTCAATGTCGCTTCCTCCCTCTGTGTGTGGGCGTGCGAGAGAGCTCATACAGCGTCCCTCCAGCCAGGTGCACATTTGAAAAAAAATAAAAAAGCTTGATATCATCCGCTGTAACATTAAAGAACTTTTGTTCACAATGAGATCCAGGATGTGAAATCTCCAGTCAATGTCAGCTATCATGAGGGTTACAACTAAATGCTGGTACCGTGTTGGCTGAAATGAGACTGACCAGAACTATCTCAGGAGTAGATTTGCACCCTGCATCGCTGCGTCTCCCCAGGGGTCAGGTGTAGATCAAAGCTGAATTTCATCCAATGCAGGGTCAATGAACTTTTGACAACATTAGATCGAGGATGTAAAAACACACGTTTGGGAAGTTGATACTGAGCTGTAGGTGTCACAAACACATGATAATTTCTATGAAATTTAATCAGTGAAAGTCAGACATTGCTTTTCAACCATGCTCCAACAGAATTATTTTAAAAAATAAACTCATGAAACAGGCCTGGACAAAAATGATGGTACCCTTAGAAAAGACTGAAAATAATGTGACCAGAGGGACATGTTAATCCAAGGTGTGTCCACTAATTAGCATCACAGGTGTCTACAATCTTGTAATCAGTCAGTGGGCCTATATATAGGCTACAGGTAGTCACTGTGCTGTTTGGTGACATGGTGTGTACCACACTCAACATGGACTAGAGGACGCAAAGGAAAGAGTTGTCCCAGGAGATTAGAAAAGTATAGACAAGCATGTTAAAGGTAAAGGCTATAAGACCATCTCCAAGCAGCTTGATGTTCCTGTGACTACAGTTGCACATATTATTCAGAAATTTAAGATCCATGGGACTGTAGCCAACCTCCCTGGACGTAGCTGCAGGAGGAAAACTGATGACAAATCAAAGAGATGGATAATACGAATGGTAACAAAAGAGCCAAAAAAACTTCTAAAGAGATTAAAAGTGAACTTCAAGCTCAAGGAACATCAGTGTCAGATCGCACCATCCGTCGTTGTTTGAGCCAAAGTGGACTTAATGGGAGACGACCAAGGAGGACACCATTGTTGAAAACAAATCATAAAAAGCCAGATTGGAATTTGCCAAACTACATGTTGAAAAGTCACAAAGCTTCTGGGAGAATGTCCTATGGACAGATGAGACAAAAATGGAACTTTTTGCCAAGGCACATCAGCTCTATGTTTACAGATGGAAAAATGAAGCATATGAAGAAAAGAACACCGTCCCTACTGTGAAACATGGAGGAGGCTCTGTTATGTTCTGGGGCTGCTTTGCTGCATCTGGCACAGGGTGTCTTGAATCTGTGCAGGTACAATGAAATCTCAAGATTATCCAGGGATTCTAGAGAGCAATGTGCTGGCCAGTGTCAGAAAGCTTGGTCTTGGTCGCAGATCATGGGTCTTTGCAACAGGACAATGACACAAAACAAACAACCATTGAGCAGGAAAATCCAGCGGTTCTCCGAAAAAACTTATGATGCTGCTGCTACAGTTAAGCCGGTTGAGCCTCAGAAAGTGTGCAGAGTTCTCACGGATAGAAGGCCCTCTTCGGCGAACAATCCCATCACTGCTCCGAGCATATCAGGTAAACTACTACATCTATTTGTTTGCTTCTTTTTTACTTTTAGAAAGTTTAATTTAACCTACTCAGCTTTCTGAAGGGGTTAATGTGTCCATAACGAATCCTAGATTCCGCTGATATCTCATCCGGCCACACGTATTCCAGCAGAGACTCATTCTCTTGCTATGTGGCTCGCTTTATTACAGTGCTGCCAAAAGGGTTGGCAGTTCACTGAAACTCTGCTTTTTTTTTTTTTTTTTTTTTTTTTTTTAAAGGTGCTGCTACACCTGAGCATATAATGGTTCCGGAGTCAGAGGGTGCTGCCAGTAGAAGAAAACATGCTGAAGGTATTCTGTTTAACCCTGTTTTATTAACTTTTTTTTAAAGCTGCTTTTTATCTCGTTGGTCTAAGTACATCAAGATCAATTTTTTATTTATTTTTATACATGCTTCATACAAATGATTAGAATTAGTCTATAAATATTGTAATGATTAGAATTAGTATAATATTATTGTGATGTAACTAGTGTTCTCATTCATTCACCCCTTTACAGAGAGGTTGACGAGGAGAAGCAAACAGACGCAAACGACAGATTTATCTGCCACAAACCGTGTAAAGAGGTAAAACTTTCACTCAATAATAGGTTACTCTTTTATTTATTTATTTTTTAAAAAGTGGAGAAAATTATTTTTAAGTACTTTCTCTTCTGTATTTTTGTGCAGCTGTCGAAAGACGACACAGAAGAAGCCGGCTGCATCAGCACACTCTCTGCTGCAATTCCACACCGGAGGACCACGACGCATCGCAGCGGTGGAGCAATGGCTGCATCAACACTGGACATTTTTCTCCATCTTGGGCTCACTTTTATGGAAGTTCTAAGAAAACTCAGCGATCACATTTAGGTGGGTGACAGTAGGGTGTGTCATTTTTTACATAAACCATGAATGCATTACAGCAGCTCATAGATGCTTTAAATCAGATAACCCCCGCATCATTAAATTAAGGTGATAACACATTGGAGTCTGACAAGCCAACCTCTCCAGAGCCTGTTTCATTGGTTCAGCCCTCTCACTTAGACCTGATAGATGATGCCTTACTGCACATTGATTTTCCACCTTCCTCTCCAGCTACTCCAGAGCCTGTTTCACCTGTTCAGCTCTCATGCGTCGAGTTGATAGAACGAGGCTCACTGCACATTGATTCAGCACCGTCCTCTCCACCCTCATCCAGCTACAACGAAGCAGAGCGACCCATACCTGTTGATCTACCGCGTATAATAAACGTCATGAACCAGACCCCTGCCGTGTTTTCAGATTCTGATTTTGAAACCAGCTTTGAAGACCCGTCTCCAGATTCTGAAAGCATCTGTACATAATTGTCTTCATCTCCTGATTCTCAAACCAGCTGTGAAGAGCAGTCTTCAGAGTCTGCTTCTGAGGAAGACATCACAGCCGTGCCATTAAATTTAGCAGCCACCATTCAGCATGGTGGAGGAAGAGATTTTCAGATAAATGAAGAGGTCCCATCATCTTCAGTCGGTTGAAAATCCATCTATATTACTCTCCCGCGAGCATTTTAACAATCATGAAATAAGGCAGAGATTAAACACTCCAGTTCGAAATAACCCATAAACTTCCTCAATTTTACATTGATGTCCAGGATATCCTCAGATCTGGCCGCCAAAGTGAGCACGGTGGTTAGACGCAATGAGAAGTGCAGTTAGAAGTATGGAATGAAAATAATCAATCATCTTTCACTCTTAATCGACGATCAGAACATAAATTAAATTGCATCTGCTTAGGGGGATTTATTAGAGCACACGGTACAGTCTAGAGAAAGCATAGCTTCAGACTCATGCTTTTAATTTATTGCTCAGATCATTGTCAATCCATCAGGTGGTGCTAAACAGAAATTGGCAAAAACTCTAGACTGCGAAATTTTCCATAAAAAAAAGATGCCATCTGTATGTCGTGGAAAATAGAGAAGCTCAGCTATGCCTTGCCATCAGCATTGCTCATCTTGTAGATCCAAACCATACTGATTATCAGGCTGTGTTGCACGGTAAAGAGCCACAAAGCCTTTCGGTTCTTGATGATTAAGCACCTGTCACGTTCAGTGACAGAAAAATTTGAGAAATTCCGGAACCGTAAAATAGTTTTACAGAACACCAGACAACCGCCACTTATCACAATTTGAAAGTGATTTTCCAGACCACTCTAATCCTCCTAATACAAAATCACTACTATGGGATAAAAAAAAAACAGTGGTAAATACATTTGCAATTTTTGCTATAGACGTTATGAAAACACGCACTCTCACATCTGTAAGGGATATTGCTCGGTCTGTAATGCACCCAGGAGAAGCTTGCGCCTGTACTGTGCGCTGACTGTAACAGGACATGCAGAACACCTTCCTGTTTTACAAGGCATAAAGAGTCTAGACCCAGCTCCTCCTCAGCTCGATCTCTTCAGACCAGTATCTGCACGACTATAAAGGGGTGTCCAAAATGCCGCATGCTGTACACCATTGCTGCGGTGGATGAAGCGCATCCTCACACCTGTCCGTGTCAAAAATATAACATCTGCGGTGAGAAATTGCTGGCTGAACCTGACGCAGCGGCTGGTGAACACTGCAGTGTGTAGTGGGATACCCACTACACATATGGTCTAGATTGTGTTAGACAATTTCTCCTGCATTCTCAGAGGCAGCTATATCAGGGCTCCACATTCATCGCGCATAACTTCAGAGGGTTTGATGGTTATCTGATTCTAAACGGCATATTCAAGTTAGGCCTGCAGCCAGCACTAAGCACAATTCTATGATTTACTGATTCTGACTACCAATTAAGATACATTGACTCCCTCTCCTTTCTGGCTATGTGCCTTAGTCAGATGCCAAAAGCTCTGGGATTTCCCGATTCAAGTAAAGGGCATTTCCCTTATAAACTCAGCTCAAAAGTCATTTAAATTATCTAGGCCCTTTCCCTCCCCCATCTTATTATGGTGTAGATGGCATGTCTCTGTGTGAACAGGATGAGTTTTATACCTGGTACAGAGAGGTCTGTCAGGGGACTTTCAGAAGGAAGCTCTGCATTGTCAAAACAATGTGGATATTCTTTCTCAGGGGGGTTTAAAGTTCCGCGAACAGTTCCTCCATGACGCTGGTGTGGACCCACTCAGCTGTATCACTGTTGCTTCTGCCTGCATGAAAGTGTTCAGAACAAACTACTTGTTACCTAAAACGCTGGCCATTCCCTCTCCAGATGATTACAGGAGGCAATGTAAACGTTTTTCAAACGCTTCAATCCAGTGGCTCGAGTGGGTTGCGCGCAGCAGATCCGTTCACATCCAGCACGCGTTAAAAGGCGGTGAGAAGTGGATAGGTCCCTATTACATTGCCGGATATGCTGAAATTGACAGAGTGAAATATGTTTGTCATGGTTGTGGTGAATGTTTTGATGCGTGTGCCGTTTCTCCTCTCAGCAGGGTCCCCGACAAGCAGTTGCGGGACACAACTGAGCAGAAATGCTGCGCGCTCGAGTCACTTTATGGTATGTGCGTCGTACTCGTGGGAGCATAAATGGATGAGGATGAAGACGGAGAACCTCGAGGTGAGAGCGTTCATGAGTGAGTTTAAACCCCTTGAACCACTCTCCCTGAGGAGCTGTGTGGTGGAGGACCTGCGCGGTGAGGCTGCGGTACACAGCTGCTGCGGATGAGACATGCTATGTGGATGTAATGTGTCTGTATCCATCTGTCAATTTCAGTTACCCATACTCACTCGGGCACCCTGTCATCACTCGTGACTTTGCGGCACCGCAGAGTTACTTTGGATTCTTCTGAACCGTCGTTCATCCACCCCGCAGGTTGTTTTTCCCCGTTTTCCCCTACAAAATGTCTTGTGAAAAACTGGTGTTCACCCCTTGCCAGACATGTGGTGAAATTAATAACCAGGCAGGCCCTTGCACTAACGATGAGGAAGGAAGAGCATTAACTGGGAAGGAAGCATCCGGTTACCCACCTGAGGCGACTGATCAGGCGAGCAGAGAAGCTTACATCAGGGATTATCAGACGTATCAAGGAATTCAGCTGGATGCTGACAAAATCAAGATTTATCCAACAAAATGCCAGACAGCCAAGATCTCTCTAAACTCCTTCTGGGGCAAATTTGGTCAGAGAAACCATCTGGCTCACACCCAGCTTGTCAACAAACCTGAGCAGTTTTTCAGGTTCATGTTTTCAGGTTCATATAAGGTGGTATATTTCACCTTTCTGAATGAGAAAACTGCGATGGTTCAGTGGAAATACTCTGATCACACTGTCATCCCTCCAGTGAAGACCAGCAACGTGTTCATTGCTGCTTTCACAACAGCCTACGTTCGCCTGAAGTTGTACAGTTATCTAGAGCAGCTGCAGAACTGCGTTCTTTACACTGACACAGGTGGCCTGATTCATGTGGTTAAAAATGGTAAGACTCCCCTGCAAATAGGAAGTTATATAGGGGATCTTACTGATGAGCTAGATGGCGACACCATACAGGAATATACAGCTGGGCCAAAGAATTATGCATTTCAAACTCACAAGCGCAAGAAAGTTGTTTTGCACATGAAGGGGATCACGCAGACTCGGGAATGCAGTGAACGTGTCAGCTTCAACAGTGTAAGAGGTCTAGTGGAGGGTTATCTAACCAGCAGCAGCAGCGGTGGTTCTGGAGAGCTTTCAGGTGAAAAACTCCACATTTGAAAAGTTTTGTGTGCTGTATGATAAAAGGCATCTCTTCCCTGACAGTACCAGTCTGCCTTTTGGGTATTAAGTAGGGAGAAAATGACACACCTCATTGTTACAGAGGAGATTGATTTATTTGAGCCTAGACTGAAAACACTATTTTCATGTATGGTTATTGGACCTTCAGGATGTGGGAAAACTTATTTTGTAAAAAATGTGTTGGGAAATGTCAAATGTGTGATGGATGTTGAACCCTCTAATGTGGTGTGGATTTACACGTCTTTCTGAGATGATTAAGTTTAATAAAATAATTAAATTTGTACAAGGATTGTCTGAATCATTTGAGAAGGAAGATCTGTTTCCTTCAGATCAGAATCATCTGATCGTACTCGATGACATCATTTTCCAAGCCGGTGATCATCAGGAGGTGAAGATCTTCACGCAGTATAGACATCACAGAAATATGAGCGTATTCTTGCTCACTCAGAATGTATTTCATCAGGGTAAATAGAGCCACACCATTAGTCCTCCTGATTCATCTTCCCCACGGTCTGGCTAACAACATCCGTGGCTATATTCTTTGCAGCTGATTTAAGATGAGGTTTAGCAATGGCGAAACCTTTTTTCAGCAGAGGACTAACAAAACAAAACCGTTTTGAGAATATAGAACAGATTCCTCTCCCGTACATCACAGGGGCCCCTGAAAAGGAAGAGTGCTCCTTACTTGACTATCATAACTAATAAAGCGGCGGGCTGTCTCAGACCTATGGGAGAGAGAAAAGAGACAAGTAACAGAGTTTATAAAGAGCGCTAAGGCACAGACGGTTTAAAATACAATTTGATGATGGTCTTCCCGTACATAAATCTACAGGTCTGTCACGATCTGTTTTAATCTCGATGTGTATAGTCTTGATGATGATCCTGCTTTCGTGAAGCTTTCTCCAACTTACCTTCCTCACCCATTTTCATTAACTCAATAAAAGCAGCATCAAGCATTGGTGGCAGATACCATGTTCGGGGGTAAACAATTTCCCATAGACCCACCATCCATTCTCCACTCAGTTCAATGGCTTTAGCCAGATTCACGGTGTAGCATGAGCTGGTGTTTTGTCACAGTGTTTTGTTAAACAAAGCCATGCTGGCGTTGGAGGGGAGGGTCACGTAAACCCCCTCCTCATTTGATAGATTCATGACGCTGATGTGCCTTGGAATGAAGGATCCACCCCCTATATAACCTCGCTTTTCAGGTGTTTGAGAGGTCCGACCTCTTGACCCAGCTGCAGAATTTCAGCAGCCAGCCCTTCCAGCGTACTAAAACCTGTTTTTCACCCCCGTCTGTACGTTGCTTCAGAATTTCCTCTACATGATAAGTCCTGTCTTTGGACAGTTTTACTTTTCGCAACTCACAACTTTGCTATGGGCTCCTCATCAAAATCTTAAAGTCTGTATACGGGTGGAATGTGTGGAATGCACTCAGAAACTGTAAACATATCAGTAAAACTCTGCTCATATTTTTTTTTTATGAAATACTCCTCTAAGCTTGGATATTCTAACAAGATCTCCGTTCTTAATCTTAATCGCTGTTGGACGCCTAGATGAAGACGTACCATAAAGATTCTGAAACACTTGAAAGCTGTTCTGTTCTCTGAGGTGACCTGCATAGGGGTCATTTTAATACTTTGGTGATAGCTGTGGTTGAAGCTTTTCACCAAATCCTGTAAGACGTTGATGTATTGTTGTGTGTTTTTGGCTGTAAAATATCTCCACATTCTAGTTTTTAAAGTGCGGATAAATCTCTCCACCACCGACGCTTTGAGGTCGCTTGCCGTGGCAAAATGTACAATGCCGTGTTTCTTCATCAGACCTCCAAAACTTTTATTGAAAAATTCCTTACCAGAATCTGTAAATTTTTAGTTATCTGACTGTCTCTGAAGACTGATTCAAACGCCCACACCACCTCGCTGGCGTTTTTTTTTCTTCAAGGTTGTCCAAGTAAGCCCTTTTTGAAAAAACGTCTGTGACTGTTAATATATAATTAAAACCATTGTTATGTTCAGCTATCACATAGTTCATCTTGAAATTTGCTTAAAGGATGAGACAAAAACTCTGTTTCTAGTAAAATGGATTCTGGCAGGTTCATGGAGAGTGTAAGTATCCTGCTCCGCTAGGAAATCTTTAAAAGACTTATTAACTTTAACTTTCTCCCCTTTTTCATCTTGCACGCCCCTCTGGAGTCTATCCACTCCGCCCAAACTACCTGGATGGGCCATATTGTAATACACTCTTTTCATGACCTTATTCTCAGTCATCCTGCCTTCTGTAATCTCTAAGGTTTTACTGGAAAAAAGAGACATGACGACGCTTCTCTATTCTCTTTTTTATTTCTTCCCTCAATAGCAAAAAAAAGCATACATGTTTATTCAAGGAAAAGAAAAATTAGCCTTGGAAAATATGAATAGGTGTTTCTTTAAAGGAATTATCAACCCGGTCAGACTAACATGTAGTGCTTATACACACATGGCGTTGTACAAACGACTCCCTCTTTTTTTATCTATTCTTTTATGTTATTTTCACTCAGCATTATAAAAAAGCACACATGCTTTTTTAGAAAAAATAACTTTGGATAATCGCTAAAGCTTGGTCTAAAATCACATCTTCTAAATGAGTGTGAATAACAGCATCTAATCTTTACAATTCAGCCATGGTATTTACAGGTAGCTTGTGTTGTAAACGGAAACTCACTACATCAACAAACAAGGCATAAAGGGTGAACAGATGAATAGGTGTTACATCAAAGGAACTTTAAACCCATTCTTTTACAATGTTTTCAAAAGTCTCAGACAAACTTGTAATGCTTATACACACAGTGCGATGTACAAATGATTCCCAGGACTTATGAATAGCATGAGTATGAACTTGGTCTAAAATGTTTTCCAGTCTCTTAGTTTCTAACTCAGCCGTAACAACCTCCACACCTCTTTGAGATAAAACTCTCTTTTTAATCACCTGCTCCTAAACTTTTATTAAGCAATAGTTGATTATGCTGTTCTCAGGATACTTTGATAGTTTTCTCCAGTAATTCCCCATTTTTTTCTATTTTTTTTTATCCTAAAGATTATTACCTTTCCAATACTCATTCACTATTAAAAGTTGCTCTGTTTTAGCCACACCCTGCTCAACCAGTCTAACATTTCGTACATATCCTCAACTCTCCTTACTGATTTGAGTTCATGTAAAAGAGTTTTTGCTACAGTTTTGACTTTGCCATCTTCAGATTAGATGTTGCATAGAATTAACAGGCGTTGAATGGCTGGAATGTATTGATGGGTGCAGAGGCCCCTCATGAGACCATGAAAATTGTCCCGGTAGTAGTCATCATCAAGCACGTCCAGACACTGGTGCTCTTTCCGACTGGGGTGGTCAATCTCAAATCCATAACAGTCATCCTGTCGGAATATACGAAGGACGCTAGTGAGTAGATGGAGAACCACCGTCTTTACTGTACTGATGAACATAGATGACACCCAGCTGTCCGGCTCATCCTCCAAGCTCTCTACGCATCCCACAGATGAGTTAGGAGAAGCGGGTGGCGATACGGCAGAACCGCATCACACAAGATCGTGAGACCCTGTAGAGGCTGCGTGCTGGGAGCCCTCATACCCATCATCCATGACCAGCTCCAACACCACGGACAGCACTGGCTCAGGATCCTGAGCGAACCCCATGACCCTGATTCCAGACAGCAGCAAGGGTGAGCACTCGGGTTCCTGAGAGTACCCCACGTCCGTGGCTCCAGACAGCAGTGAGGGTGAGTAGTCTGGGTCCTGAGTCGGGTTTGGTAAGTGTGAGCTTTGCGCTGGGATGAAAACTCACCAGACTCAGTCAAGAGGTGAAGGCTAAAGAGGCATTCTCGGACAGAGCAGGGACCCGACTAAAGAACGTGGTTTGGGTGCAGGTTCGTAGAGTAGCACGCATCTTTCTCTCTTACATCGAGGGTCCCCCTTCAGAATCTATGTGAAAATATCCTGTTGCAGCTTCTTTTATGTTGCTAGGGGGCCTTTCTCACTCCCCCCGCTGAACCTGATCCAATAAGACTGTGTTACATCATAGGCGGAGTTAGAGAAACAGCCAATGGAGGAAGAAGGAGGCGTAGCCCGCAAAAATCTCACGCGGAGTTGGAGAAACAGCCACTGAAGGAAGGAGGAAGAGGCGTGGTCTACAAAATTTTTATTTCTCTTCTGTAAAGAAACAGCTTCTCTTCTTCTCTTCTTATTTTCACTGTTTTTCCGACATGCCACAACATACCCTAGTTGGACCAGCCCATGGCCGCCCTCATCTCATTGGCTCTAAAACCACAGAAGAGGCAGGGACCCTGGCGGTTTCCAGATTGACGACATTTCCACTCTCTAAGAGGGGTAGGGACTTCCGGGGAAGACCACATTTCCGGTGATGATGCAGTTTCTGGTGATGACGCAGTTTCCGAGGATGACGTCATTCCGGTTAAGGAGGGACGTCCGGTTAAGGAGGGACTTCTGCTCTCTAGAAGGGGGCGGGAACTTCCAGGAGGGAGGGACTTCTGAAGATGATGTGACAGCTTCTGACTGGTCAATCCCACCTGTCAAATCAGTTCGAGGAAATGTGGCTTATCTATTCTCTTGTCATAATAGGGGTGCTATTACTGCTAATATTTGATTCAGGTGTTTTGAATTACACAAACCCACAGCAAAATAACATAATAGCAATAGTCTATTGTAGCTAAATAATGGAGAGGCATTTTTTAGGGGTTGCTAGCTGCCTCGCTTCTCTCTACCTGTCCTCAAAATGCGAGTTGTCTGAATCTGACCGGACGTGATACCGACACCTGGAGATTGATGGGAAATGTCTAAAAGGGTAAAACAGTTCTGTCCCCAGGAAATGAGAATAAGGAAAAAGAAGGAAAAGGATTGAGTTATAGTAATGTCAGCGAGATAAATAGTTTATGGATCTCACTGTTGAAAGACCAGTGTTCACTTGCTAGCTTACTTCAGACTCTTACTACTCCCACTTTGAATTCATCAAGGTTATTTGAATATTTACCATTGGGCCTGTTCAGGTGTTGTATAAATCTCTTGGCTGTGTTTCTTTGCTATTGTGTCAGTTAAAATGCTATCAGTTTTTCATCCTCTTTATAAGTAGCAGGTTTTTTTTAAGTCTTTGGTTTATTGTATCACAGTTTGTGTTACATGTTTAAATCTGTGTTAAAGCACAGTAAAAGTCTATTATTGTTAATCATTCATACCTTAGTTTTCTCATATCCTTCAAAAGTTACATACACTATTAGTCACACTTTCACACTGGAGTTAGATTTTCCTTTTATGTTAGTCTTAATGTACCACACCAAAAATGTTTTCTCTGTCTCTCTGTTAAAATGTAGCATCCAGTAGTCACATAAATCTCTCCTTTCGCTTCAGAACACTCTAGAGATGTTTCAACCACCCCCAGCATCATTAAACCTACAAGACATCTACAGTGGTACAAGAATGTCAGTGGGCTTTCCATATTGTCACAAAATAGCTGTTATTTGATGGCATTAAAAATGACTTTGCTTCACAGAAAATCTAGAAGAGTAAAACTGTAACATGAGTTAGTTGAGGTATTGTTGAGGCCTTTATTACACACAACAAAGTTTTCTGCTTTCTCTGTATTAATTTGTATGTCCTATTGTGTCTGAGCTGGTTCAATTCATATAATCTCACTTGTTTTTATGTTCAGTACTTTAATTTTGCAAGTAATAAAAACATTCTTGCAATACATTCCTTAAATTATATTTTATGTTGCATCACTTGTTTCTTCAGTTTTATTTTCCACTTACAAGAAAGGAAATCTCGAATACATACATGCAGCTTCTGCGTAAATGTATAGATTGTGAAATTGACTGCGATACAAGGGGGCGGTAGCTAGCATCTTGCCTAGGGCACTAAACTGGTCAGGGCCGGCACTGCCTGGAGACATTCACACTGGCAGGATTACATTACAGATCATAATGTATTCAGCTATCATCCTTGTTTTCCATTTTCCTTTTGACTGTACATAAGATAACAGTTTTAAAGTATTGCTTGGTAGTCTTTAAGTCACCCAAAACACTTGTTTGAACTAAGCATTTCCCTGAACAATGGTATCTACAGGTGGATGGTGAATTTAATGGAAGGCCAACATGGCAGCTGCTATAAGCTCGAGTAGATGTTGTAACATGTTGTCATAATTCAGTGTTTCATTAATAAAGTAAAAGAATAAAAACACCAAACAGTTTCTTCAATCAAAATATCCTTTTTGATTTCAGAGAGGGTTTGATTGAGCTGGTTCATACAATCATCTAAAGAGCCTATACCATTTTGTAAACAGCAAGCTGGTTAGTCACGTTAATTATTCTTTATAGTCCCACTCAAAAAAGAAGCCACTCATACTATTTTGTGACAATTTCCTTGTGCCAGCCATTATCATAGTGACACTAACTCAAACTCAAAATAACCAGGTGGATTTTACTCATTTTTATGTGAAAACAAAATCATTTCTTATAAAAGCTACCACATGAGAGCAAAGCTGGTCAACATAAATCATAGTGTGTGAGAAAAATACAAATGTGATGTTGGGTTGCTTATTGAATTATGCCAGAAATTTAGCACATTTGTGGGTTTGTGTTAATTTTCTGAAGAATACATAAAAATAAAGACTCTTAAAACAGATGAAGTGCATGCTTCTGAAACTCATGACATTGTACTGTCAGACCTTTCAATAAGAAATGGTTATCTGAGGATCATATACAGACCAACACAGCCATAAGACAGATAATGAATAGTAAGCAGTGTGTAGGCAGCATGGAGAATTATTGTTTCACAACCGTATGTATGACATCGTATGACATTAAGTATGACAATGACTGCTGGGATTTTTGTTTTTTTTTTACCTGTCCTGTCCAGCATCATAGCAAGCAAAATGATAATCTGGTTGCTGTATTGTTCTGAACAAATTTGCTCTGCCAAGGGGAGGCCTATGGGTAAGGCTCCTCTTGATAATCTTATTCATTTATTTATTTATTTACTTTGAATCACGGAATCTATGTAATCTTGCAGGACCTGACCGGAGGGGACAGAAAAAGATGGAAAATAGCAAAAAGATGCAAAAGGGAAAGAAGAAAGGAGACAAAAACATCACTGACAGAAGGAAAGACCCTTCAATCCACACTTCACCAGACTGTTACACTTGAACACACCAGAAAACTTTACAAAAAACAAAAACAAAAAAAAAAGAAAAAAGAAAAAAAAAGAGCTGCTAGTCATTAAGAGTGTTCAAATAATAACCAAATCAAAAAGACATATCATGAAAGTAGCATAACTCATAGGAAAAATAAAAAGAAGAATTATCTCTTAGTATATAAACCCACTGGACAACTCAGTGACTGTCAGCATTCAGAGAATGAGGAATAAGGAGTGATCAGTGATGAAGAGTGGTGAGTGAGATCGTGCAAATGCGACCGTGCCCCTACAGAGGTCAGAGGCAGACCAGGGCAGCCCAGAGACCCAGGCCCCCAGCAGCAGTCCCGGAGCACTAACCCAAGCTACTACACCATGAAGACGACTCCAGCCCCACCCGAAGGGCAGCAGAGGAGAGCCCCAGCAAGAGCCCCCCACGGTCTTGGGGCCCAGGGCCCCAGGAGCCCAGAGGCGGCCGCCCCAATACCCTCTCCCTCCCCGCTCCCGACTGTTTATGTAGTGTGTGTTGTTTGCAGTTGAGGGGCAGTGACCGCAATGAGTCGGGAGCCAGGCCTAAGTGGCCCCGCCCGACATGCACCGCATGGCATTCCCCCCAGGTGTTGTTTGTGTGTTGTGTTTCTTGTGTTTTGGTATCTAAGTGCAATTAAAACTGAGAGGCGAGTTGCCATGGGGTGCATCCAAGGAGACCACTGAATGGCCCCCTCCACTCCACCCCGCATGGCGTGCATGCCTCCCAACTCCCTACGTGTGTGTGTGTGTGTGTGTGTGTGTGTGTGAGAGAGAGAGAGAGACAGAGAAAGAGGGAAATAAGAGGGGTCCAGGGATGTAAGTCCAGAGGGAAGCGAACTTCCCTCTGGATGTTGAGCCTCTAGTGCCCCCCAGGGCAAGACAGGCCAGGAGAGGAGAGACTGGTGGGAAAATGATTGGTGGTGAGAGTTACATGAGGAAGAATATCTGCACCACAGTGCGATGTCTCATTATTCCACTAATTATATTATCGCAGTGAAGCTCAGGGATGTTTTTACAGATGACCTAACTTGGCTTCAGAGATTGTTTCGTTTGATTTACACCTGCTCTCCTCATGAAAATCACACCTAAAGACGTAGAAAGTCAGGCCTTCGACACAGTTCATGAAAAACTAATTACTTTTGATTTTATTAAATGAAGTCACAATCCCTGTGTTAAAAGCCAACTGGCAGTTTGCAGAAAAGAATGAAGGAAACTTATTTCCAATCTAGAATGATTAGAATTCAAAGACTCAGATAAAAAGAAGAAGAAACCAGACATTTTAAGGCATGTTTTTAAGAAGTCAGATATTCTCATCTTCTGTTTCTTTAGCCTGAGAATTAAATCTTTTTCTTGCTCGATTTCTTCCTGACATTTGTTCTTCCAAGGCCATTTTTAGTTTTTGGTATTTTTACACTTTTGTTATTTCTTTGTCAAGTTTGGAGTCAAAGTTAAGCAAAGGGAAAGTGTAGTGAAATGTCATGGGGTGAGAGGCTCAACCTTTAGACATTTGCAGAGGTAATCAATCAGGTTGACAGTTGTGCTACGGCTTGGACGATGTGTGTAAAACACGACGGCACTGTGCCATGTCAGGAAGCTGGAGCACTCACAAAAGTAATTAATTTCAAAACATCATCCCAGGGAGAACCAATTAAGAACAAAAGTTCATAATATGAGGTCAATGTGTGGACTCATTGCTTAATAATGGGCTTCAGGAACAGAAAAATACCATCTTTATCTGAATAAGACAATCAATGTGCAATGAATCCGAGTGGGTTCCAGAATCAAATGCATGAGTAAAGTGGTCTCCGAGGTTGTGTGGCCACAATAGAGTGAATACTCAATGTTGCCCCTATATCACCCAGTTTTATTAAAAAGGAAATATGGATTCACAGTTTGTGACTGCTGTCATTCACAATTTGAGGTAGGTTTGCCACTATATTATCTTTCCAACTGGATGCTCACAAGGGACAAAAAAGTCTTTCAACATTTTGATCATCCTTTGATTAAGTTTGGTTTGGGGAATTTGTGCAAAGTGTAGCAACACACAGCTCATTTGAGTCTTTTAGGTCTCACCAACTGAGAATCAGTTGGTAAATATACATATCCTAAACTGCTGGTTTATCATTGCACTTCAGCATCTGACTTTTTTTTTTTATTCTTTAATGTATTTTCTAATATATGTTTCATCCAGTTTAAGGCATGCTAAATGGGTTTATTTTAATCTTGAGATTCCTGAAGCTCAAAATTAGCTTGAGATTTTATTTCAGAATTTTGTTAGGTCCAACAAGCTGAAAATAATCTGTTTTGTATGTAAAGTTGACAATATCTTAGCAAAATAAAACCTCCAATCTACTAAAAAAGAGTAAATACAGGTTCAAAGCAAATAACTGAAGAGGACAGAAGACAGCAGGTGGACACGTAGAAATTAGTGGGGACTGTTGGTCATAAAACATGTTGCTTCATTACATAAACATACTGCACAACCCAAGTTTGAGGATGTTTAAAAGATTACTTAAACACCATCATTTTATTTACCGTTTGAATCTTTAATAAAACTAAAAAGCTCAGCAATACTTAAACTTTGCTTCAATGAATGGGGACAAAACCAGCGCTGCTTTTTTATAAGTACAAGATAAAAATGCTACATTTCAGCTAGGATCAGTTCATTTCTACTTAAAAAAGGTTGATGATTTGGGCCTTGACAGGAGTATTCAAAAGGTTCAAGAGATTTTACAACACCCATCTAATTTACGATTCCTTTCAGAAAAAAAATTAATCAAAAACTGCTTATTGACCAAAAAGATTGGCATTCCTAGTGACTTTGTTAAACCAGGGAATCATTGGTTGCCAGACGGCACTAGCTTAACTTTTCTTGAACAAAATTCCTTGAACAAATACTCTTTCTACACTGCCATTTATTTCTTTTATTGTATGTTGATTTATTCAATATTCTTTTTGTTTTGTTTTGCTGCAAAGCGTCCTTGAGGGTTTTGAAAGACACTTTTTAATAAAATGTATTATTTCTATTTGAAGATTCCACTGTAGGGACACACACTGTACTGAACTTCTCGATTAGTAGGACAGGATATAAACAGTTACATCAGAGACAGTAAAGAAGGCAAGTATTTGCTTGCTGTTCATAAAGATGGACAGCTATCCAGTCACTTTTGCCTCAGGTTCATTTGCTCCAAATATACACATATAAGTGGGGCAGCCATCATAAACGTACTTAACATACAAGCTAATGTACTCTATAAGTGATTTTAATGTTTTGCCTTCTAGGTGAATGTAATGAAAAAAGATGAGGCATTATTAGATTAAAACTCTTACAGAATCTCAAAAGCAAATTAAAGTCAAAGGTTTGTTTGAGATTATAGTCTGAAAAGTGCATATGTTCTCAGAGATGAGCCACTTCGCGGTCATCCAGAACCATGTTAAGATTTAGAAATATACTTTGAATGCCTTGATATATAAAAGATATAAAAAATGTATTTTAGTTTAAAATTTGAGAGTTCAATGGTTTCTTTGAGCGTAAAGACAACTTTCAAAGATCTAAGGATGGCTGATACAAATCAGAGTTCAAAACCTCCTTACAAAGTCTATGTCTTACAGTCATGATACAGGGACTGAGGAGATTTGCTAAGAAGTTTTCTTCTAAACAGATAATGCTCACTGCTTTGATGCATGTCTGTGGACAAAAGGAGAAAGATGGATGATATGAAGTCAGTTCCTGAAGAAGGAAGAGTTCTGTGAGCCATGCTGCTTTTTTGTTTTTGAATACTGTATGTCATGCAGAAGATCTGAAGATGAACTGTTCATTTGTTGCTTGAGTGAGCAGTATCAGTCCGGAAAGCCTTTCCCTTACTTCAGATGCTTTTATTTATTTATTTATTTATTGTGTATGTGAGAGAAATTTGGCAAATTGAAATGAGAATAGCTACAAAAGAGTAATAGCCTAGCGTTGGAGTTTGTGAAGGACATCTGCTCGTGACCTCAGACCCCACCAGCTGCAGCCACCCTCATCCAAGTGCTCCTTCAAGGCCTCAGCCAAACCCTCACTGTTGGCATTGCAACATGAATTTTATGCAGCACCTCGGTAATGCCACTTTCCACTTTCTGTTTAAAAAGGGCCTTTTCAGCCGAAACCCTAAGCAAAAAGACCTAATTTATTTACAAGCTAGTAGTTATTCCTGTAAAAATCTATTTTTGGGTCTACTTTCTTTAGGGTTTTAAAATCTGGTGAATGAACAGTAGGAAAATAAGATTTCTGACAGATGAGCATTTGAGATGCTACAGGAGCTGAAACAAGTTGACATAGACATAAAACATTACATTTTTATGCAAAGTTGAATTGCCCTAAAGTGAGACTTTAATCTGGTCACTTAATTATACACCACTGTTCCTTTTTTTCATAATACATTCAAAGCTGATTTATAATGACAGTATGGACTATATGGTAAAATGTTCAAACTATTCTGCAGCCCCCAACTTTCTCTAAGTGTGACCATCCATGTTATTATAGCCACAGATGGCACTAAGTTAGGATTAAATTAGGATTTTATTAGACCAAAGCAACAGTTTGAAGGGGTTTTGTAATGGAGAGTTGATACATCTGAGTTCTTTTGTGTGGCTTTTTGGCCACAACTTTGCAAAAAATTTAGCCGGACAGAAAAAAAGTTTCTTTTGCTATTTTGTCCATATTAATATATACTTAAATTTTTATCATTTTGACAAAATATGGAAATTCAGACTTCATGTGATGCACACAGACGTACTTAAATGTAGGTGAGCAAATACACACAGGAGTTATTTGATCTCCAACCAAATAATTCTGGTGTGTTTTTCAGATATTTCATACAATTTTTTGTCAGATTAACATGTTTACATGCATTTTAAAAGTATTTCATCTCCATTTGGTCTGACTAATGATTTATTTTATTTTAGCATCATAAAACCATGGTTAGCAGGTTGTTCAAAAGGGCAGTAGTTCTCATTTTTTTTTAGACTTTATTGTATGGAACAACAGTATTAGTACAAAGGAAAAAGTAGTAGACTGGAAAAATGTAAAGGATAGTCAAAAAGCCAGACATATTTGTATTGCACAGAGCTGGCATTTTTATGTTAAGGCCACAGCCTCAGCTACCAGGGGAACAAACAAACAAACAAACAAAAAAAAGACAAAAAAAACCACAGATTTAACGATCAATTTTACTTCATATGTCTTGGTACTACCCCTCCTAGTACTACCCATCATCTGTCTTGTTTCTGAATTTCCCTCACCCTTTTTAAATGCATTCAAATTTTTGCCTTCTTGTCAAGGTGTGGCTTGTTAAGACAGCCTCTGCACTTCCAGCCAATTACTCCAAGCACCCGATGCTCATCATTCTCATTCTGCCTGGAGATTATCTACCCAGGTCATCTCTCTATGTCTTGCCATTTTGTCAGTCTTTCATGCAGCAATGCTAAAAACCATCCTCAGTAAATAAAAAAAATGTTAAAGACTATATTTTATCTTTTTATTAAAAAAAAAAAAAAAAAAAAAAAAATTTGGCTTATTTGAGCACATATATTCGACTAATATTGATCATGTTATGGATTTGATTTAATTGGACTACAATTAATTGGATTTAAATTGGCAATCTGTAAGATTACTGTTTTCACTGGCATTATACAAATAAAGCTAAACTGAACTGAAAATGACTCACTTGGTTCTAACCAGTCTTTTCTACTCTGCCCCATGAGAAGGCTTTCTGTGGATTCCAGTTTATGTAATGTAATGTATTGTGTGCTCCGATAATCTCAGCATACAACAACAAACACATAATGATTCTTTCTTTTCCTGATCAAACATGATCTAGCAATATCGAAGAAGAAGAAACATAGCAACAACTGGAAAACGAAGAAGAATCATGGGAATGATGGTGGTCTTCGGACTATTATTTACAGAAAATTCCAGAACTGGAAAAAAACAACAGACTGGAGACAGCATGAACATGGACTTTATATCCTTCCTTGCTCTCCAGTCATCTTGCTCTCTGATTGGCTGCATTCCCTTCCACGTCAGAATCCACACAGTCATAACTCAGGAGTCGTCAGCTTTCCACACACACGTGAAGATTTTGATCTTGAATACTGAACATGTTCAATACTTGCGATGGTCGTAAATTATCCGTTTCGGAGCCGTTTGTTGGGGTGAATTTGCTCTTAGTACACCTCAGACCAAATGATAATTTTATAGGAAAATCTTATAAGACGTAAGGTAATCGGGTGTTTGCTGTCCGTGGTTGGGAAGGGGCAAAATTGGGACAAAAACAGTCTGATCATCTTCATGTGTGTACCCAGCTTTAGTCAAGACACACTTTTTGAATAATGTTTCCTCTTTCTCGCAGGATTGCATCAGGAATTACTGATGAAGACAAGAGAAACAACAAACAAGCAACGTTACATGTGTTTCTGTTTTTGCTGAATAAATTGTAGTCCACTTCCTGCATTTGGCTTACTTGAAGTGAACTGCGACTTACATTTTTGATGTGGATACACATCAGAGTTGATTTACATTCACACCTATCCAAACAAACCAGACACTCTGAGCAAACTACAGTTGGACTAAAAATGATAAAGAAAATCTAAAGCTTACAAATTTACCTAAGAAAAAAAAAGATTTGAAAATTTTGTATTATTAAAACACTGACAAAAGACATTTTCACCATAAGCACTCTTGAAGTAAAGAGGCAAGAGTGTTGTCCTTTGGTTTCCACATCAATCTTAACTTGCCAACTTCTGGCTTTATGTTCAATTTTTATTGGTCCAAAGATCCACTAGACTAGTTTATTTAACTAGTTTTCCATGTTGTTGTTTCATGAGTTCAAGGAGACTGGCTTCTGTTAGTTATGTGTTAGTTAGTTATGATAGAATGATTCCAAAAAGTTAATTTTAACATTTATATTAACAGTGCTAACTGATGCTTTGGAATTCATGAATCGATTCAAAACCCTTGACCTTACAAAACATGTGACACAGGCCTTAAAGCAGCATGCCAATATCCTTGATTTGCTTGTGTCAAAGGGACATTGTTAATGTTTCGTTGTCTGATATCTCATTACTGTGTTTATTGACAGCATCTTACCAGATCCCAGATGAGTGTTTGATTCAGAAACAGTACTTAGATGCTGCTGCAGAGAATTAGTCTTCTAAGCTTGTGAGTTCTTTTGATCCATGTAATGTAAGCGGCTCATTAGATGAAATGATTATGACTTTCAAAAACAACTCGGCTGGCAGGCTGAATAAAGTTGCCACACTCAAGGTGAAAAAGAAGTCATGCAAAAAGAATTCTGTGGATAGACAACCAATCCATGTGCCCCAAAGACCATAAAAGAGCAGTGGTCAGAAATGCAGGAAAACGTGACTGGAAATCAACTGCAGCAGCTTTTAGAAGCTGTTGCAGAAGAATCTTCACTCACACATTTATGCTTTAATACTGTCAAATATTCACAACAACTCTGTCACAATATTCACACGTAGCTTTCCCTGGCCTAGTCATCTGGTATGTTTTTGTCCATTTATCTGTACATGGAAACTATAAAAATTTATTTATACTATGACAAAAAATTGGCCAAACCTTTAAGCATTTCTGCACCACAAAATCAACAGAAAACAACTGACTTGGAATGTTAATTTAAATTTAATATTGTCACATTTTACTTTTTAAAGAAGACCTTTTAAGAATAGTGACAGTTTTGTGAGTGTGTTTGTATTGGTGTGTTCAGTAATTATTTTAAACCTTAAAGGTCTTTTATGAGATAGTTGTTCATTAATCTTTGGGATGGTGTGTGTGAGGAAAAAGGTGGGGACACCAAACCATAATCTTGCATAGGGCACTAAAATGTCTAGGACCGGCTCTGCAGAAAACACATCTCATCAAATCATCCAATTTTCACACAGGGCTGAAAATGACAACTCAGTTAAATGATATTAAAATGTACTTGTTGATATTTTCATGAAAACAAGGACATGATTCAACATTGCATATTCGTAAGTGGTAAAAGTATGTTATTATTGAATTTCAAGGAGATATTAGAGTCAAGTGTTTTTAATGAATTTGGATGACAGTGTGAGAGCTAGCCCTGTTTTATTTGAAGAGCAGGGATCTTCTGAAATCCAGTTCTCATACAATGTTTTTGGAAGTGCAATACAATAGAAAGGGTGACTTTGTGGAGTTCAGATGAAGAGTTGATGACTCATCAGGCTGGAAAAGGTTACAAAACCATCTCTAAATATTTCAGATCAGACCAGTCCATTCAGACTGACTGTGTTCTAATGGAGAAAATTCAACACCACTGTTATCTTTCCCTGGAGTGGTAAATAAATAAAGATAATTCCAAAAGAAAGAAGCATAATGGTCCATGAGGTCATCCAGTGTAACTTTCAACCATCAAAGGTCTTTCCATACTAACTGGTGTTAATATTCTCGAGTCCACCTTTAGGAGAAACAGTGTTGTGTAATGCAGGTTGCAAAGAAGAGGTCATTAAAGGTGCATTCATACCAGGATAGTCTCAAGACATCTGTTCAATGGCTAGGGAATTAAAACAAACTTTTCTTTGCACCTCACTTTGCTTTGGTTTGCTTTAACAGTGCACTTTACCAAAAGTACCAAAACCAAATTGCCTGAACTACATCATGTAGTTACAACAATTACTTGTTAAGGACAAGATTCCCTGAAATGACCAGAGACCAAGAAGGGAAAAAAGCAGGAAGAAGAAAATCTGGCTCATCAGTTGGCTCATTCACATTCAAGTGAACGATGAAACAACAGAGCAAAACTAAGTCTTGACGTTTCTGTTTTTACTTTGGTGTTCAAACCTAATGAGGTTTTCACAAAAAGCCCAGTATGAGCAGCAGGCGAGGCAGCGAGTCTCCCTGGGTCCTGGAGGTTGTTGTCTTCTCCAAGTGTTTTTTTACCAAAAGAATAGTAAACAGAAAAATAAAAATTTTAATTCATAAGGCAAAGTCTTGACTTTTTTAGATGGAAATGTAGTGGGAGTGAGCAGTTCTTTTCAGGAGCTCCACTAATATCCTGAGAGTTTAAGCTGAGCTATTCACATCAGTGGGCTAAAATTACTCCTAGTTAATCTGCACGAAAGATTAACACCTATACGAAGCATTTATTGCAGCACAAATAGTTAACAAAACATATACCCCAAAAACAAAGAGTACTATTACTAAAACAACTTTGATGTGACCTTCCAAAATCCTAAGTAGCAAAACTAGTTTAATGCCTCATTTCGAGATTTTAATATCAATTTTCCCAGGCCTCACTAGAGCATGTATTAAATATTATGGTCTCAGTGATAAAGCCCTTTGGCAAATAAAGTATTATTGATAGTATAATTTTTTATTTAAGTTTTAAATTTGAATCCTTTCCATCAAACACCTCAAATTCCTCCCATCTCAGTAGTCAAACAGCACAAATGAGGACATGCTCTTACAGATGCGCCAGATAGGCTTTTAAATCAAATTGCAATTGAGTAAATATTTCCTTACAAACTTCCTTTTCTACACATGGGTATCAGGTGATTGGCAGTGAGCATGGATGCAATTATATGAAAACACTCAACTGGGACGCAATGAAATAATGATCAAACAGAATTTCCAAATAATTGATTCATATTCACTGTTGTGGATTATCTTGATCTGTTAAAGCTGGTATGTCACACTGCTGGAGGATGAATAGCAGTAAATGTCTTTTTCCAAAGAGTCAAAAATGAGGCCTCATATCTCCAACAGAGAGCAGAATGTTAAGAGGAGGAGCAATCTCAGTGTTGGGTTAGATGAATGCTCTATATATATATACTGAGTGATTTTATTTGAAATCTATGAAGACACTAATTACGCATTTCACTTTTTCACAAAATATTAAACATATTTGGAATTATAAATAATCAGAATAGTCTATCTCCCATTCAGAAAAACATAAAAAAACAAGTCCATGGGATTGTAAGAAACCCAGTTTCATTGGGAAATAAATCGCAATTTGCTTCCTCCTGGAACTTGAACTCTTAATGTTTTTAGTTTTTTTTTAACATTCAAAACTTTGACCATTTAGACATTCTGTGGCTGATTAAATAAGCTGCAACAGCATTTGAAGAGAAGAATTAAAAATATTATGCATACACTGAGCAGATGATCGTAGGGTTTCTGTTCAAGTTTGCTATTTCTTTTTCTGTCAGTCCTTCATTCTTGCATCCCCATGTCTTATCCCTCATTCCTACATGTGTGTATTCATATAGATGCAAACAGGAATTCTTTTAATTCCTGCAGAAATACCGGTAATTCCTGATTATATTAGAATTAGATGTGTGAGATTAAGGGTTAACCCTAAACCCCCCCCCCAATTTGCCTCAAGTATGTTTTAGATACCATTAAGGAAAAGGTCCTGATGAAGTTGCTGTAAACTTAAATCTGGTTTTGGTGGATTTTGGTCACTCCATCAACTTCCCCTCTTCCACAGCAACCAAATGCATCAATTTGTTATATAAGAACCAGAATCAGACATACTTTATCAATCCCAGACTGGAAAATTTCAGTGTTACAGCAGCATAAATGTCAGAGAGAGAGAAAAAAGAAGAGTAAAATTAAACTGTACAGTACAGTAGCTGTGGCTATATTTGTGCAGGTGCTTCAACAGTATAAATAAATCCATTAAAGTATGCTTATCGGATACAGGTAGTATGATTCCACAGTGGGGATTAGTGAATGTAGAAATTGACATATTATAATATATTAATGAAATACTCAAAATAGTTAAAGAATTTATAATATATAATTTCTATGAACATGCATAAATGTATAATGCTTAAGTCTCACAACATGGAGGCTCAGCTGTGACACTTCAACAGTATAATTAACCCAAAGTACACTACCAAAGGTATAGATGAAGGTAGGATGCCTTAACGCTATGAATTAATTAATGTTTCTATTATAAGGCATTTATAATCATGGACAACTCAAAATATCAATGGTAATAGGATTAAAATTTCTTTGAAAATACTAGTAAAGTAATCTAATTAATTACAGCGTTTTATGCTCAACAAGCTACAGCGTATAAGCAAAACAACCTGAGCTGTAGATTCCCATGTCTTCCTTCACCTTCTTCATGTGAGTCACATTTTTATGCAGGATAAGAGCAAATTATCTGGCTGATTTTTCCAGAATGATCCTTCACAGATAGAGACTGACTGGCTCGAATGATGAAATGGAGCAACTTTTCTGTGGGATAATCCCTTCAGTTTTCAAGTTGACTGCTGGAAGTATACTGCTCTGCTGGAAAGTTACAGCGAGTGTCTGCTGCACTATTTTCTCTTCCCTTCTTAGCTGAACAACATTTTACCCTGAAAACCTTGTCTGTAGACACATTTTAACTTGCGTTTTTATATTTCCAGACTAAAATATATCCAAATTAGTCATATGCTAAAGTAGCAAAGGTAGCTCGTTCCCCATTGCGGACCACACCACCATTGCAGGACTTATCTCAGGAGGACATGAGGCAGCGTCAGATTCGCATTTTGGGCACTCCCGTCCAGCCCTTTCATTGTAAATGATGCAGATTTGTATATCTAAATAGTCATAATTAGAATCAGTACCCATGTTGGCTTTTTTGTATGGAGAAAACTTATCTCTCAAGATATTTGCAAGTTGTCTGTGTTTGGATAATTAATCTTTGCAATCTATCTATGTTTGTAATCACCAAATCTCGCAATAGCATAAAGAACATAATACATTCTTTAAGTTATCTCGATATTTGTGCAAAGTCAATAACTAGCTTCAATGAAGAAATAGCAGACTGATAACTTTGATCAATGGACATAAGAAAGCTACTAAATGATAACGTGAAGAAATGAACATGTGTTAGGTGTCACGCAGCAAGAATCAACCATTTCCAGCAGTTTGGATGATTTTAGCAATGTGATGAGACCTAGCAAGATGGTAACCATAACAACCACAGGTGCATGTGCCCCGTCTTCTCCTCTTTCTTTGGAGCATCGTCTGCAACTGGATAAAACGCAGTCTGATGCAGTTCTTACAAAGTGTAGTAAGCTGCAATTGCAGTCTTAGAATGTTAGTTTTTTTTTTTTGTTTTGTTTTTCTTTTTTATTGCAGAAGTTTCCTTAATGTTTTACAGAGTTGAAGATACACAAAATGAAACAGGATCAGTTCGTTGAGCTCTAGTAGCATTTCTCTAAGACAAACTTGTGAAGGTTAGTAACTGAGTGTTCTATACTGTCCCTCTCTGGCTGGGATGTGGAAGTTTTGTTGAGTGGCCTGAGGATGATGGAAACATCTGTGTTGTGCTGCGCATTTGTGTTGTTTTGCATACAGTTTAATACATGGGTCTGAATATATTTTTCATATTGCTGTTTTTTGATTAACTAATCTCCGCCTCAGACATTCTGGCATTTAATTCTAAAGTCTGATTATTGGTTGAAATAACTAGATTGATCTGATATCTGACATCTGATATCTGCTGGATCCAATTTTAAGTGTCGGCAGAAGCATTTTTTTTTTTCCATAGTAGAGGAAAACAACTTTATTGTATTCTATACCTAATCTGCTTTGACATGGGTCAAATACTGAATAAATAAACTGGAATTTGTCCTCTTATAAAGTCAAAATTCATTTGATAAATGGGACCAATTGCCGGCCCTGGGACTTTACCCTGGCACTAGGATTGAAAGGCGTAGAGGGAGGAGGTGGACAGGCTGTCAACATGGTGCACCACAAACAACCACATCCATAACAGGTCCAAAACAAAGGAGCTGGTTTTTCATTTTAGGAGGACTAAGCCAGATATTCAGCCCATTTTCATAAATGGGGTTGAGGTGGGGGGAGTCTCTGATTTAAGGTTCCTGGGCATGCACATCAAGGAGGACCTGTCCTGGAAAACTGACACCACTGCACTGTTGAAAAAAATGCAACAGCGACTGTATTTTCTCAAAATCCTCAGAAAGAACAACCTGATGGAAAAAACTAATAGTGTCCTTCTACTGCTGCCCCATAGAGGCAGTGCAGAGCCACAACATTTCACTGTGGTTTGCCAACTGCACTGCAGAGAGGAAGGAAGCATGAGTCATTAACACTGCCCAAAAACTCATCAGTTGTTCTCTTTCATCTCTCGAGGACATTTACAACACATGCTGGCTCAGGAGAGCCTACAGTATCCTCAGAGACCCACCCACCCCTGGTCAGCATCTTTTTGAACTGTTGCCCTCAGGGAGGCACTTTAGGGTCATAAAAGCAAAAGTGAACAGACTAAAAAAACAGCTTTTATCCCAGTGCGGTCACATCCTTGAGCTCTGCTTTCATAAAGCACTGAGTTATTTCTTGTGCAGTAGAGCTCATGCAATAATTTTTGCTGTCTGTGCAATGTTAAATATATTTTATTTTATCAGTAGTGCATGTTTTCATTGTGTTGCATATTGTTTCCTATTTTTTTAATGTATTTATCTTAACATGATAGCTGCTACCCCAATTTTATTGTAGCCTGTGCAATGGCAATAAAGTGGATTCTGATCAGATTTAGTACAGGTGTTCAGTAACGCTGTGTCTGAACTAGAAACTAGGAGTAAAAAACTAAATCATAAATAATTATTTGAGTTGTAATTTAAATATTTTATTATCTCATTCTCTGTCAACATAATTTGTTTAGCTTAAACCTAAATAATACTTATAACTTACAAATACAGGACCACAAAAGCTTCCTTTGTGATGGGTGAGGTGGATTGGGGAATTCAGCCCAATATCCGATCCGTGAATCACATTGATAACAGAGTCCAGGACTGATATTAGACTGGATTGGTCCCAGCTCTACTGATTTTTGCAGGTGTAACTTATGCAATTCACTGTATTTCTGCTATTTTTGTGACTGTAATAGCCTGTGGATAGTCAAATAAAAATGGTTTTGGAAAACTGCTAAAATTAGGAACAAATTATAAACCAGTCTTGATTTATAGGAAGAAAACAATCCTCCCCAAAATCCATGTGCTGGAGATAAGAAAGTATTCCCATGTGATGCGATGCGATGCGTCATTGCTCAACATTACTGCCTCCTTCGTTGCTTAACAGATGACTCATAAGAACCTTAACTGCCTTAACTTCACAGGACCTGTCACACTTCATTTATACCTCATGCTTGTATTACTTCTAGAAAGCCTCCTGTCTCTTCACTTAACTTTCTTCAAGAAGCATTTTTGGAGACTTCCTTCAAGGTGAGACTGATTTTAGGATTGCAGGAAGAAGGGCAGAGGAGGGAAGAGACGATCGGCACAAAATGAGAAAATGAAAAGACGCTTAAAAGAAAATGAAATATGCCAAAACGTTTTTTTTTTAAATGGTGAGATGGCAACAGAACTTTCTAGAAGCAACACAGAGCCCATTCTGTAGTACCGTGTGTTTCGGTCCATCTCTTGGATGCTGCATTTTGGTCATTAGATATCAGCTTCTCAACTCATTTACATGATGGACTTGGTTTAAAAATATATATTTGAAAATTACTTTTATTTAGTACACTGAACCTTTAAAAAATCCCAAAGCTCTGCGCTTCAGGTACTTTTTGAGTTTCAAAGTTTAGCTATTAAACTGAGTTTAATCATTTTGCAGTTATTGCTGTAGTTGTTATTTTTCACTCCATTGGCTTAAAATATACATAAGAGCTACAGAAAGTTAAGGTAATGCATATAAACAGTGGTTTGTAAATGCTTTGCATTAATAAAATTAATAAAAGAACTTTGTAATCAAATTTAGCTCCTGGTCTTGCTCTGTGGTACAAAATAACATGCACTGTTTTAGGAAAACCTCCAGACAGGCTCAATAGATAGAAATTTTTTAAAAATCTATAATTTCAAATTAAATTAAATTAAATTGAGCACCTTCATCCATTTGCCATTTGTCGTAAAAGTGTCTCAGAGTGCAGAATATAAATGATTTCTGCAAAATAAAATGATCCTCATCACAGTGACCAGCTTGATAATGCTTGAAGGAAGCTCGACAACATCCTTATTCCTGTTCGGTGTCCATGGCACTGCCTTACTTATCATTGGCTGAATTGCAGCATTCTGGGAATTATTTATATTTCAACTAAGAAAGGAAACTTTAATGTCAGTATCCCTGACAGATCAATCACCTCTAAACTAGTAAACTCAGCTGAGCTGGACCAAGATTATTAGTTTATCATTATAACATATATATATATATATATATATTAATATAACAAAATGCTAATAATAAAACACCATATAAAGGTGTTTGTCAAATAAAACATGTTTTATAAGCAAACTAAATGGCAAGACTGAGAAATTAAAGTTTTTTTTTTTAATATATAAAATAACACAAACTATGCATCACATCTATACAATAACTCTGCTATTCCCTTTTATCACACACAATTGTTTGAGAAAAATAAATTTAACATTGGAAATAGTTAAACAAAAGCAAAACCTACCATTAACCCGCATAACTATTGATTTTAGGAACAATGGCAATTCATCATAAAAGAAAAAAATAATCAAGAAAGTATAGTCTTATCTTACCTTGGGACCATCATTAACTCCATACTGAATTTTAAACAAAAATGTGAGCTGTGGGCAAAAAGGGGCGCCAGCGTTTATTCTGCTTGGGGAAGTTATCCTGCTTTTGATCACACTGTTTTATTGTGCTTTTATTGAATCTGTTCTAGCGTTTTTCTATTGTGTCATGGTTTGGAAATCTGATTTTAAAAGAAAGGAACTCACTCATACTGATCATAAAATGGTCCAGTTGCTTGATCAGGGAGTCTTAGCTGAGTCTGCAGTCACTGTATACCAGACAGATTTAGCAAATAGCCAGCCCCATTTTAAGCAATGACTTCCATCCTCTGACTTGCTGGTGAGTTCCAACAGATTTAGAGTTCTGAGTTCAAAGACCAAACACTACATGAACAGCTTTTTTCCTGTGGCTGTGTCCTTTTTTAACAATAATGTTAGCACTTTATAACCTCTTACTGGAGTCAACTTTTTCTTAGTGTTTGTTTTTTATTTATTACAGCTTGACTTCTTCTTTGTTCTTCTATCTTAGGTTTTTACCTATGGTGACCACTGATGGTCAGTAACATGTTACCATAATCCATTACTTATTTCGAGTAACGAGTGAAGTATAGGATTACAATTACAAAAAAAAAAAAAAAAAAAAGTAGTTCACTGGTACTTTCCCTGAAGCAGGCTGTGTTACTGTGTTACTAAACCACAATTTTGTTTGCAACAATGAGCAGTGCAACGTCAGTGGTAATAGACAAGTGCATAGATCAACAGGAAATAACATGCAGCATTTAACACTTGGAAGTACCCACATTACTTTGAACTTGACTCGTTAAAAGTGACAAAAACACTAGCGTCTAATGTACACTGTGTGGGAAGAAAACTTTTATCTCATTGAGAAATTCCTGGATCCATCCAAGACCGCTGCGGCTATCGCATTCAATTCCACTGAGGACACCTCTGACGGCCCATCTCCTGCTAAAATGGACTTAGGGTGAAAATGGACTTGGCGCCGCTGAACTAAAGCAGCTTGTCGCTGGCTATGTTGCCCATTTCCACTATAGACTCTGAATCATTGTGACGCATCGTCAGTGTGAAACTGCCACAGACACAGTCATTTGCAGGATACCTTGAGAGAAAATTCGACATAATGGATGTTAATTTAAAGGTTACTCTGAGAAGTAGAATTTGTTTTCACCACTGTTGACACCTGGTGATACATAATAAAAGTTTTATGGGTGTAACGGTTCACTGGATTAATTCCACTTTACAATGCAACATGGCTCCTCTTAGAGGCAGACACGCCGATGATGTCATTGGAGCAGAGATGGAAGAAATCCATTCATCATATGGACTGCATGGCAAAGTTGTTGCCACTGTAACGGATAATGCATCCAATTTTGCTAAAGCATAGTAGTAAAGTATGTCAGACCTGTATTTAGGAGTCTGAATCTGAAAAGGAAGAAGAAGGTGATGATGAGGAACCAACTTTTACAGATGTCATAGAAACTCTTTTGACCGCATCTGGTAATGGACAGTTTAGCCTCCCTCCACACTACAGATGTGCATCACACCTGATTTCAACAAGCGATGTTGACAAACATCTAAACTAATGTCCAGACACCAAGGCTGTATATAGGAGTAGTATTGCAAAATGCACTTCTCTTTAGACTAAAGCAAGTCGTCCAACATTAACCTCTGAACAGGGGGAAGAGGTCAGCGGCAGGAAACTAATGGTACCCACATCCACAAGGTAGAATTCCCTGTATGAGGCCAATTCCAGAATCATCACAATTTCCCTGAATGAACTGAATCCCCTGTGTGTAAAACTGGGAATCAAGTGCTTTAAAAAAAAGGGAGTACCAATTCTTGAAAGAGTACTGCACTGTGACAGCCAGCATTCTGAATGTCATTATAAAGGCAAGATTATTACTTATGGTTGATTTGGGTGTATTTATTGAATTTATTATAACATTTATGGTAGGTGGGTGACAAAAATATAGGCCCTTGTCAGAGTGGCCATAAAATGAGACGGAAGTAACAGCCTAAATGCGGCATGCAACAGCATTTTCTGTTTTTTTTTTTTTGTTTTTTTTTAAACTTCTCCTTACTCCACTCTGCATTTTACCAACTGGTAAAAGATGTATATGTTATTAATTCAGAATCCAATCAGCAGGGTCTCTGAGGTTAATTATTCTATCACTGTATGTTATTTATATCTTCTTAATTAAAGGAATAAAAACATGAAAAATAATTGTATTTTATATTATGCAGACATATAAGATAACAGAAGAAAGACTTCATTTATTTTATTAAAATGTGCTGGAATGTGCAGAAAATAAGTTTAAATTTTCTTCATGTTGCATTTGCTGAAATTCTTTCTTGATGCATGAAGTTAAAAGATTGAAACTAATAGAACAAGTTTTGAAAAAGACTTAATAATATACGATGGAATATCCAGAAAGCACAGAATTAGGCTGAAAGGTCTATTGCTTCGTAGCATATTCAGGCTGTGCATAATGTTTTTGAAAAGTAACTAAGTAATTATTAAAGTAATTAATCACTTTTAAAAATAAGTAAACAGTAAAGTAACAGAATTTTTTTCTCGTTGAAGTAATCAGTAACTAGTTACTGTGTCAGAGTAACTTAAGCAACACTGAAGGTTTTTGATATTGGCATTTATTTTATTGTTCTCATGTTTTTTTTTTTTGTTTTTTTTTTTCTTCTGGCCTTAGATGAGTTCCCACTTTCTTATGGTTGTGCATTTGTATTGTCTGTTTGTGTCTGTTATTGTGTTTTCTTTTTAGTACGTAGGATGGCTTCTCTTTTACTGCATCTCTACTCTAGCTTCGTGTATTAAAGAAGTTACTTTATGAAGTTATCTTTATTGATTGGCTGTCATACACATTCTTTTGTTTTCTACCCACAAAATCATCTGCGAGAAAAATATTGATCTTATCACGCTCGGATAGAACAATACTGTTACTAGCCTACACTGATAACATCGATATTTGGATTCATCTGCCCAGCCCTAGTGTAAAGTCAGCAGAGGTCTAGAATTACACAAGATAAGCATCCTTTCACTGGAAGATTTCTATATTTCATAACTAAAAATGTATGTAACACTTGAGAAATAACTTTATGTGAGATTGTGCCCTTTAATAAGAAAATTGATGGCAAGAAAAGCAAGGAAAAAGTGAATTTGGATGGAGTCACCGACCGCTTTTTCTCATTTGACTTCCAAAAGTAACAAACGACTTCTTTATGTTGCTGAATGCTCCACTGCATTCAACCAATAGTCTGAAGGCCAGCTGTGAAACAGTCACAAAAGATGTTTTTGCCAGTTTCAACAGACAAAAAAAAGTGTACTTTGGAAAACGAAAAGGCTTTTTTGGTACATTTACACACATAACTATCTTTTATCCAGCCCAATACCTTTACCTTAGAATTTTGAAGATTTCTTCCAGTATACCCTTTGCATTCAGTCACTGTGTACTTGAGCATAAAAAATAAATAAAAAAATAAAAACATTATTTTGAATCAGGAAACACAACAGGTTGCCTTAGAATGAACTGAGTCACTACATCTACAACATGTTATAAATCTTGCTTTCCTATTGCCTCTTTCACAAGAGTAAAAAAAGACCCACAAACATTTGGCTTTTGTGTGCAATTAAAAAAGGTTGAATCAGCCTTCAGTTGTGTGTTATGTGGTTTCAGTAGTTACAGCTATTAACTGGCTTAAAATATTGCCCTCAGCACAGTAAGAATGGCCATATCAATTAATTTTTCTAATTTGCTGAAAAGAGACACAACAAGTAACCTTCACTTCTGAGTCTCACTGAAAAGTGGAATTAATGTCATTGTCCACTATGTCACTTATGTCACATCTACTTTTGCCACAAACCATGGTTGCAAATCGAGACAAAAACATCTGCTTAGATTGATTTTCCCTGTAGGCCAGTTTTCATGAAAAATGACAAGATTAAGGTTAACCCTAACCCATCTACACAAAAACACAGATTTATGTCATTAAAAAAACCTATGACCTAAGTGAAGATTTGTGAATACTCTGTTTATGCATCTACATGGAGACATAAATAACCAGGGTTTTAGGTTTCGAAACATCACGGCAACAAAAAATGCTCTGATGCAGTGTTGTTTTCGTCAACGATGACAAATTTATTTAGTTGACGAACCTTTTTTTCATGACGATAACAAGACGGTGACAAGCTAAAAATGGCTGGATGATGAAAACATGACGAGATGTTTGTGAGATTTTGTTGATGAGACAAGAAAAAATTTTCAAGGACTTATTGTCTGACATTAAAAATGCACATTTCTGCATATTGTGAGCACAATCTATCAGTCAGCAATGCTGGTGCACCTTGGCCACGCCCACCACCAGACGTGCAGAGCACACACAGACAAGCATTTTATTTATTCATAGATAAATTATGGCAGCTGGGTTGACGAAGGGGTTTGGTAGAAGCGATGAAATGATATATTCACATATTTTAACTATAATCCATCATAATTTCACTGGCAGACCAGGTCAAGTTGAGCATGTGTTCCTCATCCATTGCTCATATTTTGGGCATTTGTATGTTCAGGGTGTAGTATTTCACTTCAGAAAATTCTCAGAAATTAAGCCACCATTACCAAAGTAAGGATGTTGTTGCTCTTTGCTTTTTTTGAGTAATTCATTCCACAGTTAGTACTTTATCTGCGCAATGCATAACCCTAAGAAGATCAGAGAGTATTTGCTGTTGGGAAACCTTCTAAGTCTAAAACCATTCCTTATAATTCTGTAATTATTATAATATAATAACCAAATTATAATTATAATATTAATTAAAGTCGCTAGCGACATCCATCGGGTCCGAGCCTCTTGACTCCGGCACCCGTGTCATACACCTTTTCCTAGCATGTTAGGTAACCTGCTAACATGGTATGTAACATGGTAAAATGTCCAGCTGAGAATGTGAAATGTTGATATACCTAGTTAGCATTCTTTGCTGGCATGCTAACATGCTATGTTGCCATGGCAACATGTGTTGTAATGTGTTAGGGACCCAACAAGTATGAATACTGTCAACTTTGGTTCAGATCCCATGTATTTCTCTGGAGATATGAGCAATCCGTGTTTCATGGCGAGAAGGCTTTTTTCCATCGGTTGCCACGGTAACACACTTTTTCCTAATAGAAAGATTCGAATAGTGTTTGGTCCCCAACTTGTCAGGAAGCTTCCCACCAAGTTTGGAGCCACTCGCACGAATTCCCTCAGACTAGTTTGTTCAAATACGATGTGTGTAAAGTGAAAAAAAATGGGAAAAAATGGACATACACGGCAAGATGGCGGGCGCCCCGTTGCCATGGCAACATGTGTTCCATTGACTTTTTTGCTCGACTCGGGGTGTTACACGTGTGTGCTGAGTTTTGTCTTCCGACGTCGAAGTAGACTTCCGGGACCCCATTCATTTGGGGATTTTTTTGGTGTCTAGGTGGCGCTGTTGAGCCAGTTTTGCATTGAAGTGTATGCGGACCTTAAAATATTGCAATTTTCGCCAGACTTGACGTGTGTGCCAAATTTCACAACTTTTCATGGGTGTTTAGGGGGTCATATTTGGCCTCAAAGCACTTAGAAGGAGGAGGAGAATAAACATTTCAACAATAGGGTCCTTCCATACTTCGTATGGCTCGGACCCTAATAACCGAACAAGCTCACAACGTGTTGCTATATGTTGGACTTATAGATCTGCTATTTTCTTGTGTGAAATTTTTGTATGATAAAGTAGGGCATCAGTTCATGAAAAAAGGTGAAATATAGAAATAAAAGGTTTCTACCCAACAGCAGTTAAGTATAGCACAGCAGCATTGCATCCCTGTTGATGGGAAAGTCTCGGCTAAAGCTATCAGTCTGGTAAAGGATCTGGTTATTATGCAAAAGCATTAACTTGTCCAAATTTAAACACTTGTTATAACCTGTAAACCTTGATTCCACTTTTTAATATGTATTATTGACCTCAATAATTTGTTAAACGACTAATACTTTTTAAAATTTGTTTAAAACTAGACTAAAACCTTTTTGGGTTTTCGTTGACTAAAACTTGACTAAAACTATGAAACTTAGAAATGACTAAAGTGTGACTAAAACTAATAAACATTTTCATCCTGAAGACTAAAACTAAGACTAAAGCTATGAAACTTAGAAATGACTAAAATGTGACTAAAACTAATAAACATTTTCATCCTGAAGACTAAAACTAAGACTAAAGCTATGAAACTTAGAAATGACTAAAATGTGACTAAAACTAATAAACATTTTCATCCTGAAGACTAAAACTAAGACTAAAACCAAGATGCCTGCCAAAAACAACACCACTCTGACATCACATTTGTGACCTGTGCTTACACTCAGAAACAGCATGGATGCCATCAAAACTGTGTTGTTTTCGATCATCCAGGCGCTTTTTGCTTGCGTGTTTTTACATGCTCAAGTACTGAGCATATGAAAACAGGCGAAGGACAAGATTAAGTTATTTGCGCCACCTAGCCAATCCACGTCCGCCATGTTTTATGTTTATTTATTCATTTGAATCCCCATTAGCACAGCAAAGCTGTAACTATTCTTCCTGGGGTCCAGAAAAAGAGTTACACATTTAAATTGACATGATCAAAATAATTATACAATACATTACATACATTTCATTGCCATGCACAAATAATGTAAAAAGATACTCAGCAATATTAAAATCATATTCTTAGAATAATAAACCTCATATCATTTTTAAATAACAATTTTCACATTCATTATTAAAATATTTCTAATAATAAAAAAATGCATTTTCAATCATAGGTTGGTCTGGAAAATTATGCTAATGATTCACTTGAATTTTGTAAAATTACCTTTTTTAACTGAATCATGAAATTCAGTCTGTTTTCTATTTGTGTTATTTGTTTAGGGAGTAAGTTCCATTCCTGCATTCCTCTATAACTGAATGTTTTCTTTCTATAATTTGTTGCTACTTTGGGTAAAATAAATTTATTTACGGAGGCATGTCTAGTATCATACTTATGTATGTCTACACTAAACAGTAGATTTTGGTAGAGGATCTGAGGAGTTTTAGTGACCGAAATATTCCTAACAAATGTCAACAATGAATATAAAAGTCTGTCATAAACCAACAGCCAGTTTTGACTCAGATAGAGTGACTAACTTCTGATTGGATAGGATTTATCACCACCACAGCCCATACTTATGAATGTATTTAATAACACACTTATTCGGTTAGATGTGGATGTTTTTTTTTTGTTTTTTTTTTTGAAACAAGATGGTGTGGACAAGGATATTTGCTTTTACAAAAACCCAGCTACATGTGTACATGATGTAATACTAGGACTTTAATGGAAAAAATGTGAAAACCTTAGTACCCTCTAGTGGCATGAAGCATAAAAAACAATGTGCACCAATCGCATAGCAGGTCACACATACAGAGTAAGCTGATTATATCGACTGTAATTTCTTGCAAATAATCAAAGACACTGTTGTTAAGCCAAAACATCAACTCACATGTCACGAAGTCTCTGCTGTTACATCATAGGTATGTACTTGGAACAAGGGCTGTCCTGTTATGATCTTACAAACGTATTTCTTTCTTCACAGTTTCCCACAACATGCCCTGCAGTGTTATGCATTTTTCCAGAGCCCAATGATTTCATAAAAGTCAACATGACTGCATTGTTGGTGTGATAACTACACCAAGAAGGTGCAAAAACCTGAAAAGTGATATTTTTTCTGTCTTTTACAGAAGTAATTTGCGCGTGAGAAGTTAGACATAGCAGTTCCTGAGAACATATCTTCTGTGCACATTGTTTAATATTTTAATGTTCTCTGCTAGTATTAGTATTTTTCTGCTATTTAAAATAAATAGCTAAAGGCTAATGAGATCTGGTCAAGGGAGGGCACTGTGAGGAGTAGACACACACACACACACACATACACACACACAAAACACATCTGTCTTTTTACCTGCAGTAAAATCCAAATTCATATGAAGAGGCAGAAAAGGCAGTGAATGCAAATTCTTGAAAGGATGAGAAGCTGACATCTAATCGCACGCATTGAGCCATTAGGATGAATTATTGATGCATGCCCATATTTATGCAGGTAATAATAGAAAAAAGTGTTAATCTTCTTATCCAACCTGCAGTGTAAAGTGCCTCATCACTGTTCCCTGCTCAGTTGCTTTATTTTAATCAGAAACAGACAGCAAGGAAGTCTTCAGTATGTATGGAATTAACAATCCTGGCAAGTTCCCAGGAAGTGCATTATGGGTAGACATCTCCAGAGTCTCCCTAACTGCCTCACATTTACTGACAGTCTATAATGGAGTTATATGTTCTCTGTTTGGTTTCTGATGGTGCCATTTTGATCCATGAGGCCACGGGAAAGCCAAAAGGGTGAACTATGAGTAAATTTTTCACTTTTATAGAACTACCTTATAATATGAATTTGTAATGGTTGTCAATAAAACTTTAACATTTTATTTCTATTGCCATTTGAATTTAAAGCTGTGAACCACCCCTAACGATAGGTTATTCTGCATTCATCTTGCATCCTACATGTGCTCTAATCTCTCTAGTCAGTAAAAGTCAGACTGATGTTGACTCGTATTATCTATTGTTCTGTTCTTTTCTTTCTTTTCTTCTCTTTCTCCAATAATGGTCTCTTGTGTTTTACCTTTAATGAATCCGCTGCAGTGCACGTTCAAATTGGGCTGTCACAATTATTTTATTTTAGAATTAACCGTGGTATTAAATGGTATTAAATCGTTACTTTATATAAAATATGTATAAATTATATCAATGGATTAGCACAACTTCCAACGTTATACCATTTCTGCTTGTGTTGCTTTGTTTTGGTTTCCATTACAGAAGAGGCTGCTCAGCACTACGGCAGAGGAAGAGTTTTTCCCTCCTAACAAACAGATTAAGACAGGGGTGGCCAAGTTCGGTCCTCGAGATCTACAATCCTGCAACTTTTAGATGCAACCCTTCTCCAACACACTTGAATCAGATGTGATCTGCATGTCATTCAGCTCTGCAGAGGCCTGGTAACGAGCCAGCCATTTGATTCAGGTATGTTGGAGAAAGGTTGCATCTAAAAGTTGCACGATGGTAGATCTTGAGGACTGGACTTGGGCACCCCTGGTCCATCTCAGGGGTCATGCCCCTGTGGCCAGCTCATCCGTTCTACTGAGGTGATGAAAGAATAGCCTGTTGGATCTGTGTGTGGCCAGTCCATTCTGTCAGGACAGTGGCGTGGATACGAGGATCCAAATGCAGGCAGGTAACCAGGCAGACCAGTGCAGGAACAAGTTTTTAATAACAAAAAAACTAACCTCACAAAAACAAAACACGGCGGCAGCAAGACTGTGACATGACCTGAACCATGACATGATGTGAAGACTACAAATTGATTGGCAGAGAAAAACTAATAATCAAGGGGTATAAATACACGAGGAACTAATAGGAAACAGGTGAAGAGAATTTGCAAATTTAACCAGGTGAACTTATGACAGGAAGCAGAAAGCAAAACAGAACTAAATTTGACAAGACCATTAAAAACCAAAACCAAAAACACAGATCATTACACTTTAAGCATTTTTTCATATATGATTAAAAACAACAACAACAACAATAACAAAATGGAAACAAAATAATGATCCACAGATTGATAAAGTAAGCTGGGTATAAAATGAGCTAATGTGTGATTTCAGTAGGATCATTGAGGTTAATGTAGAGGTGAAGCACTTTGTGGTTTCCGGCCCTTCTTAATCTGCTATTTTCTCAATTGCTGCTGTGAAGGAAGTAACCTGCCACAAACCTGCAGCTGTAATTTAAAACAGGAAGAACTGCAGGCCTGCATGTGGTCTCTAAAGATAAAAGGCAGGGGAGAAGGGCTGGTATTTATTTTTAAATCTTCAGAGAGAAAAATTCTCCTCCCCTTCGCCCCCTTAAACCCACTTGAATTAAAATAATCCACTTTTTAGTTCACCCCAACTCGAATGTTTCCAGAGGGTCTCGATGATACTTGACCACATGACGCACTACCAGATTTTTTTTTCACCCTCTGAGACACAGCTGTTTCAAGTCCCATTATAGTTTATATGAAAGAGAGGCGATTACAGCGTCAACATTTCTGCTTTTCCCACTGACATCTTTAATGAGAAACATATTTCAACCCAGCATAAACGCTGTTTTTTTACTTTCCACTGATTGCATTTAAATGGCTCCTTTGAAGCGAGAAAGAAAAGATTCAGATTTGTTCTTTAAGACCACTTTGTCACATGATGCAGGTTATTCAATTTCACACACATACACAGTGCCCGTATTGAGCATATGTTTGATTTTATGACGACTTCTGCATTTCCCCCTGCAAACATTATTGCATCAGGGTTTATGGGCTTTCTAAGGCAAACAGCCCTGTCATTCCTGAGTGTATTTTGTGATTTATATCATTTCTAACTCTATTATAATGCTGAGTTGATGGTTGCCTCTCATTGAAGACCTCATCTATCTCAAGGTTTCTCAATGACATGTTTAGCCTTGGATGGAAAACAGAAGGAAAGGTGGCGATTGAGAGGCAGTGAGTGAAAATAAAGAACACCAAAACAAACTGGCAGAGTGCATGATGGAAGTTAAGAAAGGTAGTAACTATAGAGACGCTGACGGGGATGAAATTGAGAGGCTGGAGCTGAAAAAAAGAGGCTCAGTGAAAAACTCACTTCATCATGTTCAGTGTGAGAGTGACCTTCATGTTTCTATGCACACGTGTTCGCCCACAACTGTTATTCTTGCGTCTGGCAACAAGGAGGGAGAGCGATATAAAGGAGTGTAGGTGTTCTGGAGGAATGATCCCATGCCCACATGCTGTCGGGCCCATGATCAACGAGGTTGCCATAGTTTATCAGATCAGCTGAGTCAACTTTAGACGTGTCCATGCCATATACATCTGAAAATAATAGCCTTTCACCGAAGGCTGCTGTCTTTGAATGACAAGGAAAACACAATGAGGCAGGTGTGAACATGAGCTGCAAAAGAAAAGCACAGAAAACTACCAAAGCTTCAGACTTGAAACAGCTTTAATTATAAGTATAAAACTGATGCAATTATAAACTCAGTGTACAGCATTTGAACTAGAAAGAACTTGGTCTCAGAAAATATTTATTGACATGGCTTTTGAATATAATGACACATGGTTTGGTCAGCTGGCAAGTTGTCCTGTCTAGAAAAGATAATGTTGAGGGGGAAAAAGAGCTCACAGGGAGCACTTTGAAAGCAGAAATTTGCCATAGGGATTAAAGTGCAGCTGTTCTTGGCATTCTTATTCAGTGAAGGATTACATAAAATAAGTTTTGTGCTTAATACTGTTCTAGTTTTATCCCAAGAATGAGACTTGAACCTAAACTTGTTTAGATTGTATGTCTGGGACTTAGCTGACTTGTGGTGTTCTTTTAACCCATAAGAGCCTGACGTGACATATTTGTCACAAACAGTTTCTGAGACATTTTGCTTCAATTTATGGTATAAACTTTGCTTAAAATCCTGTTGAACACAATCTGATATGTGTCTTCTGTCCCCTAATAGATACCCAGAAGCAGAAAACAACATTATAATAATTTTAATATATCACATGGAAATAAATGTTAGATATCCTCCCCCAAAAAATGTTAATGTTTTGTTACATTTTGTTAAAGGGCCAAATAAAGACCTCATATTAAAAAAATTGGACTTTTCTTACCATCTTTTCATGGGTCGGGCCTTTATGAGTTAATAGTCATGACATGAAACGTGAACTTGTTCTAGGTGAACTTAGACTCAATTATGAAATACTTTAAAGTGATTTGACCAGCTTTTGCTTGACACAATAATAGACAAAATAATTTAATTGCACTTGGATTTTAAACTTGCTTTGACTACATGGAACTTATTAACTTTATCTTTACTGAATATAGACTTGACCTGGTAATGAACTAGGTCTCATTTCAGGTGAGCCTTGGTTGGTAGCTTTGAAGAGTTGATTTGGGCTTGTTATCACCCTGAGAACTTGGTAAGAAAATACTTTTGACTTTGGTGAGAAGACTTCAGTCTAATGGCTAAAACTTATTCCTATCTTTGACCCTAGCTTTTCATTTTGCCGGGGTAAAGTGCCTCTTTTCTTTTAGCGGTCAGTGAGTTGTGGTCATGTAGCTCTTCATTCAGGGCATTGGGGAACAATGGATGGCTAGATTACCTTAATTCCCTGATCTCCAAAAGGCAAAATGTGACTTTCCCTAGGAAATAGAGGGATAGGAACCTCCAAATGTAGGTCCAAATAAAAAACTGAGATTGGACATTATTCTTGCTACATCCTAACTAAATATATACTTATTGGACCTATAAAGCATTATGTCTGACTTGGGCTTGTTCTCTGTAATGTGGTACTTAAATTTAGATATATTTTGCAAAGAAGTAATTGGGACAAGATCTAGCACTCATTTCACTTAGGATGTTTAGAAAGATACAAAACTGAACTTTGACTTGTCCTCAACAATCTGACACTTTCTGTTTAGATAATTTCATAACTTGAGATCTACTTTGAGAAGACTTAAGCTCTGACTTGAAATGGCTTTGACACAATCCAAGACTTGAACATGTCTTGAGTGCAAAGTACAAATTTTAGAGCTGACATCAATTGTTGGTGGAATGTGGCTTGTAAAAGGCACTTTGAATAGTCCAAAAACTAGAAAGGTACATTATGAATATTGTTTATTAGACATTTAAAGGCTTGCTTTAGCCGAGCTTGTTAGTCTGAGCTAGCTGAAGTGGCCTGGCCTTGGACCACAGATGAGCATTGTGATGGGGCTTAAGGCATACTGTATACAGTGTTTCTTACATTATCTCCTTCGGTTTCTTATATTCTGTTTTTCTGAAAGTTTTTGAAATTGCTCTTTATAGCTTCCCAATCTGATGTTAAACATTGAACTGGATACACACCTACTTAAAAGTAAATTTAAAATTTTAGACTAGAAAATGATTATTCTTAAATTTCCACATGGTGCTTTTATTAAGCTCTTTGTTAAAATAATTTTTTTTATGTATTTTACAAAGGTCTTCATAAAATAACTTCAAGGCAACAAATAGCTGAGCCAGAAAATTATGAAGGTTTTCCAAAGGCACATTTTCACCTTGACTGAGCCAGACACAGCTTCAATGTCTTGCCTTAAGAATACACTGGTTTGAAAATAAACACTGAAAATGTGCTAAAACCTGAAGGCCAGTCAGCCAATGTTATTATACCCGTTCTTCTATCATCAACATACCCCACACATGTTGCTGACTCTACAGAAAGAAGCAGAGCTGTCTAAGATGAACATTAAGGTCTTTTTAATGTGAAACAGGCTTCTAGGTCAAAAAAGAATCAGTAGTTTAGTTTTTCCACCAATAGATGTGTCAGTTAGCAAGATGACAGAATCACAGACACCTTTTAAAACTATCATATGATGTGAACATCACATGAACTCATTTAATCCTCTAAGGCCAGCTAATAATGGTGTTTGATTTGTTCAGTAGTCTCCACAACTATTGAAATTGGTTTGGTCTTAACCATGGAACTTCCTACTGGGCAAGAAGTGAGGGATTCTTCTCAAAAGTCAGATTTCATTATACATTAGAAAAGGACCTGATACAGTGTTTTTAGCTCATTTCGTTGGAGGGGCTGCTAATAACAAAGCAAAATGCAAGAGCAACTTCAGTTCGATTTTAACCACCCAAAGAACAGTTCAGTGGCTTGAATTAGAGTTTTTTTGTTTTTTTATGAATATGGAAGACAAAATAAACACAAAATAGTCTTAAAAACACAAAACAAATAAGACAAAACATATAAGTCATACAAATACGTTTTTGAAAAGGACAGAGAAAAAGTATACTGTCACTTGCAAACTCCCACCTCTTCTTCTTGGTCTGAAATTAAGGCTTGTTAGAGGCAAAAATGTGCACAACAGACCATTCTGCTCTAATCTGGGGCTGTGAAAGAGAAATTCACTGCAATCATAGTTTGAATGACATATTTTCAAACCCAGGGATCCTGAAACAAATTAGCAGGCTGTGTTTTTCAAAAGTTTTTAAGTTGCTTGTTGCTTTAAACACCCAAATAACTCTCATGTACAATTCACAAGTCTTAATGGGAACTTAGTGTGTTTTGAAATGGACTACCAACTTATTTTATACCAGAAGCATGCTGCTTATAAGGCTATAAGACTTGTTTTTGAGATGTGAATACATTTTTAACATCTGGCTTTTCAGGAAAAAAAATGTACCCTGATAATGCATCAGCTTAACATGTAAAATTATAATTACATGAATAAATAACATAAACACATGCATCCTGAAAAAAAAATCCAAAGTGCAAGCAAACAGATTATATTGCACTGACACTGTAGAAGCTGTCAATAATTTCTGTCACCAGTGGCATCAGACTGGTCATAATTTTTATTTTCACAAAAGTTCTAAAATGCCAAGTACATTTAATCTCTTTACTGTCACCATGGCAAGCCATGTAAATAAGAAACTCAAGTTAAATTACTGTATCTTTTCTGACTGTTGTTACCAGAGTTCACTACCTGTGTGTAGGTGTGAGCCAGGAGAGAGGTCCATCAGGATCACAGCAAAGTCTGCATGCCAAAGTGAAGTGGCTTTAATACATATTGACACTTTAAATATTTTTTTTTCCCTTTGGCTTCATAAATGCATGAGGCCTCTCAGATTTCGTTTAATCATTCTTCCAAAAATCAGGTAGTTTTCACCATCACATGGAATTCCTTTGACAGACATGCCATCTTTTCTGTAAGAGCTGCAAGTTGTGAAATGTTGTTGCTGTCAGAAGTATTTTAAATGTCACCTGGTGTCACTGCTTAGTTGAGTGTCATCTAGAAAGGGTACTGGCAATAAGAACAGAACAACCTGCTAGCTCTAAAAATCTCTTCCACCTCGCTCAACGGCTGCGCCCAAAATAAACCGATTAATCTTTGTTTCACCTCTCCGGGGATGCATAGCTTTGAAATACCTCCTGTTTCAGTGCGTGTGTGTTTGTGTCACTAAAGTGCCCGTGTGCAGTAGGGTGTTTGTTTTTGACAAAACAATGCTTCTCATAAAGGGAACTGTTTGACACAAGGAGGGTTTACTGAGCCTGCTGGGTGCAGAGAGACAAGATTCTGCTTTAAGTCAAGGACAACAGTTTTTCTTGTGAATAACTGCAAAGAGACACAAACCTACAACTAAAGAAAAAGAAAACATTTAAAAACAATGATGTACCAGTAAGAGATGACAAAAACCTTCAAAAATACAAACTGAGCAGGCCAGTTAATGAAAATGAAGCTGGACTGACTACAGAGAAATTTCTGAATGCCAAAGACATCAACATATGGAGACAAATATCTACTCTTATACATGAAAATGAGTGCAGTGTACCAAATAATAGATGAAATGACTAATTTAAATTACTTTAAATAGACAAGAGTTGTAAAACAACTGTTAAGTTAAATTATGACCATAGAAATAAAAAAAAAAGAAAAAGTCTGCTGAGTGAAGGATCAAAAAAGCACCATGAAATTATTCACAAAACCAAAAAAAAAAAAAAAAAAGCACCAAAAAAACAACAAAAAAAAACCAATAACAATCATAGATTATCAAAGTGACTATAAACATAATAAACAAACAAAAGCAAAACCCCGGGCCACATAAAGACTTAAAAAATCTGTTAAGTAACAACAAAAAAGACATAAAAAATTATTATAGGGGTACAAAAGAAAATTTTTACACACAACAATAAATACACTGACCTGAAATTATCAGAACAAAGCCACAGATGTGCAGACAACTTAAGTATTAATAATTAAATATGAAACTTGTAATGATTAACACATACACACACAAAACTTTCAGTACACAGATAAAAAATAGACCAAAAAAATAACTGCAGGGACATAAAATGAGCTGAAAATACCTACAAACCACATACACGCTGATGAAAAATTTACTACAAAGTCAAGAAGTTCACTCCATTCATCTTCACCGCTGTAGAAGGAGGGGTTTTATATGTCTGTATCTGGGGGCTCATAGAAACCCATCCTGAGTTAAACAATATGCAGAGAACGTGAGTCAGTGTCATTAATCCTACACGCCCTCACATGCATACCGTTTTTGTGCATCTGCAGAGCTGCGAGCAGGCCTCGAGCTCTCTCCTTGGCTGCTCGCTCTGCTTGCTTTTTAATACCACTCTTGGGATGCCACCTCCCCGTCCTTCAACCCCTCCACTATGCTCTCCTTTGGTCCAGGTGATTATGAACTTACACTATTTCCTTGTTCTCTTTGCACTTTTTCTTTATTTCCTTACATCTCGGCATCAAGGGAATGAGGGTAATCCACCGACGGATTGCCAGGTGAGGTGAACGGTGGAAAAATGGAAGGTGGATGTGATTCATCATGAGGTTTCTTTCATTTTGCTCCAGTACGCCTGCCACAGCTGTTTGAAATGGCACCACTCGCCTGCAGACTTAGGGGAAGGGCGCTTTATGAAGATGCATGAGTCGGAAAACAGACTATTAAAGTTAGTGAGAGTTCATTAACCTTGTAAAAGTAGGTTCTGGCAGCTATAAAGCACCATATTTCAGGATTTTGCCCATCATTTTTTATCATAAGTGCTCTTGGTGGCCAGATAGTTCATTTCACACGAGACAAGCATTAAATGAGACAAAGACAATAGGAGCTGGAGCTCTGCACATGTGGTGGCTAATGAGTGATTTTGTGGCCTGTTCTGAAGGAATTTAACTCTGGCAGTTCAACCTCAAACCGTGTTTTCCTCCTCTTTCTTTTCTTTTCTTTTTGTTTTTTTTAAACCCACTCAAACTTAGCAACACTACAAGCTGAGTCCAAATTAGAAAACACAGAAGGTAGTCGCAATCAAGCAAGTTGTTGCCAGGCTAACATGTCTAATCATGGACAACTCGGAGGGGCTCCAGTGCTAAGTGTTACGCTGCAATTGGTCCAAGAGGAAGGCATTGCATGAGAAAGAGAACAAATAAGCCAACCAAGATGGCAGCTTTGACTCAGAGACAGAGTGATTATAGTTTTTCTACCATCTGGGTGAATCATCTGCTCTCCCCATCACTGTATACCAGGTTTTCAGAGCCATCATCATTACCATTCACCCTGCTGGAGGCTCCCCTTTGGGCAGACTCTTCTTTAGACTTATCGAGAAAACATCACTGTCACCGCTGTGAAGTAAAAGATATAGAGAGCTATGAAAATAAACATGGGCTCTCCCAGAGCTGAGCTTTTGAGCATGTTCAGTTTTAGAGGAGAGTACTTGGAGCCAGCACTTGCCGCACATTAGGGCAAACCCCCTGCCAAATTATGGAAAAAAAGATAATGACTAATTCTGAGCAGATGTACAACTAGGCTCAGCAAGAAATTTAATAAATGCAAATCACTGCTACTATCTGAATGTGAAGAGAAAAGAAGGCAAGTACTCTCTGTGTTTTTGTTTTGGTGTCTGATCAGGGCACACGAATCACTCTGCACCCCTGCAAGGAAAAGAAAAAGTCCACAGCCCACGAGAAACACAGGGCTGTAATTTAGCTGCAGAGGGACTTCTTTTAGCAGCAGGGCCCAGCGATCTGTGGAGGCGTCCTGTCACCAGCCGCACGTCAGCATTGACAGCCAGAAGAGGCAAATGATGCTTAACACATGGAGAGGATCAGTGTATCTACTGGTGCTAATCGCTTGGCTCGACTCGGCACCCTGCTGTGGTGCATCCTGGGGAAACTCCCACTGTGGCACTTAGCAGCCAGCAGCTGCATCCATCTGCAGGGAGAGGCTGGCTGTCCGGAGCTGGATTCTGGGAGGAACCTCAGTGACATGGTACTAAAGTCTTAAACCACCCTTCTTCTTTTTATTTATTTTTTTATATATGTATTACTTGTAAAATGAGACGTATGTGCAGCCATTTGTTGAAACATGTAAACTTGTCTCAAACTTGTCTAAAATAAGATTTTAGAAAGAAGAATCTTTATTTACAAGTACGTATCACAGGGAAACACAAGTTAGCCACCTCCTCTTACAGTGCTTACAATTACTAGAAAAGTGGGCGACCATTTTCTAGCACCTAGGGAGTTAGCTACGCATGGAGGAGGATGGCATATTTGCAAATGAGCTACTTCTGTGGACATTAGCGAGCCATCCAAAATATTGCTACTCACCAAAGAATGAATAAATATATAACATTTCACATACACGTGTACATTGTAATTACCAAGTTTGCTGATAAACAGGACAAGAAAATGATACAGATGTGTTTTAATAGAACAGACATATTATAAAAAGATTCTTTTAGAAATATTTTTATAGAATAGCTAAAATATGTTTGAAAAATAAAAAGACAAAAACAAAAACAAACAAACAAAAAATAACTTGATGAGCTTTGCTCTAAAGATGGCAGGTTTATTTCTGGATCATGCTCACATTTGACTCTTGATTGAGCTTTAACCTGCATTTGCTGATGCTACAGAACACAATTCATGTATCCACAAAGGATTATTTTTGGAAGTATTACTGAGCTCGGGGACTTCTGTGACTAAAAGCCAAAGATCATAAGCACCCTGTATCATTTTCAGCCATGTCACACAGAGATGTCTCTAAATTTGATAAATCTTTTGATAATAAAACACTATAGACACTGGGATTGTAAATTCTTTGCAATATTATGTTGAGAAATATTTCTTCTGAAATTGTTTCACAACGTTTAGATGCAGTTTGTCACAGATTGGTGAACCTCTTCTCATCTTTATGTCTGAGAGGCTTTGCATCTCTGAAATGCTCCTTTTCTAGTCAGTCATGTCACTGACCTAATTAGTTGCCAAATGACTTCTGAATTGAATTGTTAATTGGTTCCAGTGGAGGCAAGTACAAAACATAGCACACAAAAATAAACAAATAAATAAATAAGATAAAGCAAGTAAACCAAAAGAGGTGTAGACAGAAGCAAAAGCTTATATAACACCTTTTAACAAAAGAAGAAGATGAACACATAAGGCTTATTTAAAACTGTATATAACTGATATCCTTCAGTTGTTGTTTATTCAGGCCAGTTGCATTTAGAGCCTTTTGTGTCCTCTCTTCCAACTCTTTTATATATGTTGCTGCCATTAAATTCAAAACGATCTAATATTACATGTCAACATTTTAGATGGTTGTCTGTCAGATTTTTTTTTTTTAATAAAACACGTCCCAAAAACTGTTTCCAGCTTGAATACTTTTGTTTCAGTTGTTCAGTTTATTTCTGTAAAATGGAGATACTTCTCATTACCTGCTGTGAAACTATTCTAATGTACCACCAGTTTACTTTGTTGGCTGCTGTATGTCCTTCATTAGGGCTCCAGCCTCTCAGAGCAAACAACATCATATGATAAACTGAAGTCCACTCTGCCCCCTTAAGTCATTTAAAGTTCCGTGCTGTTAATTGAGAGCTTCCACTAGAGAGGAAGCAGTGTTTGTTTCAGTCCTAAGTGAACGTCTCTGTGGTGTTTATAACTCTCAGCTTCACTTACCTTGCCAAAACTGGATGCCAGCTTGTTATGCATATCCCTTGCACTCATTTGCGTGAAATCAGAAGATGAGAGAAATTAGTTCCTGTCCCTTTCTACCCCACCCCCCTCCACCCCTGCCCCTTCATCCTTCTCTTCATCTTCTTGTAGGATTGCAGATGTGGTGGGTCCTTTGAGGGCCCATCTGTTGTGCTGTCAAAGCTATGGCCCAGCCGGTGCCTGACTGGGGGCCAGATGACTAGGCTGCCATCCAAGGCGATACACCCAGGTAAGCCACGGCTGTGTTGCTCTGGCTGTGTCTTTCAAGGAGAGACAGGATGTGGGTGTTAGACCAGACGCATCATGCAAAGCTCCAAGTCAAACTGAATCAGGAAGCGGTTTTACCTGTTTATAAACAACACAGAGGTGCAACGTCTTGGCTCATTTAACGACATTTTCAAATATCAATAAGTTTTCCTGCACCTTCAACAAGGAAGATGTTTTAACAAAGCTGATATGTGAACACTGAGAGAGGAAACAAAGACACCACACTGTAGACTCTGTGATGTAGGGATTACTTTTGGAGCTTTTATAGCTCTTCAACCCCTTAAAAAAAATAAGCAAAAAAAAAAAAAAAAAAAAATAGAAAGAAAGAAAAACAAATAAGCAAATGGAAAATTTAAAACAATATTAATGCCCTTTTTAATTGCACTTTTTTATTTGTTTCTTTCCAGCTGTGACCAGCAGAAACATTATTAACCAATAGCCCATTATTCATCATCATGGGTGAAAACAACCAAATGACAGGCTGCTTAGAATAACAAATGAATGGGCTGTGAAAAACCAAACTCAAGCGACCTTGTTGTGTTAGTGGGAGACAATTTTCTTCGCTATGTGCTTGCTTTTTAAAAAAAATCCTGAAATTCATATTCTTTCATGGTGCCATGTCTAAAATTTCTATCTGACAAACCATCTTCTAACAGAGTCATAGTATTGTGCAAAAGTATGACACGAATCCTCATATTTTAGAGAAATAGGTAAGAAGTTCAGCAATTTATTGAAGGATACAAACATGAATGGAAATACAGTAAAGCTGACACAGAAGTTGTACAAATCTAATGAGCATGAAAGGCAATATTTGTTATGAGGTTTATTCTTAAATACAATTTGAACTCTATTACTGAAACTTTCCTATAATTTTTTAAATAGTCTTCAAGAATACGTCTCCAGTCTTTTTGAAGGACTTTACAAAACTCTTCTTTGGATGTTTCTGTCCTTTTTTTCCATCCCTTATGTATTTGATCCCACACTGCTTCAAAACTGTGGCGGATTCATCGCTCCATAAGAATTGTTCCCACTGATTTTCTGTCCGCTTATTGTATCATTAGGGATACTTCATACTTTTCTTCCTGTTTTCATTCATTAAGACTGACAGCCCTTCAATGGAGACCATTTCAGATAGGGCTTAAGCTAACAGATGAATCAGTTTAAGGTTCAGATGGATCTCATGTTCTGTGTAGGTCAGTGGTACATTTCTTCGGGGCATCAATTAACTTTATTTATTTATTTTTTGTGGACCTAACACTTCTTTGTTTTCCACTTGTCCAGGTCCCTAAATGTTTACAGGACACCCTGCACACCCTGCTGAAGGATGACGTTTTGTAGTTTATCGCTCCTTCGGAATCAGCTTATTGATGCAAAAGTACGATTTTATGTCTTTCAGACTGGCTTATTGTTTAAATTGTTCATAGCTTCAACCAAACACACAACAAAATATGTGTCTTTGTGTCAGGCTGCTGGAAACAAAGTGTCTAAAGACCCTATTTATGTTTAGGTACAGACACAGTACTGGTTCATCATTTTTGTTAGCTGCTTGTTTAATGCTTGAGTGATTCATCTGCCAGTATTAAGTGGCTCGAATGTTCAGGTACCAGGCTAATTCTATAATATCTGGATAAAGTTAAATAAATGCACAGTCTTTACAATATGTTTCCTATTTTTTAAAATAGCCGTTGGAAGCATATAACAGAATATGAGCTAATCTTGTGGCAGAAATTCAAAATGATCTTCCTAAATAAAATGCCACAGCAAATGCCAACAAAATATGAAGTCAGATTTTTTGTTGGGCAGGCAGTGTAGGAAAAAATGCATTAAGTTACATGTCTTGCAGAAAATTGACAAACACATAAGAGGTTTTGACTCGTTTAATTAGTGTGGACCTTATTGACTTGCTAATCCATTAACTCTTAATTCAAGGTCATCTTTGCCAAATGTGTTGACCTTTAACTTTTAGAGAAATACATGTGTTACATGTGCACAGGCATAACAGAAACATTATATTCTGCTACTTTTTTTCATGCATCTTTGCCATGAAAGCAGTCAGTATCAGCATTTTCACATCACTATCCTAACAGTGTTTTGGCAATCTATGCCTATAAATAAACCCATCGATCACTGTCCCCAGTGTGTGCCTGCAGACCCTCCAGGGGATCCCTATCTGTTCCTAAGCCAGCTGGGATACATGTCAGCTTGCCCAGATGAGAGACACCCAAACACAACCCCTACCAGCAGACTGATGTGCCTCAGCATGCTCATCTTTGACGTGGAGCCACAGCAGTAGCTCTGGTTTGAGGTTCTTCCACATCAGTGATCTCCTCCAGGAATCCTGCAGAGAGAGGCCCGCTGCCCTGCAGGGCCACCTTATTTCCGTCAACTGTGTCCTCCATCACATTCCATCATTTGGGGACGGGGGCTGGTGATCACCAGCAAGGGTCAGCAACAAAGCTTACCCAAGATCAGCATTAGGAGCATCAGATGCAGCTTCCAGACCTGGCTTTTTGCAGAATTACTCAATTTGGCATCAATTACTGCAACTTCCTATTTTAAGCTGGTATAGTTTATATAATATAACTTGATACAGTTTAAATATTGATTGTAGTCCCTATTTAGACACAGTAATCTACTTTTATCTAATTAGAATACTTGTTTCCACTTATAGTCTTATAGACTTATAGCAGTAAAGAGTGATGGACATGATTCTTTTTTTCTTCATCAAGTAAAGACCCATGACATCAACAAACATCTTGCAGCTGTGTCTCTTTTCATTTGTCCTATAGAAATCTTCGATATAGCCTGGGCTGCTTTCAGAATCGCTCTGTATTTGCAAGTGCTTTGTCCATTTGTATTCAATTTCCTCCACCTGCACTCTCAAAAAAAGCTCAGGTAAAAAAAATGAATATAACAGGATACAGTAAAAAAAAAAATACTGAAAAAGTAGCTACACTTAACTTTTCACTTTGAGGAAATGTTTTTGTGAAATTTGTAAACCTTAGCTTCATTTCTCTCTCCTTTAGGATCTATATGATTAATAGGGAAAACAAGTTTAGACTTCGGTATTAAACTAGAGCTCACATCTGAGTGCTGCAATATAATCCTGCAGGGCAGATGTGTTTTATCCTGCCAACCACTATATTTCATCATTTCTGTCAGAAAATCAATACAGCATATTTGTGAGAAGGTAATGACTCTACATTCAATTTACAGTATGGTATCAACACTTCAAACCTTAAGATGTTTAGTATTATGATGGTTAGTACTGTTGCCTCTTAGCTTGAAGATTCCCAGTTTGAATCCCAGCAGGTGTTTTTTGGTGTAGAGTTTGCCTGTTTTCAGCATGCAAGCATTGGCTCTCTGCAGGTATTCCAGCTTTTTTGCTGCTCTTGGGTTGGGGTTCTGGGGGATTTTACTCTCTGTAAAGCACCTTGAGTTGCTATTTTTATGTATGAAAGGTGCTCTATAAATAAAGTTTGCGTTGATTTGATTTGATTTGTTGGGTATATCTCCAATTTAAGGCTTAAATCTTTTCTTAGATAATATATGCAGATCTATGCCATCACATAGCTCAACCTTTAAGGTATTTAATGCACAAAGGTGGATCTAATCTTTGAGAATACTCAAACAATATCTTACATCTTCCTTATACAACATTAGCTATTTTGCTTTGTTTGACCACCTCTTTGCTGGAAGTATGTGAGCCTGCAAAAAGCTTTCCTGTTTTGTGTTTGCACCTTTTATCCACATGCAAATGTAATTTTTCAAGATGTTTTAGTTTTTACACACACTTAAGTGACCATTTTAAGGACATTTTCTTTGTTTTGTTCTGTTTTGTGGTGTTTTAATGTGTACTCAGCCAATGAGTGGCTTTCAACACGCAAATAGGTTCTACTAAAAATGACCTTAAAAATGAAATAAATTCTGTAATTCATAAGAAAATAGTGTAGCTGTCTGTATCCTTAAAAAAAAAACAACAAACCTACTTAATTTGAATGTTTTTATGAGTTTTGGTAGTTAAAAAATTATAACATTGACTAACTTATCTTCACAAAAATCAAAGCAAATAGGTCAAGAAAAGGATGGTTGGTTAAAAAACATTTCAACACAGTAGGAAAAAAACACTGCCTTTTATTCTACCATACAATAACTGACAAACTGATCAGTACTATTAACATGACCCTTTGGTGCACACAGCTTTGATGGCCTGTTTAACTTCACATCCAATGTAGCAACTGTTCAAAAATCCCAGCAGTGTTAAAACACACCAGCGTGACTGCTTCCCTTCCAGTTGGCAGTGGTTGTTTATAATAAGCTGTTTCCGAAAGAAGATTTAAGCAGCATAAATGCATTTGTGTTAATACCCTGAAACATTATATTCTCCATGCTCTCCTTTAGACGAGCGGGCATGCAACGCACAGGAGCAGAGAGGCACAGATTATGCATGAATCAGAGATTGCCCTCTTAGTCATCTTTCCTTTGCTCGAGCACATATTTACAGTCAGACAATGCAAACAATAGCTCATGGGTAAACATCTTGGTTTACAGTGATTTCCAGAGCATTTTATCCTTTCTTTTTCGAATGCAGAGGGGGTGGAATATTTTTTGTGGCTTTTTGCAGGAGTTGCTGTGTGTGTAGAAAGTGCGTTCATTTCCAGTTGTTCCCAGTGAATGCACTGTCTCGCTTCTGTGACCTGATTTGGCACCACCCCTGAACAAAACGGCAGTAATGCTCATGCATTTGGAGGGTCTCTTTTGTAAAGCCGGTGGGAGTTAGATTTGCCACGGGGAGGTAAAAAAGAAGCATTCCACAGGGGAACAAGGCCCTGTTTTAATTTTTCTGTTGTAAAGTATAAGCTGCAAACAGAGCCAGGGGGAAAAGAGGAGGTCAGGCAGCCTGATCAATACACACATTTTCATACTATGTATGTGGCAGGGTAACCCCCCCCCACCCCCCCCCCCCCCCCCCCCCCCCCCCCCCCCCCCCCCCCCCCCCCCACACACACACACACACATCTCCCACTCTTGTTAAGTAACACGTTTGATTCCTGGCAGCACTCCCATTTCCTTTGTAAATTACTCAATTTGGATGTGAGATATGAGTGGAGTACACCCACATCATTTCCACTACGTTTACAGTAGCTGAAGTGTCTCATTCTGACTGATTTCTTTTTATTCGTAGTATATGTTCATAAAAAAGACAAAAGGAAGAAAAAAAATCTATTGATGAAACCTGAATTCAACTTTCTAGCTTTATAGAAGTACACTAAGAGCAAAACAAATCTTAAGAAACCCACAGACTTAAGTTTAAAGTGAATAAAACTTCTAAATTCAGGAACCACTTTCTTGCAAGCAGTGTTTTGAGTGGATTAACCCACTAAAAGGCCGCTGGGATAAATTTAAGATGTGGCCACTTGTGAGCCATGGCAATACACAGGTTTCCCCAACCCAATGTGCCCAAAGTGCCAGAAATCAATCAGTATTTTTGCACTTTGATGCTACTCTGTGATGCATGTCAGCCTCGGGTAAATAACAGTCATGCTGAGCTTTTTGGGGTTTATTTTCTTAAACTCTTGGACATTGGGACAGAAAATCAAAACCAGATCGAACCACCAACAATGTGGTTAGTAGATGAGCAACGGCAGCCCAAGGGCTGTGTAAAGAAAAAGCAGGAAGCACATAACATTTTATTTGCTTTTATTTGTCTAGAATTTTTTTTATTGTCAGTATTTTCATTTCAGTGAGGTTAGAGATCTCTTTAATTAAAACCGCTAATACACTCTTGGCCTCCGTGAAGGAAGTACTCTGTGCAATCTTGTTTTTAAATTATACTTTGGTGCTGCATTAATTGGAAATAAAATCGTAAAAAGAGGTTGCCACCTGCTCCCTAAGTGGCCAGGAGCTGTTTACTGCTATGCCCATGTTAGTGCCCTGTCCTTGTTTCAAGGTGAAACCAGGCACCTCTCAATGATATGAAGTAGGTTTGGAGTTGGTCATTTCTAACACAATTAAATTAATTTGAAGCTGAGATGTGATGAAAAATTGATGATTGGTCCACATTGTCGAGCTTTTTATTTATGTATTCTCTTTCTGAAACCTTATTTAGGTTCAAAGCACCATACAATCACTCCCACAAACACATCAGAGGTTATGTGGGGTTCAGGATCTTCGAAAAACACTCAACTGGTGGCTCCAGCACAAGCAATGTTGTTTTTTTTTCATAAACATAGTTCTAAATTGCAATAAACTTTTATAGAATCCTCCTTTGCTGCTGTTAGCCAATACAAATATTCTTTCTCTGGCCCCCTTGGTTACAAATTAAAGTTTTTAATTGCACAGACTTGTGAAAATTGTCCTGAAAATGCTTGAATGAAAGATTTACAGCATGCATTGGTTGGCTTTATTGCTGAGGATACTTCAGATTATAGTTGTCACTCTAAACTCCACAGGTGCATGTATCCAGAATGAGATCATTCCATTTAAAATTACCTTGGTTGCCAAGGTGATCCATCAATTTCACTAAAAAAGATCTTCAAACTGACAATAACCAAATAGTCTTACATAGACTATTTTAAAATGAGTATTTGTTGGGGCAGAAAATTAAAATTGGGAAGACTTACCAGCTGGCAGTTTAATAACCCTTGCTCTAACTGCACTTTCACTACATTCAATACCAAAACTGTCAAATAAAAGTTCCATAAATTCACTTTAAAACCTGACAAATGAAGGCAATTTTATGAATTTGAATGGACTAAAAGTGTTCTTTTCAATGGGAAAAACACTCTTTGGTTGTTTTTTATTTCTCCTAGACAAAAGCAGTTATACACATTTTTTATAGCAATAGTGGATTCTTAGAGTAACAAACAATGGTACACACCTTGAAAGAGTACAGACTTGTAATTATAAATTCAAAATGAAAACCCTCCTTGGCTGTCTTGTCTCCTGAGACAGTGTCTCTTTTGGCATTTAAAAAACTATCAACCTGTAGGGAATGTTTAAAATATCACTGGATTTAAAAAGAAAACACCCTTGAGCTCTTGCGGTGCTGTGCTGTATACCCCCTCATTCAGCGAATCTTTGTCATATTCCAACCATTACAAAAGGCCCTCAAGCATTCAAATAATTGATTTAATTATATTGACATTGCTGAATATCCTCTTGTAATTGTAATATTCTTCCTGAGATGATAACAGCGTCTTTTAGCCTCCGAGTTAGAGCTGCTCACCTTTGGTCTTTTCCTGATTTGATTCAATGAGACAGACGTGTAGCTGTGTCACATAAACAGACTTGTGTACCAGAATATAAAGTCTGTGCAGCTATTAGCCTGCTTTATGTTGTGGTTCATGTACATAAGCATACTTTTGATGATGCCTACATTCATCGCTTTGCAAAGGTTCACAATCTTTCTTTTTACCTTGAACGATCTGAAAACAACAAAATAACTAATGGTTTGATAATCTAAAATCACCAACCCTTTTTAAGCGATACTGCATTAGCCACATCAAAATAGCCAAACATAAAGTAAGAATAAAACATTTATTAAGAAATTTGGATGTTTTCGCTGTACACACCTTCTCCTGGACTTGTTAAATATTCTGACCTTCTTGTTTATCTTTCATTCAACAATAAGTTTGCTGAATTGTAAAACTTCCCAAATGAATTCATGATTATTTTCATGGTAATATTCATTTTTTTATTAGCAAAATTCATTAGAATCTAGAAGACTATATTATCTATTAATAAAATGATAAAGACAAAAAGACATAAAGTCAAAGCAGTACCTGGTTTTTAAATGATCTCATCTTATTTGATTTGTATGCCAAATTAGAATATTGAAGAATTATAAATGGTCACTGAAGGTTTTTGCACATTGCTGGTATTGGTCTTACTTTAACTATCAGAATCCTTTCAGATCCTGAATAAAAAATGCATTAAACAGTGAACATAAAACTAATTAAAACAAGCCAGCATTTTCCACCGTTTGTGCAAAATGTAATGATTACTGCACGGACATATGATGACAAAATAACTGTCGCTAATGAAAGCAAAACGCATGAAACTCAAGTTCACTAATAAATAAAACTACTGGCTAATCTCAGCTTGAGCTTTAAAGACTCAACAAGCAACCAAAACCCCAAACATACTCCTATTTCCACATGTTATCTACTAATTGTGGAGCTGACTTCCAAAGGACCACCATCTCACTGATCTGAAGGAATGAATCCAGCTACTTACACCTAAATTACTTTGTACATCTGTTATACACAGTGTTTAGTTTAAAACTTTGCCCAATGATGAAAATAATAATAGAGCACAATTGCAACATAATCACACACAATAACAAATGGTGAACAAGCTAAAGAAATCCACCAACAACACTAATTATATAACAAATTTTGTATTTTTTTATGCCGGTTTTGTTTGTAGTTTGGCATGCTAACTTAACATTTATTATTTAAGTTTTCTGGGCTTCTATAATCAAAGTTTATTCTATAAAACATAATTTTATTAGTTACACATTGGTTGAGTGTTAGTCTTCCTAAAAATTACTCTCTCCGCTGCAGCCTACAAAGGATTTTAATATGAACAAGCAATATACTTACTAAAGATTATTTAGATATTTAAAGAATAAAATATTGATAAGTTAATGAGACACATTATAATTAGATATGGAAATCAAGAAACAAGTACCACTTGAAAACCAGGTAATACTTATTACTAATAATTATTATTTATTTTCCTTCACGTTACAACAACAAACTTAAATGTATCTTAATTGTAATTGATGTGACAGACCAACACAAACTAGTGTATAATTGTGAATTGGAAAGAAAATGACCTGACAAATAAAAATGCAAGTCTGGCATGCATTTGTATTCTGCAGCCATGACTCAATAATTTGTAAAATCACTATTCACTGCAGTTGCAGTGAGGACAGATATTTTGAAGGTAATGTAAACAGACTCAGTCTGACAATTTTGCCCATTTTGTTGTGCAAACTAGCTCAAGCTTTGTCACTTTGGCTGGAGAGCGTCTGTGAAGAGTAATTCCAGGTCTTGGTCCAGTTTCTCAATTGGCTTTAGATCTGGACTTTGACTGGTTCATTTTAACACATAGATATGTTATCATCTAAACGATTCCATTGTAGCTCTGGCTGCAATGGAAGGTAAACTTCTGCCCCAGCCTCAAGTCTTCTGAAGCCTCTAACAGGTTTGCCTTGTAATTTAGCTCCATCCATCTTCCCATCAACTCTGACCGGCTTCCCTGTCCTTGCGACAGAAAAACACCACAAATAACATTTTGCATTTTGGCTAAAATATCAACAAGGTCTCATTTGACCAGAGCAGCTGATTTGATGTGTTTGCTGTGTCTCTTACACTAAAAACTGGCCTTCTTATTCAACAATGGCGATTTTCTTGCCACTCTCCTATAAAGGTCCGATTTGTGGAGTACACACTGCTTTTCTGTGGACAGATTCTTCCGCTTGAGCTCCGCTGGTTAGTTGTGCCATATGCTTTCCATTTTCAGTTGATGACTGAACAATGCTCTGAGAGATATTCAAAAATTGTGATATTTTCTTTTATAACCCAACGCTGCTTTAGATTTCTCTACAACTTTATCCCTGCCCTGTGTGGCAGCTTCCTCGGTTTTCATGATGCTGGTTGTTCACTGACGTTCTCCTTCCCAGTACAGCTGTATTTATACCGAGAGTACAGAGGGTCTTAATGCATGTCACATTTGTCAGATATTTATTTGTAAAATATTTTTTAAGTCTATAACATTTTTTTCTACTTTATAATTATGTGTTATTTTGTGTTTGTCTATCACACAAAATCTTAATGAAATACACATAAAAAACATTTAAGTTGTAGTTGTGACTAAATGTGTTTATGCTAGTCTGGTTGACAGAGCAAACACTTTAGTTTACATAAAAATAGTTCATTTGCTGGTCAATGAACTAACTGACATTAGTATGTATTGAATGTACAAATAATTAAATACATTGAAAACCTTACAAAAGAGGTTTTAAGAGACTGATAGACCTGGCAGTCTGTGCAGCCTCATCAAGTGTGCACCATGAAGTTGGGGTAAAACATGACTTTTTGTATGCTTATGTTGGGCACAGAAAATTACCTAAAGATGTCAGTAATCTTAAGCACAAAGTTCAAAGATAAACTTCCAAGATGTCAACGCTGCTAGGTTGGAGATTTTGCCAGCAGGGGGTAGCCAACAGGAATCCGATTAATTACAGCCCTCTAACTGTAGTTAAGCGTGATGGACTTATTTAAACTCTTTACCATAACTTCTGAACGTTGTGTTTATCCTTCAGTTGGGCATCTCCAAATCAGCTCCAAAGTATGTTGTAAGTAATTAGTGTGATTGCAATTCATGTGCAGGAGATTTACATGATAATAGTCATGCAAGTTCTTCCAAAGCCCCCAAAACGCTCCTCCTTATATTAATATCACCACTCATTTGGACAGTCTGGGATTACTTTTTCATGACAGAGATGGTCTTTAAAACCAAAATACAGAAAACTTGAATATCTGAGGGAAAAGTGAGAAGTGATAATTATGACTCATAAATGAACACTTCCTGAAAAGCTACATATTAGGTAATATTGAGTAATAAGATTACAGACTGAGATCATAAATCACCAGGTAAAGGCTAGTTTAAAAATAAATTAAATGCATAACAAGTCTATTATGCCAAACCTGCAACTGAGAAGTCCAAATTAGTAAATGATTAGTCATTAGTTACTAATGTTGAGCACTTTGCTGTTACCTACAATAAATAAAGGGGATTTTTAACGACTACAAAGTCAGCACTGCTTGAAACAAGAGTGAGACTTGCATCTTCAGATTACTAAGTTTGGCTATTTTGATGTAAAATTTGAGCTGAAAGCCTTTCATTAAGTTATTGAACCATTTGAGTAAATCAAAATTCACTGCATATATTTTTAGTTTGAATGCACACTGAGATTAATTTGTCTACAAACAGACCTCATCCAGGGGTTAACGCTTCGGATGTTCAGCCACAGGGCAGCTGCTTGTTTGTGGGAGACAGAGTGTCAGAGTGCATCATGTCCAAGGTCCTGGGGAGAGGAGATACATCAGACACCCAAGTGTAATGGCCTGTAATTAGAGAGATGATTAGCAGAACTAATGACCCAATAAATGATCCTACTCTCATATCTCAGTGTCTCTGGAATCATGCTGAAGTGGGAGATAGGGGACAAACAGCATGGCTGGACCAAAAGTGAGATGGCCCTGTTCTCATTACTCTAATTACCAAATATACAGGTGAATAAGTGATGATGGAAGATGATGAGGGCGTTGCAAAGTGTTTGGGAGATTTCTGGGGGACAGTTGGGTAGCTCATGTTGTCTCTTCTGCACAGAAGGAAGCTTTCATGACCATCTTTCTTTAAGCAAGGATGATGAGGACAGCTCCCTCTCTGTATTCAGCGCAAAGTGCTGCAGGCCACGGGGTAATAGGTGGCTTGGGGCACATCAGATGGGGAATAACAGTGGTGATTATCTTCTCTACCTCCTTGAAGTAATAGATGAAAGCTTCACCATCATGTAATAGGCTACTTAAGTCTGTCAAGGCGAGAGAGATTTTTTTTTTCACCCTGTCTTTATTTGCCTGTCTCCTTTCTACCCTCTTTTTTTTTCGGTTAAATATGCTTTGTCTGAATGCCCCCATGAATAGCACAAGGCCTTTCTTCTTCCCTCTTTCCTGACATGATAATAATAATAAAAAAAAAAAAAAAACACATAAGGAGTGTGCTTTTAGTTCCCTTCAAGCTAAATCCCCACAATCAAGAGTCATTTAAGATATGACACATGGAGGCAGTGAAGAGCAGACTGGCCAGGCAGGAATAATCACACTGTTATCCATACTTTGACATCATTAATGAGTCAGAAGAAAGGGACAAACCCTGAGGTGAGGAGGGGTAGATCAAGACAAATAAATGGGCTTGTTTTGCAAGGAGATCATATGGTGGATGCTTTTGCATTCATCATAAGACTTTGTCCTCTGCGGCTGCCTCAGTAAGAGTTGTTGTTTAGCAGTTTTGGCGGTGATGGGGCTAGTTGTTAGCATCAAGCAATGACACCTTGAGTATCTATGCAGCACTGATCTGAAAGAGTGCGTTATCTTGTTAAAAGCTCACCTCTAATGGGTTCTGATGGCTCTGGGATGGTTTTAATTTACATCAAGCACCATGCACCCATATGGTAATCCCAAAGCACCTGCTATATCTGTGCATAATTCTGCATAAAATCCTTATCTTACTCTTGCACAATGTGAAAATGTCCTTTAATGTTCTTACTAAGAAGACAAGCTGAAGTGTTGGACTCAACTTTGCAGAACAGATAAAACTATCTAAATGCAAATAAACAGCATAATCATGTCGCAATCGATTCAATGTTTACAATTCCACAGATGCTGCAGGGCACGTTGTTTTAAATCAGACAACCTTCTTCGCCTCTATGATCACATCCTATACTTCTATCATTGCCTTTTTACCAAAGACCACGCTCGGCCAGACATAACTTATTATCCCTTTATTGACTCAGGCAGTTCTGTAGCCTGTGCAAATTATAAACAAAAGAAAGGAAAATGTCCACAGCAGTATTCTCTTAAACCTCTATTAATTTAGTCTATTCAAGCTGATCTTCTAACACTAACACTGTTGGAGGGAAACTGATGTCATATATCAGTTATTGAAACAAGTTGAAGTACAAAAAATGGTCAGTTCATCTTTGTCTATTGTAGTCACTTTCATGTCTGTTAATATAAGACACAGTTCCATCTTAAATTTGCAGATATCATTATTGATAATAAGCTGCACATTTTTTAAATAGTTTTTTCCCCCAAAAAAAGTGAGAGTTATAGCCCTTTTTGTATCTGCTTAACTTTGTTTTCAAATTAAATTTTAATGTTTAAGTGCTTCTGGATATGACCTTTTTACACTTTACGTGCTTTAAATCAGGGACAGCTTTATACATTATACTTTTATTTTATTTATTTATTTATTTTTTTATTCATCTTGCACCAGTTTGTTCTATTTACTTATTTCATTTTATTTATTTATTTATTTTTCATTTATACCCTGAGTGGACTGTCAATGACCATTATGATAAGAAGAAAAACACTAAGGAAAGAAAAAATAAGATGGGAGGATAAAGATATAAAACAAGAAAAACAAATGAATAAGTAAAATGGTTAGTGTTGAAACATCATAAAATACTGAATTATCTTTAGAGTTTTCAAGACACTAGCTATTGGTAGACTATCAGTCCCTCCAAGATTTCACAATGGTGTGATCAGAAGTATTGGTCAAAATTAAGTCAATCATTGTGATTTCTTCACTTGCAATTTTTTATTTCTGAGCCACGGCAGTGGCTAGATATCATTAATGTCTCTGGGTCAGTGCCTTATGAGATACTATGGACAGCTTTTAATTTCTTTCCAAGGGGGCATCTCAAAGCTAGAAAAAGCCCACTTCCATGACCTTACGTTCTGCATAACAACACCTGTCATAATTATCTGGAACATATTATGTTACATAACATAAAAATGAATAACTGAAGGTTTGTATAAACTTCAACTGAACTACAGTAAAAATAAAATGGTGGATAGTTTCTGATCTGGCCAGTGGAGCCAACCAATAAGAGGCGACTGTGTTTTGAAAAGTCCAACCTTCAAAAGCTTCAGCTTTTAATCAGAATTGTAGACCTTCTCAGGTTCCATGTTGTCACACAGTTAGTATATGTGAATATGTCTGAGTAAAGTTACAGGATATTATAAATGGAGCTTTTAATCTTAGTCCAATAAGTGGGAGTCCATACCTCAAACAAGTGATTGATTAAAGTTTGTAAATGTTGTACTGTCATAATGGTGGAGGGCAACAAAAAAGTATGAAAACTGTTAATGTTTATCTAAGTCATTGCAGACTTCTGTAATATTTTTTGGGGGGATTTGCTGCCTCTATAGTCCAAAGTCATAATAGATTTTACAAAACTCTTTAGTAGCATGAATAAAAACCACTAATTTTTGGTTCATCTAGTGAATGTAGCTACAGCTATAATTAAAAGGTACAACATTTTCTAGAAGAAAAAGAAGAAAAAAAAATGAATCATTCCTAGATCTTATAATTTTATAAATTACCTCAACAAAAATATGACCTAAGACCATCTTGTTATGTATTTAACTGAAACCAAGCCGAAATGCACGTGTAAAAAAAACAAAAAAACTATTGCTTCTACAAGAACACCCAGGTGCCCCTAATAAAATTCCCTTGATCAAGTAATCACAACAAATATGACTTCTATAAAAGCAGCGGTAAGAATACATATGTCAACTGTCAAAGTTCTCTGAAGACATTGACAGAAAGAAGGTGAACATGTGTTTTGTGGTCAGAAAAATCTACATTCAGCTGTTCATTGGAAAAAACACCAAACAAACAAAAACAAACAAACAAAAAAACAAAAACTGATATCTGATTCAGCGTGGCAAAGATGAGAAAGACCATCAAGGCTGTTTTTAGAGAAAAGCTGAAGCAGTCTATGGCACAGGTGACTTGCAAATGTATGAAGGTAAAATTCATGGAAAGGTGGAACTTCGAAAAGATAATGCTACCAAGATTATGTTTTCTTCTAGTATGTTGGAGGTTATTTCAGCAGAGCAGCTTACGACAGCAGTGCTGCATACATAGTTGTGTGCACTTGACTGGCTTACCCTCAGTTAGATCGCCTACTGAAAATGTATGGAGAATCATTATTTATATTTTCTAAATTGCACGAGAAATTGTTGACAATTTGAGTCATACGCACGAACATGTTAATATAGTTTAACATGTGTTTTACCAACTCAAAAACATCAAAAGAATTAAAAGTTCAGTCTCCCAAACGGGGGAAGAAAAAAAAAAAAAAACATGATAAAAGTCATCCACGCATTCAACTCCAGTAGGCTGGAGTGCACTTTTAACAGTATTCCTAAAAAGAGCATTAAACATCTTCATCTCTTCCAGATGCTGGTGCTAGTGTTTTAACCAGGATTAAGAGATCTGAACACATCACACCAGTTTTAATATCTTTACACTAGCTTTCAGTCAGTCACAGAATAGATTTTAAAACCCTTCTGAGCGTTTATCTGTGATATGTTCAGAGAATATAAACCTAGCAGAGCTCTTAGATCCAAAGACTCTGGTCAACTAGTTCAGACCAGAGTCCAGACTAAACATGGAGAAGCAGCATTTAGCTGTTATGCTGCAAACAAGTGGAACAAACTGCCAGTGTAGATTAAACTTTCACCAAATGTAGACATTTATAAATCCAGGTTAAAAACGTTTTTGTTCTCATGCACGAAATCTGCAACTTTTTTAACTTATGTTGCTTTTAATCATTTTATTGCGATTTATCATTTTATTGTGATTTTTGCTATTTGTTGCTGCATTTTACTACTTTTGAATGTTTTCTTTGCAACATCTGTAATGCTTTTAATGTTTTATGTAAAGCACTTTGAATTGTCTTGTACATGAAATGTGGAATACAAAAAAACTGCCTTGCTTTGCCTTAAATGTATTTACTGATTAATGTGACCTGCATTAAGCCTGGATACAGTACTGAAAAACGATCTTATAAACCCTGCCTGGTAAGATTGTTCAGTGACAGCTGTTCTAACATCACTGGATTTACTGCAGACAGACCTTGTTGGTTGATCATTTTGCCAAAAAAATGTAAACAAATTAATGATGTGCTGGAAGTTCTTTGAAAAAGTATGACAGAGCAACTCTCATAGGCCAAGTTCATTTGCAAAAGCAAACAAACACAGTAACAGCAGCGGTCTCAGATTCATTATTCAACCATTCATGGTGTTTGAGGAAAGTTACACACTTTGCTAGCTAATTTGTCTCACTGCTAAGGAGAAGTTGGTGCCAAAACACTTTTCTGGCTTGTTACCCAAACTTCTGCAGCCCAGCAATGACAACACCGGGTATCTGAGGCTTTTGTATTTTTTTTTCTGTGTGAGGTCAGACACCGTCTTATTTTGTCTCATCACTGATCAAAACAAGTGTTTTCTAGTTTTGCATTCAGCTGCAGCTCATTTGATAAACATACAGTGTTTATTGGTGTAGCTCATCTGTAAAGGAACGAAGGTTTAGCTATGCTGTTCAGCAGGAAGAGAAAAATAAAAGCAATGATCCGCAATGGGAGAGAAACTAATGAAACCGACTGAGTGTTTTGGTTTGGGGCCACAGAAAATCTTCTCACAATGAACTCCTGCATGTGACCAAGGGAGCTCATCAGCAGAAAGTGAAAGCATTAATTACCTGAAAAAAAGCAGCTGGCGTGGCACTTTTTAAAAGTTCACCCTCTTTCAACCTATGTGGGAGAAAAGATTTCAAAGCTTTTCTGGAAGAGAGCAATTTTGTATAGTCTATAAAAAACATTATTCTCCACATAATTAACAGGAGTGCACAATCATATGATTGAAGGAGGTAATGATGAAGATTTCCCCTGTCATAATGCTGAAAAGAGATTTCCATTTGCTGCAAATTATATGTATGCATTCTGACTTCATTTCTTTGTCATAAAACTTTGTATTGCTACATTATACTTCTTTAATCTTGCAAATAGTTATGTTGGTTTTGCTTTCATTTGGGCTTCAAGAATATGAACGTTTTCACTCCAAAATAATCCTATTTTTTTGAGAAAAAACACAGTTAAATTTGGTTGTCCAAGGTCTACAACTACTGTTTTCTTTAAAACTTAGTTTTTAAGGGGAACAAAAACTTTGTCATTCCCTTCCAAACATGGAAAAAAAGCACAATAGCTTCAACGTCCCCTCACAACTCTCAAGCCGAGCTGCATGTTGCTTTGTGAAATAAAGCATGCATCTCAAGCTGCCATGCTACTCTGATCCAACTGTGCTGTGTAACCACTCGTTACGTGGCTTGGGTTTCAACAGACACCTGTAGACAGATATTCAGGTTCATAAAAAGTGCATTTCAGGTAGGCCAAAATGCAAACAATAGTATCTCAACCTTTCCAGCTTTGCAGCTGAACTAATGTTTGAAGTGTGAGCAAGCACCAGTTTTACATTTTGACATTTAAGACTCGGCATCAGATTGGATGAACCCTGAAAGTCTTTAAACCCTGCTTTGAGCTATTTAGAGCTTAGCTATTAAAATGGCTTGCCCATTGCTTCATGAAAACCTGTTTAAACTTAATAACTGACTTGTGTTAAACAGATAATAATACAAAAAAAAAAACATAGAAGAGGAACTTTTGTAAATAAGGTTTGTGTAAATAAGACAAACATTTACCCCCTATCAACAGCTAATTCAGCATCCATCTTGCATCCTACCTGTACTGTGAGCTCTTTCCATCCAGTGAAAGACTGTCTTATCTAGACTCTTGTCTTATCTCTTGCGGCGAGACAGGGAGTGTATGTTATGACGTTAGTATGACGCCACTCTGGGACTTTCACCTAGAAATTAACATTAATATTACTCAATGCAAGGCTTTCAAGCTCCTTATACTAATGAGGCATGAGACAATGATCCTGTTGAATTAAAACATTTTTTTTTTTTTGTTTTTTTTTTTAAAAAAAAGAAAGAAACAAAACAATATTACAAATAAATAAAAATAGAGCTGAACCTTAGTGGGGGACAGGTCGGCTGAAACAAGGTGAGGAAATCCAGCGAAGGGCCACTCCAAGCACACGTGCAGAACATGCACACTACCACACAACACTACAAACATACATCTCACGCCAAAAAAGAAGCTGACACCAAGGAGGCACCACCATGCCAAGCTCTCAGACCACTGAAAATAGGAAATAAAACAAATACAATAAAATGGCAGCACACAAACTAAGTAAAACTGCCCTAATTTAAAAAATCTAAATAAAAGTCAGCTGTAAAATGCCATGCCGGGCCCAGGAAGACTAATGCTGAGGACGGAAGCTCAGGCCCCCAAGGTGGGTCACCAGTGAATTGCACCACTATTCGACACTTCAGCTGAAGAACAAAAGCAGGTAGTGGGACATCTTGCCCAACAAAAGATCTTTGCAGCCCGTAACACGCAGCGATTCTAATCCCAAAACAAATGTTGCGACAAAGAGCCTTAAAAGGCGAAGCAGCACGGGCATCCAACAGAAGCAGCAGAGAGTAAAATATCCTCAAAGCAAAGTAAAACAAAGCAAACAGCAGCAAGAAGTGGGGTGATCAGTGTCACGTCCCCTGGCCTCTGGCCTGGGTACGTGTATGAAGAGCTGCTGCATAGCCTGCACTCCTGCACCTGGCCTGAGACCTCCTCCTTCTCCGTCCTTTATGGTGATTGGTCACCTCTGGTTCCACATTCTTAGTGTGCCTCTAGAGAGAGAGTGGCGCCACCGGAAGCTCAAAACGCTTGCCGATCACGTGGTCCATGTAGCCTCCAAAAGTTCCAGGAAGTGCTTGGCGGCCAATACAAAATAATAAGAAAACTACGATAATCGGTAAATAATGATCAATGAAGGCTTTGCTTTGCAATATTTTTATAGTTGTGTTCATTGATATGAATCATGTTAAGTTTACTAAACCTGTATGACATCAACAGCAATGTAAATCGTAATATTTTCTGTTTTTTTAACTTTATCTTTCAGACTTGACTGAGGCATACCAACAGGTGACGACAATGATTTACCAAGTGACTACACAATAAATCTAGGCTCCCAGCATAATGATAACGGTTCTTACAGGAAATCTATATCCAATAAATAAAATTTAGATCCCAATTCATTTCAGATAAATGGGTTATCTATTCTTACTTATTACTATCTACTTGTGTGAATTGCTTTTAAGTCTTAAGACTTATTTTGACTGAGGCAGACTGATAACTAAGTCTGGACTCACAATATAATGTGTTCTTAGAGAAAATCCATGGCAAATAAATAAAATTTTGAATTCAATTCATGGAAAATACATGGCTTTCTATCACTATTTGTTAACTATCCCAAGACTTACTCCCTACATATACATAATAAATCAGACAAACACCCTTTGTTTTCCAAATGCATTTAATACCTAAAAGAATTCCTTTACAATAGCATAAAACTCGACTAGATCAGCATGTCTAGCCATTTCTTTTCTCTGCTATCCTTGAATATAGTCTTCACCATGGTATGCTGTGCTTCATGGGGATGCTCCACTCGCTCAGAGAAAGGCGTGCGTATGTATGGCTTCCCCAAAGACAGGGACAGAAGGAAAATATGGATGGCCAAAGTCAGCAGGATACATCTGACCACCATCAGGGACTGTGAAAACAAAAAAAATATGTGAGGTAATCATATTAAAACAATGCATTTACACATTTTCAAAGACCATATCATTGGGAAGTTTAATATTTTTAAATTAAACACCGAGAACACATCACAGAGAGATTTATATGGTTGAGGTTGCTGAATGTAGGAAAAAAAGACAGGAAACAACACTTAAAAGTGGCCAAAGCAGGAAGGTTTAGAAGAACAGTATCCCAGTTAACGTCAGGCAACCCCAGAACAGCTGAAAGTTCTTCAGGACAATGCTGCACGAGGGAAGAGTGTTATACTTCCCTTAAGCATCTCTCTGCTTCTCTGCTCTCATCCTGCACACTGAGTGCTGTCTAGTGCAGCAAATGCATTCAAGTACAATCAGCCACTTATTTTGTATTTGTATATTTTGTTAAGTTCTTAAGGTTAACATGTTTGTTACATTTAACAGGTTAGGTTTTATAGTTGCAAATATTGTAAACATATATACTAAGAGTATTGTGCTATCTAATACTGTGTATTCATTTTCATATCTTTGTCCATTATTCCACAGCCTTATAAATACATTAAAATTAAATAAAAATGTAACTACAATCGCTCTCCCTACACATTAACCTCGCTATCAACGGCGTTGGATCAATTTATATTGACGAACAGAATTTACATTCATCAGCCTGTGGCATCTGTTGCTATCAGTGTGCTAGCATAAACTTTTATCGGTTTATAATCTCTAAATATATTAATCTAGACGGTGACAATCCGTCAACATATTTATTTACTCCTGTCAAGTTGATTTCGATGCACAACTGATATGGAAATATGACTATTAAAACATCTTACCTTGAAGAAGTGTAGCTCCGACAATCTGCTCCATTGAAATACATTGACCGTCGCTTAGCTTTTGCTAACTTCAGGGAACTTTTGAGGGGCTCCATACGCCGCCATTGCTGTGAAAAAACTGAACCATTGCAGTGAACGGAGATGGCGCCACTCTCTCTCTAGAGGCACACTACACATTCTTTCAGGGGAGATCAACCCTAGAGACCTTATTGGACAGCTACTCCAGAGCACTTCCTCCTCGACAGCCAACCAGCATGACTACTGGCCTTTAAAAGGGAAGCGGCATTAGTGATCATGGCAGCTGTGTTCCTTTGGCCCACAGCTCGCCAATTCTGGGTTTTGCAATAGTAGTGGCTGGTCTGAGTACCTTTGTGGTTCGTAAGAGCATTAATCTTCCCTTGTTTAGTTAGACATGCTATTTATGTTTGAGTAATTGAGATTCTGTGCTCTCTTCCTTTTGTGACTTTTGGTTTAGCAGGTATCTTTTGTTTGATTGAAAACATATTTGATTTGGTTTATACAAAAAGCTCTGTTTTGTGCTAAGGTTAATTGTAAGAGTAATATTTTGGTTTGTATAATATTGGTTAATTACCTCAATTGAGGACACCTTGTGTTAGTTTAGTTTTCTTTTACTGGAATTGATTACCCTGAGTTGTTTTGTAATATTTTGAACCTGGTCTTTTTTTGTAATAATTGTAAATATTTTAAGTTTTGTCCAATTTGTTTTGTTACCGACCCGAATACCCCTGAATAAGGGTCGTAACATCAGCGGGAGCAGTGCTTAACCGTAGCTCTTCCAGCGATGTGTACTGTAATGATGTGCCATGCGAGAAAGAGCCGGCTTCATAGAACCGATGCTTTGAAGTGAATCAGAAGAGCTGGCTCGTGTTGAGTGAGAGCCAGCCCCCAGTTTTTTTTTTTTCCATTTGCTGCATGCTTAGCTGTCAGTGCTCAGCCCCAGCTCTGCCCACAGCACTGCTTTGTTTGGTTTGGCCTGCATGGACAGGAACCCAATCACACGTTAGGATATAGGATCATACCATTATGTGAAAATGGAGAGGGGGAATAGTTGCCGCTACACTGCGAGTGAGACAGCAGACAGCCGTGAGGAGAGTACATTAGTGAGTGCGTGTCATCAAACCCTATTTACAGAGAAGAGAAACCAGATCAGCTCATCCAAGATGAGGCATCTTATTTTTCTAAATGCCAGCCTGCAATAGTTGCACCAGCATATGGTGGCAACTGTCAACGGCATACTGTGTGTAGCCGATGTGCTCCTTGAGCAAAAACACATCCTCCGACCTGATCCTCTACCATACAATGTACAGGACCTCAAGCAGTCTGATGGGCTGTGATTGTCTGGAGCTTGCTGATGCCTGGAGAATGAGCTGCTCTTCTGCTCTGTTGACTCTCATTTTTCAAAGACAAAAGCTGCAATTTCCACATGTTCAAGTATACAGAATTTTAGCATAGAGTGGTTTCTCAGCCTTGGGACACTGCTGGGCAGCGACAGCTTCATCCACACAATAGATGTCACTGTGCAGTCAAACAAGTCCAGAAAGGTCAGAAAGTAACACAGTGCATCTTTACGAGCATTATCTGATAAGTATTAAAATTAATCAATTAGCACAAGAGTTGCAATTTTAGACAATGTCTGATAACCTGCTGCATAGTGTAGAACTCTCACTAATTCATGGCAGAGCACAAGTAAAACAAAGAAACATAAGCTATATAAAAAAGATAGCATTAAGGTAACTTTGATTGACCTGTGCTGTGACTCATTTAAGCATGTTTGCAACATGGTTGACAAGAGATAATGAAGCAGGCAGTGCACTGGAGTGTGGATATGACAAGTAACAGTAGGTAATTTGTGAACAGGGAGCAGGCAGTTGCAGCAATTTGATAAGGACTTACTAGTTAAAAACAGATTAATCTTATGGCATGCTGAGGACTGGGAGTTTATGAGGCAGAGAGAAAGCCCACAGCCTAAAAATATTAATGTTTTATTTCCCAAATACAGAGACAGAGAAAGGAGTGTAACTAACTGAAATAAATATTGGTAAACAGCACTGAAGAAATACAAACTATTAATGCCTGCATGGCTATTTTTTAATACAAAATAACATAATACCTACTTTATGTAAGTAATTGCATTTGCACGCCATGACAAGCCCCTTACATCCATCATTTCTCTGTTGCAACAGCAGGACATGGAGGTATAGAGGCAAGACGGAACAAAATGAGCTGGCTGGTTCTGTGGATAGATTTGAGTATAATAAGTACACAGATGGAACAACACATGAGCGTTTCACCTGTGGAGGGTGAAGGGTTTCAACACCCACACTTTTCCTGGTGAAAGGATTTAACACCTTTTAACACCGTTCCAGCATGTTTAAAAAAACCTTTTCTGCAGTTTTGCACAAACATGGCTGCTGTCCTCTTTGTGTCTGCACCTCTTCCAACCCAAATCCAAAAGGGTGGCACAATTTAGGCCTATTTTAAGGTCTAGATTTTATACAATATTGAACTGATAATTACAACTAAAGTGATCACCTAATGTAGAAACGTGAGGAAAAAATTGATAAAACTGATGATCTGGCTAAAAACACATTTTCTTTTTATCATTGAAGTGTAAGTCTTTGTACAGCCGTGATAAAAGTTATACAATGCAGGATCACCCAAAGTAATTGTTGGCTGATTTACAGGGTTTCCTCATCATATTGGCTGTTTAACTTCAGTTGTCACATCTGTTTTTTTGTTTTTTTTTTGATAGATTATCACCATAGAAATGGGTGGTGAGATGATGCTATATGAATGCATCATGATGATCCTGAACATGGTAGAGGTGATCCAGAGCAACATATAGAAGTACATTACATGCTTCATTTACTGACCCTTGGACATCTGAGGTTTACCCAAGGGAAGGTCAGTTAACATTTGCTTGCCCTTATGTTGATACAATACACTAAAAACAGGCATTTTTAGTTGCAAATGATGATTAACCATGATTGATTTGTCAGCTGTGATTAATCTGATGAAAATGTAAATAATTTGAGTCCTAAAAGATAATTTTTTATTCTGTGTAAAGATTTGAACAACACATCTAGATCACATCCAAAGCAGCACTCTAAGAAAAATGCCTGTAGAAAAACAAATAATATCCTTGCAAAAAAATACCAATACATTTCACTGTTACTTGTACAGACATTTCCATTAACCCGGTTAACACAGTTTAAGCCCTGTTGTATTCACAAAAAGACACCACAGAACTAAACAGAATATTTAGCTTCAAGTGGCTCCAAATGTTAGAATTAAGTTTATCCAAAATCAGATATTAAGTTCTTTTTAAAATGTCTTGTTTTACTCCCAGTGAAAGACATTGATTAATGCTAGTGATGCTAGTGGGTGTCTCTCCCTCACTTGTGGTGAGCTGGAGAAAGTGATGTCATTCGGATGATTAGGTTATGTCCAATTTAATTGCTGAATTCTGAGAATAGAAAACGATTCTCTAATGACTCCAGATTTCTTTAGTTTTGAGCAGATTTCCTGTTCCCAAGATGCAATGCACAAATTAACCCCTTAGGCACCAGAGGTTTTCACAAGAAATGTTACATTTTTATAGAAACAATTAAAAAATGTTGATATCAAGAATTCAAAAGCTTAGAAGTGGTTAGAAATAAAGGCATGCTGTCAATGAAAAATATATGAACCAGAGTTTATGATGGCAGTGAATCTAATTTGCATAGTGAATCAGTGTATTCCATTAAACTTACACTTACATTAGCAGTGAAAAAGCATTTTGATATGTTCCGTATTACTATGTGTGTCTTGTCAGCTCTTTCAAACTCAATCTCCTCATAAACTTTAAAAAGGACCTTTTTAAAAGGAAGAATTTTATTTGCAACTTAATTTTTAAGTACCATAATGTTTTAGTTCACCTGCTTTGTTCGTATGAAACTCATCTTAAGATACAACTTTTCACAAGTGCATGTATTGTTACTTGTGCTGGGACAGTACTTGAACGGCAGAATCCTCTACCAAGGTTACCTCCCCTGCTTGCAATTTGATTTAAGTGCATTTCACTTCTCTTCAAAAGTTCATGAAATTTGGCTTAACAGATTTTTTGAAAACTTTCTGGCAAATAGATATAAGAATCTTTTATTGAACTGTGAATACATCCCATTACACTCAGTTAAAATAAGCAACAGAGGAATGTATACAGATTTATCCCAATGAAATTTCAAGAAATTGAAAAGTAATACTCTGAAAGCTAATGCATTTAAACTCAAAACAAGCCATCTCGATATAAACAATAATCCTTCCTTCTATATTGTGTCTGATAAAATCTCGATATATTTGAAAATCTCTATATATTGCCCAGCCCTACGCACCGCACATGCATCATCACATTGCGAAAAATGGAGGCAAAATCCAATGAAGGCAGTGGCACCTCTGCCTCAGTGATCACTACAGCATCTTGGTATGATCACCTAAAATATTCTTTTGAAAAGGTCAGTGTCTCTGGGCCACCCTAGTCTGCCTCTGGCCTCCGGGGAGGCATTGTCACATTTGCACGATCACACTCATCTCTGATCACTTGTCAGTCCTCAAACTCTGCATGCTGATACAGTTACTGGGTAGTTTAGTGTTGTGTGTTAGAGTCAGGCAGGCGGGCAGGCAGACAGATGAGTAGGCACATCTGGATCTCTGATCGGAGCAAACACAAAGAGCATATTAGGCAGGGAAAAAGGACAAGACGGGCAAAAATGCCGAGAGCTATTCGCATTGTGTAATCAACAATTTGGCGATGAATGAAAGGCTGAGCTGGTCTAAATACTTGCTGCTTAATTGCAGAACAAGGTGCAGGTGAAAATCCTGGTTGCTGGGGAAACAGGCACCATCGCCACACACCAGAGCAGGAGCCACAACATTTAGAGCTACTTTTGTTTAGGTTTTTTTTTTTTTTTTTTTTAATATATGTGTCTTTGGCATTTTGGTTGTTGTCGTGATACACCTTGTTGTCGCTGTCCAAACTCCTGTTGATTGTCAGCTTACTTTACTTGTAAAAGCTGTAGGAAATTTTCTGCTGTGTTTCTGTACAGGTGTAGCAGTGTTGTCTGGTGTTAGATTGGACTGAAGGGTTGCTGCCTCTACCCACTGTATCTTTGTCTCTTTTTCCTTTTTTCCACTTTCCTTTTTACTTCTCTTTATTACTTTCCTTTTTTCTGTCCATTCCGGTCAGGTCCAGCAAGATTACATAAATTCCATAATTCCTAATAAATAAAACAATATATTTAATAAAGAAAGAAAGAAAAATGAGATTATCAAAAGGAGCTTTATACCCACAAAGCTCCTCTTGGCAAAGCAAATTTGTTCGGCACAACACAGGAGCCAGACCATCATTCTGTTTGCATTCTCCGCACTTCAGCACTTCACTTTGTACAACTACTACATTATGTAGTTTAACCAAATTTAGTTAAGTTTTGACATATGATTGAAATACACATGCACAAATTGCTAAAATGATTGTATATATAAAGTGTGTCTAAAGTGTGTCCAAACCTGACCAAATGGCCACAATTAAACTTTCTGAAATTCTAACAATCTCATTAAATATATTTGCCTACAACCACACAGCAACTCAAATAGAAACCAGCAATGTGTCTGATGTAATGGAAAACATTAATGGCAATTAAATTCCTCCCAGAGTTGGAGACTCCCTGATGAGCCATTCACCCTCAGTTGAGATTGCTGCTGTGAAAAAACAAAAATTAAACTAGCATTTAGTGTATTTGAAAGTCTAACTAGAGGAAACATAAACCAGAAATCAAGCTTTAATGTCAGCCTGTGTCCTCCTATTCCAGTAATCAAAACATTGTAAATTATAATTGCTCCGGAGATAAGCTGTTTTTAAAACTGGCAGTGGAAAAAATAGGCAATCTTGATTCAAACCAACACAAAATTAGTCAAACGGCTTCTTGTGTTTTTCTCCCTCCCACAAAGAGAAGCCTGATTTCATTTTACCGCACGTGTACAACAAGGTTGCAGTGATCAATTGATGATAATATGGCCCAAGAAGGAAAGAAGTTTCATTACTTTAATTTCTTTATGGCTGCCCTCAAGCATAAAGCCAATATGAATTTATTTGTGGCCAGATGAGAGGGTTTGAATATTGATTATATTCCTGAGTGAATGTAACAATCTTATAATGAAGGCTTCTGGGTGTTAAATGATGAATTGAAAATATGCCCCATGACATTATCCAAGTCTGTATATGGAATCAATAAATCACATACATACTTTAAGTTAGTAATTTTATACTGTATCGTACTGACAGTGGTGTTAATGATAACACAGCAGTATTAAATATTTTATCCTCAAACTCCCATATGAGCTCTAAGGATGAATCACAAATTTTCAGTTGGTGTCAACTGTAAGTACAGAGGATCCACACAAGCTAATCAGCACTTTCAAAAGGATACAATATACTAGTGGGCCTTGTTATCCCCCTGTGTTTCTTCTAAATCTCATTAGTGGCACAGTGAATGGCAATAAAGAAAACAATCCGCTCGACTGAAACCAGTTTCTCGCCATTTATGTCTAAAATGAAAAGTTAACACTGGATAAGTATTGCATCCTGAAAAATTCAATGCAGTTTAACATTTAATGTTGGATATTTTCTGTGATTTGTTTTGGCCACCATCAAGTTTAAAAGCAAGTAAAGAGAGATTTGTGCTGTGCTGTTCCCTTATTTAAAAACAAAGGATTCACTTACACAAGCTGTTGCATTGAAATCTTATCTGATTTCTTCTAACACATCCATGTTTGGAACATTTGTTTGGTCTTATCATTTTTAAACAGCAAGAAAGTTGTTGGAAATGGCTGAATTCGCTATATTCTTGCTTATTTTTGGAGGGAGATACTGTTCATGGTTTTTATAAGTATTTCAGAATTTATTTATGGTTTATTTTCCAAGTCTGCTTATTGTGTGAGGAAAGTAAACTGGATTTTAGTTTCATGCTTATATAAGTGCAATTTGAAAGAAGTTGAGGTGCTATGTAAAACGTAGGTAAAAACAGCGCAATCTCATAAACCCATATTTTATTTGCAGTAGAACATAAACGACGCATTTGATGTTGAAACTGAGACATTTTACATTTTCATTGAAAATTTTAGCTGATTTTTAATTTGATGGCAGCAAAACGTGTTTAAAAAAAGAGAAGAGCAACAAAAAGCTGGAAAAAGAATTGACACAAAAACACCTAGAGAAGCAATTTATAGCTAATTAGAACAATTGGCATCATAGAAACATGATTTAACAAGAGCATTTCAGAGAGGTAAAGCCTCTCAGATGTAAAATTGGGTTACTAATCTGCAACCAGCTGCATGTACATTTAGCAAATGCAGAAGAAAGTTGTTCAATACGAAATTATGAAGTCTTTGAAGATAGTGACCTAGCGTCATGAAAATTAAAATAGTTAAAATAAAATATTAGCTTCAATAATCCATATAAAATATTAATTATTATTATTTATCTATGAACTCAGGGCACTGCAACGTTCTTTGGCTGTTAATGGAAGCATGGAAAACCATTAAAGTATCAGATTGATTAATTTAATTAATTCATTCATGCTTGTCAAATCACATCAAATCAGTCTCGAGATGCTAATGATGTGAGTTCTCATTCAACTGGACCAAAACATGATTCATAGGAAGAAATCACAAACAATGACTAGTTGAAATAAATGTGAATAAGTTATTAACTAGTCCAATGACACATAATGTCAAAGGGTAATTTACGAAAAAGTGTAAATGGGTAAAACATGAATCAACCAACATTGAAAAATGCAATTGTGAGATTCAAACCTGAATCTTATTGGAAGGTCGTGTAAGGTGTGGAGCAAAAATAACAGAAGAAGTTAATTAAACTGTGGGGTTAATTACACTAATGTTTAAAGAGACAGCTGAAAAGGATGTCTGAGTCCTATAAAGCTAAAAAGAGTCTAATCTGTTTAAGCTGGAAGCTTAACTGAAAAGGAAATCATTTCACTATAACCGACTCTCTCAACCAACCAAGAAGATGATGCTGGTAGAACTCGTCCGGCTCCGTTTGAATCGAGTTGACCCAGTTAAAATGTAGTCTAAGACAAAAGACATATGCAGGGCAGATTTTCTTTCTATAATTCATGCATGTTGAAATGCAGGCTCAAAACTTAGTTACTCTGCACAGAAGACTGCAGAAGTTTTGAAAGCAGAAGAAGGTCCCAGGTCATCAGCTGGACTTCCATGTGTGAAGCAGTAAAACATTTTTTGTTTTTTGTCAGATCCAAATACATTTGTGGGTGTATAGGAGTTTCCATTTAGAAACTTCCCAAAACCTAGTTTATGAAAAGTTCAACTTCCACTCCTTCTCTAAGCCAGAGGTGACCTTTATTGACCTGTGGTTGACCTGTAAAAAGCTGAGTGGTAGGGCTCACAAGGCAGATTCCACTCTTTCTTGGGAGAACTGTACTTGTCTGTAAGAAAAAGCCCATCAGAAGTTAAATAAATAGAAAATTAAGGCAAAGTTCTGGATGCGTTACATCTTTCCTTTGATAAAAGGGCAAGAATAAGATACAAGCTCCTGTTCTTCTACAGCATGTAATATAATCCCATTCAGCGATTCAGAAGGAATCTCTGTGTTAATGGGACAAGGCTGAGGGTCAAAACTGAAGGCTATAGTGATCTTGCAGCTCGCAGGTGGAACTGCATTACAAATAATCAATCTCTACTGGAAATCAGTGCATGGGCTCATTAACCATTGACACTGTTTTGTCAACTAAAGAGCAGAGGGACCCTCTAACTTTGTAATGAGGGGACAGTTCAAAAGCCTGCATCTCTGAAGGTATGGAGTCAAATTGGTGCCTACTTTGTGGGGAAATGTATGAATATCGGACTAGAACATCTATTGGAAGCAGAATATTGGTTTATGAAATTTGCAAATAACTGCATTCTGTTTTTATTTGTATGTTACACAGGGATTTTTCTATTTTTAACCTTGTTGAATAGCTTAAAGAAAATGTATTTGCTTTCTGACTCATACAAGTCAACTAAGTCAGTAAACAATGCTAAAATCATTACTGCAGTGGTGTATTGTTGGCCATATTATGCATTAAAAGCGAATATCCTGACTAACCCTTCACCTATGCCAAGTTGAAAGATAATTATTTACAGGCCCACATATATGTAGGCCTCCAATCAAAGCATTTCAGCTTTATTTTTTTTTCTTGGTCATTCATTGTGTATGCTTTTAGGATAATAAATGAATGCATAGACTGCGTATGCATAGACACAGAATGCCTTTTACCAAAACGGTAACATTCTGTTGTAAAAAGCTTTAGTCCTTTGATTTCAGGTTTTGCAGGGCAAAGGCTTTAGCTCATATTCATAATGATAAGTATACTTAATCAAAATATTAAAATCCAACTAATTCCCAGCCTGTGTGTATCTGAAAGAGAATAAAAAGTTGTAGAAAAGAGCTTTGCAAATGAACAAAATGTCATTTTGTCAACATGAGAATAAGCGGTTCATTTACAATATTTTGCATTCAAAAACTGGCAAAAAATAAGTAAATGAAAGTTTTTTCTAAGTTTCTTAAAAAAAAACGAAAACAAAAAAAAACACTGGAAGATTCTTTTATTGTCTCCATTAAGACACAGTTGTGGAAAAATAGTGAAGAAACTTACTTACAGGGGCACGTGCAGTAGTTTAAAAGAATCTGCAATCAGTCTGAGGGTTTGGCTAATTTATTTTAAACTCATACCCATAGCTTTTGTGACAGGGCCCTTACCACGTATAGTTTTGAGTTTTCCTAATTGTGTACTTGTGTGTTTTCTAATTTGATTACAACAGTTTCAAAATGTCTCAGAGGTGCATTCACTGCCCCTCTATTGAAACATGCAGACTTGCTACAATTGGATTTTATTACGCATCCCCTCTTTGCTTGAAAGAACATTTTGACTCCTGATGCATTCACTTACTTGTAATTACATTTGCAATTGTGATGCTTCTTCTTGGTGAGCAGCGTTCTGCTTAAAAGTTGAGGCACAACCATAATTACAACAGATTATTAATAACAATAATAAGATTAACAATGGCTGGAAATAGTGTTAGTGCAGTCTATCAAACCCACCTGAGTAGAAAGATACAGCTCAAGGAAATCAGGCACTATGTCACGAAATAACGATTGTTGGTGGCAGAATTTTAAGTATTTTCCTGTTTTCTTCCAAATCCCTAGGAGAAAAAAAGATTCAGTTTTATCTCCAGAATATGACAAAGACAATGTATACCATTACATTCTCACAGAGTAAATTTAAACCTGTCTCATAATGAAAAACTAAAACATTGACAAAAACAACTATTGTACAGTGTCTTGCAAATGTATGAGACTGGGGTGGAGTCACCTTCCAGCAGAACAATGACCTTAACCATACTACAACATGTCATGAGGAAATATGTGGCATGTCCTTGTCAAAGCACCAAATCTCAACACAACAAAGAATCTGCCATGACTTAAAGTTTGCTGTTCCAGCTTGAAGGAGCTAGTGCAGTTTATGTTTGTTTTGGACAAAATGGATAAAAATCCTAATGGTTAAATGTGGCAACATTACGGAGACTTTTGAGTGTTCCAGCTGCATAAGTGGCTTAACAAAATAATGCATTACATTATGTTTTTTTCTCCTTCTTCTTCTTCTTTTGTGGTGGAAATAATTTACCAAGAGTCCCAATTTGAAGACTGCACTCAAGCTCTGGCCAAATAGAAGTTGTGTCTCTTTTTTCAACCATAGAGCATAAGAAAGACAAAACAATGTTACACCCCAGAGGGGGGGAAACTTACCTTCTGTGCCCAAGGTCGCTTTTATCTTATAAAAGCAGGTGAAGTCTGGATGAGTCAGTGTAGGCATGAGAATCAGTACATCTGCAAAACGGTCTTTAATATAAAAGTTAAACGATGTTCTCTACATGCAAACAACTGCCTGTTAATGAACTTATGCTGTTCTAAATAAAATTTCCATCACACTTTGCATCACAGTAACAATATTGTTGCATCGTCAAGGTTGTTGGCAAGTTGTGTAAATCATATGATTAAAGTACTTTAATTGCAGCGTGCAAAGTAGATGAGAGAGAATCCTTTTCCATGCCACTGTACCCACACAGCATAAATTAAGATTCAAGTGAATTAAAACACTCATAAGTATCTTTTATGGCTATAGTCTCTAGCTTCAAGGGCATTTAATTATTTTCATAATCCTACAATGAGGGTGCATAGCTGTTTAATGGTTGTGCTTTATATTCCTGTCATGTAAAAATGAATTTCTCTAACCTGTGTATTACATACAAAACTCAGATGACAAAAGAACAGCAAATTAGCTTTTGGTAGAAAAAAAAAATCTTGGCATACTTTTCAATTTTAAATTGTTAGAGAAAAAAGCTTAAATGATTACAAGTTGCAGTTCTGTCTTTTGATGACACCAATCGAATAGCTCTCGCATTTTTTTAAACCACAAGAAATTGTTCTCACTTAACAAAAGGACTCCAATACCTCATTTTCACCCAAATTATTAGAGAACACAGGGTATTTAGTAGATGAGAACAATGAAATTGTCATTTTCTGGCAATGAATACATTTTCAAGGGATGGCAATAAATGGTGGAGTGAGAGAAGCAGAAGGAACAAGTCTGTCAACAGGCCTACAAACGCATGGAAATGAATACCTCGAAGCATATTTTTCTCCTAAAGTAATTCATGTAGCCAAATTCTTTTGCCAAAGGCTATTTTTAAAAATATGTTTAAAAAACAGAATGGCCTTGAATGGACAGAGAATTATATACTTTCTGATATCAAATCTAGTTCATCGGGCACTAAAAGAGGACTCCAAGCTGGAGATGACAGAATGATCAAACATGCTTTTGGGATACTCAAGCTAACCCATTTGCCATTGATTTTGTCTTACACATCACCACATCACGTTGTGATAGATGAAAAGAGAAAAAAAAGAGTTTTAAGATATTTTTTGTCAAACTATTTGTGAGGCAGGAGTTTTTAACTGTGTTAGTCACGCTCGATACCGCCTTAGTTCATTGGGAGACCACAGTAGCTGGAGGCTGTATGGCGACATCATACATCAGTAGGTGGTTCCTGTCAGGATCAAGCTGTAATGGAAAAGTTACTGATCTAAAACTGCAGAAATTTTAAAGCTTATATCAGTTTTTTTTATATATATTATTAGTATTATTTATTTTATAGCAACAGTGATTGAAAATACAATATTCAACTATATTACATTAATATATTAAGGTAGTTGGTAGTGGTACAGCACATTGAGTTGCCTTAGGCATGTATGTGCCATACAAATATATTTGTCTTGTCTATGGGTAAAAGTCATTATTGCAATAAAATAAGGGAATAGGTGTAGGGGAAAAAAAGTAAAAATTGTTGAAGAAAAGTGGAAGTACCTTCTAGTAATAGTTTATTCTTGCACTGAGATGACATGAAGGGAGTTGAGGCAGATACAAATGTACGGCATTTAACTGTAATCATGCAGAATTTTTAGGTGCAAACCAACACGATTTTGCCTGCAATGAACAGCTGCAGCACTTTTCATTGAGGTGGTGCATCCATATTAATGGAAAATTTAGCACCTTTACCACCACATTTTAAACTGAAGGGTTATATGTAGGATCCTAAAAACCAACAAAAGTTATAAGAGTCCATAACTTCATGTACTCCACTTCTTCCGCCAATTCCAAATGCTTATACTGAAACACCTCAGCGTTAAGGGCATCATTAACTGCAGTGGTAAATAGTGACAGTTTCCCATAAACATATTACTTTCTTCCACCACAAAAAATCCATAATTACCTTTTGGAATCAAAGTAAGGGATATACCAGTATATTTTCAAACACGACATGTTGCTAATGACTATGTACCACATTGCAAATTAAAAAGAAATAATGGTGAAACAAATAGGAACAAAGTGTAATCTCTGAGAACACTTATTCCCACAGGGGGACTTTGAAAGGTAAAATCATCCAGATCTAGATAAGTACTTTCCATCCCAGCAGTGGCACCGTGTGACCCACTCAACTCCAATTAGATACTGAGCCTCTTGCTGGGAATCAAACCCAGCTCACCTAAGATCTTATGTTTGATGTTCATAGGCAATGCAAGTGATGTTTGTCCCCAGAGAGCCTCCACCATCTTTGCTAATTACCCCTTGTCTTCATTTTTACATTTCAGAAGGCCTACATCTCCTCAAGTGAAGCTGAAGAGGGGAAAAGTCTGCATCTTCAAGTGGGCTATTATTCACCACATTGTTCAAGTTTCTGCAGTAGCTAACAGGGAGAAAAAAAAGAGAATTTTCAAACTGACTACTGTTGTTTAATTCTTACAGTAAAAAAACGTGGACGAACTTAAAACTTTTTCCTTTTTTTTAAAATAAAGGCTTTAAGTAAATTATATGCTTTAAGTTTTATGAACAAAAATGATAAACTTTTTTGTTCTTTTTTGTAATTTAAGTTGTGTAGTGTTTCCATACACTTTTTTTAAGCATCTTCTAAATGCAAATCAAAAACAGCAATGGAAACCTGAATTTTGAATATGGCAAATATTTTGGTAGTATTTTGCAGTTCGACATAACTTAAAAATAATATCTACATTTATATAGCAGCAGGGGAGGGAAGAAGAAGTTGAACAGCAGAAAAAGCAACTAGGCAGGTTTCGGATTCACAGATTTCAGAATACTAAAAAAGGAAAGAGTACATAAATTTCAATTCAGTTTTATTCATGTTATTATTCGTATTCGTACCAAAATAAAACAAAGTAATCTCAAGACCCTTTACAGACATAATCATAATAAGCCAATAAATTGGCTTATTATGATTATGTCTGTAAAGGGTTACCTTACCTTCTCTTACCTCACCTTCTCTTACGGCTCTGGACGAAGGCAGACACTTTTCTTCTCTCTCCCTCCTCCCCACTCTGCCCTGCTACTTGACCTGTCATCTCTGAGTCTCTCTCTGCATTTCTTTCTGAAACTAAAATCTATAACTATGGATTTGATCAGTTGGTCCCTAAATGCAATCGACCAAATTTATTCGAACCGGAAAACAGGCGTAGGGGAGCCTGTTTGTCCTGGCGGAACGTTTTTGGCTGGATATGTGATGGATTCCTGGGGAGTGTGGAAAGTCATGTGCCTGTCGATCTTATCTGTCGAGGACGCTGAAGACATCTACACATTCAGATTCATGATAACTGGGTTTCTGCTGTTTGGAGTGGGCGGTTTCCTGGCATATCGCAAAATTTGGAGACTGTCGGCGGTCACTGGCAAGCTGCCGGATTTCTGTGCCGGTGTGTGTCGAGCTATGAACAATCAGACTTTGGCGTTGCAGGAGCTAAATCATAAACTGGAGGCTATTCTAGCTCAGGATGGCAAGCTGGTTGCGATTTCGGAGCTTGTACGTAAGGTGGACACCAACTTGGAGAAGTTGTCGACTCGGCTGGATGGAAATTGACCCAAAATTCGGATGATTGGAGTCGCCACTGGGACCACTGGCAGACTCAAGGCAGACGAAACAGCTCTGGCCTGAAACTAAAACAAATGCTGTTATCAAATTCGGCTCCATGTACTGGCCTTGGATGGCTGGTAATAAAGTTCTCCTGGAATGTTATGTTGACGGATGCTCAGTCCTCTCCACTCACGGGCGGCGGGTCGACTGGATTGCACTTGTGTCAGCTACTTACGCACTTTGCTGTGATGGGAGACCCCTCTCCCCCCCGCCACGTGTTTCTGATGTTGTGAATGTCTGAGTTATGTGCTTTTATGTATCGAGGAGTTTTTTTTTTTTTTTTTTTGTATCTCAACAATGGGCCCTTAGGCCCAGTGTGGAGATGCCTTTTTTTTTCTCTCCAGCCACATCTTATTCCCCCAATGTTATCTTTCCTTCTATATCTAATACATAGACGCGCCGTGAGTGGCTGCTGCCTCAGTATGCCTGATCCTGTTTGTGCTTACATGTTGTTGCTGTCTAGTCTTGGACGGGTTGTGCTGGAAACAATTTTGTTGTACCTGTGTCCTGCACTGTGTATAATGACAAATAAATCTCTTGTATTGTGATCCACATAAAAACGAATCCACATTAGTCCGATTTTTACTAAACGTTTCGCACAAGCCAATTAATTAAGAAAATAATCGTCTAGCTATGGAAAAATCATTAAGAAAAATCATTTAGAGGCACAAGGGAATTATTCACATGGCAAAAATATAGATGAACAGAAAAACATCTCCAATCGATGCCCAGAACAAATAAAGACAATCCTCAAGCAAACCTGTGCTTCTCCAAGCTGCTGCTTAGACAATATTTCTGTGGAAACAAGAGTTTTGTGTCCTTCTGCTTATCCATGCATTTTCTTCTGTTTATCCAGGGTCAGCTGCCTAAGCAGGGAAGCCCAGACTTCTCTCTCCTCGGCCACTTCTTCCAGCTCATCTGGCATGTTCCCAAGGCATTCTCACACCAGTTAAGAAACATTATCCCTCCAGCATGTCCTGGGTCTTGCCTGGGGTCTCTACCCAGTGGGACATGCCCGGAACACCTCAGCAAGGAGGTGTCCAGGAGGTACCCAAATCAGATGCCTGAGCAACCACATCTGGCTCCTTTCAATGCAGCGTATGAGCCCCTCCCTAATGACCAAACTTCTCACTCTATTTCTAAGGGAGAGCCTGGCCACCTTGTAGATGAAACTCATTATGGCCTCTTGCATTTGCAATCTTGTTCTTTTGGTCACTACCCATAGTTTGTGACTGTAGGTCCTATGTGTGTCCTACAAATTCTAATTATCACTTGCTGTAAATATATAGAGTAGGTGTATGTTTGAAAAATCCATGAGATCTCTACCAGAATCTGAAATGATTAATTCAGGCAGGCATCGAAATCGGCTGTCTGTGATTAAAACATTTTCCATGCACCATAAAAGTTTAAATGTTTACACTGTAGCAACAGTGACAGCCAAAAATTATATGTGCATTAGATAAAAAGTGTAATTAAAACCATAACCCAAAATATGATTGCTGTAATTTCCTTTAAGTGCAATATTTCCGTATGATTTTATTGAATTTCCACACAAACACTGACCTGAACATTATTTCTATTAAATGTCAGAAATGAAAGTCATTTGTTATTGCCTCACGTTCATGCTGCATGCCCTTCTCTTTATTAAAATTTCACATTTAATTTAGAGGGGAAATATAGTGAGAAATTAAAAGACAAGTGAAAAGATTTTGCATGACTGCAAGTGAAAAATATTTTAAAAACTGCCCTGAGCTTTCAATTTGTATAGTTTTTAAGTCACATCTGGTTCACATCATGTCTTTTTGAAGACCCAACAGCAAACTACAATTACAATAAAATTATTTCTATTTCTGTTCAATGGTTGTTTTAAAATTAGTACAGCAAACTTTTTTTTATTTGCATACAATAGTATTGCCTATTATCACTGCTTCATACACAAGGTTCAGGGTTTTAATTTGTTTTTATAGTTTATTTTTTTTATGTTTTTTTGCTTTTTTATAGACTACAGAAAAAAACAGCAGTCATTATAAAAAGGCAAATATTGGCCAACAAAGCCAAAAATAAAATAGCTATTGTCATGACAAAATAACCTCCTGTTATATGTAAGTTTATAACACTATCATTAACAGATCTTCAGAACCATGTAGAATTCCATCACCAGCTAAATGAATTTAACTACAAATATAGAAAATAACTACAGAGTTAGAATTTGACCAAAAAGTCCCTCTGATTAAATTACCTTGAGCTTCTCTGTTTTTCTATTTTTTCCTATATTCTCATGCTGTCCAATAATGGCTTCAAACTAAATTTGATACATGTGCAAATGTTCCTTTTTTATACACAAATGTTTCCACCAATGTGAGATCATCACAGGGTGGATGTGCTCTGCTTACCATGTTCAGTGAACTGAAGTGTTTGAAACAGGATGGCTTTCTTATGAAAATGTTCTCTCATCTCTGTTAAGAGAATTAATTTTACTAATGAGCCTGTGGCTGAGTTATAATTGATAACTGCCAAAGACCAGGTGTCTTGCTGAATTTGAATTTCAAAACTACGCTGGATAGATGTTTGTTTAAAGCGTGTATTCAAATGCTGAGTGTGTCAAGATGACGGACCAGCTTTGGCACCAGCTGCCTGGTACCACAAAACCCCTGATTATAGGACCGGGGGCGGCATGTCAGCTTGAAATACTACACCCTGGGTTAGCATGTTTTGAGGCCAGCAGCTCCAGTAAGAGCCCCAGCTGGATCATGACTTTGCTCTGCGATGAGGAATAGATGAGCAAAAGACTGCAAAAGAAGCAATCCTGGGAAAGGGCATCTGCAAGGCCAATAAATAATGGGCTGTGTAAGAAGCTGTGCTGATGGCTAGCTGTATTTACTCTCAGCTCGTCTTGACAGCTTAGTGAATGTGGTGTTTTTCTTCTTTTTAAATTCTCTTGCCTGCAGAGGGACAATTAAAAAAAGCCCATGCTCGGTTCTAGAATCAGTGAATGATAATGGAATACTGATGAGAGGTGATGCCCAGAGTTTCACTGCTGAGTCTTGCATTGATTTGTTTCTGCTGTTTTCTTTCTCCGGTGGATGAAAAAGCCTCCACCAGCTGAAAGACTGATAGAAAAAGTAATAAATTTGGTTCAGACTGATGAGTTGGTGAGTGAAAAATGAATAAAAAATAAATAAAATAGAGGATAAAGTTCTGACTGATGCAGTTTTGGACAGGAAATAGAATATGTTAGACATTATGAAAGTTCATATATTTCACTTTAGGTTTTGCACAGATAAGGATGTTTATTCACCACCAAGCTTTTTACAGACAGACCAAAACTTCAAGCTCAAAACTTTATCAAATGTAAATCCAGATTACTTTTATTGTCAAATCTTAGTTGAATCGGGTAAATATTGTGCCAATGCCAGTTCTGAGATTGCTTTGTCCTACCAGTAAACTACACCCAACACCCATGTTAAGTTTTCAGACATTTAGTCATCTTAGCAGTCAGTTTCTTGGGACGGAGCAACATAATTTCACTTCAGAGTATTCCATTTCAATTTCATCTGTCACCATTTTCCATCTTATGAAACAGTGACAAAATACATGTAAGAACATGATTCTGTATTAATACATATACCATGTGTGACTGATAGAAACGTACCTAGCGAAGCAAACTACAGGTGGAGTTTGCGGCGCAAAAAGGAAACGCGGCGCACTTCAGCTTTCAGATTTATAAAAGTGTGCGCATGCACGTCCTACGCCTGTTTCGGTTTATAAATCAGAATCAACTCTAAAGCGGGCGTACGTGAGGGAACGCCTTCCCACGCCCACATGGTGGCTATAAATGCTGATCATACATGTCATGGCTCGGGAGCGAAGAAGTGGAATTTTTCAGGGTGTGAGACAGAGATTCTGATAGACCATGTTGACAAACGTAAAAATGTTTATTTAGTGGGCACGGCATGGGCATTACTTGTGTCAGAAAGGCAGAATAATGGCAGCCAGTAGCAGATACTGTCATTGCAGTGTCAGAAGGTAAGAAATGCCAGAGGTATCGGAACTTGCGGCTGGATATTTTAGTCAGTAGAGCATCCGTCTACCATGCAGAAGATTGAAATTCGAATCCCACAGGGGTGAACAGCAACACCCTCCCCCTGGGGCCTTAGGCAAGACTCTACAGCCTACAGTATATTGTTTTAGAGAAAAGCGTCTGCCAAATGACAGTAATGATGCTGGTAATGTAGTCATTTGTTTTAATGTATGAAATAAATATGTACAGACACATCTGCTCTGATTGGAAGCAGTTTATTTAGTGTTAAATAATATTTCTTTATAGTTCCTGGGTGCTGCAGCTGTGAGTGGAGAGGGTGAGGCCAGAGACTCCACCCAGCACCACAGCAGACTCGGTTTCAGAGGAAGTCCTGCAGGTGCAGAGGGACATGTTTGCTGCTATTAACAATGCGGCCAAGGAGTTGCGGTAAACGGAGACTGTCTTGACGGAAATTGGGACAACAATTACAAAAGGATTGTGTAAGAATAAATAAATAAATAAATAAATAAAGGAAATCCACCTCTTGAGTGTTTCAGAAGCATTGCATCACTTCAGTCTGTCCCACTCTGCTGGATCTCAGAATAAATAACCAAAGCTTACTTTTCGTATTTTCTTTTACTAACTGGTAAATGTTGGCAGCAGACTCTCCACCTCATCATTTCCTTGATTTTATTCTGTACCATTGGTGTCGCAGTTTCCTGTTTTTCTAGATTTTGTGCGTATGCCAGGGTCAGACTTGCCCTGGAGGTAGGGACATTCTCCCACCAATTTTGGTTTTTCTAAATCTCAAATGTTGACTACAAATGGTGTATGCCGTTTTTGTACCTATGCCAGCTTGATAAATGAGGCCCTGGTCAGGAGAGCTTCATCCTACTCTTCAAAATGGATATCAAACCTTCAGAACTGTTTAAGTTGACTTTTTCAACTGGGAACTCAGAAATGTCGATGTATGAAGTCCAAGTGAAAGGCATTTTGATCAGAGACTGTTCATGTTTACATTAGTTTAGTTCATCTGTTGACCCTGAAGTGTCACAGCAATACAAAAGCCCCAACACGAATACAAAAACCACAACACACAACACAAAAGCTGCGACAGAAGTCTCACCACTTTTTTTTTCTCTGAATTTATACTGCACAAAGTGGGCAACAGCAAAAGTTACACCACAGGAAGTAATTGGCGAGAGAAGTTACCGGATCCGCTCCTTTACCATCAGCCAGGCGATGACTCGGGGAGAAGTGATGACATGTGGCAGAGGAGGAGTTTGCTATTTAAATGGAGAGGAAAGTGTTTGCTGGTGGAAAGAGGCTTTACTAAAACAAAAGAGGCATATATCTTTCAAGTCGAAACTGATCCTAAAAATAATATAAACCTAATAATAAAGCCATAATTTTGTACACATTTCTTTCAGGTTGTATTCTGCAAAGTAACGTTGTCCACTGTAGGTCTCTTAACATATAAGGTCAGTTAATTGAATTGGAACAGAACTTTGCTGCCTGGAGCAGCTGAAAAGAATCTTAAAATTAGCAGAACTTGGAGGTCAAAAATCAACATTATTTACCAGGTTGGAACATTTGACAAAACTGACTGATTTGTGTGTTCCAAATTTGTTCTGTATGTCTTTAAAATGGGTAGTCTCGCCAAACAATCCCAGTTTAAATGGAGTCAAAACTTTGCCGACTCGATAAATGGTCTAGACCCACTACCTCTCTTTATTTACACATCACAGTTGACAACATTTATAATAGCACATACCAAAAATAATAAAACATTATTTATCATTAAAGTTTAACTCACATCTCAAGCTTATTCCAAAAATATCTTGCTTTTCATCCATTACATGTGGTGAAAATCCCACCCCCCTAAAAAGAGCTTTTGTATTTTTGTTAATTGTGTCGTTTTGTTGCTTTTGTATTGCTGTGACACTTCCGGGTCACTGTAGTTCAGATTTAGTCAATACATAAATAATAATCTGCCAGGCATTTCTTAAACTTTGATCAGACTTAACCATTTTCCATCCATCCATTATTTATTCCGCTTCATCCAATGAAGGGTGCGTGGCAGCTGGAGCCTAACCCAGCATTTAGCAGGTGAGAGGCAGGGTACACCTGGACAGGTCACCAGGGCTGAATTAACCATTTTAACAAAGTTAATTATCATGCAGTGCCAGTCAAAAGTTTAGATACACTTTCCCATTAGATCAAATGGGAAAGTGTGTCCAGACTATGGACTGGTACTGTAGTTAGTCAGAACATCTTGCAACCCCAGACCATCAGCAAATAATGAATCATAGGTTTTTTTTAGGAGCTACAGTCTAAAATACTGGCACTATTTTTCAATTAACAAAGAGAAAATCTTAATGTTCTTTGTACTCGTTTAGTTAAAAGATTAATAAGGAATGGAGAACTTAGGATCAAAAAGATTAGTTTAGAAAACTTGGAGCTTCTGGAATAGAGGCATTTACGGACCGGACAAAACAAAAAACCCAACCACATTAACATGCCAGAGATTACAGTATTTCCACCAGTATATACAGTAATATATTCTAAAAAGGAGGAAATTAGCCAAAGCAACAGGTAACAACAAGAAATTTGGTGACAAAATTCACTGAAGAGAAATACAGCTGAATATTCTGCAGTAATAAACTGCTGTGTTTCTGCAATGAAAGCATTTAAACTTGAAAGTCTGATTTGAATGGGTTTGCAATTCATTTATTATTCACAGTAATTAAAATCTGCTTAAAATGTCTATTTCCCCTCAACCTGACCCATATTGAGAAATAAAGTTGCATTTACACCACAACAGAAATAATTTCATTATGAAATAAGGCCATTTATACAACAACTGGCAATTAAATGGAAGGAAAACAAGTCTGGATAAAATGCAAGGTCGTACTTGAGTATCAAGAGGTGTAAAATTTGCACAGTCTCTAAGGTGCGTTAACTTTGCAAACTTTCCATTGCTGAACTATAGATGAACTACAGCTCTGCACTGAAACCCGAGTGAACTGGATAATAAAATAATACTTACTTTCTGCTCTCATCTATTTTGAGACAGACTTTAATAATATTTCTCCCATGCAAGCTTGTAATGTTGGCCGTCATATCAGTTATACTGTAAAAAGGTTTGAGGTCGTTTTAATGGGAACAACTGCTGCACATAGATCTGGAGGCAAAGAATCTTAAACATGCCAAGATTTTATCTCAGCTGTCAACAAACTGGAGTTAGGCCAGGTGGATTTAATAGTCATAACTGCCACTGACAATAAGACTTTGCACTGAAGCATATAGGGGGGGGAAAAAAATAATTTCAGGCTGGTTTATGAGGAGCGTGCCTGCTCCTGAACAATAGAAAGAGTAAAGCTAGGATCAGACAACAAGAGTTTTTCAATTCTTTCTTGCAAAGGGCATCATAGCCCGGCTAATGTTCAGCATAACTCTTTATTACGAACACCTGAAGGTGAAATTCTGTCAACAGCTCCAAGGTTAAGAATTAACACTGATGAAACTGTTAAGAAGTGCAACAAGTCACCATGTTTCCATCACAAGGCCAGAGTCGGAGCTGAAATAATTGCTGTATTTACTTCCACCACGTTAAAAAATAAATGGCAGAGCAAATAACAGCTTCATTACACTGAGTCAGTTACACTGATATTATTGAAATTATTTGTAGCTCAGCAACGAGAAGTAGTTTAACAGTTACACGACTTAAAATTACCCTTACATGTACTAAGTGTCAGAAAGTCCTTGAAATTTACATCATAATTTCCCAGAGGCAAAATTTTAAATAGCTCATTTTGTTAAAACTGTTAAAAGTAAGAGATTTAATATGCTGTGTCACTCACTTAAACGATGAATAACACATTTGCAGTCATAGGAACATGTTGAGCCACTCTTCATATCTTTTCATATTACCAGAAAAACATGAAAAAGGTACAGTGAGTTATTGTAGGATATATATATATATATATATATATATTGTTAGATTTTCTACTGTTCATAAAGTTGTTACTTAACCTGTATTTAACTACATTAGGTGCCACAGGTTATGTCTGAGCTTTTATTTTAAATCATTCAGGTTTCTGAAGCTTTTTTCACACATTCACGAGTAGAAATAATAGTAGTGTAGAAATAGAAATAATAACAATATCAATCTAAAAAGAATAATTGAAATAAAGAAACCAGATAAGTAGATAAAAATAAAATAAATAAATGTGGAAATAGACTCAACCAGCCAAGGGGCATTGTAGGCAGGCTCGAGTGGGAAGTTGGGATGTATGCCAGGGCACCCCCCCCGCCCCACCCCCCTTGCTGACCTGAATGCCCCTTTCTTTCAGTTTACATCCCCACTATAATGGTTACATACACATCCATGCTGTACATATACTACACTACTAAACACAATAAGGAGCCTCTTCTGCCATTCTGAATGTGTTGTAAAGTAAACTGTAACCCAGACTGTACTTTTTTGGCCTCCTAGGTCCTCTGGATAACCATCTCCCTGCAACTTTTTCTGCACATTTCCAGCCAGGAAAGCACATCTCCAGCAAAAAGCTTATCATAGTGATGAAGTTGTGGAAACAGAAACTACAGAAAAAAAAAGGACCTAATTCCTCAAGCTGCTGCTGCAGTTTAGAAAATCTGCATTCAATATTAATGATCTGAATTTGTGGAAAACGCATTGAAAAAATCAATTTCTTGATCACCCTTAAAGGTGACAAATCTTATCCCACTTCCTGCTGTCATTTTATTTAGCATTTTTACTTGTAATTCATATCTAGTATCGCTTCAATGTAAATGTTTACCCGTACTTATCAGCATATGTTTTGTTATCTTTACATTTCGCTTCTATAATGTGTATAGCAATGTCTTTGCCATCTGGTTTAATATTTTTGTACTGGGATTTATTTGATCCTCAGTATAATCTTAAAAGAAAGCTGACTCCCAATGATTTATGCTGAAATTAAATAAATGCATGGAAAGAACAGTTTACACAACAGCTGCATATAACCACATTCATTCTTCAACACAGACTGAATCTTCTTAGAAAAGCTTTTAGTCATTTATTTAAGTAGTCTACAGGAATACTTCTTCAGGCTTCTTTAAAAACATTTCAAAACTCTGCTTTGGCCATGAACTCCTCTGTGTGCCAAAGTATTTAGGAGTTGAGTGTGAGGCCATAAAACCAACAACTTAATGCAATACTACATACATTTCTGACCTGAAAGCTGCGTTCCCAACTCCTAATATGAGAGACTCCTAATTATGTACATTCCTGCTGGGGCCCTCATCCTGCAGCGTCTTAGGGCTTGGAAACCACATCTGCATGCTAGCAACTGGATATCAAGATATTGACTGTTTTGAATATGCACTATGGCTGATTCAGAAAAGACACCCAAGAGGACATTATCAGGGAAGAGAGGAAAAGTGACAAGAGATAAGAAAAGAGTCAACATCAAACTGACTTTTATTAACTGGAGAACTAAAAAAAGACACAGAATTAGTCTTAGTTATGGGTACCAAAGTGTGAAAACATGTCAAAGTTCAGAACTGCCACTTAAAGAGTTACCCTAATGAGGTCATGCAACAAGTACAGAATCTCAAGCACAGCAGCAAATCTACAACAGCATTGGTCAAATAGAAAAGATTCCTGGTGTTGCACAAACCTTACTGACATACTGTGGTGACCTTTTGATATTAGATAATGGACTAAATTACCACCACAAACTGAGAAATGAATAATGTACAGAAAATGTTAACCTCAAGTCTGCTGCTAAATGTGGTTTTAGAAATTACAGTTTTTTGCACACTGCTTTTGCCTTTTCTCTTTATTTGTTGATGACAGTGTAATATGCCTGCTCTTTGTCTGAGCTTGTATTCAGGGAAAATAGGTGAAAAATAGCCTTTTTGGGCTAATTCTGGCAGATTTACAGCAATGTTTATCAATGTGCGCTGAACATGTTGTTTAATTGTTAAAAAAATTTAATTACTGAAAGGACCCAAACTCATAATTACTACATCTATTCTTTTTATCTTATCTTTTTTTATATATTTTCTAATGTCACAATATGTAAATCATACAGCTGAAACAAGGAATATTATTTAATTCACAAATTAGCTATAAATGTGGAGTCACGCTGAAATCCTTCAAGGGAAACAGTAAAGACAAACAGGGTTAAAAACCATCCTGATAGTAACTGGGACTTCTCTTCCAGCTTGTTTTTTTTTTGCATCTGATTTCTCATTGGTATTTGCCAGCAAACTCTCAGAACTTTGTGAGCCTTGGACTGCTTCACTCAGCATGAGCCCAGACAGAATGGGATCATCAAAAATCAAATGAAATCATTGGTGGATTTCAGCTGCTCAGGATTTATTATAAACCATTCTCTAATTAGGCAATTTCACAAGAAAATCCGTGGACCAGACCTGATGGGTTGGGTTGAGCTTAGAAAACTTTCCACATGACCTCAACTTCTATTTATTAAAGCCAATCCACCAGGAGAGCTGTCCTAATTTGGTCATTCAGCAGAGATCTCTATTGTTGTTTTTAATGATATGCTTCTCATCTAATCTACACAATAGCACAAGAGTGTTGTGCTGATTACGGTTGACCCTAAAAGTAATTGGCAGGCTGCTTGCCAAAGCAGGGAATTAATCTAATGTTTGGGAGCAACGATGAATCAAAAGCATTCAAAGAAGATGAATCACAAGAGGCCCAACAAACAAATGACAGTGACTGTAATTATCAAAAGGACTTTGTTTTGCAGCCTCACATAAGAAAAGCAACTGAGTGTAAGACAACAAACCCTCATCCAGACTCGGGATGCAGTCTCAGCAGACTGCTGGGCTTATTGTGTAAGTCGATACCCAGCAATTACTTTTCTGCGTCAGCCTCGGTCAACACTCCAAGCGAGGCTGCAGATTACAGGAGTCTGCTGAGAGGTGCAAGTTCATAGGGTTGCTGGTTCATCCAGAATTGTTGACATGTAATGCTCTCACCAGCAGTGAGAACTCTGTCTAATCAGTGGATCCTTGAGCAAGGCAGTCATTACACTGGGACTGCTCAGCTGGGAACTCAACATAAAGAATATTCTGCTACTCCTAAAACCCGTTTTCACCTGTGTTTAGAGTATAAGGAATTTCAGGGACAATATTATCTGAAATTAGAATTTTGTCTTTAATGTGATCCAAAAGCTAACAAGCTTAAATTACTTGTTGTTTTAACATCATTTGTAGAATTCAGAGAGGCATGTGTGCAACATCACAACCTGCCCCATAAGGCACGTATGTTGAGATAATTGGCTGTTGAAGCCAGGTTAGTATATTTTATTTAAAGAAACCCTACAGCACTTCGGCAGATTTCCTCAGTGATGCAACCCTTCATGATGGCTAATTCTGCATCCATCTTGCATCCTACCTCTCCTCTGAGCCCTCTCCAGCCAGTAAAAACCAGCCTGATCCCTTTCTCTCCTTCTTTTCCTCTTGTTCTCTAGCATTCCTTTGATGAATCGGCCACGGTGCTCATTCAAAACAGTCAGTGTGTTGCTATCCAGCTGCTGGCATTTGATGCGCTGCGTAAAGCAAAACTCAGCTGTAAAGTGATGAAAGCAAAAGTTGTAAAGCCCAGTTTCTTAGTTTCTTAGACTTGGGACCATGCTGTGCAACAACATCTCCAGGAACGTAAATAAGGAATAATACTGTGCCATTAAATGATTCGAAAATGCAATGTTTTCAGGTCGGAAAGTTACACAGTGCTACTCAGACTGCACTGCACTTTAGGACAATATGCTGCAATATGTGGAACACTTCCATGCCAGTCACTTTAAACACTTTAAATACTTGATTTGATTTGCACCGTACTTGTCATTCCATTTTATTCCTTATATATATATATATATATATATATATATATATATATATATATATATATATATATATCTAGAGATATATATTGTCTTTTGCCTTTCCATACTTTTTATCTTTGTGTATTACAGTGTGCCTTTTAAGCCTAGAACTTCTGAAACAAAATTTTGTTGTGCCTTGCACAATGACAATAAAGATTCTTGATTCTTGATCCTTGATTAATAAAGTGAAAATGGTCAAAATGCACAATGTAATAGTAACTGTGACATATGAAAAATCAGTGGGTCAGTGATGTAGGATGTGCACAGGAATAAAATCAGCAAGTGTTGTGTGGTGTAAATAAAAACAAAAACAAATAAAAAGCATTACCACAGGGGTGACTGCTGAATGGGAAAAAAAAATAATGTTAATAGTAGCAATTTTTTCTTGGTCCCTTTGTGAGTCCTCTCCATCACGAACTGGTTGAGGCAGATGGCCACCCTCCCAGAACTTGGTTTAGGTTTTGCCTTCCAGTTAAACGGGAGCTTTTTTTTTTTCCACTTTCAACTGCCGCCACACGCATGTTTAGGATGGGGGATTGAATCAAATTTTTTTTAATGAACACTGTTATTATAAATTGTACTAACATGGGTTTGTTTTAATTACACCAACATACACTGGCTTGAATTGATTATGTCTATCAAGTGCCATGAGATGACGTTGTTGTGAAGTGGCACAATAAGCTGAGTTTAAATGAAAAAATAAAGACTTGGAACACAAGGTCCAGGTGTTCAAAACAAATAGCTGACAACACACACCCACAAAATACTTGTAGAAATCAAACCAACTATATAATAAGTAATAACACTTTTTATAAGTAATAAAAAGTGTGTTCATCACATCAAGATTAGAATAATCTCGTCAAGATGAGGGTTTGATGGGAGGTGTGAATAAATGTAAGTGGGAGTTGGAACATAGTTCACCTTTTTCTTCTCTGAAATAGTTTTTATTCAATGATTTATTTTAAAAGCAGGGGTCATTTTAATGAATTGGTATCAGTACATGCAAAAAGGTTCAATAACAGAAACCATATGAATCACAGCAAAACTTTTTTTTCCCACCACAAATTTTATACAAGAAATAAATGTACCTAAATTATTAAGAAGTTCATCTTAGATCATTCCTGATCTTAGAAACAGTAAAGCACCAGTCTTCAAAGACAACTGAGTTATAACTTTACAAGACTGGGAAAATATTTCATTTGACTTCTCTGTGTCCAGTTTCCATATTTCATTTCTTTCTTTTATTTTATTTTTTTTTAAAGTGAATTAAAGGATCGGTTTCACAGATAAAACTGAAAGGGATATGTTTTTACCTTTTTCAAACATTGAAGATGGAGACCCTGTTCCCATTAGTGATTCCAAAGGAGCTATGAAGGCTGGGACATTCCTCTCTATTTCCAAGAAGAAACATGGTTAGTACTAGTTTACATGACAGAGCTATGTGACAAAGTAAAAGTAATTCTTTATTCCTTAGGCTTAGACTTACACTTAACTTCATTAATCCCTTGGGATGACTCCCTCGTGAAATTCAAAATTCCAGCAGCATAATATAAAAAGCAGGTAAATAACCACACAAAAATACCAAAAAGTGTAAAAAGAGCAACAAACAGATAAATAAAATAAAGATAAATAAAGGCAAAAGAGCCAGATATGGCTTGTATAGAATATGACTTGAAATTATTACACTACGGATGAAAATGAGGTTATGGCACCAGGGAAAGTGTCCATCTCTGTGTGTGCATGTATCGCACAAGTAGATGTAAATGGCTACCCCCCTTTTTAACTGTTCTCTATGTTCTATGTCCTCCTCTCTGTCCTCTTCCCCCATGTTTATTTCTTTATTTGTGTATGTCTTGCTCATCTTTCTATTAAAGATTACTTCATTTTAAGTTTTATTTCCTATTAGTAACTTGTATGTCATCCACTTTGCTTTATCACCAACAAGCAGAGATGAATTGAAACAGAGGAAAAACAAAACTAAAGAAGAGCTCTTGTTGGCTTATTAGTTCTATGAGCCGAGTAATGTAGGGGACAACCGAATCTTCAGTAACTCCTGCTCATCACTGCTGAGAACTCAGTGGTTGGACTTTATGTGACAAACCATGTGGCCAAACACGAGACAGACTACAATTATACCATCAAGGGAGGGAGGCACTTAGAAAACAGCAAGTGTAGTAGAACAGGGCAGTTTCACAAAGTGTCAGAGAGAAACATAGAACTGGATTTAACTGCAAGCTTGTTGGGAATTTTTATTTATTTATTTTTTTAACAACAAAAAAGTATAGAAATTACACTTTTAATAAAAACACTGATTAAAACACTATATATATATATATTTATATATATTAAGCCTGGGCATCTAATTAACACTGTTATATTTTTTATCACACATTAACACAGTTTTTTTTTTTTTTTTTTTTTTCAACGTTCTTGCTCACTGGCTTTGAACACAGAGAGACCACATGCAGAGGTTTGCAGTTCATGTCTCGTCCTCCATGTCTTGTCCTGCTGCAGCAATACGTCTGATGTATTATTTATTAAAATGAAATGACGTTGTCTGACATTTAAGAAAGAAGAAAACAACTAACATGTCTCTTTGTCCATCAAAACCCATGCAAATAGACAGAACAACAGAGAAATGCACATATATATATATGACTTTTTTTTTCTTTTTAACTAAATGTTAAAAGACAGCAAAGGTATGACATTTTATGACTAAGTGTATATATATATATATATATATATATATATATACAAGGTGGTGCTTAAAGGTTTATGGGATTTCATGAGTTGGTGCAGAGCTGTCCCTCATCAAAGCTGAGATGGTTGAAAAACACCTCAAATTAGAGGATGTTGGGCAAACATTTGAAAGGGAATCAGGAGGAGGGGACAGATAGGAAAAGGCGGGAGAAGAAGGGGAGTGAGGATGCAAGCCAGTGCTTTCATGTCTCTCCAGTCCCCTGTATCACATAGGGGCTTTTCAGAAATCTGCTGCCTGTGATTCTTTATAAAGCTCTGAATTGGCCCTATTGGTGGGATTTGTTTGCACAAAAGGGAGACATTTGGACTGGGATTATCACAAGGCAAGACCTCCATGTCTTGTAAGTACAGCAGCCTGCCAGAGATGCTTCTTTACCCAAAATTGTGCAACTCTGTACAGAAAGTGTACACAGGGTTATTTTGTAGCATTGAAAGAGTTTAGAGGACCACGTTAAATACTTACGATGCACCTAAAATGCAGATGGGAACAGCTTTGATTGAACAGATCAAAATGTATTTTATTGCAACAGGTTGATGTCATTTCCTGTTAGCAATGTTTGCCACTCACAGGTACACGACAACGAAATGCAGTTTCACATCTAACCAGAAGTGCAAAAGCAGCAAGTGCAGATATAATAAATTAAATATGTACACGGTATGTTATGAGAATATTTTACAGTGATTTACAGAAGCAGCAAAAGCAGCAAGTGCAGATATAATAAATTAACCCTTTGATGCATAGTGTCCATTACAGAGGACACATGCTTAAAGGCTGTTTTTAAATGTATGCATGGGTGTGGATCGTACATTAGCATCTTCATTGGACAATAGTGACTCACCAACATCTGCCACGTATATTATATTAATATGAAAAGATATTATTTTAAAAATATTTCATAGATCAAATAGAAAAATCAATACACTGAGTAAAAGTTAAAATAAGATTAAACAACAGAAATACATCTATGTGCATGTCTGTAGAAGTACAACATTTAATTTTAAAAAATGTGGTACTGTTTTGTAATAATTCGTGCACCACAGGGTTAATATATAGGGGGGTGAAAGGTGTGCAGTGAAGTGGTGGGTCGGGGTCAGTAAGAACAAAGTTCTGGGGAAGAAGCTATTCCTCAGTCTGCAGGTCCTTGTCCGGAAGCTCCTGAAGCGCTTGCCCGAGGGCAGGAGGGAAAACAGTCTATGGGCAGGGTGGGAGAAGTCCTTCAGAATGCTGCAAGCTCGGTTCAGACAGTGTTTCTTCTGGATGTCCTCGATGGCTGGAAGTGGAATATTGCACACCTATTGAAGTTAGCTTCTTATTCACTTACAGAGATGAGTAGAAAGGGTATTTTTTACCACCAACCTTAGGCCAGCTTCACAGTTAACAAAAACACTGCTTGAACTGTCCACTCTAAACTATCACAATCAATTTAAAAATAGTTTGATTTGCAAAAACTTTATTCTATTTGTCAAAGTCCCAAAAACATGGAGTATGACTAGTGTAAATATTATTGACTCTTCAAAAAAAGGCACTGCATTTCTTTATAATCTTCCAAATGGTTAAGAGGAGGTAGTGATCTCAGTTTAAGGAAGACTGAGTGGTTCATATTAGAAACAGGAAATTTCATCATCCTATTACTAAAAAACTGATGCAGCATCACACATTTGTTTGCTTCACTTAATCGCCCCTAGTTCAGCAGTATTTGTTGTACTGATTTTAGAACTGAGACCAAATAAAACATTTATAAGTCACTCTCACCTTTAAAGTTAAATATCTTTGCCTTTTTGTAGTATGACAATTTAGTTGTGCAAATAATATTTGCTGAAGTTTATTTTAAATGATGGAAGTCAGCTTTGAGTATAAATTCTTAAAATGATTTATAAAAGAAATGTACTAGTGTAAGCACAGCTTTATAAATTGGGCAAAAAGTCACTTTATGCATATTTTTATCTTTGTGTAGGCACAGTGCTATGCTTCTCAGGCCAGGAATACTAAAAAGTCCATTAATTTAATATGTATGTTAGCATGTTTTATCCTGTTCAGATAGATTGCTAGCTTATTGAATAGTACTATAAACTAACCATCTCTTACATTTTTATTAAACTAAAGTTAAGCTGTGTATATCTTCCACTGGTTATCTAGTGGGGGGAGAGTGTTGGCCTGGAACTAGTTAGTTTTATTATCAGTCTTTCATGAAATGTGGATATCAATCAACCATATACAGTACGACCCATTGTAAGTTTCTCGGCATATGGGATTTATATATATATATATATATATATATATATATATATATATATACGTGTGTGTGTGTGTGTGTGTGTGTAATCATCCAGAGAGATTTTCAGTGATGCTGCAGATACTGAATCATACTGATAAAATCTGCTAAAGACTGTTGCAGCAATGTCTGTTTTGTATGCTTCTATGTGCAAAAACAGCTTTTTCTATTTTTAAGCTTATTTAATGTCATGTGTATTGTATGAAAAAAAAAACAACAAAAAACAGAAGGGCCTTGTAGCAACAGAAGAGAAAAAGATTTGGTTAGTAAGCAGCCGCTCTTCAGTTCATGAATGAAAAGAATTACATTCAGTACGAGCTTCATAACAGCATTGTTGAAATGGCCATTTTGTACATTTTATGACGAGGCTTGCTAAGTCCTTTTCAGGGACCGCAGATTATTTTTGTTTTCCTCTTAAGCTGATAGAATTGCTTTCAGTGTTCCTCTCCAGTTGTTCATCTTACCTTCTAAGATGGGGGCAGCTGTAGCTCAGGCGGAAGAGCAGTCGTCTTTCAACCGGAAGGTAGGCGGATTGATTCCAGTCTTCCACTGACTACATACCGAAGTGTCCTTGGGCAAGACACTTAGCCCCACGTTGCCTCCCAATGTGCCTATCAGGGTGTGAATGGGTGAATGTGATAAGTAGTGTAAAGCGCTTTGAGTGGTCAAACTGGCTGGAAAAGCGCTATATAAGTACAAGTCCATTTACCATTCTAATGTTTTCTACTCTAGAATTAATTCAGTTGTTGTACCATTTCTTTGTTGCCAAATGACAGTGTCAACGTCATCTTTTGCAGTTCTTTAAATCGCCTGCTGCCTATCGTGAAGTGTGGAGCATACAGAAAACAAGTAGGAAAGGCAATAATTAAAAGAAATGCAAAAGAAAAACAAGAAAACAAACAAAAAAAGAAACATTCATTAACTTGAAGCAGCAGCACAGAATCATCATTGTTTCTCCGCTGAACACAAAAATGATGCAGCTGCTTATTTAGTTCCAGAAATATCAATTCAGTAAATAAATGAAGGCAGATTAATCCTGAGATCATTTCAGATTTCCCCTCAGAGATGAAACAACATCACATCTCTTTGTGGAGTACGTATTCATTCTCTTTGTGTGTATTGTAGATCAAACTCTGCATCAGGCATCTGTTTCTCAGAGATCTTCACCCTGACAAAGAAAGCTACAAACAAATAAATAGAGAAAATACACAGCAGGGAGAAAAAGTAAGGGGAAATAAATACGGCTGCTTTTAAGGTACAGCTGCATCTCATCTGCAGAGCTTGAACCCAGAAGTCTTCCCGCTGCCCCTTCCTTTCTAATGCTTCAACTCATCTCATCACACTTTTCTGGCTGTTCCAGTTTTGAGCACTGCTATTGTGCACGTAATGGCCTCAGACACACAAAAACAGATTTAAAAAACACATAAGAGGAGGGATAGAGAAAGAAAAAGGCTGCAGAGGTTGGCACTGAGTATTTCTGTTAAGCTTCTTTACAGCATGCCCCACAGATGTACAAGAGGAGCTGCAGTTACCATAGACTAAAGACACGGCGAGCATGTTTGTCTCATTAAAAACGCTACTCAGTGTGGTGACTACCAACAAACAGACAATAGGGATAATAAGCCCTGTAGCCCTTCAAATATGGAAATGAAGGGGATACATGTGAATTTATACTTGGGAAAAAAAAAAAAAAAAAAAAAAAAAAATGATCCAGCATCACTAAATATAACTAGCCATTAAAATTGAATGTGCAATAAGGAAGATAATTCTGGTTTAGGTTATAGCTGTGTAAAGTTGTTACTCTCTAGATAATTAATGTATGCAGTCTACATTAAGCACAACATGAATGTGCCTGAACCCAGCAGGTAAAAGAAAAGCAATCTTTTTAATAATCAGTTTTTACTGATTTGCAAATGTTTCAAACTAAAAATATAATTTAAGGAAAGAGATGAGAGAAAGACTTTCAGTCCCTTAATATCCCCAAATAAAATCTTAATCTTAAGGCCTCAAGAGTAGTTTATTGTTCAGATGGTGCATATTTTTTTTTTTTTTTTCTGATTTGTATTGGCAGTTATTTCGTAGAGTTGGACTAACTGCATGTTCACATGCAAACATGTAAAAATTCCTGTTAACATGGTTACCACCAGCACAGTCTTGGTTGTTGCCATGTAAACAAAAAAGTTAACGCCATATATTGCAACATAAGCCACACAGATGGTAGCACACAAATTGACACTGTGAACCTTAAAAAGCTGGTTATCCTGTCCAGGAGTCGGATTATCTGAAACTCTTCACCCTGGAAGGTATTTTCTGGGAGTTTGTTTTCACAACATTTGCATGTGGTTGAAAGGTGCAAACACAGAGCAGAGTCTATGAAACATGTGGACAAGGACTATAAAACACTGATGTAATGAAGTTTGTTGTTGTAAATTTTCTTAATGCCAACCATGATTTCAATGAACAGCACTACTAAAGAAATATATTCTTAGTTTTAGGCAAGCTCTATTAACGCTAACTAATTATATTCAAAACCAGGTTTTCTTGCTAAATAGAAGGATTATTCAAATGTAAGTCTCATCTGAAGCTGGGCATTTAAGCTGGGATTAATGATAGCTGTTTTATGTTAACCTCATTTTCAAAGAATATCCTTAATCAAGCTTCTTCCAAATCTGGCCCTTCAGGTCCACTGCCCTGCAGGTTTTAAAGATTTCTCTATTCTTGGGTTCTTGTCACACCTAATAGTCTGTAAGAGTTGGGATTTGTGACACTGATCTGGTCCGAGTTTGCTTTCACACTGCACTAAACAAACTGCATTTTCATCCTGTCGCGCCACTGCAACAAGTAGGCAGCTTCGGTTTCTGTCATGAGTTGCAGCCAGCCTTTGACTTGGAAGCAGACTTCCTACTTTAAGCAAAAAGAGATTTATGTTTTTAGGGGGACTGGAATTTGCTTATTTTATTCCCATCAGGGTTCGGTTGGACACCCACACCTCCCCAAATGGACCAGATTTTCAAAGACAACAAACAAGCGTTCCATTAAAAAAAGGCTAGATTTAAATGCATAAATAAAATGGCTCCCATCCACAGTTTATCCTCAAGTTCTACACAAACCCCATAATTTGAAGCTGATAAATGTAAGCAATTAAGCATTTAAAACTGTGGTGGCAAACCCCGGTCCTTGAGGGCCACTGTCCTGCAAGTCTTTGATGTTTTTGCTCCAACACACCTGATTCAAATCAAATGGATCCAACAACATGTCAAGTTCTGCACAGTGAGTCATTATTTCGAATCAGATGTATAGTAACATTTAAAACTTGCTCAGGGTTCCCATCTTATTATTATTATTATGATGATGATGATGATGATGATTATTATTATTATTATTATTAATTTATTAATCTAATTCTGAAGTGTCAGAACCTCGGTGCTTTCTGCCGAATCAGCTCACATTCACACCAGTTTATTTGGAATAAAAGTGGGAAGACTCTACAAAAGCAGGAGGATGTTTGAGTTGATGATCTGTGAACATTCGCCGGGCATGTAGTCAGCCTATCTGTTACAGACTGTCTGTATAAGACCAAGTTCTTTCTGCTCTGAATGCACAGCCCAGTTCAAAAGGTTCGCCTCAGAACAGAGCCCTGCTAGTGTGAAACGAATGTTTGGAAACCCATTTCCCACCAAAACCGCATCCTGTGAACTTCTATTTAGTACAAGTGATCAGTTATTTCATACAATTCCTACGTAACATATAAAGTTTAATATAGTGACCGGCTGAATTTAAAGGGCCTGACCAGATTGATTTAACTGCATTTGTTAGTGTATTATTTTTTTCATATATAGACTTTATACCTTTTCTTCAGTAAATCCCAGGGTTATTTCTTGACTATCAAAGACATCTATTTGGCCTTATGGTCCAGAAATAAAATGTGTAAGTTATGCAGCTGTTGGGGAACTGTGACTACACAGCATTAGAAAAATATTGGATTTTATAATGGAACTCCACTCAATATGCAAATTCTCTCCAAAGCAGGTCTTCAAGTCAATCACAGGAATGCTCAGCTATTGCTCTTTGCTTTCCTGGACATGGTCTATTTTTATTCTGAATGGAAATGTGTTTATTTTTTAAATATATATAAATATTTTTGCTGCAGTCTTGAGTGTACAGTATCCAGACCGAAAAAATGGAAGCATTTTTTTTCCCTAGCACAGGCAAGCTCTGATAGGGATTTAGGGAAATAAAAGTTCTCACATCATAATTTGATTATGTCTCCGCTAAATTTCACCCCAACCCTATTTTTACTCCCTCCAGTTTTACATTTGTTGTTGCCTGAGGAAATGCAGGCTGCGCTTACTGACAGCAACAAACAGGAGTCTGCCATATTGACATCAGGAGGAGCAACATGTGATGTTTTTTCTGAAATGTTTTAACAGGGAGCTCCTCTGAACTTGTGACAGTCCTCTGAACAACCCTGAAGGATTTGAGAAGTCACACTTAGGGGTATCATTATACTGACAAGATCATCCAGCGGTCAGATTCAAAGCTTTCTTTGTGAGCAATTAACTGAAATTATCCTTTATCATTTTGGCAGGGCAGCAGACTGACTGCAAGGAGCATGGTAAATAGCCCTGCCACCAAAAGATGTGTCAGAGCTGCTTCTCAAACTGCCCAATGTCTTAAATTGAGGCTTTTCATTTTGTTGAGGTGACACTGAATCATAAGGCACAAATAGACTCTTAACATTTATCCCAAAACCTCTTACTAAGAGCAGCTAGTTCTGAAAATGCCATTTAACAGCTTACTGTGAGGTGACTGTTCGAAGAAGTAATTTTAATTTAATTACTGATTTTACCTTAATACAATGCTAAGAAATAATAATAAACATAAAGCTTTAGTGTAGATGGCTGCACACTGGGATATGTGAGAAATGATTAAATACCAGCATGTTACACCATCCTGTATATTTTCATGCCAAAGGAATGAGATCAGAGGAGTAGTGGTGCATATAAACAGCTGTGCAGCATCTGCACATAGATAGTGCAAGTGTCAGTGTGCTTCCTGTACTTTAGCCAGACATTTTTAAATCCAGTTTATCATCAACAGTAGCATCACTATTTACAAGCCCAGCTAGCTAAGCTTGTTGCATATCCTCCATCCATCTGTCTCATTTACTGCTTTAATACAGCCTCTCCAGTCATTTTGGATATTGTCAGTATGCTCTACAGCCCAGGCTTTTTTCACTTGTACCACAGGAGTTGTTGCAGTCTGAATGAGCCACTAATTATGCTTGAAATTAGCACAAGACAGAGCAGGAATAAGAATGAGGAAAAGGCTCATAGTGAAGAGTATCAGTCTTCACCTTTGCTGTAAAGATCCTCTTAATGTTCTCTCTATGGTGAAGATAGTCTGTAGGCTCAACAGCTGAAACTACCAGGAGAGCATTTTCAGGTACACTGTTGCTTTCATTATTCTCCTAATGAGGCATGCAATAGGTATTTTCTTTCTTTCAAAGTCTTTTTTTTTTTTTTTGCTGATGGATTTCCACACCACCGTAGATATCAGCTTTTTTTTATTCTGAATAGTACTTCCCTTTATTGTTTGACCACAGCTTCAAGGTATCTGCTTAAATGGAAGTTTAAAGAGTATTTATTTATTTATTTTACTTTTCCTGAATAATTTACATTCAAAGTGGTATAGCTGAACTATGGCAGATTTTTGCCTTGTGGTGGTTTATAGTTTATCACTAAATGTTTGAGGAAATGGACAAGTTGTATACAAAAGAAGTGTCAGACCTAAAAGAAATATCAACAACAGATCAATAGTAACTGAAAGTGTCCTCAAGGATGTAAAAAAGGTAAATCCAGCCAACAGCTGACACATAACCTGAGTGATGCATGTGGATCTCCACTTGGTCTGTCTACTGTTCACCAAAGTCTCATCAGTCTCCAATGAAGGGTGGCTGTCAAGAAGCCATTCTTAAGGAAGGGAAACCACTAAAGACTTATTTCTGCCAACTGGACTGAAAATCAGCAACAGGAATGACGAATCCTCCTCAGAGCCTAGACCTGAACATTACTGAAGCAGCTTGGGATTATCAACAGAAAAAAAATAAAAAAAAATTAAAAAAACATGCAAAGAGAAGCTTTGAAATGTCCTTCAAGTTTCCCAAAGAAATATTCCAGAAGACTACTTTAAGAAATTAGAAGGAAGCTTGTCTAAGAGAGTTCAAGTTGTACTGAAGAGTAAAAGGTGGTCATGCTAAAATTTATTTGCACTTTTCAATAATTCACACATTTCCGGTTTCCCTTGCATGAGAACGAAATGAATGACAGGTCAAAACTTCTGCACAGTACCAAAGATTTATCTTTATTTATTTATTTATTTATCTTCCATGCCCAACTTTCCACAATTGCCTTCAATACATCTTTGCATTCTAGCAAAAACATGTCAAAATGTCTGTTTTGAAAAAGGTCTGTGTTGCATAGCAATAACATGATCCCAGGACATTGCAATGATTGGTATATCATCTGCACTCCTGCAGTGGTCATCATTTGGTGTATCCCCCCCAAACTCACAAATTCCTGTTATGTTATGAAAGAATCAAATTGAGGCAAGGCAAATTTATTTGTATAGCACATATCATGTACAAGACAATTCAAAGGGCTTTACATAAAACATTACGGCAGGGTGCACAAGTGCATTAAAAAACAAAGATTAAAAGAAATGCAATTAATGAAATAAAAACAGAAGGACGACGCTAAAATAAAATAGATAAAATGCAAGAAATAAAGTTCCAGTGTGGGGAAAGACAATATTAAAACATGATTCCAGCTTTAAAGAACCAGATGTAGATTTTGACTTCTAAATAAAAACTAGTTCCATGCAGCAGAGAACAGGTGGGTCTTTAACCTGGATTTAAATAAACTGAGTGTTTCAGCTGATCTGAGGCTTTCTGGGAGTTTGTTTCAGACATGTGGAGCATAGAAAATGAATGCAGCTTCTCCATGTCTGGTTCTGACTCTGGGAACTGATAAAAAATCCAGATACAAACGACCTGAGGGTTCTGGCAGGTTCATACTGGGTCAAGATGTCATTGATGTATTTTGGTCCTAAACCATTCAGAGCCTTATAGACCAGCAGCAGAACTTTAAAGTCTATTTTCTGACGGACTGGCAGCCAGTATAAAGACTTCATAGCTGGACTGATGTGGTCCACTTTCTTGGTAATAGTGAGGACTGGAGCAGCAGAGTTCTGAATAAGCAGCAGGTGTCTAATTGATTTTTTTAGGTAGAACCTGTAAAAACACTGTTACAATAATTAAGCTGACTAAAGATGAAAGCATGGACTAGTTTTTCCAGGTCCTGCGGAGACATCAGGTTTTTTACCTTGATATATTCTTAAGGTGAGAGTAGGCTGACTTTGTAATTCCCTTAATGTGTTTCTCAAAGTTAAGGTCAGAGTCTATCAATACACCCAAATTGAGAGGTTCTTCCTCTGATTAATGAATCTTTTTGCTATTTATATTTATAGTTATTGCTATGAAGAGGAAAAAATTAATATCTTTACATTTTTTGGGGAAATATTGATGTTTCAGCTCATTGATTGACAGTTACAGTGTCATTCAAAAGTTTGGACACACTTGCCCATTGAATCTAATGGGAAAATGTGTCCAAAAATCTGATTGATAGTGTAGGTTTGCATTTCATCTTTAATAGCTGGTTGCCAGATTGTGTGCATTTTTTTCACATTATTTTCTTTAATTTACTGTAAAAAAAAATATTTTCAAATTTCTCATCCTGCGATCTCACAGTTGCACTCAAAGTGCATTTTCCTATAAAGCTAGAAGCATAGAAAGATAGCAGGCTGAAAAGTCTAAGCCAATCAGTGTTACTTAGCTCCTTGCAGGATGCTCACTACAAGGTATCCTGGAAAGCTGACAGAGCCAATCAACACTAAAAGATCATGTGTACCACCACAAGCTCTCCTCTCCCATGCAGGCACCTCGTCATCTCACATTAGCCCTCCTGCACCGCACCAAGACGTGCGTGCATCCCACCAGCCTGGAGTCTCCTGGAATCCAGCTTCATCTGAAGAGAGCTTTCATCAACAGAGTCGATGCACCTCCTCAGCCCCTGAGGCAAACACTGCACCTCCTCTGAATTACTTTGTTAGACACGCACACTCTATCAGAACAGGTAATGTCACTCCTGAGATCAGCCAACAAGCCTTTCATGTTATCACTTCATTTGCCATTTTGATATAACCTCAATATATAGAGCCAAAGCATGAGCTGTTTCACCATGAATGCTAGGTTATGTTTGATTGTAAAACAGCTAAGAATTCTACATGTATGTTTATAAAACAAGCCATTATTCTTTCATAACCATTTTTCATTTTCTTAAATCTAAGCAGGTGGTTAAGGTGCCCAATCTCGTGGCTGTGATCAGTCTTTTAACTCACCCACACACAGAAAGCTCGTTATTGCATTGGGTTTGCCATAGAACTGGCTGATAAAATGATTTTCTTTTTTTGTTTTAATATGCACTCTTCTTGGATTTCCACAGTTAAAAGCATACTAACCCCCCGTATCCCACAGACAATCACATGCACACAAGCACACAAAACAAAACTAAACACACTAGCTAGGAAGGAAGAGCTCATTCCCAAAAAGGCTCTGTGATATTAGATGGAATTGGTTCACTTTTGCAGTTTCAGACTCAGAATAAGTAACGACACGTTGCTAAATTTGTTTTTTTAACAAAGCTGGCAACAGCTCAAACAAAATTATGCTGGTGAGTGGGAGAAATGACAATGGTCAACTAAGTCGACACTTAAAAAATTCTTTTTATTGTCTGAACATATTGATTATTTTATGAAACCAAAAAAGGTTATAATGGAGCTGATAACGTAACCATCAACTTTCATGATCATATTTCCAGGCCATTTATGTTCTTCCTTTCTGACACTTTCGTTCCAGTTAAACTAGGGCGAACATGAGCTGGTTTGCCAGAGAGCACCAAGGTTCTGAGACTCCAGAACGGAACCAGAACCAGAAAGACTGAAAGTACAACAAATACTCAGTCAAGTAAGCTGTCATTTGCAGTTAGTATTTAGCTGTGCACTTGACACCGCTGAGAAACAAGAAACTAGCCATTTTATGAACATGTCAAAGCAGAGTTGCATTTTCAACAGGCACTTAACAGGTACGAAAGTCAGATTCACAGGCTGGTGATGATCCTGGTAGACTTAGCTATGGCTAGCATTAGCAAGTGTCTTTACATCTATAGCTGCTGGCCCTAGTCTGCAAAGGATAATGGTGAACATAAATCAATAAAAAGCTGAATGCCAGACAGCTCTGTTAGTCATTTTTAAAACAAACAAAGAAACAAACACCAGAACAAATTATCAAAAGCTTCAGAATGTGAAGAAGGAAAACTGAGACCATTAAAAAGACTTGGATAAAACTGGAGCTGGACATGGTGTTACATGACCATATTTGCAGCTGCTGAACACCCACTACAACATCCAGCTACAAACGAAGAGGCCAAGTACCATCTCCTTCTGGGTCTTCCACAGATGAAGACAGAGTGTTGGCTATAGTCCAACTGTTGAAAATAAAGTTCATATCGGGTAATTTATGTCCATCAAACACTAGAATCATTCATCTTATGTAAAACCTGGATGCTGCTGTGTTGTTGTGTTGCCTGGCAATCGATTTAAATTTTGATAGACAATTTATGTAAGCTCTGTTTACATCCTATCTTCCTGAATTCACTCGGTTGTCTGAGTATATTGGAAACCAAATGTTATAATGGATCCTGACGACTTAACCATCACCTTTAAGAATAAAAGTTCCAAGATGTTAATGTTTACCCTTGCATAGTAAAGTTTGGCTACTTTGGTTCTGGTGTGAATGTGGGCCAGTTCATAAGAAAGCACCAAGGTTCTGGGACTTGAGAGCAGGGCTGGTGCCAGAACCAGTTCCATGTCTGTGTGAAAGCACCTTGGGTCACCACCTGATCACAGAGTGGAAAATGGATGGATGTTTTATGAGCAGGAAAAACAAAGAGAATAATAAGGTTAGAACTTTCTTTTAGTTCCCTTTTTAGATTAGATTTTATGACAGCTGTGTTACATCCCGCAGCTCTGGGAAGACCAAGAGTGAAAAAATGATCAACCTCTCTCAAGCTGCTTTGAGTTTTCTTGCTTGTTAAAAACTAAAAGCAACACAAACACATTATGATAACAGCTTCACTCTCTGCTGCTCTGTTTTATTTCTAGTCATGAATCCATCAGTGGGAAAACTCCTTCCCCCACGTACTGTGTTTCACATAACATAAAAAGATAAGGTTCCAAAAAGGAAGTGTTTTATTTTGCTCAGCAAGCAGCTAAAACAAATACATGTTTGTTGTTTCCCCTCATTTCCCAGTCTGGTGTAACTTGAAGTGTGTTTTAATAAGCAAGACAAGTGACTGTGTATGAGCCTGCTTGTGTTTTCTTTTATTTTAGAGAAACATAGTTAACATGATGTATCTACAGCAAAGCAAGCAAAGCAAAGCATGACAAAGAGGTCACAGCTCTTCTTATATTTACACATTAAAAAGCCTTGCAGTTTCCTTTCCTCATTATTATTCATTTTTATCCTCTGCAATAATGAAAAAGGTCTCTGCAGATGTTCCTTTTCGCTTTTATGTCAAAAGGTATCTGACTTATACCAGGAAATGTCAGCTGAATCCAAGAGTAAAAAACAACCTGATTACTTCTTTCCTTAAAAGGTCACCTGTGACACAGTATTTTCAGAAATGTAAGATAAATGTGTACATTAGGTGTACCCGGCCATACCTAAGCAGTTTTGTATGTGTCTCCATTCACCCTAAAATTAAAGAACTTCCAGCAGATCGACCAAAGCCAGAGTTTTTTTTTTTTTTTTCATTTGCCAATGAAATCTTAGGGTGCCTGATAAAGTCCATGCTGTTCAACGGCTGCTGCGGCTCATCTTAGGACTTTTGCTGTGCCTTCACAGCAAGTATATGTTGTTTTTAGTGGCTGACACAATCTGGTGCCTCCATCAGGCTGATTGTGCGCATGAAGTCATTTTGTTTGGTTCCACAGGTGACTGCTTTGGTAATACAGTCAATGGAGGATGCAGGAAGATTGCTTTTTATGGACTGCACTCTGAGCAGTTTGCAGGAATGTTTTCTTCAAGCTAACTGGGATGCTCCATACAGAAACACAGTGTGACAATGACAACCGTGCATCAGCACAGGATCAAGTTTCATCTGTCGTTGCAGAAAAATGGAGGCAATACTCATGCAAAAGATGAAAAAAATAAAATAAATAAATAAAATAAATACACATTGGTGGTGTCTCATGTGGCTCCCTGCTGAGCATTGCACAAATTTACATTGGAAGCCTGACTGTGAATGCAGCACAGCATGCTTCCCTTTTGCCTAATGATGCAAATTATTAAAATGCTTTTCATCCATAACCTGTTTCAAGCATTTCCTTCCAGAAATAATTGAAGAATCTTTTTTTATGTTTTCAATTAGCTTTTTTTCTCCAGCTTCCGCCTCTACATCTGACATTCGTTCTAATTGCTAAAGATTTGGGCCTGGAAATGTTGTGGGGCATCACAGTAACAATTGCTTTATTCTTTCCTGTCAGTCTTCTACAATAGAGCAAAGAAGCGAGACGGGGTTTACAAATAATTACTGGAAGAAAAACATTAATTTTTCCTCCTTTCTGCCTCAGAAAAGATACACACACATTCCTCATAGGGAGTAATTACACTGAATATTCACTCTGTAGAAATTTGGTTGTTTTCAGGAAATTTGCTGCACATGCACCTGATGCTCACATGTCTCTAATCCTGCAAGAGTTTCTTACACTAATCCCTTGTTAGTGTTTCATATTGAACCCTTGTGGTTGTATTTTTGTGTCTAATCCAGCATTTTGGGGGTCATACCAACATGTAACAGCTTTCTTTCTTTTTTTTTCTTTTTCTTTTTTAAGAACATGTTCATATCTATTATATGAAATCTAAAAGTGGTGTGAAAAATGTGTAATATTAAAAAAGAATCTTAAACCTTCTTTATGTTTCATACTGGTAATATGTGTAAAGTGAACTGAAATATATAGGAGCAGGCCATCCTGGATATTAGTCTGTTTTTTTTTCTGTGTGTTTAGACAACAGCAGAGCTCAAAGTGCTATGAACAAAACATTTGCATCATGTCCAGTCTCCTGTTGAGGCTGGCACCACTCCAGTGTATTTCCTGTAGTGATATTGTGTCGCACATGAACAATCTCCTGCTGTCGGGTATATGCATGAAGGGATAGCTGCAGACTGCGAGAGCCTCACACCTCACATGCAAAAAATCACTTTTGTTCCAATCCTCACTCTGAGTAGTGTGGGAGGAGAAATTTTCTTGGTTCTATGTTCAAGATTGTGCATGTGTTTAATACTACTTTTCAACCAATGTGTTTCCAGCATTGGGACATAGTCCTTGACTTGACAAAAGTAGAGCCCATATAGCTTAGTCTTCTGAATGTAAGGAAGAACTTAAAAAAAGGAAGAAAAAAAATCCTTGAGCTTCAATAGGAAGTTGAAACTGCATTTAGCCTTGTAAAGAGAATTCACAAACAGACTTTTGTTGAAACAGCATTTATGAGCACTGACTGGAGATGTGGGAAGAAGAGACAAACCCTTTGATCCATGGAGTAACACTTGGGGCCTGATCTACTAAAGATTTGAGTGTGTAAAAATGTGTGCAAAACTTGATTGCATGCGCAAAAACATGTTGCAGTTGATTTGCTAACCGGACGAAGCGAGGATTGCTTCAGTCAAACGGGCAAAATTATGCGAGCAAACCATTTAGCATGTTTGCCTTTCATGAATATCTCTGAAAATCTTTGAACGTGCAAAGTAGTGGGAGGAGTAGATGCAAATAGATTTAACATACATAAAAACTGATTGCGGTGGCTGGTTTTGCGTCTATATTTAGCATGTCTGAAAGGCTGGTATTAACTGGCACAACTTCACACACAAATTTCTGCAGTTATTGTTGCGAGAAAGAGAATTAGATACCTCAAAAGGCATCGGAAAGAGTGCATCTTTCCTGCTCATGTAAATATTGTTAGAATACCAGAGGCAAAGATTATTAAGATTTCTTACCTATGCAGCAATGCAATTTTGGAGCTTCTGCATGGGTTAAGGGCTGATTTGGAACAGGTGTTTGGGCCTTACTGGGGGAGCACTTCTGTAAAGATCATTGTTCTTGCACAACATTGCAAAATGTCTTGGGATAGGCCATGATGCCATGGAGACGGAGGAGAAGGAAGATGAAAAGAAGATCGACCACAAACATAGTTACCGTGGGGGGGCAACAGCCCAATGCTGCAGGATTGCAGATGTGCATCACTGATCCAAATCCATAATTTCTCATAAAAGGTGAGGGCAACACATTTAGTTTTCACTCTTTAATTCAGTAACAATCAACAGAGCAAACACCACAAGTTTATTCTAGGGAAACGAAACAGAACATTCACAGCCACTGTAGCTTAATGGAAATTATGTTTTTCTATTTATCCCTTTTTGCCAATGTCACATTTATAACTTGGATGTTACAAATGTGACATTGGCAGGTCACAGACAGTGTGACCTGCACTGGGGTTGCTGGCATTGAGAGCCCTGACCACCGCCTGTACCCTATCTCCCATCCTTCTTGCCAGGGGATTAATGATCATCGTCAGCCCAGATACAGTGTAGACCAGCTGCCAAGTGTGTGCTGTTATTTTTGATATTTTGTCGATAAAAACTATTGTGTTGTCGTTGAGAAACTGCAGCCTTGTCCTGCTATCAGCTCTACCGCTTTATACCCTGGTATTCCATCTGCTCCTTGCAGTAAGCGAGCTGCACCTGTTAATATTGGCCAGAGGAATTTCTTCTGCTTGCCACCCACCTGTCTTATTTTCTGAGGTTTTATTATAAGCAACTTTTTCTTTGGTTCTTCATCTTATATCTTGCCACCCTCTTAGCCTCATCTGGTGTTCATGTTTTACTTTTTCAAAAATACTCTCCCATATTGAAGTCATTCTGATGACTTTTAGATTTCTTTGATAGAGCTCAGCAATATTTTAATTTGCCTCTTTCACCAATATCTCGATTTCCATCAGGTTGAATTTAATATCCTTCTAAACTCCCCATTGAGAAATCCTAACACACACAGAATCTTCATTTGAATACTACTCTTTGCGCCTATTATCAATTGCACCAACATTCTTTGTAGATCACCTGCAAATTTTAAACAAACAACATGTGCAATCTATTTGTGTCTGCACTTAATTTTGCACTCTTTATTGGGGATCTTAGTAAATCAGGACCTATGTCTACTTAAGAAGTTAACAACAAGATATGACTGGTGCTGAAACAGATATGATGATGTTATTCTATGGTATAAAAGCAAACTTATCTTCAAGCGGTTTTAAAATTGAACCTACTCTAAATTGGCACAAAATCAACTCCTGGATAAGTTTAGTTGAAAGGGGGCTTGTGTGTTGATGTTATCCCAAGCACTGCTATCAAAATTTTGGTTATTTGCTGATTTACTCTCCTCCCAGCAAACCACAAGCAGAAGTTTTACCCATGTGAGCAAATACATAAAGAATTATTCCTGTTAAAAAGAGGATGACTAGAGCTGCTTTAGTGTTTGCTTTGTGTTTAGTAAAAACATTACAGCATTATAGATTGATACTGGTACCCTGCAGGAGGAATTGACAATTAGTTGATGTGCTTTACAAATGTATTATTATTATTATTATTATTATTATTGATCAAGTAGGTGACTGTCAGGCGAGTGTATTTGTGGGGTGGAAGTGGTCGCTGATTGTATTTATCATGGGACATCTGGCAATTATGGCTATGAAACACTGAAAAGGCTCATTTTCAATTCATGTAACATGCTACAAAACTAAAAGCGCACACATGGGTATGCACACAATTACAGCATGTCCATTTTGAAAAGGGAGAGCACTCTTTGCCTAGATTTTGTTTGAATATAAACTTTTCAGTAGCGACTAATTATCATTTTATGTTTTGTTTAAAAACTGTCTCTTTCAAACAAATAAACTGTTTCTAATAGTTTTTTACATTGTGCAGTGTAGTAATAATGATTAGCCAAGAAAACTCAACATGTTATGTTTCTGTCAGAGGGGGCGGGGCTATTTTCTAAACTCAACATATACCGCAAAGGCTCATGGGAAATACAGATTCAGCTGAAATTTAACCTTTTTTTTTATTGCTGTGCTATAAATTTGAGTTATGTGCTTTATTTTCTGTGGTATGTTAATAATCATTCAATGTTATAAAGTTCTGCCTGCTTTGAATGAATGAAAAGGACAGTACAGGAAAACAAAATCACCAGAAGGATTGCCAATACAATTAATTATAGGTAATAAGATGATCGTTATAGACACAACTCAATGTCACTTTCTCAGTATTGCTGATTGCAGTTCTAAACCCATAAGCTGATTTGGGCATCTACAGTTATTTTAAAGTGTATGTCAAAGTTCAATGAATGAGCTAAACAGAGTAATTCTCATATGAGAGAATTAGATCAAACTACTAGAACCTTTAAAGAAATTTTGATAAGTGAACTAATGGGTTTAAGTAAATTGTAATGGTTGCCCATGTTGATACAACTTGACATATTTAGTTTCAGCACTTGTAAAAACTAGAATGGTTTAAGGCAACGGGTTTCCTTAGAAATTTCTAGTAAATTGAACTAATCTGGGATTAGAGTGAGCAGCATGAAGGTACAAATGTACTTTTTTCTCCTGCAACTTCACCCTTCAATTGCGCTCAGGTCAAACTGACCCAAAAATCATATACAGTAAATGTGTGTTGGAGGGCACAGTGTGACATGATCAGAAACATGTTCCTCTTCATATTCACATAAAAGGAAAAAGCCACTGAGTCTCAAATAATAAAAAAGGAATTCATTGGACCAATCTTAGTAAATATTGAAACCAGTCTAAACATCCAAACATCACAAATAAGCTAAGCAGGAGCTTCTTATGAAACATGCTAAAGAGACATGAGTAGACCTGAATGTCTATAATAGATTTAGGATTCTACTTTGAGCTGCCCTCTTAATGTAGGTTCAAACAACACCAGAACCCCTTTGGTTTACTTGAAAAAGCTTTGCAGATGGTTGCCTTTTTTGTGACATTAAGTCATGTTTTAACATCTTTTATACAGTGTGTGCTGTTGTTTTTGATTGTGTGGCATTTACAGGAATCAAGAATCAAATCTAAAAATGTGTAAAAAAAAATAAAAAAAAATGTTTGATCCAGAAATGCAGATAACCCAGTGGAAAGCAGATAAAAGGATTTATTTAATATTTCAAATCAATATCTGAATTGCTAAGTCCAAGTAAGTTTAGGTTTCCAGTAGAGAGAGTGAGTGAGCAGGCAGGTAAGTTCCTCCAGGGAAAGCCTTGCGTTAGGAGACCGTGGTGACAGACACTTATGGAGTTATATAAACAGAGGATCCAAGACTTTTGGGAAACCAAATCTGGCGACAAGGGGAGATCAAACCACTGTAGATAAGCAGTTGAGAAGAACCCCGTGATGGAAGGATGTACCCTGCCTCTCCTCTAGAAGCAGCTGGGATAGGTTCCAGCCCCCTGCAACCCTACACTGAAATGGCTGGGTTAGATGGCTGGATGGATGGATGGATGGATGGATGGATGGATCTTACTAATGAAAGGCCAGTGGCATTAGCTGATGGGACAATAGAGGGAAATGACAAACCCAGCTATCCGCTCCATTTACTCCTGACTGGGTGTTTGCATGCAACCCTCAGATGGGACTGAAAAGTCAGTGGGCGCTTGTATCTCTGTGCCCTTCATGATTAAAATCTTTGGGGTAAATCCACAAAATAGTTTTAAAGCAAGCAGAAATCACAAAGACACTTCTTGTTGAATAAAATCAATGCTATTTAGTGGGTTGCAAACTTTCGTTGCTGTTACTGTTTGCTAGCTTCCAGGCAGCAGGCTGACACCCTAGCATGGATTGAGTTTTAAGACTTCTCTTTTAGATACAACACACTTTAGTTGCAGTTTATTTGCGGGTTGATGTAGCTGATTTCTTTTCAAACAGAACTCCTGACTTTTTTTAAGGTACTCTTAACAATCATGTTACTGACCTGTTGCTGATTAACATGACTGGTTCGAACTTCTTCCTCCCACTGTTTCTTTTTAGCACCACTTACTTTTTTTCAGTTTTAATTACCACTGTTCAGAGATGTGTTACTGCCAACAAATTTTAGATGAGCTTATATTATATTTATATGAAACAGTGAACGTTTCACTTTCACCTTGTTATTTGCTTTCTATGGTTAGTTGTGAATGAAATATTGCTTTATGAGCTTTCAAAAACAATGAATTTTGTTTTAATTCAATATTCAACAACATCCCAACTTTTGTGGAATTTGGATTGTATAATAGAGTTTTTTTTCTTTTTTTAAAAAAATTATTATGAATTTCAATTAATTATCAAATGAAAGAAACAGCAACTCTAACTGATGTGCCTCATCACTATAGGACCAAACTTCTAAAACTTACATAATAAAATTTTGGAAATGAAACTTTTAAACTTATTATTACTCCTAGAAACGCAATCTGTTAATAATTCATCCATCCTTTATATTTTTCTGTTAATACAATTGAAGCCCCCAGTCCTTTCTCTGATGGAGGCTTTTTGGATAATTAAACGTTCCACATGCTGCCTAAATGCTGAAAACAAAATTAACCAGTGAGGATGGACAGTGTGGTTGTATTTCGCTGACACATTCTCTGTAGGCTTGACTTAATTATATCCTCTGGTGTTTTATTAATTCTTTAAATTAATCTGTTTTTTCAGACAAATAAGAAATTTGAAACATTTGCATTTCTGTTTTTTTGAGTTGTATCAGTTATAGGTCAAATTTACATGCTGAGAGTGCAGCAACCAATTTGTTCAAAAACTTACAAGAGGAAGAAATAAGCAATGAACAAAACACTAACACTATTTTAACTGCTTGTTGAAATGTCCAGCAGCAATGGAGCAACATTATTTATTCAGAGTTTCATATCAATAACCATCTAACTTCAATATTTGCTCTCTTTTACTTAGTTTCTGGTCTTTATCAGCTCATGAGGGGTATATCCTGCTCTTTAGCTGCTGACTAATCTGTTATTTTTATCAACTGGTGTCCCGCTGTGTTCTTTTACTGCCTCTGAGCAGAAAGTGTCCACTGACTTTTTAGTTCTTTCAAGATGATGATTTGCCACCATTAATAATAATACTAAGTATATTTTATAATTGTGCTTTTATTAACTTTAACATTTAAAATGCTAACTGAGGTCTGCAGAGTCTGAGATGTAGCTCTTGGTATTTTTTCCATCATTTCAGCATTGCATGGTCTGACATTAGGCTGAACTTGCTAAGGCATTCACTGCTGAAAGGATTAGCAGCTATCTTAGATGTTTTCCGTGTATCTTTCTTCTATTCTCTAATTCTCTAGAATGAGGGACTCTAAACTAGCTGGAAATAATATTATGACTCTTTCCAAATTGATGGGCAGCAATAGTTGCTTCTATAAGATCACTGATGAAGTCTCGACATTGTGTTAGCACATAACTGAAAGCTGCATCCAACTTCCAATATGTCTGCTTTTATAGAGGTGCTCACACTTGCAGGTAATCAACAAATCAAGTGTATTTTATTAGCAGAACCTGTCTGATACAGTAACAGACTTTAACACATTTCTCTTGCACAGGTGTAGCATGAAATACTGAGCCTGACGTATCAACAATTTTGGTGAGTACCTATGCTCAATCACTTAATGACATATTACAATGTTACAGTGGTACTGAAAGGTTGAATATTGTATATTATATGGGTAATGTTTGAAGTGTACTTCATGTCTTATAGTGTAACTTATTCCAATCTGAATCTTACAACATGCAGGCTGGGCACCGCTCTGATGCTCAACACTACTTTAATGCATTGGATTAAGGCATTAACTAATAATTATAAGGCCATATTTTTTTCAAGATCAATTATTTTTATAAGTCAATAAATCTCTCAAATGCACACAGTAGATCATATGATAATGAAACTCTGCCTTATTCATCCCTAATTGTGGCCTTAAAGTTGTAATATTGTCCTCCTCACTTTCATTTTGCCAATTTTAATTCTCTGTAAAATTATGGCATACCATTTTGGTGTTAACATTACAGTTTTAGACGTCTGTTGAATTCAAGTTTTCAAATAATGTAAAGATATCTTCACAATCCATCATGAGGAACCCATTGATAAATATGCAATGAATGATTACTGGGAAGGGGCTAAAATTTCAATACAAAGTTGAACTGATTTTAGTGCAAGGTTTGCAACTTCTTGAGGCACATTTATATCAGTCCAGCGAAATTGGTTTGATTTGAATTCTGAAGAAATTTGCACTTTTGGTTTGGTTTGCTTCCACACTGCATTTTAGTCAAGCAGATTAAACCACATAAAGAACATTGTGCAGTTACAATAACTAAATGCAAAGGCTGATATTCCCAAGACCAACCTCTGACCAAGAGGAAAAAAGAAGAAAATCCAGCTCATTGACTGGCCAAGATCAAAAGTAGTTTGTTCAGAGCAAGTAAACAATGAAGCAACAATACATTTATTCATTTTTGGAGCTTCTGTTTTTACTATGGTTTTCAAACCCTATGAGGTTTTCACAAGAATCTTTCCAGTATTAGTAGCAGAAACGCTGTCCGGCATGTTGTGCTATGACACATCTCTTTAGTTCACTGGGTGGTCTGTTTTCTTCTAAACTATCAGCAAACTGCACCACTTGTAAGTGAACCAAGTGCTCTGGTTTTCAAGCAGACCAAAATTAGCTTCTTTGGTCCACACCAAAGTCCAAATGCGCTTTGTAGTAGTTGTTCATGCTCATCCAATCAGATCGTGTTATCCGTGGAAACAGACCAAACAGCGCCAGCGTGAATGCACCTTTAGTATCAAATGACTGGTGGTAATTTTGATGAATTGTCAATACTTACTCTCTATTGTCCCTCATTGAAGCTTAACATGCTGGCTTTCCTCTAAGATAACTGCTGTTGATATTAGCTTAAACTGTGTGTTCACTTGTGCTGCTCAACCCTCTGCTCAAAGAAATGAGGAAGTATTCACTTAACTTTCCCTTCCTCTCCTTTCTTTCTTTTCTTCTTTGGTTGCCTGATTTTCCTTTCTTGGGGAAAGAAATTTTTTTCTCCAGCCCTCCTCTCCTCTGGCTACCCAATCACTCTATATGTAACTCAGTTGAGTCAAGGTGCAGGTGTGGACTTAAATAGTTTGCACTAAGGTAAAGGGATGACAGGGGTCTGTGAGAACACCCATCATTATTCTTGATGCAAAATCCAGTCACTCAGCCTCTTCACTTAGCCAGTGTGAATTTCATTATGGCATTAAATGAATGGAAATATAAAAATTTTATGCAAAAATAAACTTTAATTCCAGGCTTTTTGAGGGCTCCTCCTTGCAGTAGACTCTGGATAAATAGTACCCTTTATACCCCCAGACTGACATCCCTGCTTCTAAGTTCTGGTTTAGTTTTCACTGAATAGATAATTACACAGTGTAATAGGTCACGATTATCTAAGGTTGTATTTAACTTATTTGAAAAAAGACCAAATAATCTTGTGTAATTGTTAAAACTGAAAGAAGTAATTCTTTCTTCTACGTATGACTTTTTATCTACGTTTCCATGGATCAGTAAACTGTAAACTCCAGAAAAGCAACAAAAGGATCAGATATGAGTAGGGATATGTCATCTCCCATTTAATAAGAACTAACAGCCTCCTGATGGAGGTGAAACTAGGTTAACCTTTCTGGCCTTTCCTCCCAGGGGAGGAGGTGGCAGATGTACAGAACAGCCCTTGCCCTTTCCAGCACATCTACAGCCCAAAAGCTCTCCAGGGTTCTGTCTCAAGCCGAGCCAAAAACTCAAGCTGGGGTAATCCCAAGGGAGCTCAACTCCACCACTGCCTCTCCCCACAAATCCTTTTGGGTCAGAGGATGCAGAGAGAGAAGGCTGAACCATTGGAGAAGGGGGAGGGCCAGGTGCCCTTGTTTTGTTAACCTACTCATATGGACAATGCTGGCGTCCCAGTGGAAAAAGTAAGGAAGGCATAGGGGCATAGCGGGGAACGACCCAGGGGTATTGGGTGATATTTGTGAGCCGTAGCAAGAAATCCCATACACATAACCACTAACATCCATCAGCCACAATTATGCCACGGAAAATAAGTGAAGGTAAAATCGACACAGACGGTTCCTTTCATCGCTCAAAGCATCCAGGAAATAAAACAATCACAGAGGACAATCCCACAAAGGGAGTAATCAGGAGCAAAGCTGCAAGGCCTGCCTTGAAACATAAAAGGTGACACTGAATGCCTGGTACAAGCATGTGAAAATCAAGAAACACAACTGGAAGCCATAATTTACCACAGAAGAGGCTGTTTAACAAGCAGAGATGGAAGAAACCTTCAACAGAGCTGAAACTGAATGGCTAGACTGAAAATCACTGAGCAATGTAGCCGTCAATGAAATGTTGCCATCCGTGAGGATTTGTAATAGATGTTTTCTGTTAAATTACAGCATTCTCCACAGGATTTTTCTGCCATGTGGACAACATGAGAAAACAAACACTGATTGTGTTTTTACGGAAAACAAGAATTAGTTTTCATGGCACTGAGTATTCTCTTTTTTAATTAATTTGACTATTTCCAATAAAAACATGCAGACCTAGAAAAGTAGAGAAAGTTAAGGCTTTCCTGAGATTAACACCTGTGACAAAAACTAAGCCTGAACATGACGTTCTTAACTTTGTGACTTTTGCTGATATGTTTTGCACTCATGAAATATTTACTTTTAATAACCACACACAATCTGTGAGCTGATGGAGTGGCCTAATAATATATCATTTCCCATCCCTCTGTGCAAAACAACCAAAGGTCAGCATCTGCTATCGCCAGTTTGGAACACACTGGGAGGCAGAGAATGACTGGGAACAAGGACTGGTGTCTTTAATTAGTGATTGGGATGGTAATCGTTTTATTTTACCTCTTTGGAAAATGAGCAAAAATTAGTGGTGAAAATGATGCAGAGATAAAGTATCAGTGAGCAATAGGAGGTCTAAAATTACTGTAGATAGATATTCACACATCAGAACAGACTCTCACAGTAAGCCTCCGTTTTCACATTTTCATAAATTGTTAAATATGCAAACAGCAGACCTTTAAAAGTTTTTAACCTTGTTAACCTTCCTTTTAGATTATTTTTTTATTGTTTAAAACATGTGAGCAAAATCATATATGTGGCATATGGCTCTGAAAGCATTTGCTTTATGCCTAAATACCTGATTTTGCTTGACTCTGAGACTCTGAATTCCCTTCACTATCCTTCAGATCCATGCAGGTCTACATCTTGGGTCAATATATTTTTCTAATGCATTTGATTTTGAGCTTATAGCATCTTCTTATTTTCTGGTCTCTTGCTCTTTGTCAGGACTTTTACATGTCTTTTACTTTTGTAATGATAATTGTTTTTACCATGGCAGTAGTCTGAAGCCATTTTCACACATGAACAGAGATTTTCAGCAGAAGCTCTGGACAGTTTGGTCTGGTCACAGTGGGAGGCTTCCTGCTGGAGATGCACTCTCCTGGCTTCAAATGCAAGGGAGGAGGTGCATGGGAACAGCTGTGCACAGGAGACAGCACATGATGCAGAAATTACACTGTGGAAATCACTTTATTTACAATATGCTGAGAATTGCAGATGAGGCTCTTTATTGTGTTGATATGAGGAATACATGTATCTGTATCCATAATAGTGGCGAGTAAGCAAAAAGCAGTGCACAGGTCAGGGGAAAAGACAGCAAATCCACAGAGTATTGACTGACCCATTCGTAGATTGTCTCACTTATTATCCAGATTTAATTTGGAGCCAGGGCGGAAAATCCCCACAAACAATCAGGAGAAAATAATACAGGCATTTGCGTACTCACGTGCCGCAACTCCAGGACACCTCTGGAACATTGCAAGACGCCAGTGCATGTATGAAAGTGGCTTAAGTAAGACCAAGTAAGACATCTCATATCGCTGCTGCAGCTGCTGCTGCTGTCGGACCAATCCTGACAGCTAATTTCCATGTGCTGTGAGAAACCAATTAAACACAAAGCTAGCAAGCTAGAAAAGTTGTTAGCACAAAGTAGGTGAAGGAGCTGCTTGGGGTATGGTTGAATAATCAAAAAATGAACTCCTACGTTTTACTATGGTGTTGCTGATTAATATCAGGGGGTTACTCTTAAAAAACAGTCCTGGAGTGAGAATTCAATCCCACTTACACTTAGCTGTGCCAGTAGTTTAACTGCAAGCGTTGAGTAAATATTAATCAACAAGTGCTTTAGATATGTTATCTAATGCAGTTATATTACATTATTACACAGAGGGTACAGTATACAATAATTTGATGTAATAAGATGGAATATAGCCTAATACAAAATATTACTCTATCAAGAAAAAGGGCTGCACATTCACCCTCCTGTTCTCATATTTACACGTATGAATCACTGAAACTAATTTCCATAGTGTTTAGAAAATTCATTTATAGCTGTCATGGTTGCTCCATCAACACTTCCAGGTCATTTCACGCAGTTAAAAACACTACTAAGCAAAGAAGACTATTCAAGTGAACCCCTGTTGAGTGTTTGATGGAACAGAATCAGATTATGATTATCTTTCCCCAATATGTTAATCTGCAACATAAAAAAAAATATATATATATATATATTTATTTGAAACGATCAGTGTCCCATCAAAAATACCAGAGTATGCAAATGCATGTTTTATTTGTTAGAAATTAGCACTCCTCTACCGTCTAATTCAATCAAAATCAGATGGATTTTGCCACCATAATAGGTATAGTATGCTGGTGTTTAATGATACAGACAGGAAGTCACTAGTGAAGAATGCAGCGTTTTCCTCAATATTTTGGTATAAGTAAGTCTTAAAGTAGTACTATATAACTTTCTGACCTTAAAAATATGCGTCTGAATCATTTTGAAGACAAGGTGATATTCATGTGCATTCCTGGAGCAATCGTTGCCCAGCAACATCCCAAGGATAAGAATTCGCACGTCACAACAATTACTTTAAGGACGCTGCTTCCAGTCACAGCTGAGTTTCGCTTTTTGCACCATATCACAAACTAGCAACTGGATATCAACACACTGGACATTTTGAATAAACACCATGGAACACCAAAGAAATACAAGGGGACATAATTGGCGGAAGAAAGGAAAAGAAAGACAGAAAGGCACAGAGCAAGAGATAAGAGTCAACATTGGATTGACTTTTACAGACTGGAGAGAGCTCAGACATGAGACAGGATGCAAGATGGATGCTGAATTTGATGTTGATAGGAGGCGCCTCACTGAGAAAATCTGCCAAAGTTCAGTAGTGCTTGCTTACGACTTGGTCTGGGGGATCTTTTTTCCTGTCATGCTGTTTCTGTCAAGTCAAACTATAACCTAGAGTGGCCTTTGCAAAATTTTACTTTTTGAGCCTGAAGCAAAACACATTTTCATATTTTTTCATGGCTATTTTTTAATTAAATATTGACAAACGAGGGCAAAGTCAGTCACTGACAATAAGACTTTAGTCACTTAAATGTTTTTGTAATTTTGTTTTCATTCTATTATTTTTATACTTTCTTAAAAGACAGTTATTATTGATGGGTGTTCATGTTCATACAGAATGGGGTATGGGCAGGTAGGGGGAGTGTATATGCACTTTGTATGTGTTTGTGTTTGTGTACGATTGTGTGTGACCTACTACGGGGTGTGTTTTAATTTTCTGTTATATACTTTGGTGTGTGAAGGCTTTTAAATTTTGTTTTTAATGTGCATAATTAGTTTTTATTATGTAAGCACTTTGTGTTGCTTCGTGCATGAAAAGTAAATAAAATTGATTTGATTTGATTTAATTACAGATGTATTGTAAACTAATTGCAGTCAAAGAAGCTGTTTTTCTGAATTAAAGAGGTAACTAAAAAAAATCAATTCAGTTTTTCTCAATCATTGTGAATAACTTTCAATGAAAAGTAATTATCTTGTCATAAATTATCATTATTTATTTTTCTATGTTTGACTAAGCAAGGTCCACCTTGATGAGTAGGGGGTATTTCGCAGTTCTGGCAGCTGATGCTTCTGGATAGTGGTATTACTAATCTGATTTTTTTTACAAAAACTACTTCGTAGGACTACAAACTAAAAGGTTGACACTACTTACTGTGAGAGAATGACAGCCCCTGTACTTTTACCTTAACATTAACCATTTTGATATGTTACCAAGTTGAAAGTTGCAAATGTTTTTAACTGATATCTCAAGAATGTCAGAAGGTGAAAAAAAGGTCCCAAAAATGTGTCTGTGGTCTTTAACTCCCCACTCTGCCCTGCTACTCGTCCTGTCTTATCTGAGCTTCCCTCTGCATTTCTGTTTTAAATCTAAACTATGCTGAACCATGGATCTGATCAGCTGGTCTCTCAATGAAATTGACCAAATTGCTTGTCCTGGTGGAACGTTAGCGGCTGGATATGTGATGGATTCCTGGGGGGGTGTGGAAGGGCAAGTGTCTGTCGATTCTTTTTGTTGAGGATGCAGAGGACATCTATACATTTGGATTTATGATAACTGAGTTTCTGCTGTTTGGAGCGGGCGATTCCCTGGTGTATCGCAAAATTCGGACACTGGCAAGCTGCTGGATTTCTGTGCCGGTGTGTGTCGAGCTATGAACAATCAGAATATGCAGGAGCTCAATCGTAAATTGGATGCTATTCTAGCTCAGAATGGCAAACTGGTCACGGTTCCGGAGCTTGTATGTGGGGTGGACACCAACTTGGAGAAGTTGTCGGCTTGGTTGGGGGGAAACTGATCCCAAAATTCGAACGAATTGGAGGCGCCATGAGACCACTGAGAGACTTAAGGCAGACAAAACATGCTCTAGCCTGAACCAAAACAAATGCTGTTATCTTAATCGGGCTCCCAATACTGACCTTGGATGGCTGGTTCTCAAGTTCCCCTGGAAATGCTATGCAAATGGACGCTCCACCTCCCCCATGATTTCACTGCCTTGGTTGGTACCAATGTAGGGAAACGGGGATATTTCTGTTTCTTTTTGCGTCTGTGTAATTGCCGTAGGCTCAGCGTAGCTTCGCAGAGGCTCAATGCGCACCTTTTCCAGACCTGACGTGCACCCCCTGCTTCGCAGATGGTTACGCAGAGGTATGATGTGATTGGTCAGTTTGGGAACACGTGTTGCCAGATATCTGGATCTTCTCACTGAATTTGTATGGTAACCACCGTTTTTAAAAACGATGACCAGTGGATCAAGTTGATGAGAGGCTGATTGAATTATTTCTTTGTTTTCTGCCACAAGCTAATAAAGAACTGAACCATACTGGACACCATTGTTGTTTTAAAACAGAAAATACCTACCGAACTGAAGTTAACCATCAAAATAAGTCTGACCTGGTGAGTTTACCGGCCAATACCACCTCTGCTGCCACCTTCGGATTAGGAGGAGAAAATGCAACACAACACCAAAACTACGTGTACCCCTTACACTCGAGTTTGAAAGCAAACTCACTAGCGTAACCTACGTCGTGAACGACCGCACTCAGACGTTGTGCGAGCAGAAATCCAGCTTAAGGTGCTGTGGAAACTTGATTGGTGATCATTTCTTGCTGCATAGTTGAGCTGTAAGTCGACTAGCTTTTATTCACACAGGTAAGAGCATGCAGAGAGAATTTGTCTTATTAAATTCAGAACTCAAAAAGCTGATTTTTGAACTCATGAAATTATCTTCTTAATTCAGAAAAAAACAGGATTTTTAAATGTTAAATGAGAAAGAGGCTGAGAAATTAAAAAAAAATGTTTGTGGACAGTTTTCGTGAAAACCATCATTTTTTCAATAATGAAGTGAAATTATTTGAACTTTGTCAGCAAACAATACGTGTTTTACCTCCAGCACCAGAAGGGAATAAAGAAGCGAGCAATGTGGACAGCACACATGGGACATGCAAGAGCTGCAATTTTATGCATTGTGGTGAATAAGGGTTATTTCATATTTACTGTTTGCTCACTTGCATCTTCCTTTTCTTCCGGGTAAGACCATGTCCACACTCTTATTAATAATAATAATAATAATAATAATAATAATAATAATAATAATAAAACTTTATTTGCAGACACAGGTCCATAAAACACACATACAGGATAAAATAATAAGAAAAGAGAAAACCAAACATGATTAGTGCACATTAATACAGGCAGTTAACCCAATGCTGTCTCAATTTAGAAGTGAATCGACAGCAGCTTTTCAAAGGGCTAGCTAGGGCTTGTATAATACAGTTTTCTGACTTATCCAGTCGACACACAGCTGCCTCAAGAGTGCCTCAATAGATAGACCCTTGTGGCCATAAACAACTGACTGGCACTATGCCACCTAGGGACACCAATTACCAACCTCATTGCATCATTGTAGGCTACCTTTAGCCTCTGCATACTCTTTTTCCTGTAGTTTGACCATAGCTGACCAGTATAAAACATTGTGACAAATGTTCTGAACAAGGAACACTTCACAGAATTAGAGCACATAGAGAATTTCCTTATCAGTGTGTTAGCTTGAGCATAAATTTTACAACGCTGACGATGGATGTCTTTGTCATCCCTCCAGTCATCAGATGACATGACCTAAGTACTTAATTTCCTCACACACAGACTGTTAGACAGATAAAAGAAAGGAAACAAAAATGATCAAATCCCAGTTTTTTCCTCACAAATTAGCTGCAGAGCAGTAAACTCATGAACACCGGCATTATTCCAAAACTGCTTCTAATGAGGCCTTGCCATCTTTCTGCCACTGCTTTACAGCTAATAATCAACTTTAGATTATCTAAAACCAAAAAAATCCACAAGATGAGTTTTGAGAAACTCAGACTTTAGATACAGAAACGAACCATCATGAGTGAGTGAATGAAGAGGATAATTAGGTCAGATGGCATTTGTCTCCCTTAATGCTGCTTTATCTAATTTGTAATTGGGTTTTAACCGTAAACCACCAGAAGTCAATACACATCACACACTTGTCAAAAGCAGGCAGAAAACCACAGCAGCACAAAAGGGGAAAAAAGTGGACTCCATTTCAATTCAACTGTGTGAATTAGACTGACAACATAAAGACTTGTTTTGATATGAAAATCTCTTCTGCATCTGCTGAAGCTGGCTCTTACATTCAGAGTTTCTCATCCACCATGGAACATTTATTCCAATAAAATCTTAAATATTGGATTTGATTTGCATCCCCATGTGCACAGCATGTATAGATCACTCTGCGTGGCATCTTGCATTTCACACATCTCTTCTCTATGGAGGAGAGAGACAGTGCCTGCGGTGAGAAGCAGCAGCTCCTTCCAGGATGCCGCTCTCCCCCATGATATAAATAAATACACAAATACACAAACACACATTCGCTCAGTCATGCTGACAGACTTAGAGCTGACTGTCAGTACACGGCTGAGAGAGAAAAAAAAAGGCAATACACGCTTTTCTTTTTGCTTGCTGAGTGACAGGTTATTGCACATCAGGTTTGCCGGGCTGACAGCTGAACATCAGGTGACTAACTGTAGAATCATGTTGTGATCAAACCTGCTCAACTTCCGCTGGTATCACATCTCATCAGGAGCGATGATTCTCCCCAGAATCCTCAGAGCCGTCACCTTCGGAACAGTGCGAGGATCCTCTGTTTGCACCAATGAGCTGCTCGTCGTCCTCATTTTTCATCACACCAACAGTACAATACACACAGGAAAACGGAAACCAGGAGAATGGTTGCTAACTGTCATAAAAGAAATTGGTCGAGTCTTTTTGTTTCCTCTCCCCTGCTGGTTCAGGATGCTGGGAAAAAACAACAACAACAAAAAACAAATACAAAAAACAAAACAAAACAAACAAACAATAAAAGAACCATCAATCTTGCATGTGCTGTTGACAGATTCCAGACACCTTTTAAGGAAGACTTTTTTTCTTTTACATCATTTTCCACAAATATCTACATCCCTAATAAGAAAGTCTGTTTATCCTCTTTTTATAAAGGTTTATGTTTTTCTTTATTTTAAAACTTAAAAATGGAAATAAAAATGTGGTTCTTCAAAAAATAACAAACATCCTATGGTGGCTCTTCATTAAAAATATATTTTAACTTGCCTTTTTTAAGGTCTTGTAACATTTGCATCTATAAAGGAGTTTTATTTAGCTGGCTGAAGGAAAAATGGCTCTTTGGACTGGAAAGGCTGCAGACCTCTGCACTAAACACATAAACAGGTTTAGCAGCACTTTTCTCTTTAAACAGCAACAGTTAAAATATTTCTTAATATTTATTTTTAAAATCAAATATTTATGAGAAAGTAGGATGAAATGTTCAGGATTCACTAACTATAAAGGATAAAATCAGCAGAATGAATTTAAAGCTGCGAACCTGCTTCTAAACACAGAAGGAACAATATGTGATGAATATCAGCATCAGGTAAACAGACAGAAAGCAGGATTAGAATCTCACAGCTACTAGATGGTGAGGAGAGAGAAATATTCACAATAACTTCCATCCATGCAGCTTCAGTGCTTCATTATCCAGATTTCTGGCCTATAATTTCTCTAACCTTTCATTCTTGACTGTTTAAAGTCCGAACACACACTGTAAACACGGATGGTGTCTCCCCCTGAACATGAACAAACGGCTACTTTCCTGAAAGCTCACATCTCACAGATTCCACAGCTGGAAGTTTCATCTCGCTAAGAGCAAGATTCACCCAACCAGAGGCAGAAGAAGGCCCGATTTATGCTTCACATTTGTTCAAGTCAGAAAGCATGTCTTACCTTTGCTGTCTTGTCTTAATTAAAACTGCATTTATTAAAAAAATAATAATAATAAATAAATAAAATGTTTGTCATTGTCTTTTGGGAGCAGCTTCCCATCCAAAAATCCTAATATTCTGCCACCTGTATGGGTTTAGACAAAGAGAAACATTGGTTCTTCTTCTTTCTTAAATTCCAGATAGAAATCATCTCTTCATGTTCATGAACCCCTCTTTCCTGATTACATCAGACACGCCACTGCAACAGGGAATAGAGACACGGACGCCATGTTTCTGTCATCAAAACCAGCGGCCAGCAAAAAAAAAACTTAACCCACAGTTAAAAATGTTATTGGCGTTGTTGGGCATGTTAACGTGCGATATATATATATATATATATATATATATATATATATATATATATATATATATATATATATATATATATATATATATAACTATTAACACATACTCAGGACAAGATACTCAATTTGCAGAGACACTATAGTGTGAGACAAAAAATGAGAGACAACAAAATGTGTCAGTGTTGTGTGAAGGACCCAAAATGCAAATATGCTCAAAAGTCAAGCAGACAAAGGAAGAAAACTTTGATTAAATTTGCTAATTGCTAATGAAAGGCATTAAAAGGGTAGAAGGTACAAAAGATGTCCAAACAAAATCAAACTGTGTTTCGTCTTCGTCAGATAACCACACACTCCACATTCAAATAAAGAATGGAAAAAAACTTTACATAAGAAAACATGAAAATAAATGCTTAGATGGATGATAGGAAGGGACATGTCAGTGTCTGCTTTGTTCATTTTGCAATGCAAAAGCAAGCGTCAGTGTAGTTGTGGCTGTAGCTTGGTTTATATCAGAACTGGAAATCACTTATCACTGAAATAAGACCCAAAGGCCAACATTATTTGATATTACCAATTATCTCCACTCTGCTGATCTAACTGGTTGAGTTAGTTGATGGAAGATGGTGATAATCCATCCATCCGATCACCTGACAGCGCCTGCCCTTTTTCAAACGATTCCCAACAGGCATTTAAAGTGACATAAAACAAATACACAGAAAAAATATAAAAGAGCAACTATGTTAAGCCTGTGTGTTTGTAAGAAAGACATTTAGAGTAAGAGGAATATCGTCATTGTAGCACACCCACTTTCTAAACCTGTTTGAACATTTCTTTTAATGTAATCAGTTCTGCAGTCTAAAATTATCAATGTTGAAGTGCCACCTCCCTTTTATCATTACACACTTAACTCTGGTCTTCTCAGAGTAAAAGTCTTATCAGGTATATGTGAAGCTTTATTTGACAGCTCCTCCATAGATGTGTTTTTTTTTACAGTAACAAGAAGCTGAATCATAACTTAGACAGCCAGCACCAGCAGCCACTGCACATGTCCGTTACCAGGCAAAAGGCAACTGGCTTTACTGCAGCCCAAAAACCACAAAACTGCCAGCAAAAATGGACACTGTCATGACGAGAGAGATTCAGCTGACAATTAGGAAGCTGTTGACGTTTTTCACTCTCAAATCACTCACATATGAAATTGAGCAGTGGTCCAGAAACAGAGGGCTGACTTTAGCCAGTTGTTTTCTCTCATTAGGCCGAGTTGATGCTTCACAGAAACTTTGGCCACCTGTCAATTCTTGCCATTGGGCACAACATGCAGAGGATGTCTGGCATGTTACAAGTTCTTCCTCCATATGACTTCCAGTAACACTGCCATGTTCGTGCAAACAGAAGCAGAGCAGCTGAAACAACAATTAGGAAGAAGGAAGAATATAAAAATACCTTTCCTCACGATGCTTGGATTTCAGCACATTTGTATCAGCTCAGAGGGTGAGAGAGACTTCTAATTAGGTTCCTGCTGAAACATGAATGAAGAGAAAAAAATGAAAATGCAAAACTGGTCAGAACTGATGCCTCAAAGAAAAATGTGGTTATTAGAAAGAAAACGTCTGAAACATGTTTTATTTAACAACCATTAACAGCCTAGCGGCTGAACAGATTTGCACTTTTATTAATGACTCAGGTAATTCTCAAACCCCTCACCTTAATTTCTAGTTAATTTCTAGGTAATATTCTCTAAGAGCAGCTAACCTGACTCTAACCATGCCTTTGTTTGTCATGTGTGTTTCAAGTCTAGCTGAAAGTAAACTGAAATTTGCAGTCTTTGTAGATGACTGAGAAAGAATTATGCTGTTAAAAGAGGAAAACTGTTGATCCCACATGGAAAATCTCCATGTCACCATGGAGATTAATCCAAGCAGGGGAACAACTACTAATAAATTTGTGGCTTTGAATTAAGGCATGTTTCTAGAGTTCCACCACAAATAGACACAACCAATAAAAACTGATTCAGATTTGTGCAAAAAAAAACCTTTAATGTTCGGGAGTTTGTTTTTCTACATTGTGTTTTAATGTGGCATTTTCTGCACATTTTAAAAACACAATGAAGCAAAGATCCTAGCAGAAGTAGCTCCACAGCTGAAAGGAAAATTAGAAAGATTTGAAGTTCAAACTGGTGTTCACGAACTGTATGTTCAAAATGTTTTAATGAGTTATTGCAAAAGGCTTAAATGGACAATGTTTAAGAATTATTACCATCTAATGTTGGAACTGTGTATCACATTCTAACGTATAGTGCATGCTAGCATCTCACTTTCTCAAACTTGTATTGCAACAATGGTAGCTACCGTTTCTCAAAAAGCCTTGACTACACCGATGAAAGCATGTCATCCAATAGTTAAGTGTTCACTCTGTTACACACACAGAACTCACTTCTGAAGTTGAAAGTAAACTTAACGTTCATATTCACAACATTTTCACAACAGCGCAGGTGAAGAGGTTCTCTCTGGATCGTAATTGCTCAGGGTGAAAACATCTAATGGATGGAAATTTATTGTCAGATATCGTTCCTCTGCGTTTAGAAGAATGGTTCTCACAGGGAAACTGGCCTTGACATAGCACGAACCTCCTGTCAGAGTAAAAGCCAGGTTATAAAGCCATCCCACCAGTTTTTAGACCTGCTTCACCGCAACTGAAAGCCGGCGTTTAATGTGACAATGAAAGCGACTGAAACCACATAAACATACACTTCTGAACCAACGAGGCTAATGTATTTTAGCAGAAACTACTTATGCTGCCCATGGTAACCATGGTAATGATTAAGTAAGTTGCTCTCCTTAATCTTCTCCTACCGTGTCCCAATCTCTGCAAGCTGTCTTGCAGAGAAAATGCGTACCTGGTGCTATTTGTCCGTTGCTGGCGGCTGTAGTTTCAAGATGGCAGACCATCATGGTGCTGCCTTATCAGCTTACCCGTCATATGCATGAATAAATCTAAAGTTCTTATTCACTTATGTTACGACCCCTTTCGAAAACTAGAACAAAAAAAATACAAAATACAACAAATGTCTCCTATTGAGAAAACCAAAACTCTATACAAACAAACTCAAATCACTACTCAAAAATGAGAGTGTCTCTTCTGTGCAAACAACAAAAAGGGAATCTAAAGCTTACAGAGCCACACAGGGTATTCACAAACCACAACCAGCGTCTTTCTCAATCCCAAATTGGCGAACTGTGAGTCTATGCAACACAGCTGCCTCGAATGATTGCAGTTCCTCCTTCCTAAAGACTTCTGATAGGCCCCTTTCAACGGAGGCGCGGAGCTGGCAGGTTCCAATCACAGAGGTGGCCAACAAGGTTGGTCCGGACTTAGGTAGAGCTGAACTGCCGCGGACCAATCCCAGTGGTGCAAGAGGAGGATGGTTCCAGCCCGATCTGCAGCCAATCACTATGTAGCAACCAAGCAGCAGAATTTACATACATATTCACAGGCGGTAGGCCTGGGGATGGGACAGCTTACGACAATGTGCCAGATCATTAGCATCATTAGGTCATAATACACCAATAATAACACATATATACATGCAGACATCTTTTTTGGCCAGTAAACAACAGAAAATGTTACAAAATGTCCCTTTAATGGCAAGTATCAGTGATGTATGAGACACGAACAAACCATTCAAAACTCGAGAATCATATTACTGACTCATCATGTCAGTAATCACGTCACGTCATGATTCTTAGTCTCAATTACCTTGTTCGCCGGCTTGTCCCTGGAACTGGTAGCTAACTAATTGCAAACAAAACAACATATACAATATCATTAATGTATTACTTATATTCTAGCAAGCCGGCTCTAAGAGATGATTCTTTGTACCCAGCCAGAAGAGCTAAATCCCACTGGAGAGTGTCAAAGCTTAAAAAGGGGCGGGACTTTACTTTGATTGGCATAAATTGTCGCCAGTCTAGTGAGAGAAAATTCCAGAGTCAAACCTTTATGTGTGCAAGTGACGTGATACAAGTCAGGTACACAGAAGAACAGAGAGAGATAGGGAGTTGAATTTAAATTCCAAGTGCATCGCAGAAAAGTGGCGAAATTAGTGATTCTAAAGTGTTATAAGATTGACCTTTATTTATTTGATTTGTTTTAAATTGTTCAGTTGTTGATTTAAAGCTTTGATTAACATATTAAATAGTAACTGTATCTTTTCACAAAAAAGTATTAAAATAAGGCCTATGTAAAAAAAAAACTAAATTACCCACATACACAGTTCATAACTGCTAATACTGATATTTAATGTAGTCGTTTGAGTGTTGAAAAGTTATCAAGGGAGCCGAGCTAAAAGAGCCAAATGTCCCATCACTATGAAAAGCAACAGTTCTGGTTTGTTGTTCCAGCTCTTCTCCTTTCCCTGGTCATCACTGTTTCGCTCCCTGCTATGAGGTGTGAATAAATTAATCACTCAGTTGCTCACAGTCGCACCCTAGTCCCACCCACAAAATAAAAAATTTATCCACTTCAGTTCACCAAGAGCGCACTGGTACTCTTTATTGCTAGGGGAGCCACTCCACCACCTGAGATGAAAGTCTGCTGAGAAAGTGAGAGTAAGTGCAGCTTGTGTGTGCATTTGGACTGCTGCACACTGGGTGTCTGACTCAGTGACTCAAATGACTGAAGAGCATGATTCTCTTTGGCAAGTTACAACAAACTGGACTTAGTATCAAGTTACTCATCACTAGTAAGCAGTGAAATTGAAAAAAACTAAAAATGTGATGAGAATAAAACTCTGACGAATTACAATGCACATGCCTGCACACACATCTGTGTGGCTCATTAAAGATAAACTAACAAGCTGAGCAGCCTAATGAACTCCACAAAGAAAGTGCTACTGTTTTCAATACACCCTTGCACACAGCAATACACCACCTATTTAAAAGTGGTGGACTTCTTAATAGGACAAGTGCTTGCTCTTAGTCTGGAAGTCACTGACCATCCAAGCATCCTCACGGTGCAACCTGGGTACCATGCTGCTCCATCCACAAATAACAATTCAACATTTCTCCAATCATTTTTAGTGCCCCTATTTTAAAAATGTAGAAATATCATATCATATAAACTGTGAACATGTTGAAACGAAGGATAGAAAACAAAACAATTTACCAAAGAGCTTAAAGTTTTCATTTTTATTTTCTACCATAACTGTACAATATGCTCATTAAGAAGGTTTTTGATTATGCCTGCACTCGTAAAGCTTGTTACATACTGTGGGAGAAGTGAGAAGTTTGTTCTCGTTCTTGAGGTGGCAAGAACAAGAAAAAAGTTTGTTTTGGTCCGGTCAATTCATACTCCACGATTTTACTGCGGGGGGGGGGGGGGATTACAGCTCAGCATTGATCAGTACATGGCCAGACTGGTGCCTCTCAGCAGCCAGGGTGAAAGGTTCCTCAGATCGGCGCACCTCCCGTTGTGTAGCTGCACCGGAGATGTTAGCCTCGTCAGTCTCCAACACTTATCTATAGCTGTAGATGTTGTGTCCATGATTCTGCGCTTAGTTTTCAAATTTTCTATGATGGTAGGGTGTCAGAAAGTTTCTCTGATGATGGAGTCCACTTGTGGGGTTATCACCGTCATGTCTGGGTCTCCACCTGAGGCAGCAAAACTCTACTCATATGCATCATTCCTGCTCTTTACATTGACTTTGATGTTGGACCATTTTTTCTTTATTTTGGCTGTGGTCTGATTCTGATTCTGCTACATTAGTGTGTGTGTGTGAGAGGCGATTCAAAGTAGATGTTAATAGTTAGCGACTGATTTGCACTCATAGTGTGACCAAATCCCTGCCCACAAATTTGATGTTGTCTGCTTTAAAGTTCTATAAAATGCTCAATCATTTCAAAACTATCAACGTTCACAAAAGTATTTGAACCTATCCCAGCAATAAGATTAACGTTTTGACATTTGGACTATTAAAGTGTGGAGGGGTAGTTAAGTGCCAGTGTTTTTCCAAAGTTTCTAAAGTTTATTGATGACGAATAATATTTCAGGAATATTCCTACAAATATTTGATTTATTAATTTCCTGAAAGATAATCAGCTTTAGCTGATTTAGCTTTAGCTTAATCAATAATTTTGTTTTGTAGCCTTACTTTTACAGAAGTGAAAATGCTAATATTTTTATTTTTCTCTTCTACTATTAGTTTGTTGCATGTATATAGATCTATGGCCTGAGGCGCAAATCTGTCTGCAGTCATGCTGAAAACCCTAGAATGGTTTTCTTTCTATGTGCTCCACACAATCCACAATATTCCTATAAATCTGAAGGGAATTTGATTTAAATATTTATCTCTTTATGCAAAGTTACAATAATCTGGCTTGCCTTAATTTCCTTGAAACTTTATCTCACAGTGAGGAAAAAAAAGTCTGTAAAACACTACCTGTTTCATTTTTGTATTTACAATCCATACACATCTTTCCTGACTCAATGACAACAGCTTAAACAATGGAAGATTCTTGCTGCAGAAGCTACTGATCAAGATTTGGGTCTATTAAAAAATCTGCAAAAACTCCAAAATCCACACAAATGTGTCCTTTATAACTTGACTCTCCGCCATCTTCTTTTTCCTGTTTGTTTATCTCACATCAAGTTTGTGGGCGTGCTCCATGTATTATTCTCTGTTGTTGGTGTTTTTCTGCAGCAACATTAAAGTACCACTTACAGACCTGGCATATGAACTATAACATTTTCATTGGTTTTATTTGGATGCACACATTTCTTGAAACAATACCATCTAAGAAAAGTTTTTCAAAAACAAAACTGTTTCTGTCTCCAGCTGCACAAAGCATTAATGTGACATGTTTGTGTTTGTGTTTCGGTAAAGACAAAGCAGACTGTGTCCTTTGTGTAGCCCGTAGTGCACCAAAATCAGCATGCACACCTGGCTGCCATGTTACCATCAATGCAAGTTGGAGTTGATGAATACCCAAGACTCCTGCAGAATCTTTCAACATTTAATTTTGTTAAAACATTTTCCATCTGCAGTCAAAAGTCAGATGTTAGGTGGTATAAGTGTTTTTTTTAGCTATGCAAAACAGCTCTAGGCTGGCTCACAACTCTTAAATAGAAGTGTCAAAAATAATTGTTTTATAGATCAGACACTTGGGGGAAACACAATTTTATATGTACCCTTATAAAACCTTTATGTCTCCCAAGACAAGAATGTGAGTTCAGGAACAACTTTACCCAGAGGGCTTAGTTGTAGTGCAAAATAAAATGTTTTTTAAAAAGAAATTCAAAAGAAAAACTGAAGTCTCAACTGGTCAGAAGTGATCTAGATGAAAATCCACAGATTCTGCTACCTTCCCAATTACTCTGTACATCCCAATCAGTAATGGTTTGCTTAGTTTCTCCGTGAAACCTGTCCTCCACTAGTTCTCCTCACATTATAAGTTACTTTTCCAGATACTCATAAACACGGGTGTTTTTCCTAATCCTCATTCTTTCTTGATTTCGTTGACACTTCTCAATTTTCAACAATGATAATGTTGTGGTCTGTTATGTGGATTCACTTTTCAGTATCTCCAACATCAAAACTCCTGTGTGAATTTCATTCATCTTGTACTATATTTGTCTTACAGAATTACTATGTAAATTACTATACTCATAGCATTACAGTTGTTATAAGAAACATATTTGGTGTTAAACCGAAAGCAAGATATCTACCCTCTTTCATTCCAGTTACCTATTTCTCCATATCTCTCTCTTTCTTTTCTCCCTTTGATTTGTTTAGTAAACCCTGATCTCTGGGCTGCAGTTCTTCTTCTTTATATTTTTTGGAGGTTGGCAAAAAGGAATTGGTGCATTACTGCCACCAAGTGCTCTGGAGTGTGGACCAAAATGTTTTTAAGCTCCCAAGTTGTCAAAACATCAGTTTGTCTGTTGCATTTTCCCAATCCCATGCACCCCCTCTGTCATGTTGCCGTGACCCGCCAGGGAGGCCCGCCCACCAGTTTGAGAACCACCGTTCTAACATATAAATCAACCCAGGGTCAGATGATCTGTCTAATTCATGCTGTGGCTGTTTGACAGTATCTATAACTGGTTGTAAATTCCTCTGTTCCATTAATGGTACAGTAAAATGATATGCATAAAACACAGATATGGAAAGTGAGTCTTTTAATATTTTCATTCAAAAATCAATTTCTGTAACAGCCACACCCTTAAAGTGAGCAGCTGAAGCATTAAGTCAGAAAAAGATATCCATTTGTGATATAGCCATTCATTAGGTTTAGACTGAATACACAAACTGTACTCTATGGTTGAGTTTCAGTTCAGCTGCAGTTCAGTACAATTCAGTTTACTTCATATAAAGACAAATTTCCTATATAGTGGTAACTTCCTAATTTCCTCCTTTATTATCTAACCATATTTATCTGTTACGGTTTCACTTTAGTACACAAAAACTTGAAGTTGTAATATCGGGATGCCTGTTAAAACATGATCATTGAAACTGAGTCAGTATGACTACTGTACATTCCTAGATGATCTGTAAACAATCCCGCATTATCACAAACATGGAGGCAAAGTACCCTGAGCCACATCATGACTTCAGGAAATCAGAAAAATACGAGGAGCTGGAACAAGGAAATGTAATGTCTATACAGACCTCATAATCAGGGCAATGTGTGAGTTATATATATATATATCTATATATATATAGATATATATATAGTGATGTTGTATTCATCATCATGGTACCCTGGTTGGAGACCAAATCCTTGCCTGTAGGCAGCTTTTAATTACCTCAATCTAAAACTCCAGCCTGTGTCCACAGCTGTGAGGCAGAGCAGCTCTGAGTAGGACAAGGACTGAAAAAAATCTCTGGGCAACTACAATACAGTTTAATGCCTCACAAGGCTAAGTCTTGCACCTGAAAGGCAATTTAATAATACACAGATGTGAAAATAATTTACAACCTTTTCAAATGTCAGTTTGTCACATTTGGGGGCATAACAAAAAAAAAAAAAAAAAAAAAAAAAACTGGGATAACATATGCCTTTCTATCAGTTGTTTGTAAAAAACTTTTTCAACCCTTATTGTTCCCATAAAAAAGGAAAGGGGTTAAGCTGGGCACACACTAAGATTATCGGGCTGTTTTTGACCCGATTTTGCACCTTTTGCCACCTGATTATCTTAAGTCTTATAAAATTATCCTATAAGATTATTCTACTGCCTGAAGTGTGTTAAAAAAAATTTGTCCCAACAGTCGGCTCCAAAACAGGTCGTGGCCAACAATTGCAGGTAATAAATATGTTCAGGATTTACGACCAGAAAAATCATCACGTGTGTGAGGAAAGCTGACGACTCCTGAACTGTGACTCTGTGGATTGTGACGTGGAACAGAATGTAGCCAATCAGAGAGCAAGTTGCCTTGAGAGCAAGGAAGGATATAAAGTCTGTGTTCACGTTGTCTCCAGTGTGTTTGTTTTATTTCAGTTCTGGATTTTTCTGTTAACAATAATGTCGAAACTACCATCATTACTTCATTATGTATGTCTTTTGCCATGCTGGGTGTTGTGTTTTCTGGTTGTTGCTGTTTCTTTTTCGTTTTTGTTAGATCACGTTTGCTCACACAAGATTTCTGGCTCAGAAGACTACATTCTAGATCGGTTGCGGATCGTTATGTGTGTGTTGTTCTGAGCTGTGATTATCGGACCACACTCTAAATCTCTTCAGATTTAGAAAATCCATATGTGTGTACCCACTTTTAGGATCAGCCAGATCCTGCAAATCATATACACTTGGTTAATTGATCATTAGCAATGATCTTATTGCTGCTCATCAATCTGGGATGATATTTAAATGCATTTCGAAACCATTTGGAGTCCAATATTCTTTAGTAACAAAGATTATTCACAAGTGGAAAACATCAAAGACTGCTGACAATCTTTCAAGGTGTGGATGAATCAGCAAGTTCAGTCCAAAGTCAGACCATTTAATGCTCAGATAAAAGGGCAAAAAACCCACAACATACATCTCTGAGTCTACAGGACTCAGTTAAAATGTTATGGTTCATGACAGAATAATTGGAAGACTGAACAAGTATGGTTTGTTTTGGAGGGGCTGGGGATGAAAGTCTCCTCTCTTTAAAAAGAGCACGACAGCACGGCTTAGGTTTGTAAGTTGCAACAAATCCCAAGACCTCTGGAACAATGGCCTTTGGGCAGATGGGACCAAAGTGGAGATATTTGGTCATAATGCTTAGCAGCATCTTTGGAGAGAACTAAACTCAGCAAATCAACACAAACATCTCATATCAACAATCAAGCTCAGTTGTGGAGGACTGTTGAGTTGGGCTTGTTTTGCAGCCACATGACCTGAACACATTGAAGTTACTGAGTGGACCATTAACGCCTCTGTATACTAAAGTATTACAGAATGAAATGTTAGGCCATTTGTGCAGCTAAAGCTTGGCTGGAACTGGGTCATGCTACAGGAAAATTATCCTGAAGGCAGCAGCAAATCTACAACAGAATGGCTAAAGAAAAAAAGACTCAAGGTGGTGCAATGATTCAGTCAATATCCAGAAGTCCGTATGAGTGAAATGATGTGTTGGGACCTCAAGAGAACTATGCATAAACAAATGCTGCGAAACTCAAAGAACAAAGGAAATGTGAATAAGAGTAGACCAAATTCCTCACAGTTATATGAGATTAATAACACTGATAACATCAGAAAACAATTACTTCAAGTTATTGCTGCTTCAAGTGATTCAGCAAGCTGTTAAATTGTGGGATGGACTAATTTATTCACATAATCCTTCAGTGTTTTATGTAGTTAATGATATGTAATAAGACAATAATGTCATATGTCTATGTTTTTACTAACTTGTAAGAACCATATGTTTTTTTTAATGTCCAGACACATGAAACCTTGGGTTTCTGCAAGAAATTACAATCAGCACAGGGTCAGGCTTTGAGGGGATTTAAACAAACCTTTTCTCCAGATGAGTTGCCATATCCTTAGTCCTTGTCTGTCACATCAGTCTGAAGACCTGCCACAGCCCCCCAAGCAAATATGAACAAAATGAAGAATAGATACCACAAAGCCTGAAAAAACATACCTACAAAACAGACAGCAGGAAAGCCTAGCGAGATTACCTGTACTGAAAAAAACACTGGTTCATGCCAGTGGCTCCAACTCCAAGTCCTCATCTACGACCTTTAAAATCAAGCAAAACCTATCTTTTTTCAACAGCCAGATCTTTAGCTGGGCTCATAGTAGTCCTCACTGGTCTCACAATGTTTTTTCTTTTCTTTAATTCTGCTTAATTCTGCATTAAGCAACATATTGCAGGTTAAAATCATCACGTTGCAATAAGTAGGAGATGAACATGGTCACATAGTGAAAATTTAGGTATATGTTGAGTGTGTATGTAAGCATGTAAGCTTGGCAGAAAGCATCTTAATGGAACAGTTTTTAAGCCTCTTCTGCAAAACTGTCACATTTTGTGCTTGATGGCCAACGTAGTTTTTTTTTTTTTTATATTTGTTGTCATGTTATTGTGTTGACAAAGGAGGTGATTGTGGGGGGTAAATATGAACCAAAAACGTACTTACATCTTTCAGTAATATTTGGAGTTGGAGCAGAGCTAGTGATAGCGAGATGTTGAACTGGGCAAGAGACAACAGACTGACAGAAATGTACCACTTAGGCTCTTTACAAGACGATACTGAACAGACCCTTTTTCCTGAAGAAGGTTAGGCCATTCAGCATATGCAGTAAGATTAGAAATCTGCTTTGGAGCCATCTGTTAAGCCAGCAGCATTAGAACCAGTGACTCTAAGAAACTGATTGAACTGATGAAGAAGGCTGGCTCTGTGCTGGAGACAACTCTGGAACCCCTGGAGCTGATTCTCTAATAATAACTTTTTAAAATAACTTTAACTAGGGGAGGTGGGGCAAGGTTAGTCATTGGGATTGGAAGTGGGGCTTTTTAGTCACAGGATCACAGGATGTTTTACGTTGATTGTCATTAGTACATGGACTTTTGGATACTTTTGTTTGTTTATATGATCAACGATTCCTTTGTTGGATATTAACAGATATTGTGAATAAACATAATATGCGTTTTTCCCAGGATTCCGTAGGGGTTGTTACCCCTTATTTCTACCTTGTGCATTACACCACGTTTTGTTCCGACCTCCATGGCGTGGCAATCTTCCCTGGGAGTGTGTCAGGTGTGGAGCGCCTGTGAGTGCAGTCCACCTAGCAGCATCCACGAGATCGCAAAATCACAGGAGAATTTTGTGATTCTCCACTTCCAGGATAAACCTCTCGTTGTCCATGATAAAAAAGAAAAAAAAAAAAACACACAGAGACCCCCTGACCGGTTGAACACATAATGTTTTCATGGTTCAGCAGCACACATCTGCACAAGAGCTTTAATTTAAAAAAAAATACCGGAAGCTTTTACACTGTTCCCTTGTCTGATTTCATGTCTTGCCCTATCTGAACTGCAGAATTAGATACAATCTGGGTTAATGCCATGTCAAAAATAGAATTAAATAGGCATAAATTTAGTGGAGCGCTACAACAAGGAGCTTCTGAGATGCTTCTGATACACACTGCAAAACACCCGGTGGAAACCAAACCAGTGATTGAAATGGCTGCGAATAGCAGCGGAGGACGCGGCGCAGCAGTAACATGGCTAAAATGCACCCGGTGGAAATCAGGGGTAACATGTGGTCATCCAGGTGGCGGGCTGGCTGGGATACGTGCTGGTAGGGGGTGGCTGGTCTTCTGGGTCCTTGGGCCCCCTGGGATGGCTCTGATCTTTCTGGCGGCCCGGTCGCATTTGCACAATCACTGATGACTTTTCATTCCTGTTATTTACCAACTGTGTCATGTTGCGGGTTTAATCACCAAAACTACAGTTTAGGTCATGTTTTTCTTTGTATTGCTGATGTTTTTGTTGTTGTGCTGTTTTATTTATTTTGTTTTTTTCTACAGCTTGTCTGTATTTTTTTAGGTGCTTCTGATGATTTTTAGTTTTGTTTTCTTAAATATGTTGCAGGTGTTTTTTTTTTTTTTTTTTTTTTTTTTTTGCTTACAGGTGTAGCGGTTACTTGTTGTTACCTTTATATCTGGTGTATCCTAGTCTTTTGTTCACTTTCTCTTTTCTTACCCCCTAACCCTCTTCTCAGGTCCAGCATAAATATGAAAATTTTAGACAAATTGAAAAATAAAGAATGATGCTTAAATTATCAAGAGGGGCCTTATATCCATAAAGCTTCTCTTGGCAAAGCAATTTTGTTCAGCACGACACAGGGCAAGGTAGAAGAAAAATAAATAAATAACTTTACACATAGACTGGGAACTTCTTGTAAGCGAAAGTGTTGTTCATTAATGTCTGATAATTTTGGGGGATTTTTATTTACACTACAACAATTTCATTTAAGTGAAGTTTAATTTATTTTTAGGATCAATATAGCATATTTAGTTTGATTATTAAAAACAAAACAAAATGGTTGTAAAATATTTTTTATGGGGAAACTTTTAAAATTTTGTGCTTTACAAAGTGTATTTACTGACCATGTCCTATCCATAGTACACTAGCATATGATATCTCAAACAGAGTCCACAGGTCAGAATATAGAGGTCAAGGTTACAGAAAAATGCCAGCAGCATTGCTAGCATTTTTGAGTAAGAAAGACTTCTATAAGAAAATAACCTATTCTGACCAATATTTATGGCTCCTTTCCCCTGACCCTTTATGTATCTGTAGCTCTTGCAACTCTCAGCTACCATGGTACACATTTTATCCATCCTTTTTGCTATCTACCTAACTATCTACCCATCTATGTCTTAACTGAGTTTTATCGATCTGTGTGTCTACCACGCTTGTTTAATTGTTTTCTCATCTCACTCTCTGGTGACATGTCGGCACGTCCTTATTATCACAAATGATCAATGTGATTTATAGGTTTAATGAGTGAGACATGCAAACTTTCTCATCTTTTGAGGATAAATCAGAGAAATCAATCACATTCTCTCGCTTTGTGAGAGCCAATCCAAACCTGATTACTTTCTCATTGTAGAAGCTCTTCAAATTTAGATACTGCATCATGGTGGTTCTTTGTCTCTTCAAATACCCAATTTAAGCCTTATACCTCAGTATTTGTGTGGATACTAAAAATCTACTTTTTTATCATCATGTTTTCATGAGTTTGTATTTTGTCTTTATCTGTAGTTTTTCTGATTGTTTTGCCATTTTGCTGTGCTCTAATGTTCCAAGGTGCTGATAGTCTCCTTGTTAACATGATCACATAACCATTGAGACAATTCTCACAAAGATTTCTTGGTTTTTGTTGTCTTTTTTTTTTTTTGTCTAAAGACCCCTGTTTTTGTTTTTGAATAGAATTTATTTCTTGAAGCAAATGGACTAAAATGCATTTGAAGATGATTTACTATATACTCACAGGTTGTTAATATTGATCTTACATGTGATTCTGGCTGTCTGATAAAGACACAAGGACAATAAGAGCCTTTCGCAGACGATCGGATTAACGTTGTTCTGATTTCTTTTTAAGTATCCTCCTACCCTTCATAATTCATTATACTCTACACATGCCATGCAGGTGTGTGACATTAAATAAACAAAAAATAAGTTGCACTGGTAACAGCATGGCTCAGACTGGATTGATACCAAACAGTTAGGCATTTAATATCAGCCTTTAGGCTCAATAGCTGAAGTGTGATGGGTAATGCATGCGGTTGGGTGGAAGCTGGCACGTCTGGTCGCCGCTACCCACCGGTAAAAGTTTTTAAAAGTTTTTAAGTGTTTTCTCTTAATTCCTCCATTCTTTTCGGATTTTAATCTTGTGATTTTTAAGCGTGGTCGATGGTGCGATCGATTTTAACACCGGTTATTTAAGTTTTGCTGTTGGCGCGATTGCACTTTATTACCTGCCCTGTCACCTCGGTGTCTACTGGTCCACCTGGCTATCTTGGCAGAAATGTGGGCCAGCAAGCTGTATGTCTGCCTTGTGCTCACCTGGTCGCTCCTGTTGTACTGCCTTCATCCAGTGGCTGGACTATACCGCTAAACAGCAGCTGAGTTACTCTGGTTCCACCGACATCAGCCTACTCTACTACCACCGGCCGAGCTTCACTTCCACCCGGACATCACTTTCCTTCCCCGCCGGAGATACATCCACAGTGGGTGTCGCCGCACTGTTCATAACAGCAGCTCCTCCACTGCAATTAAATCCATCTGGTCCACTTCTCGTCGTCCTCCTAGAAACACCAGCAGGGCTGCTAATCACGGGGTGTTAGCAAGCTCAACAACTCCACTGTCACTTCGGTCTGCTCAACATCCGTTCTCTCACGAACAAGGGTCATCTCATCCAGGATCTCCTCCCAGACCGTAAGCTTGACTTTCTTTGCTTGACAGAAACTTGGCAGTCATCAAACGACTTCTCTCAGCTAAATGAATCTACACCACCAGGGTTTGTTTACATCTGTCATCCTCGCAGTTGTGGGCGTGGCGGTGGTCTCGCGGTACTTCACTGCAAGAACTGGAAAGTCATGCCAGTCTCGGTACCCGCTTTCAGCTCCTTCGAGTGTACTGTTTTTACTGACCCCCACCACCGTCACCACAATATATCGCCCCCCAAAGCCGCATAAGGACTTTCTGGATAATTTCACCACTCTACTCACTCAGCTTTCCACTCTCTCTCCGAACATAATGCTCCTGGGGGATTTCAACATTCATGTTGACAATATCAATCTTCCCCTCACTCGGGATTTCCTCTCATGCCTGGACAGTTTTGGACTACAACAACACATCCACTTCCCAACACACACAAAAGGTCACACTCTGGATTTACTCATCTGCTCTGGCATCTCCCCCTTCAACCTCTCATCCACTGTTGTCCTTGAAACCGATCATTTACTGCTCACCTTTGACACTGCCCTCACTCTCACTTCCGTAAAGTCCCCTCGCCTCATTTCATTTAGGAATGTAAAGGACATTAATATCAACACTTGTTCCCGCGCCAAAAGAATCGAGGTGGAAAGGTTCGCCCATCACTTCGCGACTGGAGTCTCACTGGTCGTTAAAGATCCAAGAGAGGAAGCAACAGGACGTGAGCCTGAAAGGTCGGTCAAAGAACTGACAATAGGGTAAATATTCGTCAGCGGCTTTGACAATACAAACAATCAAAATTCTTTTCAATTATGTTAAAACAGCTTTAACCAAGCAGGAATTACCAGCAGCTTCTGAATTTGATTGTGTTGGTGTTGAAATCAAACTGTCCAATGAAATGTCTTTTACTTTTGTGTACATCATTCCCCAAATGCCAAGGCAAGTTTCTAACATGAGTTTAGGATATGCTAAACTCACTCCACCCAAACAAAGACATTTATCCTTGGTGAGTTTGACTTAAATTGGGATGACAAGGAAGAAATACTCTTACAGAAATTTTTAACCTAGAACAGTTAATAGACAAACCAACCAAACTGACAAGTAATTCACAAACAAGAATAGATCTTTTGTTTGCAAATAAACCTTATGGAATTACTAAGACTTACAATTATTCGACTGGCATCTCAGATCATAATTGTATTTTCCTGTCCAAAAAGCTCACGAATTCAAAATTTTCAAGTTCATCCAAAACCTCCCTTCCATGTTAATGCAATACCAAAGAATCAATTACAAAATTTTAGTGAGGCAGTAAACAAAATAAATTGGGAGTAAACTCTTACATCATATACTATAGACACTAGTTGCGATTCCTTTTTTAACAAAATCAAAGATGTAATGTCTTCATTTACTAAAAAAAAAACTTAACTATAGAGCCAAAAAAGGTCAACAACAACTCCTATGGTTAGATCAAACCTGTAAAGAGCTGATCCAGAGACATTCAACTTAAGCTCTATCTGAAAACTCACCTTTTTACAGATAGAATAAAATTCACTCATTTATGCAATAAAGTTACAGACTTTAAGGCAAAAGCAAACTTTTTCATCTCAATTATTGAAGATGCAAAGGGTAATGGGAAGAAGGTTTGGCAGACTTTAAATAAATTACTTGGTAAAAGAAGTAAATATGATAACACCCTTGAGTTAGAGATTAAAAACATCTTAAAGAAGAATCCTGAAAGAATAGCTAATCATTTTAATAATTATTTAAACAGTGTGCTCAATATAACAAAGCAGTTTACTCCCTTCTCTGTCACATCTTGTTTGCTTAACCATGACCTACCCATTTTTCAGTTGGAAAAAATAACAGAAGTAGTATTTAAAATTATTAAGGGCCTTAAATGCTCCAAAGCCAAAGATGTATATAATATTGATACAAATTTGGTTACATCACATACAAATGCATTAATACAACCCATCACCCATTTGGCTAATTTATCAGTTTATCATGAAACAAACAAATTAGGCCTTTCATCTCCAATGATGCTGCAAAAGCATACCTTCATTGCATGATTCTGTCTCATATTGAATATTGTTTTATAATATGGTCTTTTCCAGGCATGCTGCTGACGCTAATGGGGATCTCAATAAACATAAACCTTTGGAGTAATTTATATATATATATATATATATATATATAAATAAAAGCAATCAAAGTGTTTGCAAAGAAGCCAAATTCAACTTACCATTGTGAAATTTTAGAGAAATACCATCTTTTAAGTTTTGACAATTTTAAAAGTTAATATGCTTGCCTCATCTATAAAACTCTTCATGGCCTAGCCCCTTCTACCCTGGACGAATAATATGTAAGAATAGTAATCTTAGGACCAGATCTGCTTCTAGAGGGGACTGTGAGGTGACATTTAGGACAACGGCTACAGGACAAAACACTATTTCCGTTACGGGTTGCATGATGTGGAATAATCTTCCAACAACTGAGGTTTAATGTATATTTTTTTATTGCAAGTCTATTGTGTATTTATTGTAAAGGCTATTGGTTATTCAAAGTCAAAGTCACTTTTGTCAATTCTGCAATATGTACAAGGCATACAGAGGATCAAAATTGTGTTTCACTCAGACCCAAGGTGCAGACAACATTTAACATACATCTTTAAGTAAAAAAAAAAAAAAAAAGTAGACTGAAGAGGCTGTGTGACGGGTGGGTGGGGTCACCAGCGATGCCGAGAGCTTTGCAGGTGAAGTAGATGTCGTAGAGGGAGGGGAGAGGGGCACCGATGATCTTCTCGGCTGTTCTCACAATGCGCTGGAGGGTCTTGCGGCAGGACGCGGTGCAGGAGCGTACCACACTGTGATAGAGCTGGACAGAATGCTTTCCACAGTGCCTCTGTAGAAAGTCTGCATGATGGGGGTCGGGGCTCTAGCTCTTCTCAGCTTGCGGAGGAAGTAGAGGCATTGATGGGCTTTCTTGGTCAGTGCTGTTGTGTTGTTTGTTATGTTTTTAAATGTCTAAGGACCACAGATGGAAGATAGCTTCTAGCTAAATCTAGCATATTTACACAATGCCATGAAAATGTAAAAAGTATTCATTAATGTGTAAACAAATAAAGTAAAAGTAAGTAATTAAAGATCGGGAATGGGATTCTGCCCCAAGGGGAGGAGTTCACGTATCTCGGGGGCTTGTGCCAGGAAAATAAATTAATTCTCTCTGCAGTGTGGTCGAGCTCTCCTTTAAAGATAAGGTGAGAAGCTCAATGATCTGGGAGGGGCTCAGATTAGAGTCCCTGACCCTCCGCATTGAGAAGAGCCAAATGAGGTGGCTCGGGCAACTGGCCAAAATGCCTACCTACTGGATGCCTCCCGGGTAAGATGTTCCTGGCACGTCCCACCAGGAGGAGACCCCAGGGAAGACCCAAGACAAGCTGGAGGGACTACATCTCTTGGCTGGCCTGGGAATGTCTCGGGATCCCCCAGGATGAGCTGACGAATGCGACTGGAGAGAGGGAAGTCTGGGTTTCCCTGCTTAGACAGCTGCCCCTGTGACCAAACCCCAGATAACCAGTAGAAAATGGATGGATGGCTCATGCTATATTGAAATAGAATGGGGGAAGAAAAAAAAAAAAAAAAAAAAAAAAAAAAAAAGTTTAGTCTGAGGCTTCTATATAATGACTTTTAACTTTGAGAACCATATAAGTCACTCTGTTGGCCCTTGGAAAGAATGCAAGTTTCACTTTCAGAACAAGAGGGTACTTTGTTTTCTTTTTTACTGTATATGTGAGAGCTCACTATGAAATACATTTAACACAGGTGCCTATCAAGATCTGTGATACATTCAATGTTAATTAAATTGCTGGGGCCAGCAAGCACAGTCTGGACTAAAAAAAAGGGTGGGGTAAAGACTTTCTGTAACAATGCACTCCAGAAGACCCGGGAAATAAGCAGCACACTAGAATAAAAGGTAAGACCAAAAATAGGGTTTATTGAGCAACAGGGATGCAGATGCAGTCTTGTAGTGGTTACGCAAGGAGGGGGAAGTAGAGTCCTGTCAGTACTGGAGGGCAAGGAATCCAGAATCAGGGGGATCCCAGGAGGAAACAGTGGTGTTCCACAATCCACAGAAAGGCGAGGGTCAGACAGGCAATTGTCATAACAGCAAGATGAGAGGCAGATACTTATCGGGGCAGGCAGGGTGCAGTAGTCAGTCCGAAACAGAGGTCATATCCAAATAAGAAGCAGGCAAAAAGATCCAACAGGGGAACAGGCAGCAGGGGGTCCAAGGTACATATCAGGGTCGGCAACAGGAATCTAGAACAAAACAAGAGGAAGGCTGGATATCAATAGGAGAAGAGTAGTTGACCATCTGGCAAGGAAGCCTGAACAGGAGAGGGTTTAACAGGAGTGGGGAACAGGTGACAATGGTTTGGCAATCAGGGCGGCTCCAGGTGGAGCAGATGAGCCTGATTAGGAAATTGCAGGCAGCAACCATGACACTTTCTTTCTCAATAAGGTGCAAAAACTGGAAACAGTGACTTAAAGAACAAATTTGCACTCCAGACTGAAAAGATTTAAGAATGTGCTGCTAACATTTTGATACCAAACACCTCCTACAGGTCTTGAAAGTCAAGGTGTAAAAGGAACTTTTTGAGTGACATCAAGTATTGTTGTGCTCAAAGTTTTGCCTAATTAGTTTATCCTGAATGCTATTAATAATCAGGTTTCCTTGCAAATGTTTAACTCATGAGTTATTTTGGTTCTGTATCCTGAAAGGAAAATATTTAGAAGTAATCATGTTTTGACCATGTCCAACATTCAGTTACATAAGAAACCACTTAGCATTCATCTCAGTAGATTCAAAGCTTGTGAATGTCCTTTTTTCTTGCAGTGTTTCTCTTGAGCTGACAGCCTTGTTACATATATGAAGGCACAAGCAACCAACAAAGGCACATTTTTTGTCATCCTTACTTTGTTGTTTTTGGATTGTTGTGGGGTGCAACTGTAGTTATTGAGTATTTTGTTTTCTAACCACACCACAGTACTGTCATCATAGTACAATATGCGTTGAATCTAAAAAGACCTTTAGTGAGGATCAATGTTTGTCTATATCAATGTATATAAAAAAACTATACCTAAACATTTTGGAACAATTTGCATTCCTTAAAATTGCAAAGGCTTTTAATATTGTCTACTGAAGCTAACATCATTAAAAAAACTAGAGGACATAGCCATATCTCTGGTCACAGGGAACACAGCTGAAAATCTAGCTGTCAAATCAGGTGAGTTGCACCAGGAAAATGTCTAAAACCTGCAGGGGGTGCATGGAATTGGGAAAATGTAGCAGAGGAACTAATGTTTTGACAACTAGGGCTCTTGGAAACATACCTAAACAAATCAAACCATCTCGTACTGACCCAGACCAGCTGGTTTAAGGTTTAAATGATGTTTAAGGTACTGCTCAAACTCTTTTTGGGCTACAAACAACAAATCGTGATTGACGAGAAGGAGAAGGATGAGAGAGAGAGAGTGAGAGAAAGACAGAGAGAGAGGTGAATGAAACAGGTAACTGGGATAAAAGAAGGTTGATATCGCCTTCTTGGTTTTACAGCAAATCTGTTTAAAAACATTTCCTTTTTGAATTCCCCTCACGACACTCCAGTGTTTTTAAGATAAACTTTTAAGATGAAACATGAAATCCTGCTTGGTTTCCAGCAGCAGGAAATGCAGCTAAATAAAAAGATATAATAGCCCTGAGCTGGGAAAGATTATGAATGATATTAAACTGGCCCATCTCAGCCATGTAGTTGGTAAGATGAATGTATTACATTTTCAGCTTCGAACAGAGACCTACATGAACTATTTTTTCAACCCAAACTTGCGCCACGTGCCACTTATGTTAGGTAATATACTATGAGTCGACATCCGAGGTTATATATCCCAGCCAAATCTGGATGCAACCTGCTGACAACCTGCGACCTGAACCATTTCCGCACATGGAGGAAGTTTATTATCAGCTGAACTTGCTATGTATATTGGCGGAGGCCCTGGGAATGATTTTACCTCCAAAAGGGGGGCATGGTTGGTAAAGGTTTCAGAATCACTGATCTACAGGTTTTCTGAATTCAGCAAAGCAAAGAAATTTACCAGAGGAGGCTAGAGCATTTGTCATTTTAAGCTAAAGATCAGTGCTGGTACAGAATGCTGGTAGATAAACGATGAGTACAGATTTTAAATACCTTGGATTATAATGCAGTCTTCTATTCTGACCAGACAAATGGTGTCGCTAACTAAAAATGACTAACACGTTCCCTCTACAACCAGATGTGGTCGTGACGTGGGTCAGACCCAATACTGCTCAGGGCAAAGCAGATAGAGGCTGTTTCAGCCGGTTGCAATCAAGCAAAGCGTGATCAGCTGTGTCAGCTCCAGGTACTTTACCACACATCACATGGTGCGCTGAAGCGTCAACCATTGTGTAGCCCACTTCGGATGAAGACCACATAGGGTAACTACCTGCGAGTCCACTGAGCAAGGGCACGAGCTTAAACCCCCTCACTACTAAAGCAACGCACAATGTGCTTCAAACCCATACTTGTCAGACACGGGTACAGACCTAGACGTGTCACCCATAGACACCGCAATCCGCAAAACCTGTCCTTTCCAATGGCATGCATGTCTGCCACATCCTCTGTTACCTTCGGTCTCTGGAACTGTCAGTCCGCAGTGAACAAAACAGAATTTATCAGCTCATTGATAAATCTCAACATTCAGGTCCTAGCCCTGACTGAGACCTGAGGCCCTCTTCTCTTTTCACTATATCACTCGGTGCAGTCATTAGCTCTCATGGCTTCTCCTACCACTGCTATGCAGATGACACTCAGCTTTTCCTTTCTTTCCCACCTGAGGACACAACCTCTGCAGATTATCCAGAATGCAGCAGCACATCTTCAACCAGCCCAAAAGAGCTCATGTCACTCCGCTGCTAATCGCTCTTCACTGGCTTTTCGCCTCTGTTGTTCCCCAGCGGTGGAACAATCTTCCAAACTTCGTCCGATCCGCAGAGTCCTTATCCACTTTTAAGAGCAAGCTAAAGACTCGGTTGTTTAAGGAGCATTTCCACACTTAGCTCAACTCTTCTACTCAGAATGAGTTAGAAAGATTTGTCCAGCTCTTTGGCTCAACTAAGTACTGAATAAGCTGCGGGCACTTATGCCCAAGATGATATTGTTCAATAAAAACATAATCTTATATTTAAACAAAATTACTTACAAAAAACTAATATATATATATATATATATATATGTACTGCCTCTAGCACTACATGACAGCACTCACAGCAGTCTGACTACCACTTAATTATGATGTCCCATCTTGCTTGAATTCTTGCTTGTGCTGTTCTTACTTTCAAATGTAAGTCGCTTGGGATAAAAGAGTCTGCTAAATGACTGTTGAATAGAATAGAATAGAATAGAATAGAATAGAATAGAAAGTAACCATGGCCCTCTTACCAACCACATTTGTAATGAGCTGATACTTTCCTAATAGATTACTTTAAAATAGTACATTTTCTCACTTTGTCTTTGTCTTTGTTAAAATGTTTGGTTGGTGAGACTTGCAAATCATTGCATTATTAACTTTTACACAGTGTCAAAAGTCTTTGTTTTTTGAGGAAGTGGAGAATTTGTTTTGATTTTGAACAATACATTACAGATGGTTTCTAAATGCAATGAATTTGTCAAACTTAGTGGTTTGGTTTGTTATTTTGGGCTTTTCTTTTTCTTTTTGTTCAGCCAGGCAGAGGTTGTGAGGATGCAGCTGCAGGGATATACTGTAGTGGTGAAAACAAAACAAAAACAGTTTGAAGAAGGATTCACATCACCTGCTTTTAAAAGATGCACCATTTATTGCAGAATTGTTAAGGGATTAAATGCTTAATGTTGCACTTAAATCCCCATTACTTCATATAACTTGATTTGACCAGCTCCAATGACATCAAATAAGCTCAAAGGAATCATATCAGTCCATTGATTAAGGATAGTTAATTATTAATTTGCCAAGGGAAGGGGCATCTAAACATTTACTTATTCATCATACACACTTTTTTTTTTTTTTTTTTTTTTTTTGCCCATTATTATTTTATGAGCCAATTTTCAAATGTGTGCTCATGTGTACAGCATGCAATATGACCATCTGATTGCACATTCATAGTGGTTGTAAGTCCATAATCCTTTATCATAGCTTCAGATAGCTTGTTGATGAAATCCAGTAAAGTGCAAGGACCACAAAGTTAATAGACTATCACCCCCCCTAAAAAGAACTGATTGTACGACTGAGTAGTGTCACATACACAGTGAGAGGGGTCGCAGCCAACGGGGAACAAAAGAAAAACTGGGGAAAAGTGAGTGGAGCGAAAGAGTGTATTTTGAGTCCTGGGTTAATTCAGAGCCTTTCAGCTTCAATTGCCTTGTCTAAACATTCATGAGCTGTGCAGGGATGGAAGGAGGGAGGGAGGCAGAGATACGAGGGGAATGGATGAAGCAACAGCACAGCGCTCTGACACGAGAGCGAGAGCTGCTGCGTGAGCTCGTTCACATCGCTTTCAGCAGGTAGAGCGTGCACAGACACCAGAGGGAGAGGCGGAGGAAAGAGGTCTGCTTTTTCACCTGAAGATTACTTTGTCTCACTTCACTCAGCCCGAGTGCTGGAAGGAGCAGCGAGGAAGGAGCCGAGTTGATCAGGAGAGGTGTCAGCTCTTGTTGCTCTCTGTTCCCTTTTTTTTTATTTTTATTTTTTTTTTTTACCCTTTCTTCACTTCACAGAGGTCAGGTGGAGTTCTCTGTTCGAAACTGGTGTGATCAGACCCCACTGGAAAGATTGAGAGACAAAAAGTGAGAAAACCAAAGTGAATGTCATTGGCTACAAGAGGAAAGAAGTTGTGAGCGTCTCACTGAAAATCTACTTCAGAAAGGTAAGAACAGATTCAGTCCAAGGGAATCAGGGCAGAAGCAGCTATTTGTAGTTGTTTAATTTAAGTGAACCACATGTGGTGACAAGAAGTTGCAGGTACAGGTTAGAAGGGGATGAACACTGTATCTTTTTAATAATAACACAAGTAAAAACAGAGGGACGGATTAAACAAGAGATCGGAGGAAAGTGTAAATGAGCAGCAGGAGGCGGAGAAAGAAATACATGAGTCTTAAGGATAGTTGGACTGAGAAAGACTGATAGAGGAATAGGAAGAGGAGGAGGTATGGAGGGCTGGAGTGGCAGGGGCTTGCTGGCAGCCAACTCAGTAACCAAGGCAGCTGACATGAGGGAGAGCCAACAGGGGACAGTGGGATTTCTATTTTTCACCCTCGCCGTGATACACCAGGGCTGTGCCAAGTCCCCTGCCTCTTCCCCCACGGATAAAGATTTCATTGTGTGCCGCTGTGACCGAATTCATTAATGTACTCTCCCCTGGCTGCTCTACTCTCTTACGCTCCTTTCCTCCTCCTGAACTCCCTCCCCTGCTAATACTCTGTGTCTGCTCCTTCCCCTCTCGCTTTCATTACGCTCTCTATTGGCCCTGTAATCAGCTCAACTCGTGTTGCATCAAGAGTCCTCCTTTTTTAAAGCTTTGCAGTAAATGATAAACACACTCAAAAAGATTCTGGAGGGACACTTTATATCAGAAGGGACCATTCTGTCAAGACTTGCCCCGAAGTTTATCAAGCTTGCTTTCAGGATGCCACTTGGGGTCGCTGTACACACAGATGGAGTTCACAAGAGATTTATGACATGGCAGCTTGGCAACTTTCCTTCCATTGTGGGTATTTGGGGAGATTTTAAAAGCTAGAAAATGCTGTGAAATCCTGTTGGCTGAGACAAATGAACAGACTGAAGAGCTGTAAATGCAGGAGGAAACGCAACATTTATCAAGAACTACTCAAACTCATTACCGCTAGACACAACGGATTATATTATTATATATATAGTATATATTATTATTATATATTATAGTATATATATTAACAACCATCAATATTTTTGCCTTTTTGTGATTACATGCTTCAAGGATCTTTTTAGTGTCTTTTAGCTCATTGTTTTGCTTTTACTTTCCATTAAATTACTGTTTTAAGCCAGTGTTAGTGGTTTTTAGTTAAGACTGTATAAAATGTTGCTTCAACTGTGCTCAGAAAAGCCTGGTGAACATATTTTAGTGTTTAAAGCTATAAAACGTTATACAATTTCCATCAGAGGTAGTGGTTTTGAAAAAAGGCTGTGTCACTCAGACTGAATGATATTGCCACTCTTGCCCTGAATATGTGTAAATTTGAAAACCTAAATGACTGATACAAATGTTAGTTTAATAGTTTGTTTAACAATTGGGGCTTTTAACTAGTGGATGCAAATTTGTTTCAACATCTGTTGTGTCTTGTTGGATTTTATCTGGCACTCTACAGAGGCAGCAGTGGAAATGCCGTTATGTAGTTGATTGTAAGGAGATAAATCAGTCTTTTTATGCTATATTACGATTGCGATTTGCAATTTAACCTTTTAAATTCCAGCATCTGTTCAATGTTTACACAGAAATATATTTTCTTTATGAGATGGAGAATTACATCAATATAAACTGCTCTAAATTCTAACAAGGAGGCAAAGTTGGGAAATGAATGGCTTCACTTGCCAACTGCAAGATGCAACCTGTGGCCAAAACACTGAAGTTTCCTCTAGAACAGGTTTGTGCTTTGTCCTAATATTACAAGCTAAACAGCTAATTAGCTAATTTACACAAAAGTGCTTCATTTTGCTCTACATGTTTTTGGTACTGCACACGAAGGAGTTTCACCTCGATGCTACACACATGCCAGGCATATGTGTGTTTGATTTAACAACGATTTTTGTGAGCATAATTAGGTTTATTTTATCCTTAAAAAGGATTTTGAAGTGTTTCAATGCCTTTCTACCTCTGGTAAAAATGCACCCTTCATAGCTGCTTAGTTGGAATTTACCAGATATTGAAGTTGCTTGACGTTTCTTGTTTACTAACCCTTATTCCTTGGGTTTTTATGTTTAGTGTCATAGTCTACATCATTTCCATCCTATCTTGAAATCAGTTTACCATCTGCAATGTTGTTAGTGACTTCTATTTGTGCTCCATGCCAAGACAAGTTTTGCATTCTTACATTCAGTGTGTGTGAATTTTAATGTGAGGACCCAGACACAGAATCACCAACAGCAGGTAGGTGGAGATAAAAAAAGCACAAAAAACAAAAAGCTCCTTCTCATCCAAATCAAAAACAACCCCCCAAAAAATGCAGGACCAGAAAGACCTAGCACCTGGCTTGGCATCAAGTCAAAAAGGACATGAGGACAGAAAAAACCTTGAAGTACAGTTATTGGAGGATGAGATGTTTGACTATCCATCAGCAGTGGAAACTTTGGGTCAAATAGTACAAAAAGTGATTTTTCTTATTAACTTTTGTTAACCCCTTTAATAATGTCTTATTACATTTCTACCTTAAAATGCACACATGTGGTTCATGCAGACAGATATGGCTCATTATCACATTAAAAGAATATGCAACCTCCACTGGCCATGAAAGTAACTACTTTGAAGAATAAAAATGGTGTTCTTAAAGATGACAGTTGCTTTATAAAAATGAAAAAAAAAGAATATATTTTAGACAACACCAGAATGCATTTCTGTTCCTAATAAAATAAATTTACAGTTTAAAGCTCCAGCCAGGAAATGTCAACATCTTGTTGTAATGGGTTGGATTTGCATCTCTTCTTCCTCCTCCTACTTTGTGTCTTTGTTTAATGACTTGCCAATGGCATCTGTTCCAGTTTGGAAAAATGATTATTAAGCATCTTCCTCATGCTGCTTGTAGGGTGCATACTTTTATGGCACACCATTATGCATCAAATTTAGGGTTTGAAGAAACATCACATAGGACTAGTATAATTGAAGGAATTGTTGAATGTGACAGAAAATATCTCTTAATTATCAAAAGTTTTTTCTGTTAGCGTTTAAAGAACTCAGCCTGCTATTATCATGGCTGGAAACCAGATACTTCCAAGTCACTTTCACATTGGCAAAGAGTGAAATAAGTAACCTGCTGTTGTCATTTTCTAAGCTCTTTTCCTTGACCTTGTTGGAGAACAGAATGGGCTTAAGGAATAGATTGTAGAAGAAATTTAGAAGGTCTTAGGAAAAGGCGACTGCACTGAAACAAGAATCCGACCTCACTTACACTGAGCTGTGACGCAGGTCTGTAGCACTGAAACTACAGATGCTTAATGAATATTTGACAGCAAGTGCTTTAGATGCTTTATCTAATGCAATGTTATTACGGTGTTACAGACGCACTATGTGTCTTATTAGCGTGTAAAGACATTACGTTAAATATGAATTATCACCCTTAAGAAAGGAAAGCAAAAGGCAGAAAAGTTTAACATGTTGTCAAAGGCTGCTTATACTTCTCTGTTTTCATATTTATCCCCACAAATCATATTACAACTGGAGAAACATGCTCAATGTGATGATACAATAAGCATGGAGGTTGTTTAATTACTAATTGGAAAATTCATAGCTGCTGCTTATACTTTTTGGTCATTTCAAAATATATCATTTGACTGTACCATTAGTAAGGAAATTATTCATAAATATTCCCCCAAGGCAAATAGTTTTCTGCTACCCTGTGTAGATCTGCAGAAAAAAGAAAAAAAGTCCTATTCTTAGATTTCCCATGTTGTCAGTCTCTCTGTTAATTTTAAAGTTTCCCATAAAACCCTTTAAACATTAATAAAATTGTTTTTCTTGTAATTATCATTATTGTTTTAACTCTTGAAAGCCCCCCCCCCCAAAAAAAAACAACAAAGAAAAAAAAATGAGGAAAAAAGTCTTTAAAAAAAATCTGATATCTTTATTTAGTCTTTAAAAAAATCTCTTTTGTATATTTAAGCTTTAGTATGAGCAAATGGTAAATATTGTAGTGCATTATTGTATTATTATTGTATCCACCAAGGGGCAGAAGGCAAGAATCTAATCATGTAAAAGAGGGTTTTGAGCAAAGCTTTTACCATAAAATGTTGTAAAAGGTCTCAGAAACTCTCTATATAAAACATGATACATATGGTATCATAGGGTTAAAAGTGGGAGCTGAATTATAACCCCCCCCCCCAAAAAAAAGTAAAATTGAAAAAAAAAAACTGAATTCAGATTTTTTGTGTGTTCGCTAGCTTTAGTCTTTTAATGCCGCTCTCCACACCGAAGACCAAGTTATCACCCCTTTAGGTAACAGGCTGTTTTAGCCTTTATGGGCTTCTTATTGTTTCCAAGATGTGAGACACTACCCTTGTTGTGAAATCAATAGCCCAGTAAATTCTTAATTGAATGGCTGCAGGGCTTAGTGCCTGATGGGGCTTTATGGTCTACCAGAAGGCGCTTTTGAGAGGCTGCAGAACAACAAGCACCCTGCTGGTATTGTTGTGATGTGGGAAAGAACGTGATGTCAGTCAGCAAGGTCTGGCAGGCGATAGGGCGGTCGTGCTAGCACTTGTACACCTGCCATGTTATGCTCCAGTTGGAGCGGGTATCGCATTACGTAGAATTCGCTCTTCTTCCTTTTGAACACGGTTTGGCTCATTCGACCCTCATACAGCGAAGTGTTACTGGACACCTGGGAGCTGTGTGACAGGTGTCATAGAGATGGAAAACCTGCTTCAGGGTTTATGAGTAGAAACACAAAAAGATGTGTGTGTTTTTGCTCTGGCATTGTGTAGCAGAGCAAATTCTTTTGTTTGAGCTGTTTAAATCATCTGTCTGAGCTGATGATGGATTGACTGACCTCGGGGCTCTTGTAGCCACTTCAGAGGCAGGAGACTACAATACATTCTTTTGGTCAATTTGTATATGTCGCACGGTTTACACTGTAGAATCTCACACATCAATTTGTTAACCAGCTTATCCCAATAGAAAGCACATAATCTATAAAAGGTACCATGTCACTAATTTCTAGTTGGTCTTAAAGTGTAAAAATGGACTTTTATATTTGGACAATTTGGAGGATGATCACTTTCTATTGTTGTCAGGTGAAAAAACTCAACACCTGCAGCCACATGCAGCACTTTGCCAGGAGCACTGGTGGAAGAAGCAGTTAAAAATACAGCTGCTGCTAAAACTGACAGGACCAACATAGCTAACACAGCTCCAAGTAATCAGTATACTGCCTCGGGCAAGTTTAATTTAAAGACAAAAAAACAACTCCCTACCTTCCACAGTGGTTGTAAACTGCAGTAAAATTTAAAATCTGTGTTAGAATATAATCAACAGTGGCTGATCCTGATCATGCATCAGTTGATACTGCTTCATTCAAACAGTTATTTCAGTCTCTTCTGGTTTAAAGAAAGCAATCATGGTCATTTCTGAGATGATTCAGTGGGTTTATTCAAAACAAGAGTCACTTACAGAAACAGACACTTTACAGAGAAATTAATTTAAATTGATTCTCTATAGGGGTCTTTGCTCCTACCCTGCCAATGTTTTATAAGGGAAATTCAAACATTTAAGACAATATGTCAAAAAATATCAATAAAACTCTGCTGATCCGACTAATGAACTGTCTCTCAGCATGGCTCACACTTCTTTCCTTCAACAGTCCTACATGTGAAGCAAAGTACCTTTAGAAATTTTAATAATCTATTGCTCCTCTTTCTTCTGTAAAATTTAAATGAATTTTCTGGTAATATCTTCTCTAATTTATCATCCAGTCTTTAATTTTACCTGCTATCAGCTCTTTCTCCAGCTAAGACCTAGATTTTTGGTTACTCTGTATCTGGTGCACACCCCATTTTGGTGTTAAAGAGTTACTGTCAGTAATTTCTATCCAGACAAAGTAAGCTTGCGAAAAGTGCGGAGAGAGACGTTGTTTTTTTGTGCCTGGTTGTGCTTGTACATGTATTTATGGATGTTTCCCTCTCAAAATGCAAAGTGTTTCCCTGATGGCCACCAAGATTTTAGCTTTTGTACATCAGAAAATCATCTCATTCTTCACACAGATGCTGTCTGACTGCAATTTGCTGCACATAGGACACTAACAACTGATAAGAAACCCACTTCAAATAGCCCCATCTTAGAAAATAAATAAATGAACATTCCTTTGAAATGATTCCAAACCTCTGCAAAATTTCATGCCCTCTATTTGGTGACGGCAGCTTTCTACATAAGCTCTGCATGGGGTTGTTTTCTAAAGGCTGCTCCCACCTGCTGCTGTTGGATTTCTGACCACAACCCCCTTTCATGCACATTGTGAATGTTCACACAGTAGTCCCATTGATTTTGGGCTTCCTCACGATTACAACAGTGAAAACTCCAGATATGAGACATGCTACAGCTTTGTGTTTGTGCAGTAAAGTCTTGCTTAAATTTTCACCTTAAATTCATTTGTTGACTCACCACTTTGGTTCAAACTAGCTGAATACCAAAGCCAGTGTCTCAAATGAAATGGAAATGGAAGTGAATGATTAGGATTGAAGGATTTGCCAGCTGTAAGAGCCAATGGGTTGTTGCAAGCAAGTAAATACCTAGATAGCCAAAAAATGTTGGGCCCAAATATGTGTTTTTGTTTGGCCCAAATTTGGCCTCAACTTATGGTGTTGACTAAATGTGAGCATGGCTGCCAAACCTCAGTCACATGATCACCACATGTGGCCCAAAAGGAAATTACCATAATCTATCTTCAGGCAAGCGTCCTATATTAGGACCAATTCTGGCTCACAAATACTTGCCATTATCCACATCCAGCCCAACAAATGACATCTGGACCACGTGTGGTCTTCAGCCTCTCCTTCTCAGCTCTGCAGAGAATCCATGCAGGTGGGGGCGGGACCTTGGTTTGAAGGGCACATCACGTGCCCAATCACATGCAAGGACAGACTAAGATCACACCATTTTGGAAAAGAAGGAAGGGGTAGACACTCCAGAGACGGGGGTTGTAGTGGTTAACAGTGAGACTGAGAGACTGGGGAACAAGACTTAAAGTGAAATACATTGGAGGCAAAGTGAAGAAATAAACAAAAAACCAAAACAGAAGCAGCACCTGGCTGCATATTGATTGTACTGGAGACTGCAGAGCAGAGTGCAGAATTTGTAGTGAGGATCTTCAATGCAAAATTTGAGACTGAAAAAAACAAAAACCAAGTCAATTGATAATATTGTGGTAATAAAAATAAAAGCATAAAAGTGTGAGAACTTAAGTATTTTGGGGTTTGCAAAAACACTGAATAAAAAATTGCTTACCAACAAACAAACCATTAATAATTTCCAATTTAGAATCAATAGAGGGCTCAGAGGGATACTGAATAAAGAGCCATTTGGGAACCATTTCAGAGCCGTAAGAGCCAAATAGTCTAATGTTTGAAAAGAGTCTGACCCCATGTTACTAATGTTGGATATCATGCAGTGAATGACAGATACTACTCCTTTCCTTAAAGTCTAAAAAGTATGACTCAGAACAAAGACTTTATAACATGAACTGTCCACACAGTTATGGTTTGGTTACAACATGATGATATCAGGGTTTTCAGGCTGCCACATTAGTGAAATATCTACAAGCTTAAATCATGCAACAGCAAAATGTTCACAGTCCACCTATTCAAACACCTACCTACCCCGCTGTCACACTTTGGATTTAACCCTGTCAAAAAACACCTCAAATAAAACGTGACCTGCAATTAAATTAAAATTAAACATCGCCTAACCAATCAATCTCAAAGACATTGGCAAAAAATAAACAGCTCATCGACCTTCAGTGAAGGCCAAAATGATCATCACAATGCATAAGAAAAACAGGTCGACCTTGGTCCTGGCAGGCAGTGATTGCATTTATTGGGCCAAAAAAGAAGCCAAATACTCACGGATGTACTCTGCTGAATAAAATGAAGGGAGACGGGGAATGAATTATGGTGTCTGGAGCCGGTGCGCTCCAGTCAACTTTTTCTATCACATACCAGCGTTGGGGATGAGCTGCCATAAATCTGACCCAGAGATCCATTAGGGTTCTGTGCACTGCAGCTTCCAGCAGGATTCTGATCTCCCTGTTCATTTAATGGTGTATTTTTAAGCTATATATGCAGTGTGTAGTGTACTTGCATGCATGCCAATTCTAGCAATTAACAGTTTGAACTGCTGCTCTTCAATCTGTGCATGAATTTATACTATATAAATTCATGCAAGGGGATCCAAGGACAGTCAAATCCCTTCCAAAAGTAGAAGTGGCTAGATCTGAATCAAATAGCACGATACCTTAAATGAGAAAAATAGAAAGAGAACCCTGGCACCAGCAAGGCTGAGATGCACCACCAATTAGCAGGCAGCTGCCATCAAAAAGACTGATTGTTCCTTACGATTGGTTACACCATGCATTCGAAACTGTTTCAAGCCAGAAAAACCTGGAGGCTATTTCAACAATTTTAAAATATTCAAACTGTTGTTTGCAACTTGGGATGATTTATAAATGCTTTAAGCTTGAATACTTAACTTTCTGAAACAAACTGGAAAACTGCAGCCATTTAAGAGCTTTTAAGAACCTTGTAGGACTCTTTATGTGTGATTCCAATTTGTGAATGATACAATCTGTGTACAAATAAAGTTAGTAAAAGTGTGACTGAACCTGCAAGCTACAGTGGATAATTTGGGCATTCATGTGAGCAGATATTTAGATAACAAAAAGCAGACCTCCACTCAAAGAGTTCTATTCTATTAAACCATTCAAAAAACTTCTTAAAAAGTCACTTTCAAAATGTTGCCCCAATTCAGATGGATAACATTTGGATAAATTGGGAACTAAAATTTTATTTCAATTATAATTTTAAGTTAGCAAAAGTTTAATCCCTCATTTGCTGTGCTGACTCAGAGTACAGAGTATACACTGCCCTCATGTGATGTGTTCACACTGAGCCAAATGAGCTTATTGTGGACTGACACATCAAATAAGTAATGGATTTCTACAAGCAAAGCTTTGATGTTTGTCTGTATAATTTTACCTGTCAAAGAAGGAAAGCAATTAATAAGGCAGCTCAATTCTAAACAATGAACACTGTAGAGCGAGTGAATTGGTGGACAGTCTGAACACAGCCCCAGTGTGAATCAGGAATGGCAAGTGATCTCAACAGAATGCACAAAGAGAAGAAGTCCTCTAAAAAGTAAGGCTGAGTATAGTACCTAGAAATAATAAAAACAGACTGTTTAAAAAAATAAACCTCACCACAGAACAGAGCAGAAAACTAATAAGTAATCCTAACCCATAAACCATAACAGAAAAACCATGGATTATTACAGGAATAATGACTGACAATGCCTCCGATTTTTCAGGGAGGCTTTGCTCAAACGTACAGGTAAAATGATGTATGAACATTTCAGTCCCATCATTTTCTGTAGTGACTTACAGAGTTTATACTGTAGATTCAAACTTATTAATCAAACTTGGTTAGGGCTGCATTAAATTTTTCAGTTAGGATAAAGGATAAGGTGCAAACATTCTTGATTTCTGGTGGAAATTTGAAAGGAATTCAATCATGATGAACAGAAAATATGGAGTATCTTGAGTAAGGGGTTCTTTGTGGTGATATGTGCACCAGAAACTACCCACATCCTGGCTCATAACCACACATCCTATTAAAAACCAGGGAAAAAGACAGATTATGTACTTCCCCCTGTCGTCTTTGCAGGAACTGAAGCCTGTTTCAGTTCTTCTTCATGTCTTGGCTTGAAATGAAACCTACTACTACAGTACAGTCCTGCACACATGCATGTTTGTGTATAATACTTGGTCCGTAACTTGTAAGTAGGTATGTACGTGGGCATATGCGTGTGTTTGCATCAGCACAGATTGCTCATGAAATATGACCTCTGGAAAAGTTTCCTGTCCATGTTCTCCTCTTTGAACTCCAATCCATTATCTTCAGATATCAAATTCACCCCAACAGGTGTATTGTGGTAAATGATATGGGCTCATGGCAGCCTGCCACAGATGCAGGGATGAAAGAGAAGATCAGGAGCCGAGGCTGCCGGCTGCTCTGCTTACACACACACAAACACACTTGTATACCTTGGGTATTTTGCAGGGGCATGATGCTGCAATTATCATCAGCATCATCTGCAGCTGTTAGCGAAGTGAGAGGCAATCATCTGATGGAAGTGAAGGAGCTTTTCTTCTTTGAAGGAGATATGACAAGAGAAGATAGAGTTTGGTCTTTGGCTGGCAGGAAAGCTTCTATCTGAGCCGCCCTCCAACATCATTGTTTCTGTTTCATATCCTGAGGCGTTCAATCAATAATGTGAGAGACATGGAGACAATGAAAACAAAGTAAAAGAAAAAAAAAGTCAAACTTGCTTTTGCTTCATGCTGTTAGCTGAGACTGGCTAGGAATAGTGCTTGTATGAGATGAAACAATAAATCATTGTCTTTACTTTTTGCCTCACAAAGCTGGGTTAATCCACTGTGGACAAACCCAAGTCTACCACGATCAATTAAAATCTGATCAGTGTTGATCTGTGGACCTCCTTCAGACGTGGAGTGTGAAGCACTGCTGTTTTTTGGTTTTTCTTAAGACTTTTTGGATATTTAACACAGCTTTAACATCTGAATAAGTAGATGAAGAGTCAGACCTTTTTTGTTTAAAACTTTATGGAGGAGCACAACTACCCCCAACAGTTGTCTTATCAGAGCCCAACTTAAACAAATAGTCAGAATGGGAGTCTTACACTCCCCCAGGCCGCCCCAATGCATGCACATATGTTCACACACAGGCTGAGTATTTACTAAAGCTCAATATTCTATATAGACTGACATTCACACACAACTATAGTCCAGAGCTTTTCTCCCTCTTGCTTTCATAAAAGACTCAATACAACAGTCACAGCAGGACTCCATTATTCATATCATGATATTATGTTAACCTGAAACAACAAGATTGTGTCATTTTGTCAGCAAACAATTTAGATGCCAGTTTACCATAAATATATGTTAACATCAATATTCACTGCAACAGTAAAAACAAGAAGTGGTCAACAGCAGCTTGACCTGATCTGATTCAACTAAGATTATAAAATGAAAAAGTCAACTTCAACTGTAAAAGCAGCAACACATCTGTGGCGGTATGTTTGGTCCAGCAGGACCCAGCAAATATTTCATAAAGTAAAATAAGCCAACAAGCATAAAATGGTAAATGGTCCGTTTTTATATAGCGCTTTACTGTACCTAGAATGATACCCAAAGCACTTTATATTATACATCACACTCATGCAAGGCACTAACCACGACCCATCAGGAGCAATTTGGGGTTCAGTGTCTTGCTTAGGGACACCTTGACATGAGCTCAACAGGCTGAGGATTGAACCGGCAACCCTCAGGCTACAAGATGACCACTCTGCTCATTGAACCACACCGCCCCACGGATAAAAGGCTGCAAGCACATAATTTACAACCAGATAAACACACTGGACCTGGACTAATAAAATGTTCCTCATTGGCTCAGATTACAGCTGTTTCTGAGTTGGAGAAGGACAGATGTGGAGCCTATGTGTACAGACTAGTTGAGCTGAGCAGCTCTAGTACTGAAATATACACCTGTCACTTTAACACAGCACATAAAGTTAGGCTAATAGTTTATCTAGGAACCTCTGTATATCCAAGGTTGGAATAACCAGTAGCTTTTAAGTTTGGGCTCATGAGAGATGTAACGGTACAGCAACAAACCACAGCAGCATTACCAACAGAAAGAAGTTTTGATAAGTAGTACCAAGATCATTATTACAGCAAGTAGTACCAGAGTCATCATGACAGTTAAATATAAAGTACCATGAAGAATCTTAACTAGTGCTCATTATATTATGTTTAGATAAAAGTTAGCAGATTGTAACACACCAGCTGTCTCTCCTCTATCATTTATTAAATGTCGCTGGTGATTTGAAAATAACCAAAATTTTCACACTCTTGCCGTCTCCTCCTCAACTGTGTTCCCCCTTCCATCTTTGTATTCCGAGTCCATTTTGCCACCACGTTTCTCTGCATCTCAACTGTTCCACCTCCTCATGCTTTGCTCGTATTGATCATTTAAAGAAAATATTACCATCGTTTTGATCAGTTGCCATTATTAATGACAACTGATGAGCACAAATGATTTTATCTGTGTTGGGTGCCAGTGCCAGGCAGACCAATCAACCACACCAATGTAACGCACCATAGTTTATTTATTTATATGTTTTTTGTCAAGCAGGTCATTCAGGCAACTTTCACAGCTTGTTCCACTAAAAAGCTGCTGGGTTGTCTGTAATTGCTCATATCTTTACATAGAAGTGAAGTAAAAAAAAATATATATAAATATTTATATATATATATATATATATATATATATATATATGTAGCATGACTGGCAACTGGTCCAGGGTGTACCCTGTCTTTTATACTTGGGATAGACTCCAGTCTCTCCATGACTGAATTGGAATAAGGAAGAATAGTTAATGAATGAATGGAAGATTAGTCCATCCACAGTGACAGTTATTTTAAATCAGAATATTGAATTGGTCATATCATATCTTAAAACCAATTTAACCTTGTATGTATGTCATACGAATGGCATTTAAAGGATAAATTCTTTCTTCATTTTATTTGTCATTATTATACTTATTTTTGGCTCCATGAATCCAGCAAACTTTAATTCTCCAACCTCCACCACATAGATATTTTTGGAAAAAAGAAAGTCCTAACATAGTCTAATCAATTCAGTCTGTGAATAAACTGAAAATCAACTGATTTTTGTCAGCATTTTTTTTTTCTTTCTGTTTTTTACGTGCTACCAGACATATAAATAGCTCCTTAGATGAAGACTGTAGCACAGTGTTTTCTGAAACATCAAAATAGCTTTTGCTTTATACTCAAAAGTAAAAAAGTCTCCATTCGAAGGATGAAGGTGTTAACTGGTGTTATTGCATTTATACCTGTCAAGCTGTAAAGGTAAGAGCTGACTCCTGCCATGGACATAGCAGCTCTCAGTTCAGATAGATCATTTGCATCTGTACAGAAACTGTCAGAAATTGCTTTAACCTTTTGTTCTAAATTATGCAATTTCTTTCTTTTTCTATGTGACGAGTATGAGATGAATTTTCCTCTGATAAGAAGTTGGCCTGGATTTTCCAAAGATTTGGCGTGTTGTTCTATGGTTAATGTTAAGGATAGCATAATCACAGATTATAATTGGGTGTATTGTGGTTTCACAAAGACTGATGATGTGTTATTTAGAGAACAAGAAAATAGTCCAATCAGGAGAATAATTGTGTATCTTCAGTCTGTTGGGTGCGATGCTCTCCAACTACGCCCAAGGCCAAAATCCTTCATATACTGATTTATTATGTCTGTTGTCAGGTTTTATATCTTAAAGTAGACTGATCTGTCTCTGGATTCCATAGCTGGAGTCCTGTGCTTTCATCTGGGATTAATTTTCTCAAAATTTAACAATTAGTTTGACATAACTTTAGTATCCTAATGACATGCACTTTTCTCCAGTTTCGCAGAACCAAGTGTGAAAAGAATGCAAAGGCTCATGGGAAATTAATATTCAGCAGAAATTGAATCTTTTGTGATTTTTACCCTATAAATTTGAGTGATGTGCTTCACTGTCTGTGTTATGTTGACATTTAGACAATGTTGCCTGGATGTTCAGTTCTATCTGAATGAGTTTAGTGGGCAGTACAGGAAGTAACACCCACTACCACCACTGGTTCTAACATATGTGTTAGACTGGGAGTAGAAATTATGCTGGATAGGAACTTAAAAAACAATGTTGGATGAAATTAATTCAATCACTTGTTACCAATTGAAGTGAATTATTTAATTTGTTTCAGATATTCCGTTCGGTCAGTGTGGTGTTACCCCATGAATGAAAAGGGCATGGACGTACAGAATTTTCTATTTTTTGAACTAATGGAACTTTCCGTACAGTTAACAGTTAAATTGTCCTGATAATTTTCTGCCAAGACATTATATGATTTTTTTACCAACATTTTCTTAGAATGTATCCTGCTGAAAAAACCTGCAGCTCTGAATGTAACTTTGAGAAGACAAGTATTTAAGAATGTTTGAGAAGCCATGATGTTTGTCCACAACCAGGTATGCATGCTTTGTTTTGTTTTTTTTCTTAGTCTTTGTTTTTTCTCAAACATTTGTTTATTTATTTATTTATTTATTTTTAATTTAGGATATTAGTCATTGAGTTTGTAAGAGTCATTTTGTATTTATTAGTCATATTATTATATTTATTTATGAGAAGGGCTTCAGGTTATTGTTGTAATGATCTACATGTGAACTGAATACATATCCACTACAATCCAGTACAATGTATTTGGTAAATGAACTTGTACTTATATAGCACTTTTTCAGTCAGTTTGACCCCTTTACAGCTTTACACTACATATCACATTCATCCATTCACACACACATTCGTGCCCCGATAGACACATCAGAAGCAACATGGGGTTAAGTGTCTTGCCCAAGGACACTTTGACATGTAGTCAGTGGAAGCCTGGAATTGATCCGCCTACCTTCAGGTGGAGGACGGCTGATGAATAATAACATTCATATATATGCTATATTTCTTTTGAAATCATTTGCTTTTCTTTCTTTGGAGTTTCTTTCCAGTTTCTTTGAATTGAAACCGCTTGTGAAAAGATGTATTTTCCACCAGCTGAGTAATTCTTGTTGCTTAGTTCCAATGAGAAAACATTGTTCAAACTCAGCCCAAGTCTCCTGTGTTCATGCTGTTTGATGGGGTCGACATCATCGCTGCCTTGTTGCAGTGATGGGTGGGAGTGGAGGGGCGGAGCATCCACCATTTCCCCCCTTTACACACCAACATGGATGAGTTATTTGATCTCACTCTACCCAGGTTCAAAAGAGATCAGCCTCAGCCACAACCCTCTCCTGAAGACTGAACACCTGTCACCCCTCTCTCCCTTCTCCACACATCCTTATTCTTCCGTTTGAAATAAAATTACCTGCGTCCTCTTTGTGAGCCAAGAAGTCTGTAGCAGTAGATGAGACAGAATGCAAAATGTAGAGAAATAAAAAGAGGAAGAAGCCACACCAAGGGTTCATTATCACGTGTCTACAGAAACTTCCAGTCAGTTTCTCTTTTTGTTGGATTTAAAGTCTTGAATATTTCCTGAGGAAATTTATGTGTTTCATGTGCAAACCAAAAAATTAGACTTGAAGGAAAACTTTTCAACATTAATGTCACCCATTGGTTTGTAGATTTCTGTTTCCAACAAGGTGGCAAAATATTCTTAATAATAATAAAAGAAACATCACTGACAGCTATATTTTAATAATCTTTTGCTAATATAAATAATAAATTAAAGTAAACCCCATACAAACATTGACATTTAGGAAAAGTGAGAATATGTTGATTTAAATGCTACAATTTCTGATAGTATAATGTGAAAGGTTGAAGTAAAGGATTCATGTTATAACTGGTATTGATGAGCTTTTGGGTTTCTTGTTGGACCATGTAGATGTCTTGCAAATAAAAAGTAATTGTACACATAATGTGTGATTGTTTGGCAGGGTTTCAATGTTAGTGGAGGACAGAGCAACAGTGGTTTGGCATCCCTTCCCAGCATCAGCAGCCAGCCCTTTGTGACCATATGTTTGGGTAAATGCTTGTCTTGTGCAACAACCTGTCTCATCACATCGAGTGTTTGCTGTCACTTTTAATTTTAAAGTTCTAACTTTAAATATTTGAAGAGCCAGACACAAATTAAAAGCAAGTAGAAGAGAGGCAATATGGTACATATGCAAGGGTAAGAGGGCATTCATAATGAATGCACCTCTGTTCCCGCCTTTGATTTCAAGGCGAATGAACAGAACAGAATTTACCTGTATTATTCATTTAACATGTAATGTCAATGGACATTGTTAATTTATTTATTTATTTTTCTTTTTTTTTTTTGGTGTGTTGTTGTTTTTCTTGTTTATGTCTTGTTTGTTTTTGTGGGCTGCTTTAAGAATGCAAGGACTGCATGTCATGATTCTTCAAAGAGAAAATAATTGTCTTTTCTTTGGAGGTTAAACACTCAATGAGTTCAGGGTTTTTACCTAGCATTTTTTTTTCTTTTTTTTGCCTTTTATTATATAGGCCTACACTTTTTTCCTCCCCCATCTTGTGAATGTCAACCTCAGTTTGCTGTTTCTGACATTTCCCAGACTGCTTCTGGAAAGTGCTTGTCTACTTTTTGTATACAGCTGTAGGTTAGATGTGAACTATGACATTCGTCGCAGTCTATCATTTTTTTTTTTTTCTTTTTTGTCTTTTTATTCTTTGTTATGCTTAAAATGACTAAAAATACTGTCTGAGACTCTCAATGACACTTGGGTTGGGACAGTTTTATAGTTCACATGGTAGTTATCTCTTATTACTGAAGGAAATATCAGGATACTAACACAAATACATGCAAACAGGTGTTATTAAGTAAGTTATACTGTGTAATTTTCTGTAGACAATAGCAAATTACTACAAAGAACAGATTTATCATTTTCAGTGGTTGAAAATTCTGAAGCATGCCTCCCTTCCTCCCTGTCCACTGTCTGGTAAGTTAATTAGACAAAACTGCTCTAATAATGCATATTCCCCATAATATGTGCCTTTTTTTCATGAGCACAGTCATTGGATAATTACAATTTGAAAAGCAATTTAAAACTTCAAGGTCATGTTTGACTAGTCTGATGAAAGCTTTCATTTCTGGATGAACTTGATGCTTATTAGAGCAAATAGAGTAAATTACTTTAAGAAATGTATTACAAAGCAGAATGTGCAACACTTTTTAACTTGAATACCTTTGTTAAATCATAAACTGTAATTTTATGCAACGACTAGCATTTAAACACAAGATAATGGAAGACTGGGCATCCTTGCAAATGTGCCAAACTGAAGTGAAAAAAAATGTCAAAACACTGAGATCATGTAAAAAGTGAAAGTAATACACAGACTGACACAAGTAAACAAAGCAGGCAGAGAAAAAAAAACAGTTGGACACCTGCTGAGTGTCGGGCTGTAGATTTGTCTCCTCAGCTGCTGGCTAAGTCTGTCATCTGCTCAGTGGTTGAGTCTACATCTGGTTAAGTCGCATAAACACAGCTCTCCAAGCCACCAGGAGAGGCAGCGAGCGAGAGGGGGAAGCTTAGACACTCAACTGGATGTCATTGTTGTGATGCACCTATAGAGAGAGCAACACACTGGAGAAGTGCTAATGTATTTTCAGCACATCATAGTCTATTCTGGTGAAACTAATGGAATACAGAGCAGGTACCCTGCTGTAATCACATTACTGCTTCCTGTAATTGAGTAATATATTAAAGGTGTACTTTTATCATCACATTACATCTACTGATCCTATCAACAGGTCAGGACTCATATTACACATACAGCATTGTAAATAACCATGAAAGATCATACCTATCTAAATCTCATTCATTTAGGTTTCTTGGCTCTGTCCAAGAAGCCTAAATGAGAGTACACAGGAAGAAGATGCTTGTATGGAAGATAATAGGCAAGATTAGCCACTTTTTAGTTGTGCTTATTGGTTTAATTGACATTTTAGACATTTGCTGGGGTTGAGAGTGTTGTAAATGGACCTATGAAACTGTACAAGTCTTTAGCAGCACTAAGTTTCTTTATATATTACAAGAAAATAAGACAAGGATTTTTCTAAACAAATGCAAATATTAATAAAAATTTAGTTTGTATTATTGTAATGAGCTCTAAAATCATTATTTGGTTTGACAAGCTTTATTCTTCAACACAGCATGAACCCTCTTAGACAATCTTCCCTGTAATTTCTTTAAATAATCTTAAGGACTTGACAAACTTTTCAAAGCTCATATTTGAATGGTAGTTGCTTTTTCCTGTTCTCTGTCAAAATTATCCCATAATTATGTTGTAGTCCAGGCTCTGAGAAGGATTAAATCACCCATAAGACCTGTTGCCACTAATGTTTAGCACAGTTCTTGTGTCATTTAGCCTTTTCTTCCTGTCCCCCTTTCTTAAGTTGTAAAGGACGTCTTTCACAAACAAAAGATAAATGTAATTTTAAGCACTAATTGGTATGTATTTGACATGTACTTTACAAAAAACAAACAAACAAACAAGAAAAAAACATTTGCAATAGTTGCAAATTATTGATTTTGAAACATCATACAGATGTCTATACAGACATACCTACTTGCACATTCCTCCCTCTAACTCATCTCATTTAACTCACAAGTTAGAAAAACCAGGACATGCAAAACTGACTCAAAGCCTTCTCCAGCACATCCCAAAGATTCTTTATGGTGGTTCAGGTCTGGACACTGTGGTTAAATCCATGTTTGAAAATGATGTCTTATGCTTCCTAAACCACTCTTTCACAATCTGAACCCCACAAATCTGTGTTTTGTCATCTTGGAATATGCCTGTGCCATCAGGGAAGAAAAAATCCATTGATGGAATAAGCGGCTCATTCAGTATATTCAGGTAGTCAGCTGAACTCATTCTTTGGACACATAATGCAGTTGAACCTAGACCTGACCAACTGCAGCAACCCCAGGTCATAACACTCCCTCTTCTCTTCTTGCATTGATGTGTCCATCATGCTGAAACAGGGTGAATCTGGATGCATCAGACCACATGACCTGCATGACCACATACTCTTGTTTTCACTTTGAAATTTAGCTGAGTTCTACTGTTCTTTACCCAATTTTAGCTATTTCAACTCCCAAGATATTTTATTTTCTTGATTCCAATAATTTGAGCCTTCTGGAACAGATAAACATCTGACCACAGGATGTGTTTTCTGACATAGGTGTTAAGAAATGAGAAGCTACTGAGAAGCATCAGTTAGGGTTAAATAATGTGTTACCAGGAAAAATAAGGGAGTAGATAATAGTAGGAGTAGATAAAAGCTCCACTAACGTAGTTTGATCAAAGTGTTGTGCAGAACCAATGATGGTGTCAAAGTTGAGAGAAAAAAGTCACAGATTACCTCTTCAAATAAGTGTGCAGACAGTGTTTCATTCAGCCATCACTGGCCATCCTCAATGCATCAAGCTGTCGTTTCTATTTCTGGACAGCGGGAGAGAAAGACGTTCTATATCAGCGCCTGTTCAGGCTAGCTTTATGGGAGTGCTCCTCCTCCTGCAGTTCAAGTCAATTGTCAACATGATTTATGGAGATGTGAGCTATCTCTAGAACAGCTCCTCAATCTTCCACTGACGAATTGCTACCATCGGCCCATGTAACTGTCGTTTGTTTTCCTCGCTGGCCAATTTTCATCCAAGCTGACAAATTAAATCTGCCATGTTTTGAGGAAGCTATTTTCCCTCCCTTCTCCTCTTTTACATGTATGACCTGTTCGACAATTATCAGAGATATGAGACTGTCACCACAGAATGAACTTCTCTGAGTGGTTTAAGAGTCTAATATTCACAGCGTATCGTAACTGTTAATGTGGTTTGGACGGCATGTATTTCTCACTGATCATGTCGTGTAGCCCACTATCAATAATACAACTTGATTGATGTGACTGGCTTTTACGAGAAGGATAAAAGGCTGTGGAAAAGGCAATTATAAAACTGAATTATACTTTTCAAAAAACAATAGAAAGCAATTAACATAAGTGGTGATAACTTTTAAAAGTTTGGCTGTTTAAGTTTAGCTAACTCTTCTTCAGCACTCCTACAAAGGAAATATTAGTCCAATGAGCACTCAGCCACAACTTTTTCCAGGAAGTTTGCTAATGTGCTGCCCTGTCTGCAGATTTAAGGGGAATAAATTGCAGGTGGCAAAGTGGATTAAAGGTTGGAGAAAACTGAAAAGACAACAGGTTTGGCCCTGTAGTAATGTGGACATGTGGTTTACAGGTTACCGTTAGGGGTGCTGTTCGTGTGTTTGTGTCGACAGATCGACAAGCTGAAGAAGAGAAAGAATGAATGAATGAATGCACAACATCGTAACATTGTAAGTTACAGCAGTGTTGGCCAAGTTACTACAGACCCCCCTGCATTGGTCCCAGTTTCTGTCTGCAGCTTGTGAAAGCAAACAAATGTCAAATCCTGAACAGTCAACACAGCTAAACCACATGGTTTATACAGAATTGTAATCACAAAGTACACTTGTAAGAAAGTTGCTGTATGATATGAGAAGAACACAAACAAGCTGATATTTTCATTTAGTAATTTTCACATTTTTTGCTTATTGCTTGAATTTCTGATATGATGATGGCACCAAGTGGAGAATCGAGAGGTTAGGGGTAAGTTTAATGAGAGTAAAAAACATTATGATCCAAGTTTCAGCTAAGTTGTTGTTTCTGTTTAATTTTTATGCAATCCAAGGAACTGCACTTCAGACATGACAGGAGGATTTCAAAGTAAATGTGGACACCATGGGTGTTTGCACCAGTTTTCATTGAAAAACCTCTCATAATTTGTTGAATTATTCCATTCTTGACCATAGAAGTGACCTCACTGACAGATTAAATTACCTAGAATTATATTAATATCAGCTCGTAAGTACTGACTGTTGGAGTCTAGATTAATCCGTCGCCATCAATTTTTTAAATGATGTGTTGTCGAAATAGAGAGCAAAACTTTCAGTGTGCCAAAGGTAATTCAATAAAATTACAGTAAAGTTATTAAAAAGATTTTTTTCATATGTTATTGTTCAAAGTTACGTTCCGTGAACACATAAATACATGTTGAGACTTCGTGGTTGTGTCAAGTATTTCTGTAAGATTAGATCATTCAGAGAAGTGGGAAAAGTCTAAAGGTTAAAAATTTCCAAATACGTCATCTGTGAAAGGATCGTAGCACATTTTATATGCTATTCCAAAATACGGGACTCTCTTCTTGTCACTTACCAACGTTTAGGGAGCTTGATAACATTCAGTGAGCCTGTAAGTCAATTAATGGCGAGAGGGGGGCATCCGACGCCTGAGTATGAAATGCAGAGGGAGACTAAACAAGCATCCATATACGATGAGTAAGGAGTGAGAAGTTGCCAACGTTTGGTACTGCTACTTTCTTGTTTTTCTGTTGTCTTCCGAGCAGATGAGACACTTTGGTGACTTATGATAATGATAAAAAGGTGTTACAGTTTTTTTCTATTTTTTGCCATTTAACATAATGGGTAATGCATTTGTCCTATTCTGTTAATACATGTAGCTGCATTTTTAATGTTTTAAATGTTTCATTTTCAACACTGAAGACATAAAACACAGAGGAATAGACTCACTGAATAACCCAAAGTGTATGTGACAGATTTTATAGTTTGAAAATGTACATTTTCATGGTCATGTCAAGTTGTACCATGAATCTTAATAGAGGTGCACCTCACTGCTAAGAACAGTTCAGGTGTAAAGACATGGCTTAGACCTATTGTATGTTATCTTAATGGGATTTTGTCAATGTTCATTAAAATCTCAGGGAAATTTATCAAATTACTTGAATTTTACGTAGCTAATCTCCAACCAAATCTCCAAATGAATTAAGAATCAAAAATGAACATGTTTTCATATATTCTGGTTGAAACTTTCCACTTTCACACAAGCATGTAAACACATCAAAGTCCACTTATAAACCCTCTTATGAGCTTCACCGCCACTACTGCCAGCTGAGAGAGATGGATGAGGGCGGCAGTGGTTCCTGATTTAGTCCACACAATGCAGCTGAGTGATTTTCTCTGTGGAGCACGTCTAGATTCTCAAAAGCCATCAGGGAGGAAACTTACCCCACCACCCAGCCCCAGCCCTCATCTCCCCAACTGCTCAGACGATTAGCCCTTTTTTCTTCTGTGATTGGAGTGATAGCCTCTAATGAATACAGAGCCTTGAGTGCATTTAGGAGGAGAAACGCTAGCAAAGTTTGTGTTAAAGGTGTAACAGTCAGGAAATGCTGTTATACATGTCAATCCTAGGATCTCTATTGGCAAAGGAAGATTTTAAAATTTGCTCATTTTTATTTTATTATACCTTCTATTTCTCTTGCGATACATCATTCATTCTGTATTATTTCTCACTGGTGGGATAAAAGAGGGCTCATCAAATATAAAACAAAGATACATGATCATACATTTGTATATGCAGACACAAACAAATGTGTGCAAACAGTGGCATCTTTTAGCTCGCCTGAGGTTAGGGAACCCTCTTTGCTGTCTTGAACAAATGTCCCTTCAAAGCTGCTCTTTAAAGATGGGATGTGTCACAAGGGGGCATGTAAGAAGCCTGTCTGCCTGGAGGCAACATGGACGAATGGTCTGGAACAGAAGGAAGGGAGGAGGAAGTAAACACAACAGGCAGCAGGGACAATTCCTGACATTTCGCTACGAGCACTTATCTTAGCTTCAGCAGAATATATCATCAGAGCGGTAGAGGAATGATAAATAACCTGACAGGTGAGGTGGGGGGGTTACCCAGACCTCCAGGGGTAACTGTTACTGTGTCTGTTGGACTTTTCTCATTCAGAGAAGAATCAGATGATTGTTTTATGGTCTGAGTTACTAGAGCAAAAAAATAACCACATAAAAAATGTTAATTTGATCATGAAAACTCTGCCTCGGGGGCCTGAGGGTGATCTTAGAGCTCATTGTGCTTGGATTTCATGAACGTGTCAGGGATAGCGAGAAACTGGTTAAAATCAATGTCATATTTCTCCAAATTATCTGTTTTTTGTTTCTTTTAATTCCTATATGAAGGGGGCTCGTAATACCTTTTTAATAAATCCAAAATTTGATTTGATGACTTTAGCTTCGCAGTTTTAGCCATAATTCCTAACTTTTTCTCGTTTTGACCATTAGTTGATACCACAAAGCTGTGAGACGGTGGCAGCATGAGCTCCTTTTTGACTATAGAAACTTGTTCCCAGTTCCTGTAACTGTCAGAGGAAATGTACCCTTATATTTGTGTGCATACTGCAAAATTTGGGAATAATTATCAGAGCTTCTATCTGTGTATCTTTTTTTTTTTTTTTTTTTTGCGAGCAGTTAGATACGACAAAAAACAACGGTAAATTACTGATATGGTATAATGATTGATATAGACTGCATAAAGGCACATTTACCCCTCGACCCTGAATTGGAAAATTGCCTATATAGTCTTGTGTGTTTAATGTTGCTTTTATTGTTAAGCAATACATCCACTAGAGGACAGTGAAACGTTCAGAGTTCATTTATATCAAACATGGTGAAAGTGGAAGCGATCATGATAATGCACATTCTTAGAAAGATATGTAAAGCGAGGCAGTGCAGTAGCAGCAGCCATCTTTACACTTCTTGCAACTTCTTTGATGTTTTTGCCAGTCAAATGTAAAATGGTGAATGGCTGGTGTTTAATTAGTGCTTTTCTCTACCTGGAATGATGCCCAAAGCGCTTTAGATTATATATCACATTCACCCATTCACACACTGATGGCGGAAGCCGCCATGCACGGCGCGAACCACGACCCATCAGGAGCAATTTGGGGTTTTGCTCAGGGACACCTCGACGTGAGCTTGACAGGCTGAGGATCAAACCGGCAGCCCTCAGGGTACCAGACAACCACTCTACCCACTGAGCCACACTGCCCCCAATATAAAACATTTTAAGTTTGTGTGTGTGTGTGTGTGTGTGTGTGTGTGTGTGTGTGTGTGTGTGTGTGTGTGTGTGTTACACTTTTGTGCCACTTTTAAACATACAACATAAAAAAGGCACATTTTCAAGTTGATTCAAGTACATTTAAATCCAGGTTTAAAACTGGCACATTGAGCTGGATTTCAGTTCTATCACTCCTCCTGGAGAAAAGGTGAATAGAAAAAAGGGAAGTGAGCTTCTGAAAGTTTTCAGCTGTTGAGATTTATTTGTAAAACTTGTAAAGACTCTTAGGTCATGATATAAAACAGAAAAGGAGAAATCAATGCTTTTTGCTACCTTTATTTTTATCTTCTCTTGGTAAACTCCATATTTGCACAAGCAAATTTTCATATTTTATTTTTTTCCCTGATTTTGAAACGCTGAAACCCATGTTTCAAAGGTATCTTCTATCTAATTAAATATGCCTTTCATGAACAACCAGATAAAACCAAAAACAGCCATCTTAAGCTGGTAATTTGCCAGTTTTGATTTTCTTTTCATTTCTCTCAATTTAAGCAAAAATGTTTATTTTTTTTAATTTAGAGTGCATCTTTTTCATTTGTTTTAAAGTATGCTTGATTTTATGTATAAACCTGCCCAGCAATCTAAGGATCAATACTTTTATTTTAACGTTAAATAATCTGGAGACAACTGTAAAATGGCATTGGGTTTTATTTGTATTTTGTCTTGAAAATGAAAGCTTGGTGACATCTGTTTCAGTACAAATCATCTGCTCACATCGGTAAACACTTGAGAAAGCAAGAAGGACAGTATTGAGTCAATCTGTGCACCTGGCAGAGTAAGTGTTGGTTAATTTAAGAGTCGTTTTGTGAAATCTGACAGCATTGACAGCTGTATCAGCTTAAAATGAGTCAAACTAGTTTAGAAAGCAGCTGCATTTGTTTTCTTAAAACAAAAGAAATAATCTTCTATCATTTCTTTCTCATCAAACCATTTAGTGGTTTACTTTAAATAAAGCAATGTTTTATTTCTCCTTTTTCCAGAAGAATTAGAGGACTACGTGATTGAACTGTTTATATTTTTTATTGTTTTTATTCCTTCTCTCGATTTCATCTGTATAACGGGTTGCCTCAGAGGGCTGCCATGCTTTAATAGGTGAACATGCACCTATGGAGCTTCTTAAATGGTCAAACAGTAGCAGTGTAGTCAATTCAAGGTTTGGAGCTGGACACACGACCAGTGTGGCCAATTATTTCTCTCCTCTGCTCTACGTCCATTTCTGTTCCCTTTCTTTTTCACATGTACCAACACACTGATAAGTCCTGTATTGAAGCAGAAAATAAGTTTCTCTTGTTAGAGGCTTTAGAAAACGTGTTGGAGGAAGCGGAAATGTATGTTAGCAAGCTGGAAAGGTGTGGGTGGACAGCTTTCCATGTCTACATATCAGTTTTAACCATACTGACAAGCATCCTGGCTATTCTGTCAAATGCCTTAGCATTGGAGGAGGAAACCAACTCGTGCTGGCTTCAGTGAGAACATCTGAAAAATCAATGATGTTTAGATAAGTTGGCTATCACTTCTGACATCTGCTCTGCCTCCTCTTCATCATTTTCCTCTACGGAGTACAACCATGAAAACAAGCTTTTCGAGAAACTGTGCTGTGGAAAGCTTAATACTGGAGACGTTTGCATGGAAAGTTGCAGGCAGGGAACAACCACAATGGATTATGCTAATTTCACTCTAATCTGGCGCAGCACACCAATATTGGTGAGAATGGGTTGAGATCTGGACTTCTATTTGAAGCATTTGGGCAGGCTGAGCATATAAATATAGAAGTGTCAACAATCACATTGCTGCTACTTTTTTAAGTTCATGATTATTTTTATTATCTTATTTTGTTAGATATTCATTTAAAATCTTCATTTCTAATGACACTTTTTTAATTTCTTAATTGTTTTACTATTCTTTTTCCTTTTAATAATTTCTCTATTACAAAGGGAAGATAACGGTGTTTAAACTAGATTAAATTTAAGTGTATTTCTATAGTTTATAATACGTTTTTTCATAACTAATAAATATTGTTATTTCTTGTCCAATAAATCATTATATAGCTGTTTATTCTTCTTACGCCTTACACTAAATAATGTCTGCTGATTGTGGAAGTCACAAAAGATGAGGATCAGAAAACTTAGAACACAACAGTCGAGCCCAACTCCCTTTTATTCATTCATCTCCTATCAGCCTTACTTCAGATTTCAGACGTGCTTAGAGGGGATCCAAACCCAATATTCTCTCCCCACAGTTTCCCAGTCTGCTTTCCTCTATTTATGGAGGAACATAAGATGTGGCAGGAGATGGAAGATTCGGCTTCTGTGTAATAGAGTGGACCTCAAATTACTAGATAGTTTAGAAACCACATCTGAGGGACACAACAGGCTTCTTAGGGATCGGAAAAACCTGGTTTAAAGAGGTGCATGTCAGTGTTAGTGTGCTTGAGAACCTCAGCTGCACACGAGCCCAGTTGTCAGTGGCAGATGTGGAAGTGCTTGTTATAAGGGAGAAGGAGCACTTGGTGCTGGCTGGATGACTGGCTCCAGGAGTGATGGTCACTGATCACAACACGAGAAGCAAAGCAGTGCTCCCATGTGCAATTCAGAGTTTTGCAAAATCTAAGTATTTTGGATCAAACTCCCTCACCCCCACTCAACCCCAAAACATGGAAATCTCAGTCATTACATGGTTGAGTGGAGGGAGGTAGACAGAGGTCTACAGGACGAGTGAATGTAATCATGGCTGAAAAGCTGTGAAGAATATGAAGAGGCTGATGACAATCCAGCTGCACTGTCACAGCACTTCAGCATCAGTTCTTCAGTTTTTGTTTACTGGTTTTCAATTTAACAACTTTTTCTCAGACACAAAGCTGCTTATGAGGACAGAAATATTTTTTTTTGTTTTTCTTACTTTTTTCTTTTCTATTAATTGATTTGGAGACAGTTTTGTGTGTAAGCAGGCCAGTTAAGCTTATACTCTGTATGTTTAAAGCAAAGCTTTAAGAAGTCAAGCAGAATGAGGTTTGACGTTGTCCTTTTGAAAAAACCACAAATCCCAGGAAAAGATGTAATCTTGATCGTATTATTTAACTTCTAAAAAAATTCAAAGAGCGCCTCTGCACATCTGAAGTCATCATTGCAGTAAATGCCGATGCATGCGGGGATGCAACCTGAATGGTCGTTGCTAATGTTTCCAAAAGCAGCTGAAACATGGACTCATCTGACCACAGAGTACGTCTACTGTCCTTACAGAGAACTTAGTTGTGTTTCTGCACAGAATTGATAAATGGCTTTCTCCTTGTGTAGTACAGTTTCTGGTTACAATTCTGTGACAATTGATCTGAAGATGTTGAAAGACCAAAGTTCTTGGTAATGTTGCATTGGAAAAATTAGTTATGGAACTACAGAATCTCTACTGATCTACTGATATACTACCAATCTAATGATGAAGCTTGGCACAAAATAAATAAGTCATAACCCATCCTTGGCTGAAAATCTAAGCATTTAAAGGATATATTTTTATTTTATTATTTTATATCTAATCATGACACCCTCACCTGTCACCAGTTAATTTGTTGATTGAAAAACCTGTCAGAATGTTGATACTCTTTATTCAATAAAGTTTTTCTGTTTTTTTTATCACAACTTTCTTTTTAGTGTATTGATGACATTACATTTAACATTTTTTGGCTATCTATGCAATGAAATTGATAAATGAACAGCAGGAAATACATTATTGGACCCTTGTCAAGGTTTCAAACAAAGTAAGCAAAAAAAAATTATGGTTTTTGTTACTTTTGGAAATATTTCCAAACTCTTCTATAAATAGTTTGTCATCAAAGTCTTTAAAACAATTTTTGTGGCAAATCTGTAGACATAAATGAAAGTTTGACAGCAGTTGTATCACAGATTGACCAAAGCTAAACTTGGCGAACAGGCTGAACATATCGACACTGCCTCCAAACTTATTTACATAAGAACAGCCGTGAATCAAAGTTTGTTTTATGTGGTGAAGCTTAAACCCATTTTAAATAGTTAAGACTTCCATGTTCAAAATTTAAATAAATGATTTGACCTGGCAAGAAAATGAAGTGAACGTGTAATAGTTCTGCTTGGAGCAGAAGTAGAAATTGCAAGAAGAAAGTCATGGCACCCTACGAGCTTGTGGTTGTTATTTTGTTTAAACCCTGCTTCACACCAGTCTTTGTTCTCTTCAGGCTCTGTTTCACCAACACTTTCTGCCCAGCCAGATTTAAACATAATCCCTCTGTAGCATTGCAAAGCCAGAAGCTCAGGGTAAGGAGCATGTTTAACATCTCGGTTCTTCTTGTGCTACTATGGGGGAAGTGGTCTTGGCAACATTGTGCTCCAAGATCATCACAAGGTTGGCGGCCATCTGGTCTACAGCAAAGAAAAATCCTCAGATGGCCAATACCACCCACAGCTGTGGCTCTGCCTCTCCAACACAGCAATAGCCGCAATCACTCAAGCAGGCCGGCAGCCCCAGACTAAACTAGGGAGATCAGATCAAACAAACGATCCTGTGTGTGGGAAGGTGGTACGTCTCTTTAAACAGAGAGGTGATTGGACTTTGTGTTCTTTTATTTATGTCAGCGTTTATCTTTAGAAGAAATAGACTTTATGAAGGCCAGGAGGCTCAGTCATTTGAAGGAGTAGGGTTTGTGAGCCAGTCAAGGTTTTCCATGCTGGATGGAAAGGAGCTGCAAGCTAGAGTGCCATTATCCTCCTTCACTATAGTTATAACATGCCCTCTCTGGATCATCATGTCCACCAGAGTTGCTATAAATCATTTTTACTGCAATGGATACATCTATTGTGATTGCTTGCCCTTCTATTGCCAAATGTCATTGTCCTAATAATACCTGGGAGGGTTCGCTTTACTGTGAATATGAGTGCCACGCTGATGTGGCTAGATAGGGGCACCAAATAATCTGAATGAAGAACATCCTGAGGGGGCAGTTGACTTATACAGCAGCAACAAGCTGGGGAGCTGTTTATGAAAAGCTCTTTGAAACACTCGCCATAAACTGGAAGACGAGCAGCTCTGTAATAAATCTGATATGCATTTTCTTGATCATAAGCAATTCATTTTATTATTTTTCTCAATGTACTGAGCTATTTTTTGACATCCCGTCAGGACTTTTGTAATGTTTGAATCCAAATAGTGCTCTGGAGTTAAATATAAGGCCTGGCAGCAAAAGCTTGACTTAGTTTAGGTTATTGAGGAGGATGACTGAAAAGGAAAAGAAATGAGGCGTTACAATGGTCCACTCAAAGTCTGGAGCTAAAACTGATTGAAATGATGGGGAGGAGAGCTGAAGCAGCTTTGTAAAGCAGCGTGGGACAAATTTTCTCCATGTGAGAGACTGGTAGCAACATACAAAGGATGGTTTCACCAGGTTATTGTTGCTAAAGGTTATTTTATAAGCTGTGAATCATAGAGTGGACTTGATTTATTTAGTCACTGCTTCTACATTTTGGTTCATTTTTTTTTCTTTTTCTTTTAGTAATTAATGTAGTAACATTTTATATCATGTGTTATTCATGAGATTTTTACATAATATGAAGACCTACTAAGGAGCATAACATATTTTTGTAATTATGTTCTGACATAAAATTGTAAAAGGGCTTGTTTTTCAACTTTTCTTTAGAGCTTCTATCTTTTTGACTTCAGAGAGTTTTTCTCAGGCTGGGTCAGGCCATGTTTGTCAGTTAAATTTATTGCTCAGATCTGTTATGCACTGTAGAATCAAGGCACATACAAGCTGGTATTTGATTAAGTGTAATAGGCCACATCAAACAGGCAAATCTTATGAGCTTTATGCAAAAGAGAGAAATGTTCAAAGTTTAAACTGTGCAGCATGCAGACAGCTTCAAGCAGCTCTTTGTAAACTATCTTCCAGGAAACTAGCTGTCAAACATTAGCGTTTCTGCAACTGACAAGCACACAATGGAATTCTGTTGTTTGGGACCTGGGATGCATCATCCTGAGTTGAGGACATGTCAGCTATGAGGGTGTCTTCCTGCTCCCCCCCCAGACTTTTCACAATACCTCTGTAAAGTACTGTTTTTTTCTTCCGTTTTCAAGCGTTACAACCACATATCACATTGCATTTACTTGCCATCCTGAAACTCACAATCTGTTTCATCTCTCAGGTTGGCTGCTTGTAGATCAATCCTCTGCCTGTTTAGCTAATTGTTGGCAATTGTGAGTGGTGTGTAATTCATCCCTGGTTGTGATCCATCAGTGGGTCGATTGTATTGATGTGCAAAAGTCTCTTCGTCTCGACACGTGTTCATCACTGTGCTGTGGAGAACACATGCAGAGAGCGGCTGATGGATGTTTTTCATGTTGATGAATATGGAACAAAGTGAAGCCAAGGAGAACTTAACATGATTGTGACTTACAGGGTACTCAGTAGAATATTAACGATTACATTGGTTTTAGTCAGAATAAGGTTATCCTGGTGAATGTGAGGATCAACCTAACAATTATCCAAAAATAAAAACCAATGCTAAAACTTATTTATGGAAAAAAAAAAACAATGCAATTTTGATTAATTAAAGAAGAAACACCAAGACTGACCTTTAATCAGACAAAAACAGGCAAGATGAGGTCATTGATTTAGCTGGGCATACAGACATATTTATGACAGATTTACCATTTCTTTTAGTTAAAACATAAAATACAATCATTTGGTATCTAGACAGTGCTGAAATTTGGTAAATGTGTCAGCTAGTGTCTTCATGTTGCCATGTCTTCATGTAGGTGTATTTATGTTTATTGTATGCAGCGTGGTAGCTATGGAACCATAGGTAGCATGACCACATATAACACTGGCAAATAAATAGTATAAAAACTCTTATGGACTTTGCATATGCACCAAATGACGTGATACCAATTCTACAACCAAAAGTATGTAAAGCATAAATGAACATAGATATTGATCGATAATGGAAACAGCCTCTGTGGTGTGACTTACTGGTTTGTGAGTTGTTTTTTTGGAGTTGTTACCAAGATCAGCTGTTGGGTTCAGCATTTGGCCAAAATGATTTTACATCACAAAATAACCATGTTTGGGTATTACCTTTGGAATTTTATTCAGAAGGACCACACCGACTAGATGGAGTAAATCTTGCAAATGAGATTAGAATGACTTTATGGAAAATGTATTAACTTATTCATTACCATAGGAAGTTTATGGGTTTTGAATGGTAGCCTATTAGAGTCAGAGGTGTGTTTCAGCCAGTCATTAGCTGCCTTTAAAGCTATTACAATTTAAAGAATCGACTTCATGTCTGATAGTGAATGAATACCATTCATCCTGTGCTTGTGAATTATACCAGATTAATTTGAAACATCTGCATGAATAATTTATGGGTCTTTTCACTGTGCGAAAATATTATTTTTCAAATATGTTGTAAAACAATGTTGTGCAAGTACATTCTTCATTTTAACTTGTTCACAGTTCAGTTCCAGTTGGTTCACATTCATAGTTTGCCATTTAAATTTTGAACAAGCTTAAAGTTCAGTTCATTTCCATTTTTAGGTTAGATGTGAGAGCAAAAGACTGGACTTGAGAAAGAAAAGAATTCATAAGACATCTCCTCACATTGGACATATGCTTCAACTCCACGCTTTTTCTAATTAGAAGTTGACAAAGCTGATATTCTGACTTTTTTTTTTTTATTGCATAGAAATGTTTGATTTTGTTGATGATTCAAATAATAATGAGACGAAGCGATTGATGTGCTTGCAGCTCCCCTCTTTTTACCTGCACTTGCTGTATAGAGGAAGACTACACAGGTATTGCCACAAAGCATTGCTGGTTTGTTATTCTGAAGTGCGCAGTGCATCGCAAGTAATGTGGTGTGAAGTAGGTGTAGCTCAGGTTCAGGCTCTTTATTTATAAATATGTTTCACTCAGTTCAGCGTTCAGAGAAAAACTAATGTGTTCAATGAATGTGTCCTTTTGAACTCGTTTGCGCACAACACTGTTGCAATGACAGCTGTTGTAATAATGTTTTGTAACAATATTCACACAAGCAAATATTATCTTGTTTACAATGTGGTAACATTAGCTCATAAATCACTATGTTTGACCAGGTATTGGGGCTGGACTCATGCTGGTCAGCTTCAAACCCTCCTAAGAACTACTTTAAGTGTCATTATGTCTCTTTAAAAGTCTCTTATAAATGCAGAACTGTGTTTATGAACAGGACAGCAAACAGGATTCAACACATACTGTGTCAAGCGGCAGCTTGAAACACCAGCAAAAGATAGTTTAACACCTAACTATATTACACAGTTATTAAATCTAGTTGAAATTGACATTTGTGAATGCTACTCTTCGAGGCGCATTGGGCAACATTCACAGACATTACTGGTATATTTAAATATGAATCATGAGAGGAACACCAAGCTCATATTTTGTCCTTCATGCTTTGACTCAACAATCAATTTCAGTTTTTATTGTTCTCATTATAAATAAGCTGACTACAAGCTACACTGGCTCTGGGTTTTTAAATGTGTCAGTCATGACATATTAATTGGTGTGGTTGATCGTCATAGCCTCACCCTCTGCTCCTAACATCAACTATTCTTTCTGGACCTGCAAAGATTTGATGCTACTTTAGAACCAGTTTTTCAGCACTGGAGTCAATCAAAATGAAAATAACCATTTCTAATTTCTGTACCAGCACTGAAGCCAGTTTGGTGGAAAGAGCCTAATGTTAGCCAGACATTGCCATGGAAGTAGACTCTCACATGCCAAAGCCATTATCTTGCACTCGATAGACTTGATTTGGACAAGATTTTTCCAAGTTTGAAATGTTGACAGTGCTAAAATCCCTGCATCACATGTAAATCAGGGCATGAGTGCTAGTGAGAACGCATCTGATTCGTGGTTCTATCATCTGTTACCAAATTACTTGTACTGGGACATCTATTTTCTGTATTTTATGTCAATTTTTTGTTTTTGTGAAAAGTAATTAAGCAGAAAAAACATTGTGTATAAGCACACAATTAATCAAAACTTCTTATGCTTGTTTGTAATGACAGAAACTTAATCATATTAACAAAGCCAGGTGGGCCTTTCCTCTCCTGACCACCATATCAGGCTATAGAAAACCTGAAATTGTTCCCACAAATCATTATGTGAGTAATGAATACCAGGCCTAGGACTTTTTTTTTTTTTTTTTCATGGCGATGAATTACTGAAAAAGAAATAGAACGGAGCACCCCTCCATCCCCACCTACCCATATAAAAATAAATAAATGTATATAGAAAACATTTGCTCTTACACACACCAACTGATAAAACAGCCTCAGTGCTCAGGTCTCAAAGTCCAAGTCTGACAACAGAGTGGCAGTGTCTGCATTGGGTGACAAGTCTGATCCATTTGGCTCAGCGGCGAAGACACAACACCAGCTGTCTAAAGGGAGTAAGGTAGACTTCAATCAGCTAAAAGGTGATAAAACATAATTAATTCAATCACCCACACAGTCTCACTCCCCCTTCTCCCCTCCCTATCCACCGACAGGAAAGCTTTTCCTCCAGTGGGGATGCATTCACAAAGGCAAGTTAATGGGAAACTGTGCTTAGTTTCTTTCAAAGCCTCCTCTCACTATTTATCAGATACTCAATAACAAGCTCGCATCTGATTCTGTGTGGTATCACAATACAGCCCATGCCATTAAACTTGCAGTTACTCACACACCCACTATTACATCCACCAGATGAAAAGATGGATCTGTATTCATGCACAGCATGTTGAAACACCTTCACTCATTAACTGTAAGACCTGGAAGATAATAAATGGCTGGCGCGTGAGAGATAAAAGACTGCAGCATGAACAATCCTTTGTGTACTGCCCTCACACTGTCTTAGAGACCAGTAACACCCCAACCAGCTCAGCTTTTGTACATCAGGGTCAAGTAGGCCACAATTAGTCGACTGCACCACATCTCCTCAAAAGAGATGGAGAAACAGGCTGAGAGGGAGTAAAGAGTGGGGGAGGTGCGGACTTTAAAAATGAGCTAGCATCATATTTCTTGTTGGGTTGGTGTGAAATAGACACTGAGAAAATGGGTTGTTTGTCTGATCATGATGGCCTGAAGGTAGATGTGGAGAGATGAGAGGAGTGTGATCTTTAAGTATGAGTGGTGTGTGAGCAGGTAAAGTGTACGAGTGAGTCTGAGTGAGAGAGTTGATGTTCATTTGAGGAAGTATATCCCTGAGAACTGGTGCACCGGTGAAAGTAGAATCTACTTCCCCAAGGCACTTGTTTCCCACTGGAGCAAGGCGTGAGGAATGAGAACAATAGCTTTTGAAGGCAGAATTGTGTTTCAGCACAATTGCTGCCCACTGTAATGCAAGGCCACTGCATCCTGTCTCCCATGACAACTAAGCTTGACACTGTAGGGAGTGGATGGTAACACAGGAGAGGTTTGTCCTCCCTATTGTAACCAGACTACAGTAGATTACCAAAGTAAAGACAACGAGCTACCATAGCCAAGAAAGAAGAATACAGCAAATTAAAACATTCACTTGCTTTTTCACAGCTTTTATCATTCTGACTGTGTTTACTTAGATTTTGGTTGATATGGTTTTTTAAGTCTTGTTATTTCTGCAGCATGGCTTCTAGTTCGGTTTTGATCTATTTTTAAAGCTCCACAAATCAATATTCATGTACTGAACAAGTACTTCATATTAACAATAAATCAAATCACTACATATAGTGATATATAGAATAGAGTAGAATAGAATATGCTTTAAAGGAGGTATCATGCAGCTAATGAACCTGCAGATAATTGGGTTTAGACCGGGATATTACTTTTGTTTTAGTTTTCTAGAAAAGTAATATGTCTTCTGTTTATTTTTTTCAATACTGATGGTAAGCAACAAGCTTCAGTTTAGCCAAATATATTTATTGGGAGTTGGTAGGAAATAAAACAGAATGCTAATGCATCTACATGTCTGCTTGTTGAGGTTTTGCAAACATATTAGCTTAAATAGATCAACAATTGGTCAATAGTTCAAAACTTCACCAAATAATGCACATTTTATTCACAGTGAACTCGTTAAGGGCAGAAATTGGTTTCGTTAGCAGTTGATGAAGTAGCAGTCTTAACAGTTGAGAAGCTAGCAGTGACCAGATTAGCTTAAATGTAAACAGGTGTCTAATAGGAGGTTATTGTCCCGTGTAAAGTACTGTTCAAAAGTTAGCAAACCTCCATTTTATACACTGACTGAAAAACAGGACATATCAGCAGAGATTTTTTAAACATGTGTTAATGCAGTAAATAAGGCAAAAACAGTGTGACTGTATAGTCCTAACAAGTATTAAAGTGAATATCTGGTATGGCCACCTTTATTCTTCAACACAGTCTCTTCTTAGACAAGCTTTCCTGAAATTTTTTTAGCTAGCCTCCTTTGGAATAGTTTTTCTAGCTTTTTGAAGGATTTTCTAAAATTCTTGCTCCATTGTCTGTCAAGATGATCTCACACTGCGTAAATAATGTTGAAATGTGGGTTCTGTGGAGCCCACATTGGACTCTGTGGAGAATCATATGATTCATCTCATATGACCTGCTGTCACTGATTTTCAGTCCAGTTCTTGTCGCATTTGACTCTGTTTCCCTTCCTTAACAATAGCTTCTTAATGAAGGTTTAAAATTATGCACACATTTCACTCTAAAATAACTTGACAAATCAGTGTTGGTTTTTCTTTCATATATAACTAAAGTTATATTTAAATGGATTTTAAATGCCCTTTCTCTCCACCCAGTGAAAGATTACCTAATAAGCCGAGTCTGTGTCCAACACATCACATTTTATTCCCATTACAAGTTAAATCATTTAACACATATTCAGTCTTTTACCTAATTATGTTCTATTGAAACTGGACAAAATACCTGCTGGTCCTGATAATAAATATCTCCAGCTTTGGTACTGCAACACATCCAAAATGTCTGCGGTACTGAAGCTGTTTTTTCTTGTTATTTTTCTTGAGCATTCCTAAGCTCTGATAAATTGATTTAAAAGAGGTAATAAAAAAGTAATTGTAAACCTGTTTCAAAAACAAATTATATGATGATATTGATGCTTTCCACATTTAGAATCCAGCTCTTTTCCCATTGTTTTATTTTCCTTTGCACTAGTTGGTAATGTTTCTCATCAAGAAAAGAAGGGCACTGAAAATTATGGTTAAAAAACAGACACAATGACACAGTGGAGGGAAACACAGAGAGGTTTCTGTCTCAATGTGGATAATTACATTTCTACCTTTCTCTGGCAGTTGCATAGCTTTAATGCTCATAATTAATTTCATTATTTTTGGCCCTGGCTGTTGAGTGCAGATTAGTTTGCAGCGAGTTGTGGGGATAAAAACACGGTAATTGCTTATTGCTCTCAGAGCCTACATTAGATTATACTAAAGCCAACGAATTAGAAAATATCCAATCACCTGTAGCTAAAATTTTAAATCTGCCACTGTTATTGTCATTGTTTATTTGCATTTGTTCAATACATCCTCCAGTGTGTGCAAAACACTGGGGGTCAGTCTGCTTTCTAGTTTTGCCTTTGTTGTTTTAATGTTTGTGTTTTTCTCAAGACAAGACAAGACTATCTGCAGGCAATGCCTCAATGTACAAGAGCAGAAACTTACCAAAAGTTATTTTGATGATGAGCAAATGCCCTTTTTTTTTTTTAAATAACAAAATAAGACAGCCTTCCAATGGGCAACTATAATAATAATTTTTAAAGAAAAAAATAATCTTTTCTTTATTTCTTTGAAAGGCACATATTTCATTAGCTAAACAGAAATATGAATTAACCTGTTTACTGAGCTAAAATATATATGTTTTGTACAACTTTCCATCATGGATGCGAAAAGAAGAAGAACATATGCAAGCGCAGATCAGATCAAATCTACAAGTACAGTTAAATTCAGCCGTTTATCCTAACAGCTATTCATTGAGGATGGAGGTAAGCTCTGTTTACCATGTTGAAAAGTACAGCTGAAGCTGAAGGTCAGATGGTATTTGGTTAGAAGTGAGATGAATATGATCATTAAGTCAAACTGAGCATTCCCAGTAGGGCTTAGGCATACATGTGAGGCAAAAGCTGTGCAGTTATATAACTGACTTGTATTTTCAAACTTCCTGAGTTGGTCCAAACTCAAAGGTTTTATTTTGAGATTTTACAATTAACTCATAATTTGATCTGAGATTTGATTTTTTTTTTCATACATTCAAATCTAGTGATACATTACAAAACATATGTATAGGTTTATAAAAGCATATAACTTCTCTAATACAGGTGAGAATACTTACACTTACCTGAGATCTGGTGACTGTGGAGTGAACTCATTGTCATGTTAAAGAAACCAGCTGGAGATGATTTGAGCTTTGTGACATGCATGAAGGTGGATATACTGTGGTCATGAAGGGATGGACATAGTCAGCAATAACACTCAGGTAGGATGTGGGAATTTATAGTGATGCTCAGTTGCAACTAAGAGGCCAAAAGTGTGCCAGGAAAATATCCCTCACACCATTATAGCACCAGCAGCCTTAACTACTGATACAAGGCAGAATGGATCTATATTTTCATGCTGTTTTCACCAAATTCTGAGCCTAGCATCTTAATGTGGCAGCTGAAATGGAGACTCGTCAGATCAGGCAACATTGTTTCAAACTTCAGTTTTGGTGAGTCCGTGTGAATTGTAGCTTCAATTTCCTGTTCTTAGCTGACAGGTGTGGCACCTGGAGTAGTCCACCGCTGCTGTAGCCCATCTGCCTCAAGGTTGGACATGTTGTACATTCAGGAATGGTATTCTGCATAGCTTGGTTGTAACCAGTAGTTATTTGAGTCTGCATTCTCCAACCAGTCTGTCCAGTCTCCTCTGACCTCTGACGTTAACAAGACACTTTCATCCAGCTGCTGCTTACTGGATAATTTCTCTTCTTTAGACCCATTCTCTGTAAACCCTAGAGATGGTTGTCTTTAAAATTTCTGTAGATAAAACAGTCTTTCTAGTACCAACAACCATGCCACATTCAAAGTCACTTAAATCCCCCTTTTCCCTCATTCTGATGCTCAGTTTGAACTTCAGCAAGTCACCTTGACCATGCCTACATGACTAAATTAATTGAGTTCATACCATGTAATCGACTGATTGGCTCTTTGTGTTAACAAGTAACTTAACATGTGTAACTTTTAAAGTAGCCAGTGAGTGCTGTGGTATTTTATTTCCTTGGCATACAGAAGCAGTGTTTTTACTTTAAATACTGTATATATACAGTATTTAAAGTCCTCAAATCTGACATCACATTCTTTTTCTGTGATGAGCATCTCTCAGACTTAGGCCTTCGTATGTGGTTTACTTGTGCTCAAAGGCAGAAACACATTTATCTGTCAGCCATAGCAAAAAATCTCCCTGCAGCCTTTTATGAATAGGTCATAAAGGTAGCAACATGATCTTCACACAGACACCTTGTGCTCCATCAGGAAGGATGACAATGAGGGTAGGACAGCTGCCAATGCTTCTTTGTATGCAGCTATTTTCTCATGTGGGTCAGAAAAAATGTAACATAACTGAACTAAAAAGAAAGAATCACTGTGGCAACAAAAAACCTATACTGTAATTACAAAAGTATTTTTACAGTCTCTTTGCATTTACTTGTTGTAGATACATAAACTCGGTTGTAATGAAAATAATAAATCTCAAATCATTTTAATCATAAAAACATAGAAAAACATCCATTCCCTGTTGTCAGTCACTAGCATTGATAGTTAATCATTTTGCCCCGGAAGATATTCTAAATATGCACTGGTAAACACTGACAGGGAATTTTAACCATGCAAGTGCTGGACTTGCATAATGAAACATGACTCCATACATTTCTGATGTACACTATTTTCATGATGTGTAAACATCCCACTATTTGTCATGGATGAGCAGAGATCTATTGCAGGTGTATAGTTTGACAAAAACTGACATATTAAACAAGTTTTAAACAAGGTCTCTCTATGTTAAAATGTAGTTGAAATTCAATTACATATAAAACCTTGGGCAAGGTTGCATTCCATAGCTGAAAAATTACACAGAGTAGGAGTAATGGGGAGTTAATAGAAGAACTAGCAGCTCATTTTCGCCCTGGGGGCTCTCTGGCATATTAAAGCAGACTTCTTTCATATTCATTTTCAAGTTGTTTTGAGCATGTAAGAAAATAAAAACAAAGAAATTCATTCATCTGCATTACATTGTGATGGCTGGATAATCCTTGAAATGCTGGGCAAACAAATCCTTTAAAATATACTCTATTTTTAGGAAGTTGTCTACCTCTGTGCAATTAACTGTAAATTGTGGGGACATTTTGCTAACATATGGATCTTGATGAGGAAAAAATAAACATCAACTATTTCATGTAACCAAACTCTCTGCGCAGATAAAATCTAAACGCTCAATTCCTTGCTGTTAAGTCCACATATGTGTCCAAATGCAGGCTGAGTTGAGCGAGCTGAGATGCAGCGCATGTTAAAAGCCTCACTAAATTTTTTTCTGAAGAATCAGAGGAGCTCTCCTGGGATGCAGCAACCTGGCTCTGCCACAAAAGGTAATAGAGCCAGACAGCTGCGTATTAGCTGTGGATCATCTCCTTTGACACAGCCGCTGATCTCAGTGGCGGCAGCAGCAGCGCAGCATCCATACCTGTACCTGCCAGGCATATCTGTACCTGCTGCAGAGAGGGGACAGTGAGTGCAACCCCCTTTCCCTCTTTTTCCAGATACACGTTACTCCCCCTAGAGTCTCTGCATGGTGCTCGCCTCTTAAGACTTTATGCATGTTAGAGATGGCAGGAATGTGTCAGGCTTGTGGACACATAAAAAATTCTAAAAATACACCCCCCCCCTTAATCATTTGCTGTGTTAAAGGAGTACAGCTCTGTAGGACAGGCTTTAGGTTTTACATACACAGAAAATCAGACTGAGAGAGCTCAGCTCCCAAAGGGTCCTCATTTGAACAAGACAAACACAAGGTTTCTAATTAAAGATGTAACAAAAGGTCTGTCAATTGTTTCTCTTCTCATCTCCGGTGTGTCGCCCTGAGTTATGGCACAGGCTCAGTCTTGCGTGCTCCTGGACACGATGCTGTGGTCTAAGGCTCGGCTGTCTATGCATCCACAATAAAAAAGAACAAAATAGCAAAGCGTCCCCTGCATCTTTACCAGAAAAAACTGGTCTTCAGTTTCAGTGTTATTTTGTTTTGAGCTTCAGAATACCACGGGTGCAGATAATGAATTCCGCCATAGCTCATAGTGATTCATATTGCATGACTGAGCAGTTTGGGATTTGGTGTTTCGCTCAAGGACACTTTGACAGCACACGTGGCTGTTGATGGACATATAGGCTGGCTGTAGAGGGAATTGAACCTGTAAGCAGAGTAGTTTTTTGCTACAGACATTTGTCAGAAGATGGGGTTGCTTCAGAGGCAGACAGAATCTCATATAGAGGAAGTTAAAACTCAGTGATCAGAACCAAAAAATGGGCTTTACTTGTTTTGCATTGTTTTGTTTTATCACTTTGAAACTGGTAACAAACACTTAAATTCCTTAACTATCCCTTACTGTTTTGCTGTCTGTAGTGCTCATTTGAATTTTGTTCAATTATTTATGGTTTAAACAAACTCAAACAATAAAACACCCCATTTTTTCATATTTCCTTCCATCAGCTAGACTTTCCTGTAATGTTTGAACAAGGTCTTTACCAGTATTTTTTCAGGCTTTCTGAGGCTGCTCTTTTTTTTTCTTTTTTTTTTAACTCATTTTCAGTCCAGTCCTTTTAGCTGACCATTTTCATTTTAAGCTACTCAACACTGACCAAAGAAAATATGGTCCTAACACAAGAGATGAACTCACATAACAGACAATAACATCCTGTCACTAAGACATATAAATTGTTCAATTTAGTTGTGCCTACAAAAAAGGCCAAATATAACATAGTATGACAGACAGAAAATGGTGATCACCAAAGATCTAGAAGTGGATGAACAGCACCTAAAAGTGATGTCTTTAGGAAAGAGGAAAAAAATCCAGCAAATACCCGACACAGAACCTGAGAGCTGCATCTGGACCTTCAGTTGAACCATCTACCGCTGGCAGAAATCTCATCAGAAATAGTCTACACAGCTGTCATGACGCCATCACTAACAAAAGAAAATGAGGAGTTAAATATTTTCTTTCTTCTCTGCTCCTAGATTTTACTGTCATTACGAAACAATCACCAAAGACTAAAAATTTAAACCACACTTGTGATAAACTAAAAAAATCATGTGACAGTGGGGTTATAGCGTCCTGACTTCACCTTGGAGTAAATTTCACTGCAGCTGTGAAAAACTTCTTATAGTTAGCTATTACAGCAGAAGGTCAGTTGTCCAATTGTAACATTTCCAACCATGAAAACTGTCCATTATTAGATGATATTATGCCCTAAATATTCATGTCACACTGACTCTCTGGCTAAATTTGCAGATGTCACTTCAGTGAATGCGGAGGTGTCACATTTTCCATTTTTGTGCATAGAGGATGAATTATGGATTAATTTTGCTGCAGATAATGCTCAGATCAGTCCCAAAAGTGTCACATCTTCAAATACTCATTCAGTGAAGCAGCAGCAGCAGTGATGGCAATTAATTCTGACTTTAGGAGATTTGGCCTGCTTTCTTCTGTGTTCGTCAGTACCAAATGTTTCCACATTGTTGAAATAGTTTTTGTCAGCTTTGTAAATGAGGTATTAAAATTCTCCTTTGCTTTCTGGAGCTGTCTATCCAGCACAATAAAAGGGCTATCCTTTAGAAATAAATGACGGTGACGTTTCTCCGACGCCTCCAGATTCAGCAGCCCAGAATCCTGCTTCACTGTGGAGCCAAGCACAGCAGTAGAGTCATTAGAGCAGTCAGAGAGAGGATTTCAGATCAGTCTGCCACCAACTCCTGTGCTGCTACCCCAGTGTTGCTTTAATAGGAACATTATTAAATCAGCTAGAAAAACAGATGCCAGAATTTACAGTGAATCAAGCTGCCACTTAAACCTTTGTTTCATCCCACTCCTCCACCTTATGCTGCTTTCTCCCTGGTTTCTTATTTGATACAACTCCCTCTACTTGCAATGGTAACAGGAAATGCATCATTTAGTAAGGTACAAGATAAAAGGTTCATACTTCAACACACTTCAGATGACATGTCAGATTGAAAACAAACTTCTTAAACATTTATTTGTTTATCCTGAGGCAAAATGTAAATATGAAGTTCCAGCTTAGTGATTTTTTAAAAGCTTGGTTGTAAAATAGCCCAATCTCATAAATAGAAAGACAAAGGCAGGTATCAGCCTGAACCTAAAATGGAAAAGGTCTAAGATTAACGCATCCATCTTGGAACAGATATTTGTGTTCTTATTGGGTAAATGTTTAGGGTTGTCAATTTTTCTTCAAAGTTATTTGAACATAGGGTAACTCAATTCAAAGGAAAAAAAAAAAAAGATGGATATAGATGGATGCATCAGACCATTATAGGTAGTTTATCTTGTGATGTATGGAGCAGTAAATGGGCCAAAAATAGGACTTGCAATTTTACTGTGAATTTACAAGAATCTTGTATTGGAAGAATTGAGCACTCAACAGAGGCTTTGTACATATAGCAAAGCTATACAGTATATGCCTGCCAAAGCTAACTACTAATTACCAATAGCCAATGAGCTCTGTTATTAAGTGATGGCAAAGAAAATGAGAGGGTGAGCCAATCTGGGCAGTAACTCATGCTTCTAATGCAGCTATGCACTGTCTCATCTACTGTCCTAGTCGTGAATGAGAAGCGAGTGACTGTCATCTTTAAGCTGCTGACCTCCTGCGTTAGATACTCATTTGATTAAGCATCAGCATGGAGACCATTGACTGGATCAATAGGTGGTATCGACAGAGATAAAGCCTATTTCAAATGTTCAAATGTTCAATTATTCAAATATATTCAGTTGAATTAAACACAATTCTCTCTTTGCTCAAAATAAAACACTATAAATTAATTCATTCATTAACATTTTCTGACAGCTTGATAAATGATCCCTTAATTTTTTCTCTGATTCTAGAAAAAGATAAAGTCTGAAAATAGATATCAGCATGTGGGTAACGAAATAAAAGCAACGCTTTGATTGGTTGTGCTACTTTTGTGGTTGTTTTATGGTTACCACATGTATCATGATAAACTTGCAGCTTACTTGTTAGCAATTACTAGCTTGTCTTGTAAGTTTCTTACATCTTTATGGCAGCTGTTGCATTTTTAAGACTTTTGATGACCTAGTTTTATTTATTTAAGTATTTTTTGGTTCTTTTATGCAGCCATTTTGGATTAGAATACCATGAACATACTATATTATTCCCCAAACCATAGTTACCTTTGGACGTTATGTAAAATACACCATTCATTTGATTATCATTGCTTACTTTAAAATTGCATTTACAGTTTGAGGTGAAATATCTCTGTCTCAAAAGGATAGACTTATCTTAGCTAAAGTCAAACTGAAGAAGTTTATGAATGCTGACATGAAATAATAATTACAACATGCCAATTTGGAGAACCCCTTCCATTTTTCTCTTGAACATGACCACGGCAACTGGTTTTGTTGCTACAGATTATTGCCAAGAGGTTTTTACACGTATAATTTAATTAGCATCAAAGTCAAATTAATACATTTATAAACAAGGGCCATTTAAAAAGAAAAGCAAAGAAAAGAAAAGAAAAGAAAAGAAAAGTAAAAACATCATTAAGTTAAAAATTAATAGGCTTCAAACCACAATACAAGATGTGAACATTATCTCTGCAAAAGCAAAGCATCAACACAATTAGAGGTCCTACAGAAAGTACAGAAAGGTCTCTAAAATGGCCATTTGGGCACAGTTTGGCACCATCTGTTCACAAAGTCCCCGAATTAGGGGCCTCAGATTTTAAAAGGTTAATGTTTCAGCTTAAATCGAGGAGTATAATGTTACATTTCCTTAAAAGAAATATCTCTGTTATTTCTGATTTTTCACCTCATTGAAGCATACCAAAGAGCTTATTTTAAGTCTCTTTACTTCTGCCTTTTTTTTATTTAATCCCAACTATTTAGAGCTCATATAGGATATTTGATAGGAAGGCTTTCTTGTTTTATGCTGGGATGAGGGTGCACAGTGCACAAGGGCTGGCTGTTGTTTGAAAAACTACACAAACACACACAAACAACAAACACATATTATCTTTTATCCAGTAGTACCTTGTAAAGTATCATGGTTTCCACATAGTGTGCATCAATGCAAGAGTCATGCTCTTTGGTAAACAGGTTTACTGCAAAAGTCCAAGTATCTCTGACCACCAGTTTGTGGGGTTTTAAAAGTGAAACAGTGGCACAGCACAGATTTAGTGGATCCAAGCCCTTCTGAGATTAGCAGGTCTTTTGAAGCTTTTAGTTGCCAGGTGACAGAGAAACACACACACACACACACAATGTGACTGAGTATGCTGTTACAGATATCAGGAGTTAGACTGCAGGTGGAGGGAGGACTTCATAACTAACCTAATTGATTTTTTCATGCATCGGTAGTTACCAGCGACCGAGCGACAGCTTCATCTCCAGCCCAGCACAAGTTTTAGGAGATTATTATAATGGAACAAACAAAGTGCCCTGCTGCTGTTAACTCCTGCTCGGTCAGGTGTTATTGTGTTTAGCTGTAAAGAGAAAACTTCTCACACATGTAGCTTTCAAATGAACTAATGATATTTTTTTCCACTTTGATAAGCTAGGTTTGTTTCAAAGTGCAAAGAGAGTGGTGGTGGTGTTTAAACCCCCACTGTAGTATTTCTTCCTCTGATCACTGGATCAGTGTGGAACTACAAACACAGAAACCAACAGAGGAAACATTTACCCTGGGTGTGTTTGTTTCTGGTTAGCTGTGGCTGCCTGTGCATACACCTCCTTGCATACCAAATGGAGCATGCATACTCCCCCCTAGTTCTTGTTCTATTGATTTTGAAAAGTAGGGTTAAGGACTCAGCTAAACCTGATGATATGAGACATGTACAAATTTTACCAATCCTGAGCCATTTTAACAAGCAGTATCTATCAATTAAATTAAAGAAATTAGGAAGAAAATTTCTGAAAGTTGCCAATTACATAGTTTAAAATGCTCTAGACAGAAATGCTATTTTTCATTTGCAGAAACATGTTTTTCTTTCTTCTCTCTAAATTCATTGTGTTGGCTGCATGTAAATAATTGAGTGGGAATAACTTAGCAGCAGGAGTAATTCATAATTCAAACATCTCATGTTCTGTGTTCATCTTTGTTTGTTGCTTGCATCAGTCACAATGTATGCACTCATCCTTAATTTCTACTTCAAAAGTTACTCCAGTCTTTCATTTCAGATTCAACTGCAGGGTCGCAGGGATGAAGCAGAGTAGGGGATATAAGGAATGACAGAACAGGGAGGGGCAAATATCAGAGCAAGACAAGCTGTTCCTGAGGTTTGTGGTCCTGTGGCTTCAAGGCCCCATGTCTCCACCGCTCCTGTCAGCTCATCAAGGCCCGTCTCTGCCTATCCCCTCTGGAATACCGCATCAAACAGCCTGGGGAGCCTTTTATCCTAAACAGAATGCCGCCTCTTGTCACAGCCGAGGCTCTGCAACCAGCCGCACGCGGATGGCAAAGTTTAACACACAGAGTGAAAGTCAATACCCTGCTGAGGTGGTAAAGCTCAGACATGAGAGGGGGGAAATGGTGAAAAGGTCACAAGGAAAATAGGATCTTGAAAGATGCTGCTTGTCTGAGACAAGAGCACAAGAAGCAGCAAGCCAGTTGAAGCCAGGCAGGCACTTAATCTCACGGTTCACTCTTTTGACCCTGTGCCGATTTTGATGTCTCACAATTAAGGCCAAACATGTTATATTTGTCTTTCCACCAATTACTGTAAAGGTTACAGCAACTTGCCTTGTTTATACAAATACTTATTCCCATGTGTGCTTCCATCAACAAAGACAGGATGACTTCCCCGTCTAATTTCCCTTTGTTTCAACCTGTAGCCAAAATCAGACATGAAAAGGCTTGACTATGCACCCCAAAGACACAGAGGAGCTCTTTGTACTCAGGCTTGTTCTGCTCCATGCCATTTTTAATCTTAGGCAGAAGGGGAGAGAGCTTCTCCTCTTATCTTAGATGGCATGGAGGCTTTGCTCCCTCTGTCTGGAGTTCTCTCATCTTGTTTTTCTGAAACCAAACCCTCTTTCATTCTCTCCCCTAGTGGTGGCTGTGGTGGCAAAAAGATATGCTGAATGAGACTGGCTAATTTTTGTTTAGGTTATTCCATCTGAAGGCAGTTACATGATAAGTGATAGGGGAAGAGGCTGGGTGTTACTCTCCTAGTGTGTGTTTTCATTAGGTCTGGTGCACTTCACTGTTACCTTTTTGCTGGTTTAGCCAAATTGTGCAGATTTAGACGGAGCAGGCCATCTGAATTGTAAATCTGAGCTCAGACTGTGCTTAGTGAGTGTTTAACTCAAGTCCATCTGGAACTTTCCATTGCTCTGAAGTTCAAAGTCCAACAACACAAGAGAAATGCCATCAACATCTCACAAAACATGTTTCATTTTTACAGAAAAGGCAGGGACAACAGATCAGTCAAGTCACCCAAGTACAATGCAACAGGTCAATGTCATTTTCTGTTTCTAGTCTGTACCACTGTCACCAGCCACCTTAAACCAAGAGCATTTCCTTAAACTGTTTTCTTTGGTTTTTCATCTTTTCAAATCAAATCAAAATGATCTTTTGAAAATCTACAATAAAGAAATATATATATGATGTGTTTCTATCGACAAACTTAGAGGGAAATACACCAGAAGGTGGTGGTATAGACTATGTTGCTGTTGGTTGTAATTCAAAAGTAGAAGTAAAAGTAGCTGGAAGGTAGAAAAAAAAACTGCTGTAGTGGACATTCACAAGACCAACATAGAGGGCTCGTCTTCAGCTATTATTTTAATTTTGGGTAATATCTGAGATATCATTTCAAATCACATCATTTTAATCTTTGCAAGGTCAGGCAAAGGTTGTCTCCATTTCCTCGAATCAAAGTCTGATTGGAAACAGGCAAAAAACACTGTAAGCGAGTGTATCAGCTACTTTTCTCTTTTGTTATTCAGAGCGAGGGAGAGAAATAAAGTTTTTATTTTTTATTTTTACTATATTCATTCACCCTTTCTTATTCACATCTTCTAAACACAAATAAGCTTCAGAAGTTTGGCTGTTATTATCTTCATTTTCTTGAATAAGGTCACCTTGTTCTGCTTTTGGAGTGTATACCCGCTTATTGTAACAATGATAATGGAAACTAACATTAGAGCAGGTGAAAACTAAAATCACAAAAGACTGATGGGATTTGAAAAAAAACAACCAATTACATGACAATGTGAGACTGATTAATAGTAACAAAACAATAAAGTTCTGTGTAGGTCTAACAACCATGTAATCTGCTTTTCTCATGAAAGCGCTCAACAGTTTGCTTTTAAGTCGTGGTGAAAACTACTCTGAGGTAATGGAACAAGTCATGGCCTTTATAAACTTATTGCCCCCAGCCTTAAGAGGAGGTGTACCTAATCCGCTGTGTGAAAGCACCGTGTCCATATAACATCCAGCGTATTACCACAAAACCAAAGTCCAGCAACATCCAGAACACAACTGTATCCAATCTATTTCAATGGCAGATTTCGGCCTTTGTGAAGGGAGCCCAAAGGGACTTGTTTTCCAGACATCCACCATCATAAGGGACTCAAGAGGCAGAGGTCCCTCCATCAGTCCTATAGGTCCAATTTGTTCTGCCAATTATTATCCGCTGCTCTGCCACAGTGATGGAAGGTGCTGTTCAATGAGCCCGAATGCCACCCTTTCAATGTCCAGCCACAACAAAAAGGGAGCCCCTGCCTATTTTTGTCTTCTTCTTTTTTTTTCTGGGGTCCAGTCAAGCATTCGCTAACAGATTGGTAACCAGTCAGGTCTTCAAAGGGACAAAGACGACGGGCAGGGCAGCAGGGAGAGGAGACGGGGGGGAGTGGATGATTGTGAAGAAGAATGACCTGCCAAATGAGAAAGAAGACATATTGAAAAGGACAGAGTGGGAGAAAGAAAAAACATATTGAACCAATGGAGAAGTACAACCTTTTGACCATCTGCCTCAGTGGGTGACAACAGCCTTCATCTGTATTTTTAGGGCTGTACAACACACCAAATTACTCTGTCAGGAAGATTAAGGAGAGTTAAAGGGCTGAGTGGCAAAAAAGGACAGCAGGCTACCAATAGTGGAGAAACTTTGTACACTTGAGGTTGAAACTTCAGAACTTTATTTTATGCAAAAATGTATGGAAAGAATTCAGAAAAAAACACAAAACAGAAGCCCAAGAGCAGCACTGAAAACTTTCTGTATAATATATTCTCATTTCTGTTTAAACATGGTCGATTACATTTCCAATATGATTTCACTCCCCTCCTTCTCCTCTGAAGGTGAAATATGCAAGAGACTTGACTCTTTTTGCTGCATTAATTCCATGATTGCTTAAATGAAACACTGCTATTTTCTCACTCTGTACTAAACGAGGACCAGATCTCCATGACCATGACTAATCTTTTCCTGTTCTTATTGTGTGACTTGGTGTGTGCTTCATTTTTGTGGTTCTTTTCGCCAATTTGGAAAATTAATTGCTTTGAGCCTGACTGGGAAAGAATCGGAATATAATGCAAGTGAAAGCTTCGTCTTTTATTCCCATAAATCTCTCTTCATATCCAGGCGTATACAACACTGGCTGATTAAAATGCATTAGGGCAGGTTCATGGGTGTGAGGGGGGGTGTTATTTTTTTCCCTTACTCCTCATCCTTTTCAACTTCACTGGCCAGCAATCCTGCACCCCCGGCAATCTCTGCACTCCTTGCCAAGCTTTTTCTCCACGACGCTGGTTGCTTTATTCACTTGCAAATATCCCAAGATGAAATGGTTTGCCTTTGTGGTGCATGCAGGAGCACTTCCCTCCGCTACTCACCATCTACCACCTCATGCCTCTGTCCTCTCATTCCTCCATGCCATGCTTGCCTGATTTTTGCACCCACCCCCCTCTTGCTATAATTTCACCCCTATCCTGCTGTCAGTCCGCCCCCTCCTCCTCTACTTTCTCCACCTCCTTTCTGTCCACTGCTCGAGGTGGGAGATTGCTGGATTACGCCGGAGCCAGGAGGGAAGGTCGTCCCACTGATTGTAAAGAAGGAGAGAATTGGTCCTTTAGACTGATTGGGTCCCCAGATTGGAAACACCCAGGATGAGAGTGTGCAGACAGCCGTGAAACAGAGCAGAGGCAGCATGAGAAGATACATATTTATTTATATACAGATGGAGAAAGGGGAAACTTTACAAAGAGGCTAGTAAGGGAGAGCGTGGACTTAAAGTGACTTTAAACTGATGCACAGCTGGCAGAAGCTTTCACAACTTTTAGCAAGTGTGCAGGGAAAAGCATAAGAAAGAGATAATAGCAGAATAAAACAAGAATTTTCTCACAGAAGATCTGGGGGTGGTGGAGCTGAAACGAAAACAGGTAAGGCAGTGACTTTAATTTGGACTTTCTCCAGTCACGTTTTGAATACAGTCAATAATGTTTAAAAGATGAAAACTGTGAGGTATGAATAAGACATGAGGTGGGAACAAGTGACAGTTGAGTCTTGTGTTAATTAATATAAAGTATTTACAGAGACAAATATTAGCTTCTTAAAAGTAGGTCACAATGACTTTTTGCAGAAAAGGAAGGGTTTGACGGCACTTTAAAAAGTTTCTGAGGCTCCAATTCTCAGCACGTCTGCTGTCGCTACTTCAAAAAAGCCATGCTGAAGGGGTGGAATACCTATCTGCTTTTCACGGACCTTGGTTTGGCATTCAGACCTCATTCTACAATCTGAGCCAAGGCTCTACTTTCTCAAGATGAGGATTTTTTTTTTTTTTTGCTACTATCAAACCCATTAAACTATCGCCTGTCTTGTAAGGCCAGCAAATAAGATACTAGATTGGCATGTGCATTCTTGCCAAAGCACAGACATTTTCTTGCTGTTGCTAGGGAGAGGCAGTAAAGGACTCTGAAAGATGAGCTTTGTGCCTCCATATTAACAACACCTTTCAAGTTTCTGTGATGGTGCTTGAGGTTGAGATTCCTTCAATTACATTTTCAGCACATGAGAATGGGCAATGAGGGGGCAGGATTTTCCTTCCAGACAAAATTCAAAGGAGATTATAGGTTGAAAATTAATCTAAAAGGATCTGTCCCCAAGACGCTGCTGTGTAATTTGTGACACTGATTGCAAACTTTTCCAGATGATGCTTATGCAGGGTGACATCATTTCCATGCACCAGTGCCTGGGATGAATGCCAGTTTGTGTGATTTAATTTCTCCATAAATGACAAGGCTCCTTTTATGGCTTTCACCAAGCAATAAGTGAACTAAATGTGCAGTGAGGAAGAGAGTGACACAGATGTTTAAATGACGAAAAAGTGAATAAATTATTTTAGAAAAACAGGAGGAGAAGCCTCTGAAGCTCAGCCAGCACACAAAGGCAGATAAAGAGAGGAGGGAGGGATGAGTAATTAAAAACACCTTACGGTAAATGAGCCACAGGGAGGGAGACGCTCGTCGCTGCTCAGCGGTGGCAGCGTGCACAGCTGCATTGAGGCCCCAGAAGCACCCTGCAATTAGAGAGGCAGGTTCAAAGTCTGCCCCATGCCAGTGCCTCTGTCCTGATGGGGGGCTGAGTTAAAGCAATGAGGACAAATACAGAGTCAGAGCCCAACACACAAAGAGGCATGTTGTGAACAGCTGTGTGGTGATAGTATAGACCCCTTAGTTATAATATCACAAGACCTAGTCATTTTTATCCACAGATACACACCAGAGGCTACGCTGGTATACAGGACTGCTTATTAAAAGTTAAAAGCAGTAGAGCTTCAATTTAATTAAGTATAAAAAAATAAATAGACATTAGCTTTCAGAAAGAAAAAGTATAGATAATGCATGAGGCTCATCACGCACAGAAATTAGAAGTAAAATTCTATTCAGAAAACTTCTACAATGTGCATCTGCAACTGCTCAGCCTATTGTACTCTGCTTATTGAGAGACGGTTTCTTATGCTGGAACTCCTGCATCTAAAAAGTGCATCGATCGCCTTGGTTGGAGATACGTAGCCTCCCCTCAGCCATCACTTTCCACCATGCAAAATCAATTGTGGTTAACAAATTGGCCGTGACGTTTCGCCCTGCTAGGGTGGGTGGAACCAGTTTCATGGATCCACCCAGTTTTTAAGAATCCTTTCCACAGCCTGGGAGGCCTGTTTTAAAAGCTGAGGTGACTTGAGTATAGACATGGCTAGTGTGAAATTAACACTTAATAATGCTGCACATTGATCTTACACTGGGCAAACCATACTAATGTGCCACACATTGAGCTGACCCTTGGTAACCTCACTTGGTGAATGGAAGTTAAGTGGACACAGGTCATCTCAGAGTAACTTTTATTTCCTTTATCCATCGTGTTCTTTTTTTCTGTAAAATGTAGTAATACAAAAATGGTTATTACAATTCATGATGTGCTTGTTCATGTTCAAAGAACAATCTCGACTTTAAATATATCTTACTGCAAAATCACCACAAGTGTAAAAATTCATAAATTTGAATTATTTAAGTGAATGATGGTATGCACTAAGTTACTTTTTGAGTTACTTTTAATTAGATGCAAGGAACCTGTCGCATTTTTTGTCATTAAAACTCAACTAAAACTTTTATTAAACATTTGATTATGTTTATATTAATACAACCAGCAGTTGTGGACAGAGAGCATCTCTAAAATACTGCCAAAAACTTTCCACTACAGATTTAGGGCCAAGATTCAGATTCAAGTCTTTCATAAATTACACTCTTCATACTGTCTCATGGCATGCATACATTTAATCCTGTTAGGTTAGATCAGACCTACTCTGATCCATCAATGGCAGTGGCTCCTATGAGCTGTTTGTAAGGAGGCTGTAGACTGTGTCAGAAAAGGCTTATGATCATCTCTTGCTTCAAACTTTCTCCCCAGGAGATCATCAAATAGTAAAAAAAAAAATATTTGGATGGTTTTGTTGAAAAAAAACACTACTATTATACATTCAGGATTTCATTAAAAGTAGTCTGAATTGGCCACTTTTCAGACACAAGTTCAGACTTGTTTTGGAAGGAAAAGAAAATACAAACAGAGAAGCAGGAAATCAGCTGTATTAGTGCACAGTATGTGTAAGAAAGATACCCAGCTACCCCGAGCGGGGTTTTGAGCATCACAGAGCCATAGTTACTCTTTAATCTGAACAGGTGGAGTTGGTCAGATCCTGTCAATCAGTCATACTGCAGCAGTTGCTTGCAGTTTGTTTTTCTCCATTTGAAGGAAAAAGCTTACCACGTTTCCCTCATGTAGGACCAGTTTGATATAGCCTGCTGTTGTCAGATCGCAGCTAATGGAGCAGCAGGTGGACTTGGAGTATGATGATACAACAATATGGCCCATCAGTTTGTCATGCCAGCTGCTCCCCCTGACAATCACAGTATCTTCTACTGTCAGTCAATTTCCCCTTTAACAAACACCTCTCCCATCAGGGGTTTCTCGTATTTCAAAACACAAGATGGACAAATTGGATATTTCTGTGCCTTCTTTACGATTTTGACTTCCCTTTTTCTTTTATTGCTTCTGGATAACAACTTGAAATTGTGTTGTTTTTCTTCTGAAGACAAAGGCATAATTTTCAGCTGAGAGGAATGTTTCAGCCCGGTGGGAAAATACCTCTTTACCTTAAGTTTGGCAAAGCTTTTTCATATGATTGCTCCTCCACCCTATGCTTTTGCTCCTTGTCTCTTCATCTGCCCGTCCCTTCTGTCCTCTGGTGTGGCAGCCTGTGTGGCAGACACCAGCAGCTGTTTCCTTAACCAAGTGGACTGCCATAAGATTAACAGAAGAAAGATGTGTGAAATGTTTTGCAAGCACAATTACTTAGCATGCCACCTCATTAGGCACAACAAAATAGAGCAAAATGGCTCGGGTGCAGGTTGTGACCTTAGAGGGGAGGAGCTGAGAGGGGAGGCTGAGGGTTTGTGAGCACAGAACAGGGAGCTAATTTTACTTCATAATGGAAAACAGGCGCCTTGAATGAACTGAAAAGAGGAGAGCTACCAGGTCAAGTGTCAGCCGTCCTGCTAAGCGGCCCTCACAAAGTTTTCTTAACAAACCACACAATCATGCACACACACACTTGGGGCCAGCCTCCCACTGACAATGCAGCCACGCCTCCCAGCCTTCCCGGCTTTTTGTGCCTCTTCAACAATGATTAACTGAGTTTGGTGATTCAGAGCACAATGCTCTCTCTTTCAAAACATAATGAAGTCAATCCATGAGTCAAACAATCTGTCTTTCTGCCAATGGATTGTTTTTTTTTTTTTTCTGCAGCCAAACTTTCTTTCTCCCCTTGCTTACAGCTTTTTCCTTTTGCTTTCACTCCTTTCTTTCTGCTTCCTGTTCACATATACCCCCCCCCCCCACACACACACACACACACACACACACCCCTCCCCTCCATCTCATTGATGCAAAAAGAGCCACCCTTCTAATACATAAAGACAAGATGCAGATGGAAAGAAGTAGCATATGCTGTGCACTGCATGTGAAAACATATTGATCAGCTCAAATCAATACTTTGAAAAAATTCACTTAATTGCCCTTACTGATCCTAAAGAAAACTTTCACATTAAAAAGAGTAATGCCAAAGGAGATCATGTTTAAAGGCATGAAATTCCCAGAAGTGCCATGCAGACCTTCGGAATCTGTGATACGGAGGGAAAAATAAGACACAGCATATTTCTAATGAGTGACAAGCAGCACTGAAGGGAGCTTGTAGAACATGGTGTAAGTAAAGCTGAACAGGAGTGTTGACAGAAACACTAGAATCTCAGAACATCACACCCTCGGGCCAATTACAGGAGGTGTGAAGAAGATCACCTCTCCTCATGACAGGACGAGAAGCAAGAACGGGAAGATGTAGTTACACTTCTTTTTTTTTTTTGACCGATGTGACATGTTGTCCCAAACTGGAGGGGGAGGAGCATCTTCATCAGCTCTTTTTTCTCTTTTGGGCTCTTAAAACATGATATATGTGTCTTATAAATATTTATGGAAAATTGGTGAATTTTCATCTGTAGAGTTTACATTTAATCAACTTAAAACAATAGAAGTATTTTCAGATTATATGTAAGCCAAACTTGCAAAACACTGGAGAGAGCTATGCTTCTTTCCTCTGCTTTCAAAGTTTAATATTTTAATTTAACATCTAATGTATGCAAATTTATTTTACTGCATCAAAACTTAAAACTAACAGTGACAAGGTTTTTGATGTAGCAGGTGGCAATATTTACTTTAGGGTTGTTTTTTTGTTATGTTTTGTTTTAAATCTTTCTTCTCTGTCATGGCATATTATAAGTCCATCTGCTGAATGAATTACTTGCCATTGCCTCTGCAGGGTTTATGTGAAATCTCTGTGTGAAGGGAGCTACTGTGGCAAAGATGACCTTTTTCCTCAGTTGTCCGCCCCCTTATATCCAACCCATTCTCTATTCATTCCCATCTCATCACTAGCCTGGTTAGGATCCAGCACAGAATACCCCAAAACACCAAAGTGGGCTTTCTGAACTGGTAAAGTAACAGTTGTGGCACTTGGCATCATGGCAACAAGGAAAATATCAGTTAATTATTTTGCTATAAAATCATGATTTTTCTTTCTAACCTTAACCAAATACTTTGCCCAAGTTCACAGAAGTACTTACATAAATACTTTTACTTAGCATTAAAGTAGTACAGTAGTAATGTAAAGAAAGTCAACAGTAGTTTCTGTGGTACCATATAAGTATATATAGCAATTTACATTCCCTGTATAATCACAAAGTGATGAGAAAGGGGAGGTCCGTGTATAAAACTCATGTGAAGGGTTCAACCAATTGTTAAATTGGTGATGATAGTAGAGGTAGACAGGTGTTACCACTTTAAGAGGGTAAAATAAATATAAGTAATTAAACCCCTTTTTTTTCCCTTTTTTTCAAAATGCAAATCCATTGGTATCTGAGAAAATAAGCTTTGCATTCATCCAGGATAAGGTAGTCATATATTTCATTACAATTCAACAAAAATTCTGTAGTAGGGAATCAGTCTGGAGGCAGGAAAATAGACTGAATGTGTCAACCACAGATTTCCAGCAGAGCTACAGTAGCCTATACAACAAAAAATGATGGAGTCCAAAAGGACATACAATAAACATCACACTCATCTGTCCTCTCCTTTTATCTCTCCCTAGAACTTCTGCAGCACGAAAGACAGGAATCTGTAAAGACAGGAAGTCTTTTCAGATACTACTTTTTTCTACTCTTCAAAATGGGAGTCCAACTGAATCTTCCAGCCGTTGCCAGCACCTTGATCCTTCTGACCCTTGGTATTTTGGCCCTTCTGCCTCACAGCCTTCTGGGTAAACCAGCAGTTGAGGAAAACATTGGAAGCTCTGCTTTGCTGCAGAGGGTGAAACGAGGCTGGGTGTGGAATCAGTTCTTTGTTCTGGAGGAGTACACGGGACTGGAACCGCTTTATATTGGAAAGGTCGGTGTTGATTACATTACAGGACTGTACAGACATGCAAAACAAGCTTCACTCTTTCTCTATCACCATGTCATGTAATGTTGCTGATGTGACAAGAACCTTAGTATGGACGTTGCAAAATGGTTTTCCTTCCTAAATTCACTGAAAACTCTGCAAAGTAAAATAGTGTTTAGTGGAGCTCAACAGCCGGAAGGTCATCTGCGACTTTGCTACAGATGAATGGATCCGTGCAAAAGCATGGATGGGCAAAGGCCAGCTTCAGAGAATTGAAAAAAAGAAATTTCATTTAATCTCTAGATGAACTTAGTTCATACTAAGGCAGCCTGTCTTATGTCCACTTTAAACAGAGCCAGGCAGCAGCGGTTAATGTAACTGACTTCAGCCAAATCTTCAGTCTCTGCTCCACAGAGGTGGATGGCACATCTGCAACACCACTGACATGCTGTGAAGAGAGAAGACAAGAAATAATAACAAAGGAGTACTTTGATCACTTTGTTGCCATAGTCAACTGAACACATAATCAATAGATGTATTTCCATTCATCATCAGCAGAAAAACATGCAAATTATACAAACTAAAACCAAATATTGCATGTTTGACAGCAGAAAATGTGTGTTGTTTTTTTGTTGTTTGTTTTTTTTATTTTGCCATGTGGACAGTGACCTCCAAAGTTACAAAATGATTGTTATTAGAGCAGTTACTTTTTTTTCTGGCACTTGTTAGTCATATAAGGTTGTTTTCCTAGCCGATTTTGTTTGATTAAATGAGATAATCTTTAGTTCCAATTCAGACATAAGTAAAAAAAAAAAAAAAAGTTAAAATACTTGTTCATTCTTACTATTAACACTAATTCCTGGTGATCATATTTAAAGAGTGTTACAGTTTCTTCAACCCCCAACTATTGAAAATCCAGGCCCCTTTCCTTCATTCAGTCATGTTGAAAATTCATAACTTGCCAGCACTAATACTGTGGCGTCGTTCACATACGAAGCGGGGACCAAAGTGGCGTCCACTCAGATGTCTATGCATATGGAGACCAACAAAAGAAAAACAGAGCAACTTACTGTACCTTTAATGCCATGTCCTAATCAGTTTTGTATGTTATAATTAGAGAAGCAACTCATTTACAGCTAATGCTAGCTAATAATAATAACCAACAACCCTTATTCAACCATAAATTAGTCTTACCATTATGAACTTGCTTTGTTATTTTTTGGCAACAGGTTGTCACTGTGCAAAAACCACATTACTAGCTAACATAAAATTAGCTTAGCAGCTTGAGGTAACTACCATTAGCTTAGCACCGGTAGCATAATGTTAGCCTTGGCTCAGTTAATAGTTAATAGTCGATATCATTAATGTTAATTGGCAAAATTTCTCTATTTTAATAGAAAAAGAAAATAAATAGTGACAAAATATCCTGTTTATATAAATACAAAAATTGCTATAATGAAACATATAGCATTAAATATAATAATATAACAAAGCCAAAGATTCAAAATACTGAGGAAAGTAATAACTAACACAGGTGTGTGACAGAAACCAGGTAGGAAACAAGGACGTTGAATGTGAATACACATGGGAACAAAGAACATGATTAAACCCATATACCATGACAGTTGTTTGAAATGTCAAACATCCATTCTCAAATTCATGGAGAAGGGGTAGCCTTTTAAATGTCCACCTAAAAAAATGTACCTGTAAAATCTGATTTGATAGAAATACTTGATTTCTAAAGTTCCACTGCCTCAGTATTTCTCATTAGTTTCTAAAACAGTGCAGTTCTAACAGCTTATCCTCTCAAATTTCCCTTTTGGGAATGATGTAAACCTACTTAATTAGAGTTCCAAAATAATTTAACTGCCTCCACTCGGGAATACTGACAAAAATGCAGTATTCCTAAAAGCAACATGTTCTGATCTGAAAGAGAGGTCCTGAGAGGGCTTATGTGCTATGAAAACTCCTCACAGTTGCTGTAGAATATTCATTCCCATCTTATCTCTTCTTTCCAATTAAGCATCCCTTTATGGATTCTTTCCAACCTAATTTTCCAAGCTGAATGGAATAAGTGATTCTGACAGGTTAGGCTACTACCCAGAGAGTCACTCAAGGCAGAAAGGCACTATAGAGTATAACAAAGCAAAAGAGAAATGTGCTACAGCCTTTCTCTTTAGTGTTTTCCCTTTAGCTCAACCGGCTTTCCCTTTCGTCTGTTGATGGGTCTGGTATTCAGAGCCATTGGCATGTTGGACGTTTGGGCTTTCGGCTGGAGATGGATCAGGTAATTGATAGCCTGGGTGTCAAACTCCCCTTTTTTTCAAAGGCCACAGAGGAAAGGGAGGGATTAGCGCAGGAGGATGTGAATCAGACAAAGGAAAATCTGCGGCCAGAGAAATATCATTGTGAGACATGAGCATGAGGCCCACATGGGCATGTTTGCTGAAAAAAAAAATCCATCTGAGGGTGACCTGGGTATTGCAGGAATGAGGTGCAGGTATGTATGTTGTCTGAAAAAGAAAAGGGGCTCTTGAGTGATAAGTATTGTAAGGAGACCAGTTGAAAAAAAGTCACTGACATAACAACGAGTTATATAGCTACAGACTTTAAGCAGCTCAACAGCTTTGCCTTGGTCATTTCACCCAGAGCTCACAGAGGATGAAATATCTTGAAAGTGTGTGTTTCCAGATACAGTGCTGAGCTTTTATGTACAAGACAGGCACCAATGGGAGCATTTAATTCCACCATGCCAATGTGATGACAGTGAATGCTCATCATACCTCTTTGTACAAAGTAAAGGCTGATTGCACATCAACAAGCTGGCGTTTGCTCTTACAGGCCACAAAAGACTTATGATTGCACTACTTGGTCCAAAGCAACAAACAAACAGGCTAAAAGCTGTGATTACATGTACACTTGCTATGCTGTACAGTGTTAAGTTATGCACATGACCACACATCACCCCTGGGTTCTACAACTAATTTACAGTCAGGTCAAATTAAGAAGGAATATTTGGAGTTTTGCCACATACTGTATGTGCAATTTAACTATACTTTTATTTAATATAAATGTTTCCTAACAGAAAGTATTAAAACAGCTACAGCTATTTATTAAGCTAACTTGGAATTAAATGTAAATGAGTTATGTTTGACTGGGGTTTTGGGGCAGACTGTCAGCTGTATGATTGGATAGAATAATACAAAGTCACATATGCTCCATGATCTACATTACTGATGTACTTTGTAAGTCTTGCAGTGTAAATATGTGCATTTATGTGGGTGCACTCCCTGAAATTTGAAGTAAATTTCTTGAAAGGGCAGCAGTTGTTGTCTACCAGCTTTTCTAACAGGTTTAATTGTGTAGCCCACTTTTCTCAATAAAATATGCTTTACTGAACAATTTAAATGGCCCTTTAGCTAACACTGTTAGCTAATTCATCTAACTATCATACAGAGCTCACGTGAAATTCACCTTTCCTGTGAATTTCATGAAAGATGAAAACTTATTCTTACCAACTCTCCCACAGTATTGTGTACTAGTCTTGAGAAACCTATGGTTTTCTTTAAATATAAAAAAACAGATAATTGGTGCAGCAGTTTATTGATTAAGGCTTCATTTCTGATATTTGATATGCCAATAGGTTTCCAACTAATTTTGATACACTCCCAGAATACATATTTTTTAAGGATGTCATGGATGGCATACTGGCCTCTGTAGACTTAAAATAGTGTTTTCCAGATTTACATAATAACTGGGTTAAATAAAAAAGATGCTTCTACTTCTACAACCAATTTAAATTTAAACTTATCTGCAAATGAGTGTAAATTTAACACAATGCTGATTTCATATAAATGCTCTTTTCAGCTGATACAGATGATGGCAGATATCACTGTGCAACCCAGACTTTTACAAATAACTGATGATTGTTTCCTGTTAAAATCAGCTCATGCTCATCTCTAGAGTGTCCCCTCTCACTTGGATAGAGATCATGTGGCTGATTTGGACAGAAAACTCATTTGGTTGTCTTGTTTGGATGTTTGGGACTACAGCACAGCTGCATTGTTCTAAAACTGGGAGATATGACCTAATTAAACTTCCTCAAAAACTTGTCACTGTCCAACATTTTTGGCTTATGGTTGCTGTCATATTTGCAGGTTTTAAGATATTCTCATACAGCTTCTGAATATAGGCAAAAGCAAATTCATTACAGATTTGACCATGTGTGTCAAGTACTTCCAAAATCCCTTAACAGCTGGATTTTAACACTTCTGTGAACCATTTAGCTTCACTCAGACATGGATAAAGGAGACGGCTCCATAAAGTACATCCTGACAGGCGAGGGTGCAGGCACTACATTCACCATTGATGACAGCACTGGGGACATCCACGCTATTCAGCGGCTGGACCGGGAGGTGAAGGCGCAGTACATCCTCCGCGCTCAAGCCCGCAACCGCCTGACGGACAGGCCTCTGGAGCCTGAGTCTGAGTTCATCGTCAAGATCCAGGACATCAATGACAATGAGCCAAAGTTTCTAGATGGTCCCTACCAGGCAACTGTACCAGAAATGTCCAAAATAGGTAAGCAGAAAGAGAAGTAGTAATCAATGTAAAGTCTTTCTTATACATGTTAAGAAAATGCACCAAAGCTGCATGTCTTGTTCTACAGCCTTGTGCCTGTCTTCTCCATTCATAAAGCTACTTTTAAACTGAAAAGGTCTATTAATAATTCTTGGCCACACATGGAAAAACTCCACCCAAATTTATGCTTATGTTCAACAACTGACACCTTCTCATTCTAACCTTTGCCTCCGTGTTTACCCAGGAACATCTGTGATCCAGCTGACTGCGACAGATGCTGACGATCCCACGTATGGAAACAGTGCTCGTGTGGTCTACAGCATCCTGGAGGGCCAGCCTTACTTCTCGGTGGATGCCAAGACTGGTATGGCTGCACACAAGCTAGAAACCTCCCGTTTTGTAACCACAGCAAACAGAGTTTTTATGCATAACATGTGGAAACTAAAAACTTAAAACTACAGGCCCTGTTACTATTTTTTGAGCTCAGTAAGAAATTCTAATACGCATGAATGATGCTAGATAGCCTGACAGTCAATTTACAAACACTTGGCTGACAGCCACTGTTATTTCCCAACCTTTCAACACTATTCCACGCTGTAAGTGCTGTATTCTGATTTTAGCAGTCCACCTTTTATGCCTTTGTGTAAACCAACCAGCTGTGAGTGTGAGTGGCTCAGTATGGCTCCCATTGTTGCTATGAGACTTCCGAGCAATTGTCTGAGACTTGCCACTCTTTTGTTGCAACTTGCAGCATCTAAAACTCCTGGCACTCGACAAAAAATATGTGCTAAGCTCAAAGTGTGACTTTTCTTGTAGATAATGAGGACAGGCGGCGCCTTGTAGTCTGGTGAGTGACTGGTGGGAGAAAAGTTTGGAGCAAATGAAGTATAGCCTACATAGCATTAGCTTTGACCAAGCCATGCTTGGTTAATTTTCAATTATTTATGTACTATTCTGTCATTCCTGGAGGCAGTTGTGTCGCATTCATGTGTGCCTTTTAAAGAGCTAGAATATATGCAATCCCTCACAGTGATATATAATCTTATCTGCAGTCATTTATTTCAAACCTACTAAACTTTTTTTGAATGAAAGTGCCACTGAAAAGAATAAATCCCCTAGAAAACTTACACATATGCGGGGCAGACTGGGACAAAACATCAGCCGTGGCATTTTGGTCTAGACCAGCCCATTAACAGTCAAGCACAACAGAAATCTTTGTGCTCCCTTAATTGTAAATATATGCAATGTAACTCCTTACAAACACTAAAACCATGCAGTGTGTTAGCAGGAATCAGTTAGAGGAGACATGTTAAATACTTCCAAAAATGTAATTTGTTAATAAAATATGAATCTATAATCGAGCACAGTGATGAAAATTAGAGCAGCATTCATCCTACTTTGTGTTTGAGGGAGAAAGAAAATAGAACACACATGAGAAATGATGGACCAGATGAAACAGGGTCTCTGTGTCTGGTGCCTGCTTTTCTCTTCTCCTCTGGAGATGGTATCTCAACTTTCAACAAAAGACTGAATGGAGATTTTTTTTTGTTTGTTTGTTTGTTTGTTTGTTTAATAATGATTCAGTCAGGTCCAGAATAACTGGATTCACTGGTAAAGAGACAAACAGCTGCATCAGTATAACATATGGAGAAAAGTGTAGGCTAAACACATAAACAATCTTTAAAAAAGTTTTATTTCTTTATGTTGTCAATAAACACCAAACAGTATCCGACTATCAGCCTAAAAACAATAACAAATGAGAAAAATCAGAAAGCTGCTGACTCACTGCTAATGTTTATTAATGAAGACTCACTTTCAATAAGGGGATTTAGTTCAGGAAGACATAAAAAACTAAATTTAGAATCAGCTGTTTTAACCTGTGAAAAGAACCAGTTAACCAGTGAATACAACCAGTTAAGCAGCTACCCTCCTGGTGGAAACACTGACATCCTCAACTAATTTCATACTTGTAAAATTACAAGCTAACATGATAGTAAAACCGCTGTTTTATTGACATGTTATCACTTCATCATAACTTTGTATAAAGCTAGGCTGTTCACCGCTAACTGGCTCGCAAAGATCAGACTTACTGGTTTTAAAGGGTTTCTTTACTCAGAACAGAACCTCAGTGATGTGAGAGCAGTGCAGCTTACCATGGCTTCTACCATCATCATCATCCATGGCAGCTGATGAAGGCTCTGCTGTGGCATGTGTCAATCATTTTTGGACATTTGGCAGTTTTTTTTTGTTTTTTTGTCAAACTATAAAAAAAAAGAAAAGTGCAGGCCTCCTCTTTATTTCCTCTCCTCGGTTCTGACAGGAAGCTGAATCCTCCGGTACAGAACCAAGAGGGCTAGCTTCTAATTGGTTCAGCCTAGTGTGAGTAAAGAACCAATGGGCAGTAAATCAACGTGCTTCATGGGCCAGTGGTCAGGAAAGAAAGTTCTGTGCTGACTATTTAGACAAAGGAATTACTCAGGCACAGGGACCACACCAGAGGGGGTGGTGTTTAAAATTTTAAGCGGGCCAGCCCACTGTTAAGTTGGGCCGCTGATTTCCTGAGTTTTATGGACCAATAAATAAACTGTGTTGGCTCAAAACACATGTCAACCCACCAGGAAAATGCTGCATTCCTCATGTTGTTGAGGATTCTCAAATAAGAACAAGTAAAGAATAAGAACAAGTTAAAGGAAATTGTTAAAACCTCAGAAACTTCTGCTTACTTCCAAAGATGTTGAAGTGGTAAACCATTTGAGGTGGTAAACGATAAATTCATGTGAATGACCAATGTTTGCCCGGATATGGTATCCCAGATATTTCCAAAGATTAAAGTAATTCCTAAATGTGAAATTTTCCTCTTGCAGTTGTTATTTTCCCCCTCATTCCCTTCAAACCCGCCAGTGTAAATGTATCTGATTTTCATTTGCTGTTTTTAGTAAATGGAAACCCAACCTGTAGCACAAAACTCAAACAGTTTTTCCCGTGTTCCAGTGTGTATGCTAAAAATAACAGAACAAGCCAACAAAAACAGCAGCCTTCTGGTCATCTAATGACATTATGATGAGAACCTCGGCATCTGTATGTATTTTTTGTCTTGACAAAGATGTTTTGGAAAACAAAGCTGATATGGATGAATTTTTTTTTTTTTTTTTTATCAATTAATTTATTTAAAAAACTTCCATTTTAAAAATGTTTCTGGAGAAGTCCAGTTGAAGCCTAAATCTGGGCAAAAGAAAAGTGTGTATTTACACACTGAGATGGCATTTGGTTTTTAGCTGGAATCAATATACTCTTAATTACAAAATTTATTTTCTTTGTGTATCTCGTTTCCATTTTTTTTATTATTATTTATTTATTTTTTTGTCCTCATGCATTTTTACTTTTGGACTTGCTTCACTGTAAACATCTGTGTCTATTTATTCTATCTGTAATTATGGTCTTGTGTGTACCCTTGTCACACTTTGTTCACCTTTTTTCCTGCATGTTTGCCCTTCGCTTCACTCTCCAGTCCTTGGATGAACATGCTTCATAGTGCTCTCTTCTCAATGCTTCGGCCGCTACAGTTTTTACCCTGCATCCTCAATTCTCATCTACTCTGAATGTTTCAGTTGTTTGGTTTATTTTGTTTCATCTTGCTTGTCTGGTGTTTCTGGATTTAGGTAAACATCACTGAACTATTCTCTAAAAATATCCTTATTTTCAGTACAAATCAGGATGTATTATTCAGTAAATGCAATTTATTAAGAAAAAGATGTCAGGTATTTTTCCTAATGCTGTACCTGTGTTGTCACATCAGTAGAGATGTTTTTCTTTTGTTTTTGTTTTTTATTAGCTTGTGCTTATTCCATTTGCATGTATTTTTCTCCAGATGCATTGCTTTTAGCTCTTGAGGTCACCATAGAAACTTAACTCTACTATGCAAACAGGTATTTGGGTAAATTTTATACTCACTAGTCTGTCATTTTCAACACTATCATGTATCTTTTCAAAGATCGGACAGCAACCGCATTCAACACCTTCAACAAAAACTTAGTTTTCAACCTCTGTCGGTGCAAGACCTCCATTCAGCCTGCCCCCCCAAAAGAAAAAAAAAACAAAATAGAGGCTGTCAGGTGTCCACATAGTGCAATAAAGCAACCAAGTAAAGCAACAAAAAAAAGTGTATTTTCAAAAAAGTGAATTTCAAAAACTAGAGTACTCAAGATTTGTGATTAACAAACTGAAAGTTTCCATCTTTATAATTTTAACTTCAGTTTTACAGCCTGTGGGGCAGCTTTCATAATTCAACTTCTACTTTAGTTATCCATAAGCCTCCCTGACTCAACTGTGAGAGCAGCAGTGAGGCTTTTATCGATGCAGACACAATGTAAAACTTATAAACACGCAGCTCGGAGCTTCAAAGCTGCCATACGTGCTGCTTTTTCTTCTCTGCAACACAAAGCATATCACTTGACCCTGACTGAGGTCTGCAGCACATTTTTCTGGCTATGTAGGGATTTAATTAGATGTTTAAAAAAAAGTACAGATGGAGCCCAGGCAAAAGAGCAAATACTAAAATTTAGTCAAGTTTCAGAGTGAAGGCCAGTTTCATGCACATTGTTGCTGTAAAATTTCCCTTATTCACAAACGTATTTTTCTACTAATTCCAAGCTATTACATGTCAATGCTTTATTAAATTCTTCATATATTTTTGAGAGTGTACTTTTATGCAGCACAAATATCTACAATATTACCAATAACAAAGTGGAGCCACTTATTTAATTCTATATAAAAGACTCTACAAAGCAACTTTTCTATTTTCAATTTAATTTTGAATGTAAAGAATAGTTTCTGGACCTTTGTGGCCACAAGAGTAAGCAGTGATGAGCAGAAGAGCATCTCATCTTGAACTGTTAAGTGGATTAGTTATAAAAACTGAGGTTAGGGACTTGAATGTAATCCTAAATCTCTGGACTGTGGTTGAAGAGAAGACTTTTAGTATGAATTTGCTGACGCTGTTTGAGAGGGAAGAAAGTTCTGACCTAGAGCAAGTATGCTGTTCCTAAAAAAGTGCTCGGTGATTCAAGGTTTTTAAGTCCTAAGAGCTACAGCCTTTCATAAACAGAGGAACCTGAAGAGATGCGCCATTTGGAGCTTTGGCATTCTTGGACGCCATCACTTGGACACATGACCCTAATCTGTGTCAGCAGTCCTCTGTCGCTGACCTTTAGTTCACCATGTGATCTCCCTCTTACCTCCCTCCTTCCGCTGCTTTCCCTCCTCAGGTGTGGTCCGTGTGTCCTTGGCAGACATGGACCGGGAGACCAGGGAAAACTACACAGTTGTCATCCAGGCTAAAGACATGGGTGGACAGCTAGGGGGGCTCGCTGGCACCACCACTGTCAACATCACGCTGAGTGACGTCAATGACAACCCGCCCATGTTTGACCAGAGTAAGCAGCACATTACGCTTTTGTTTGTCTTCTCTTTCCTGAAGCTGAAAAGAATCAACAATGTATATCAGCTGATGTACAGTACCATAGCAGCAGCAAAGCTTTATACAAACTCCAGTTCTATCTCTCCAAGGTTTATAAGAACTGCAAAAAGTCTTTATTGTCATAAACTGTTATTAAATATTCTTCCACTGCCTTGATTTGTCCAATCTGTGTTTCAAGACATTCCGTTTACAGTAAATATGAAGCATAAAAAACAAAAAATGAATAGCAAATACTTGCATATGTGAAGCTGCCGTTCTCATGATTGCAGCTTTTTAGGCTTTTTAGGGGATTTGTTTCCTTTCAGACAGTTAAATGGCTTTTTGTTGATATAATATTTTATGTTTGCAGTTATAAAGACCAATTCACAACAAAGGTATTTTGTCTATCCATCAGAAATTAACAGCTCCTGAACTGGTTTCCTTAATTAACTTAGTAACATCACTATAAAAATCATTTGGAAAAAAATCATCACTATAAAAATCATTTGAAAAAAATCAGCCAAGAGTCTAATTTGGTACTTCTTAAACAAAAAATAAGCTGTTGCCCTCCAGCCAGCTTTGATTAGTCAGCTGACCAGTCAGAGTAAACTGGACCTTCTGCATGAGGAGCCTTAAAGAAACAAGAACCAACACAGGGCATTTCACAGAGAACTGGATCAGGAGGACCTGTAGCAATTGTTTTCTTTTTCAGCTTATCACATTTTTGTAGTAGAGCCACAATACAAGCTTCTGTAGCAATCTCGTTGAGATATACGGCTACAGCACTGTGTAAACATCTGAAGCCTACATATATTTCTATATATTTTACTTCCATGGAGCTAGACTTTCTTGAGCAATAGGTTTCCAGGATTTCTGAAGGTCTTTACATTTTTTTCTTTGGACATTGGCTGTTTTTTTGGCTCATGTTTAGTTCAGTCCTTGTAACATTTTTATAAGAATGTGTTTTCTGTTTGTTAAGCCTCCTGACACTGATTTAGACGTCATTCAAGTATGAACAGGAAGGAACTTAAAAAATAACACATTTTAAATGGGATTTTAGGCACTCTGTTACTAGCAAACCATCCCCACAAAGCTTCCATTGTTGCCTTTTACTAGCTGCATCTATGAAACATGACAGAGATTAAAATATAGACTTGGACATAGATACATAAAGATAAAGATCATAGACCAAAAGAGATATTAGCTAAAAAGAAATTATGTTGGTAGTTATGTTTAACTGCAGATATGCATGGTCTCAGAAAGTGATGAATCCCCGGCATTGTCCAAGCAGTGAAGCAGTGTGGGATCATCTTGACATGAAACAGAAAGCCAACATTCAAATAACAGCTTTAAAAAGTCATTCAATAAGCCTGGAGAAGTATTCCTGAAGATCTAATCTCTCTAAAAAGAACTGGACTGTGTGAATAGAATAAAGGTGATCATCCCAAGTATTGACTTTTAAGCTCCTTAAAATTGTAATTTCCCTACAACACTGTATTTCCATTCATCTTAATGTTTTAATAAATTGCTGGACCTAAACCTATAAAAAAGAAAAAAAATTCTATGTGGTGGCTAAAACAGATGAATGGCTCAAGATTTCTGTACTCTGTTCATTGGCATCATGTGTTATGCACAAAGTTTAGCTCATGAAGTGTTACAGCAATCTCTGCTCATTTTTCATTGTTAAAATCTCTGACTGTAGATGTCTCTGTGGCCTAAATGCATCATAAACCACCATCTCAGACCTCTAAAATGACCTGGTGCTTCAGTGAAATTCAGAAAACATACTGTTTATTTATGGTTGATAATTCTCCCTGCATCTGTTTGTTTCCTGAGTTTGGTTGTGTTTATTTATTTATTTATATTTTCACTGGGCTCCAGTTAATATCCCCCCCAAAAAAACACCTCATTCCCTTGAGAATCCAGGTCATTAGCCTCACTGTCCACTTCTGGCTACCAGTCTCAAGTCATTTACCCCCTGGCCTCATTCCTCCTTCTCCTCCACCTCCTCTCCCTCTTGGTCACCATACACCTCATGCTGTCTCTTTGATTATCCCCATTTCTGCCTCTCATTACCGTCCTTCTGAGGTCAGGGGTTGTCTCGTTGTCTGTGGTCATCTCCGCTTGGCCGACTGGTGGCTTCAGTCCAAGACAAAGAAAACACCCGCCGCCCACTTCCACCTCCATCACTATTCCCTCACCAATTAGCGCCATCACTTCTAGCAAACTTTGATCGGCTGTGAAGAGCTTCAGGGAATCCCCAGCGTCGAACACAATGTGCAGGCATTTCACGTCAGACCTCAGGGAACTCCACAAATTGGGCAGATGTCACCCCCTCTTTGAGGTTAAACAGTAGATGGAATTCAAGCCAGCCCACGAGACAGTATACAACCCAATACTGAGGCGTTTATGGATCCATTTATTTTATCCAGCAGAAGATGTGATTTGGTGAGCCAAGGAGCAGCCCTGCAGGTGATGGAAGAGGTTTGGCTCCCTCTAGAGGATAGAGGAAGGAAATAGTTTGAAATGATCACTGTTGAATTATGTCCTCAGGACTCTATCAGATGAGCGTGCCCGAGTCGGCTCCTGTGGGTTCAGTGGTGGGTCGGATCTGGGCGAAGGACAGGGATGTCGGGGTCAACGCTGAGATGAAGTACAGCATCATAGATGGAGATGGGAGGGACACCTTTGACATCCGCACAGATCCCACAAACCTCTTCGGCATCATTACAGTGAAAAAGGTAGATGTGCAAGCTGGATTTATAATATATAAATGATTTCCTAAAAAAAGATTTAATATTTTGTTTCTAAAAATCCAAAATTAGAAAAAGCTGGAATGATGCAACATGTTTTTCCTTTTTTAATGTTTTTTTATTCTCAAAAACTTTAGTTTGAATTTAGGATGATGTTGGGATGATGGAAAAAGAGATTTATAATGATGTTATTGCAAACAGGTAGGGACAAAAGATGATAATATTCATTAGTGGGTTAAAAAATGCAGAGATAGAATCGCTGGTTTTCAGTAAATATGTGAAAAATCTTTGAACTGTTTGCAAGCACAGTTCTTTGAAGAAAGATTGGGAGGGATTTGCATATTTCTTCCTCTCCACAGAGAAATATCATTAAATCATTCCAGCAATCTGGAGGAATTACAGAGTCTTAAAGATAAAAGTTTGAAGTAGAAGGAGGATAATGATCTCTGATCCCTCAGATAGTCCTGAATTAAGAGATGTTATACATCAACAACTGATGTAAACACACAAACAACAGATTACAGTGTCAAACGCTACAATACATTCACAAACACCATTTAGTACTTCACTGTGATTTAAAAGAAATAGATTATGTTTGCTCCAGAGCAAAAACCAAAAGGAGCATCCAGACTGTTAACAGCAACAAGTCCAAAAGCCTGGAGGGTTGAATCACAGCTCTTGGCAAAGATCTTTTCCACTTCTGTGATGGCAAAATTCATGCAGGAAAGTTCTGAGATTTTACAGCAACATACTTCAAGACCAGACCTTTTCTAGGGATGTCTATGCATTTTTCATCAGGACAATATAACCACTTTCTGTGCACATTACAAAGGCATGGCTGAGAAACAAGAGGGTAAAGACACTGGACTGGCCAACCTGTAGTCCTCATCTGTCACTAATCGCAAACATGGATAAAAACGTGAGGATGATAACTCTGCAGTGATCCATGTCTTATCATTTATTTGAAGAATGCAGAATAAATAAAAGATTTGAAACTCTTCAAAACGTTGTGTCCTTAATACCAGAACATGATTTAAGTGTGGTGAGAAGGCAAAACATGAAATGTCCTTCATTTATGCTGTCTACAGTTTTATCTGCATATATTTTTTTGTCACACAAAGAGAATCTTATTCACTTGCAATTTGCTTTGCTCAGGTTCTTTAATTGTTGTTCTGTGGCCAAAATGCAGCAACATTTCAGTAATAATAAAAGGGTCATTTCTGCATTTTTCCATCAGCCACTGGACTTTGAAAACAAGCCCAGCTACACTCTGAAGGTGGAAGGAGCCAATACCTACCTAGACCCGGCCTTTCGCCACCGTGGACCATTTAAGGATGTAACCATTGTGCACGTGAGCGTGGAGGATGTAGACGAGCCCCCACTGTTTGACTCACCGTCATATTACATTGAGGTGCCAGAAGATGCAGAAATCGGGACAGTGGTGAAGATTGTGTCAGCACGAGATCCAGATGCTGCCAACAACACTGTGAGGTGAGGAGAAGAAAACAGCTGGGTTAATGAGTTTGACTTTTAATCTGATTTAATCTACATTTTCTGTTTGTTTCTATTCATCATTACTGATTCTCTGAAGCTGCTCTTGTTCAAATGTCAGTTCTTTCAGTAAAATACTGAAGGAAAATCAAATCTAACTCAATTTTTGTAAACAATTGTGATGGATGTATTATATTTTACTGTTACAAAGAAGGAAAGAGTCACAAATACATTTGTTTTTTCTTCTTCACGAAGACAGCATCAGATTTTCTGGAGGGAAGAAGTAGGACTAAAGAAGAAGATATTAACTCTTAGTGCAGATGTGAATAGTTTTCTATTAAAACAGAATATTTGCATCAGCAGAGGATGCACTCGCTAACTGACCTTCTTGTTTATTAGGAAAATAGATAAAAACAAAATACTTAAAATTACTCACAGTTACATTACATTGAAATGCAGCTGAGAAGCTTATATGGCAGGCTAGAAGACAGAGCATTTTAGCTGCTCTTCGTATTTTCTATTAGAATGATGAGTAATTGCAGCATGTCTAGATGAAACTCATTAATTGTGCTAGCAAACACATCAAACAAGCTGCCCTGGAGAACTTTCAAGTACCTAACTTCATAATGTTAATGCATGTGATAAAATTATCTGTAGTAGTAACGTTCAGTTGGATTTACTGGTTTTAGAGAGAATTATTATAAGATTTTGCTCAGTTTTACCGAGAAAACCTGTAGTATCCCTTGTACACCAGCAGAGGGCAGCATCACAGTACAGTTTACAGCACAACTGAGAAACCCACTGATATGAATGTGAGGACAGCAGCAGACACAGACAGATGAGGACAAACATTATAGCCTGTGTAACAGCTAAGAACCCCACAGAGAAGAAAAACAGAGGCCTGATCTTGCATTGTACTTTAGCAGGACAGATGTTGTCTGCTGGGTTTGCTAACAAGGCTGCAACTCTAATTTGAAATAGTATAATTTAATTAGACTATTAATCATCTGAAGGATCAGCAGCACTACGTCCCAGCTGTTCACTTTACACCCTTGATTAAGACTAAAAGCAGCACATAGGGAGGTGAATTTATCTGTAAACACCAACATGAGTCATCTTCATCTCCTCCCTATCTCAAGTGCTGTGTCAAAGGTTTTTTTCTTCATTCAGTCATCTTATTGTGTCAAATAAATTTAAAATATCCATCTAAAAAGCATAACTGTATCACAGCAGCTGCTTTGTGTCACTTTGTTATTAAATCTTTCGAGGAATAAAAGCAACAGCAGACCAAACAAGTATTGCAATGTGGATTAGTTTCCAAAATGTGCACAAAAACCCAAACTGAAGGAAGAGCTAGAGGGAGTCAGAAAGGCAACAGTAGTGCCCTTTGCCATCAGAGCACTGGGGACAGTGGCGCGAACAGATAGCTGGAGAAACTTCTGACATGTCAGTCCAGAAAAGCACATACCTAGAAATGTTTAAGGTACTGTGCAGGACCCTCAGGCTCCCAGGACTCTGGTAGAGGACTCGAGCTTGACATGAATGGCCGACCACCCCACCTAAAGAAGAAAACGGGATAAATGAGAGAATAGTCTTTTGTTTTTGTTGCTTTTTTTCCCCCATATTTATATTATATTTATATATATATATATATATATATATATGTATATATATATATATATATATATGTGTGTGTGTGTGTGTGTGTGCGTGTGTGTGTGTGTGTGTGTAACTTTTTTGTATATTATAAATAATTTATTATGTAGATATAATTATAATTTTAAATGAAAAGATTAATTTAGCATCTCCAGATGGCAGTGTAAGTGTCCACACTTTGTTGCACAGAGTTCAGAATTATGGTGCAGACAACCAAAAATGTGATGTTTTTGTGATATTTGATATATTTACCAACTAATTTAATCAGAACAGTGAAGACTCCCCAATTTGTACAAAGAGTGGACACACCTTCCTGTTTTTATTTTTTTTTAACTAAAGCATTGATTGATTTATGTCTCATAAAATATACTAAAATTTTTAATAATCTTTTAAACACATTTCTAGAAAATATTACCTGGATCCCTTGTAAATAAGAGAACGTGTAAATTAACTTTTATTTTGGAGGGAATGATGCCAAAAATAAACAAAACAAGAGTTTGTTCAACTCCTACTTAAAAATCACTAAGAAATAAAGCAGTTAAGGAGCATCAGTGAAGATTTTTTTAAAACATTTTCTTTTATTTAAAACATTTTGAGGATGAGGATGTTGTGGCGTGAGCAGGAGACGGCTGAAGAATCAGTCACTGTAACAACAACAGATGACAGATAACAACAAGCAGCAGGTGACCTTCAGTTCCTCTGTCAGCCCCATTTCCATTTCCCATCTTTCTGTCCTTTACCGCCTGCAGCATGACTGGCAGATATATCTAAACCCACACACACACACACACACACACACACACACACTGTTTTTCACCTGCTTCTTGACACACACACAAACTCAGCAGCTTCCCGTCCTCACGACTGTGGACGAGTGATATTAATAGAGATCCTTCAGGGAGGCCCTCACCAGCAGCGGATGTGCCAGTCACGACTGTCCTGAGCACACACTGCTAACAAGCCAGCAAACACACACATTCAGATGCTCAGCTGCTAAGATGACTTAAATAGGCCAGTTTTCCAACATCATTCTTCTATTAAACACTGGATATGTAAGATTCATAGTGAGATAAAATATTCTTTTTTTACCATTACTTAACCCGCTTAGGGCTTTATGATGGTTTTAATGATGTTTTAGATGTTTCTAGACAGATAAATGTAGGTGTATTAATTGGAATTGAGCTCTAAATCAACACACGTCCACTTTAAAAAATAAGCCAAAAGCAATTCAGACAAAACTTTTTAAAGGGTGTATTTCTTTCATATTAAAGTGCTCATGGGGCAGCATGAGACATGAAGGCATTAAACTATGCATATAACAGAGAATAACACTGACATAATATAGCACTTATCACAGGAATTCAAATTTTTGTTGACTTGGAGACAAGCTTCCATCTTCTGCATATATCTATATCCTGTTAGTTAAACATGGTTATTTTACAGTTCATGCTTATTGCCGGTGGAAATGACAACATTTGTCATACCTGGTAAATTCATTGTCCTGTGCAATATTTCCACCACCATCATGATTTGAATTAGTATCTTAAAGGGGGTCCAATTGCATTATAATCTTTTGTTATCCAGTAACCAAAAACCAATTACTTTACAGTCTGCACCTCTTATCAGTTTTTAGTTTCCCAATCTCCCCTAGAAATATTCAGCATTAAAAGTCATTAATGAAAATGTCCATCTATTTACCTTTTGTTTCTTTGGGTGAGTGTTTACTGGTTTATGTTTCTCAACTTTAATGTTAAAGGTTGCAAACTAGTTAATTATGTCATTAATATTTGCATTAGTATATTAGTGTCTTTCTTATCAAAACTTCATGTACAGTATGTGTACTATTGAAGCTAGAGATGTTTGAAACAAGCATTGAGTGGCCATTAGATGTACTGCACTTCCTTATTTGCCAGGTTTCTATTTGCCATTAAAGCATAGCTGAAGTTATCTTTTGAAAAAGCACACAAAAAAAGAACAATAATCAGACATTCCTCCATTAGATGGTCTAAAGCAAATAAACAAGCATAGTGTCACCAGAGGGGGGTGCTATAGGCCAATCCTAAGTGGAAACAACTGCGGCAGACGGCCACAAGAAGAAAATAAAGAGTGTAGCTTCAATAATTTCCCCAATTTCAGAAATATCTGGGAAAATGCCTATCAGTCATGTGAGTTCATTTTTTTTGTTGGCACCGGCAGGAAATACTGTAGTTTGTCAGTGAAATCATTTTATTATTTGTGAATGTAAAATGCATTTCCACCCTGTGTAATAACTCATACGGGCATAAAATCTTCTTGAAAACAAAGAGAACCACTTTTTTTTTTATTATTTCTTTCATCCTTTTTTAGTCTCAACAGAATCACGGATGGAGCTGGGACTATGTTCATTTTCTACATTTCTACACTGATATATATATATATATATATATATATTTTTTTTTTTTTTTTTTTCGTCACTTCATGATGTTTGCTCCAAAAGCTGTGTTATACCTTCAGTTTGTTTATTTAGTCAAAGCATAAAATGGTGCTACTTTTTTGGAAAAGTCGCTGTAGATCTGAAAATCACTGTCAATATCAAAGTAATGTTGAACATGTTGGTCAGCCATTTCTATGATATGGAAAATAATACCTGTGATCCTCAAAAACACTAAAACTTTTGCCTGCTCTCCACCTCTTGTATGTGAGGTAGCTGCAGGTGAGCACAACCAAAGGTGTGAAAGCAGGACACCTCGTGGTTGCTTAAATCAGGTTCTGCTCCACATCCTGGAAGAGAATGTGCTCTACATCTTTCTCCTCCCTGTGTAAGTGTGGTGGTTGTCTCTCAGATGAGTACTTTGGAAACCAGCCTGCAGCAGTAGGAAGTGAGCCAAGGTGGCGCGCTGTAGGTTGGTGTGTCTCCAGCATCTGTTTGGCAGAAGCAGCAGAAACTCTGATTAAGCCTCATATCAGGAGCTTCTTCTCACGACACCTACAGGAGCTGCCAGCCTGACATCTTATCACACAAACACACACATGCACACACATACTAGGCTGCACGTATGTGCATGCGTGGCCCTCGGAAACGATTACAAGCAGCCAAAAACTCACAAAGGTGGACTTTACTCATGTTACATCAACATAACGTGTCATTTTGTGCCATCAGGTACTCCATCGAGAGAAGCAGTGACCCTGAGAAATTCTTCTACATAGAGCTCACCACCGGGTCGCTGATGACGGTGCATTCGCTAGACCGTGAAGAGATCGGCTGGCACAACATCACTGTCCTCGCCATGGAGATGAGTAAGTTTCACACAGATCAGGTCATGTCATTTAAAAGTCTAGTGTTTTCCAATTTCATTTAAAAGCTGTGAGAATATTCAAACCTGTTTTCAGCTGAATAATTTTTTTGAAACTGTATTTAAATTCTGCCAATGTATAGTGTATAAATGGTTGCCTGAAATTTGATGAATCCAAAGCATTTTACGACATCATGAATATATTCAGTTCAATCATTACCAATAACATTAAAGAAAAATAAATTAAAAAAAAAAAAATATGAGCATTGAGGCAAAAAAAAAAAAAAATCTTTTTAACCCAATCACCAATATTTTAGCTAAGCATAAATGTTTCAAAACATAGCATAGCCCATTAGATTATCATTGGCATCCTACTTAAGAGTATAAGAGCTTCGACAACCTGTTCATAGTCTCCAAGTGGGGGGTGTTTTTTAATTTTTAAGTAATTCAGTTTTGATGTGTAAAGCCTTATTTTGTTTTTAATATGCATGAATTGAATTGTGCTTAAATTTTTTTAATCTTGTAAAGCACTTTGTATTGCCTTTGGTATGAAAAGGGCTTTATAAATAAAGTTTGATTTAATTTAAAACTGAACAAACACTAACAAAAAAAAAAAAATCAATAACTGTTTCAGCTCTATGTACCCATCACTTTCTGTGTCAGTAACTAATAAGGTCTTTAATGACAGACAGACTTGATAAGAGGAAGATTTGTGCAGCAGGCTAGCCGCAGATAGGCAGAAATGCAGAACCAAGGACTCTGCAAAACACATCCTGCAGTTATGTAATTCACAACCAAAGATGCCCCGCAGATCTCACACAGCTGGCGATGCCCAAAGTCACCTTCATCCTCCCTCCGTTAGCTGTGTTTATCCATTTGTGTCTTTGTTTAGTCGACACACCTTAAAGGAGGCGGTAATGGAATTAATGAGTAAATAACTTCCCACATGGTGGCTAATTAAAGATGCTATGGAGATGGAGAGGGCACAGGTAGGGAAGCAGGGAGAGGCAGAGCATGGCGGGGCAGAAGAAATGATCAAGAGGAAGCATGGAAAATTAAAGTAAGCCAGAACGAATCAAAGCTGATTGATTTGCAGAAGTAAATAAACAAAAGTTTTCCTTCTAACTTAAGTTAAATTTAATTTATCTCTTCTTTAATTATTTTATCAGCTGAACGCTTTAACGTGATATTGCTGTGTATTGTGGTTCAACTTGACATTTTTTAAACATGGCTACAGTTCCATCATACTTCCCTGGAAACTATATTCAAACAATACTGATCGGATGCATATCTGTATTTATTTCCACTAGCTTGTTTGTAATTGTACAAAACTGAAGGTCAAAACTGTTCTGAGACACTGAGATAACGCAGCTGGAGGTTGAATAGCTCCTCCATGTATGCTCAACAAGGCTAAAATGCACATGCACCCAGGTTTCATCTTTTGTAATAATTGTAAAGTATATGTGACTATTCAAACAGCTTGGATTCCCAATTAAGATGCTTAAGAGTTTTTTTTTTTAATGATGATTTTATAACCATTTCCATCATTTAACAACAGTCTGAGCAGAGTATTCATCTACATACATACATTGTTCTCCCCCAAAGAAGCAGAATGTCTTGAATTTTAATTGCTTATATTTTTTATAAACCTGTCATTTAAATGCATATTTTTTGGAAATTTTATGTACATTCTATCCAGAAAGAAAAAAAGGTCCACATTGGTTAAGTAAACTTAAAATAAAAAGGACAACATTCATATGTACTTCGACCTCAAACACAATTAATTCTTGTGTTTCGGTAAAAAGCTGATGTTTAAGTGAGGTGGCTTTAGCTGGATATTAAAATAACACAAGACAGCACAGAGCTTCGACCTCTAGAACCAAAGTCACACCGTTGATTGATCGATCATGTGATGAAACCTGAGAAAGTAGTTACTGCCCTCTAATTGTGTTTCTACAGCCCATTACACAGCTGGTTAAAGTATGCAAATTACTGGCTGTAATGAAGAATAATAGAATAGAGATGCGAGCGTGAGACGCCCTGATGTGCCGCAGGCTTGTAGTAAATGAGGGAGAGATTAAGGAGGTAACAAAAGGAGCTCAGCAGGAGCTTTAAAAAGTCATTTATTTGCTTGCATCACTGCATCCTGACCGCTGTGTTGTTTCCCTGCAGATAACCCCATGCAGATCGCTAGTGTGTCTGTGGCTGTGAGAGTCCTGGATGTGAATGACAATCCTCCTTCATTGACACACTACTTGGAGACATATGTGTGTGAAAATGCCAAAGCAGGACAGGTAACATAGACAAGAAATACTGTGTCTGTAGTTCTGTCAAGGTGGAAAATAAAATGAATACTTCTTCCACTATTGTATGAAACTGTGTTACTTTATTCTAAAAACTACTTAAGAATCTAACTGGCCGTTTATATAAGGTTTGTAGTTTTCTACTGGATTTTTTTTTTGCCATGTGAACTTTGCAACCACGCATACTTTAAATCTGTTGAAACGCTTCATTAGAAAGATAATTAAATAACAGAAACCTATTCTTTAATCATTGCTAAGTTCAGATCAGAAGGGTGCAGGCACTGATGCAAATACTATTCACTATCATCATCCATAGTTAATCCTATTTATTGTTTCCTTATTTGTTTTTAAATGTGTCATAATTAGCTCCAGATCAAAATAAATCCATGCAGTTTTGTAAAGTAGTCACAGATATGAAACCTGAGTTTGTCTCTCAATGTATTCCAGCTGATTCAGACAGTAACGGCGGTGGATCCAGATGAGCCCCTTGGTGGACAACACTTCTACTACAGTTTGGCTCCAGAAGCGGCTAACAACCCCAACTTCACACTGAGAGACAACCAAGGTAAGCACTGACAAATGTGATAACGCCAGCTGCCTGGATTCAAAATTTACATGTCACTTAAAGCAAAATTGACATCTGAGTTAAGATACAAAAACATGAATCCCAAATTCAAGCCATGAGGAGAGATTTTGTTTGATCATTGTCATGTCAATATTGTTATGCTAAACTGTAACAAAGAAAAATGAGTAATGAGCCACTTATGAATTGTTTCCAAGCAGACAGACTTTTTCTAGACATCTTGAAAAGTGGTCTCAAGCAAAAGTTTTACAGGCCTTCTGGGGGTTTTTGCGCATTTTCTGCTTTCCCTCATTTTCAGTCTAGTTCTTGTACCTGAACATTTTCAGAGCATTTGCTTTTCCATGTGTCCAAAAAAGTGTTGAATTTGAAGGAGTCCTCCTGCAGTTTTACATCATCATTAAAAGAATAAATATCCCTTCTCAGCATAAACCATCATGTATTCATTAGCGCGAGCTGTCCTGTAGTCACACTCTTTCCCCTCCAGAAAACAACAGTCGCTTTATATACCCATGCAGAAGTTGTAAATTCAACACATTGTTTCCACTGCTAATTGTATTTATTGAGATATTTTAACTATTAATAACTCTAGTTTAACTGACAACTTACGAAAGAACCCATTTCATATGGGATGTTTAGGCTTTTTCATGCTCACAGAATATGGATGTAACCTCATACTTTCAATTTGATTCAGCTTTATTCATGTAGCGCTACTTCACAACAAAGTCATCTCATGGCACTTTACAGACATATTCAGTTCAAGCCAGTTCATTGTGAAAAAATGCACATTAGTCCAGTTCATAATAACTGTATATGTAGACAAGCCAATTCATAAAAAAATCAATAGCCTATCCAAGCATGCCAATGCATTGCATCAAATCTTGTATTCGACTCCTGAGCGTGCATGTGTGTGTCCATGTGTGGCAGCGGGCCACAGAAAAATAGAAAAAAAAAGTACTTTTAACAGGAAGTAAAAACCTCAATAACCCAGATCGGGGAGGGTGGCCATTTGCCTCAAGATGGAAAACGAGATCAAAAAGCACTTTTAGCCAGACCTGATGAGAGAAAAGAAATACAAGACTAGGTGCTCAGACCAAATATTGACTATAAACCTTGTTAGAATGGTACAAACTTTGTTTTTGGCTCATATTTCTACTCATATTTGAACATTTTAATAAGTTGGTCTACAGATTTTTTTCTTTCCTGGACAAAAACATTCTGTCTCAAGATTCTATTTGTTTATTTATTTATTTTGCTACCACTAAATTAACACCTGTCTGTTAGCTGCAATATAAGCGGTATAAAACTGACAGATTTTTTAAACGAGCCCCTGTACAGCGCAGCGAGACCGTCTTGTGTGTCAACAGTACTAATGTCTCAGAACACCATCAGTGACTAAGTGGTGTTAAATTGCTGTGTATACTTCATCCTCACAGCTGTGCAGCTCTTCATTTCTCACCACTGTCCCATGACTCTGCACTTGTTACTTCACATACATGCAGCATCAGTTGCTGAATGATTCTGAGCTCAGCACTCGCCTATATCATCTCTGCACACCAGCTCAACCTCCCCCTGACCTCTTTGTGCCTAGACAACACAGCCTGGATCCTGACGCGGCGCAGCGGCTGGTCACAGCATGACCAGACCCTCTTCTACCTGCCCATCTTTGTCTCCGACGGCGATCAGCCGGTTCAGACCAGCACCACCACACTGACTATCCGAGTGTGCAGCTGTGACCAGGAGGGGAATGTCATGTCATGCAACGCTGAGGCCTACAGCCTGCCAGCCAGCCTCAGCAAAGGAGCACTCATTGCCATCCTGGCCTGCATCTTCGTCCTGCTGGGTGAGTACAAAACTGCAACAGATTACAGAGGGAAGTCAGAAGGCATTGAATCATCATGGATTAGACAGATGGATTAGTTTTAAAGGGGAAATTCTTGATAATTCTTTTGAGAAGCAACTTCTGTCTGTCAAATAGACCTTATATTTCAGCAAAAAGACAAATTCATTATTTTAGTGTCCCCTACATGAAATTTCAGCTGGAAAATATTTTGATTTTTAAATGCACTCCTCTTCTAGTCATATCTTAAAACCACTTTAAAAAGCCAACCACAAGCAGTATTTTCAACAAATTTTTGCCTTTAAAAAAAGTAACTGAAATACATTTTAAAATGATTTAAAAAAAAAATGTTGGTGACCGGCTTGAAAAGAGCTGCTGCTTTCAGCCATATCTGTCTGGGGAAGGGAAGAAACTAAATGGGTTACCCTGAAGAGAAAAAGCTTCATAAGTGGTCTCTGTTTTTTGGCTTTAGCCTTAGATTTTCAACTATAGGTCAAGCAATTTGAAGCTGGAGATTCTCGGTTAATAACATTTGAATTATGACAGCTATCCTTTGGTCTGAGGAACAAAAATGTCACATTGGAAAGCCAAATAGCTTTTTTCTGTTCAAAGAGATGCTCATCTCTGTCTTGTCTCTCTTATCTGCACAAATGCCAGATCATCAGGTCAAAGATGATGGTGCGTGACTGCAGACAGACGAAACATAAATGTCTGACTGACAGGAAAACATTTTTCTGAACTTCTGCTGTAGACATGAAAACTCTGACTGAGGGTAAGCAGATCAAAAATCACTGCAGTTCGTTGGCTTACACTCTTTTTTATTTATTTCTGATGCCAACCTTGAACATGAAATAGAAAAATAACCAAAAATTGTAGGCTGTTGACACTTAGAGTTAGTGCTTGAGTTTCTGTCTTGGTTTCGGGTTGTTTGCATTGCTAGTGTTGGGTTCTGTCATTAACACTTTCTCTCTATGATCTAACTACAGGCCATGACGTAGGTCACACCCACTGTTTACTGCTCAGGGTAAAGCAGAAAGAGGTGGTGATTTTAAGAAAAATCCTGTATAAAGGAGAGTATTTGTTCAACTTCAGTAGAACAAGCACTGATTTCAGTCGTGGGTGGCACACTCAGTTTAGGTGAGTTACTGCTTGAGTATTTGAGTGTGTCTCAAACCGCACACTTAAGTGAGTGCACTGGAAGGTAGTGTGTAGTGCGCACTAAGCACCACACACTGTAGTGCACACTATCATGGGTAAGTGCTGACCCAAATGGAGCACTAACGTTTTGCACTTACTGGTAGTGACGTACCAGCATTTGACGGCGATTCTTCTGCCTGCTTTAATTTACAGAATGAATTTCCAACTCTTGATTTTACTTTCTTTTGTTTACTCCTTAATTAACCCCACCTATAAACTACGGTGCACCTAACACCAACGCAGGATCCTCCTCCGACTTGCTGAACATAAGTTAGATCATATGCTTATTAATTAATTTATTTTAAGGTATGACCGTCCTACATGATGCCTAATGGCAAAGCCATTTTTTTTAGGGCAATCCATCCATATTCTTCCAAAATCCAAAATCACTTTCACATACTTGTTTGCATGTCATCATACTTTATGCTCTTAAATGCCTTTAAACGGCCTCATTTGTGTATCAAAGTACCTTTGCCTACACTGTATTAGTCTACCTCAGTAGATAATAAAAGACCTCAGTAGATAACAATAGAAACCATCAGCACACGTTTATGTGACTCTGCATGTCTCCCCCATACCTGTTAGTAAAACAGCTTTTAAATGTGCAAAGATATCTTCACCTAATTAAAGTACTTTACATCTGTTTTCATTAGTGTTTTCACTGATACAGTTCACACCTGGCAACAGGAAACCGGTTATACTAGAAATCATCATTTAAAATATGAAATGTAGTAATAAAGAGGCTAAAACAGGGATGCAGAAAACTTTTTATTAAAACGTTTCTCCGCCTCCTCTTCTCCACAGCAGCGTGCTAGCCCCAGTTGGTAAATGCCTCAGTGCCACTGCTGGTTCAGTGGTTTGATGCCACAGTGACCTATGGTAAAAATACATTGGCAGTTTATATGAAAGCAAACATTATTTATGTTTATATGTACTGTAGTACATGTATGTGTATGTACAATCAGCTACGGCTTAGTCTGTGGTACCATGGAAACTGGCCGGTTATCTAAAAAGTGGTGTTTCCTAATCAGTTTCCTAATCAAAGATCTTTTGATTTACAGACACCGCAATGCTTAATCCAGAGGTTCAACAACAATGAATAAACATACGGAACCTATATCATTAATCATTTCTAACACCTATAACCTATCTACGTCCACGAAACCGCCTAAAAAACAGTTAACATTTACGTGCGCTAACTCTGCTGAGTCGGTATAACCACACCGGCCATACACCTCCCACAAATGATCAGATCCATAGCTGTCATCAAGGACAGAAGAGATAGGGAGCTGCTGCCGTTTATATATGTAACTTCATACTTATTTCTGTACAAAACAGCCTCTGCCTACATCGGTACCGCTGAGTCGATGGCCGCCATTATTCAACTCTGGAAAACCGGTTGAAAGTCCCTCCTCTTCTGCTACATCCGCAAAATTTAGTGCATGTAGTGTTCATCGTTTCACACTAGATTTTTTCCCAAGTTTAGGGCATTCGGGTACTTTCAGTGCATTGAGTTTTTACTGAAATTTCTGTGTCAGCACACTATGCACTCAAATGTAGTGTTCGAAGTATAGAAGTGCGCGGATTGGGACATACCCTCTGTCTTGGATTCGGGTTATTGTTTGTATCGCTAATGTCAGGTTCTGTCGTTAGCATTTCTCTTTACAATCTTACTACAGTTGAGGCCATGACGCAGGTCACATTTACTGTTTACTGCTCATGGCAAAGCGGAAAGAGGTGGTTTCAGCCGTTTGCAATCAGGCAAAATTAAATCAGCTGTGTCAGCTTCAGGTACCTTACTATGATGGTGCGCTGAAGTGTCAGAGAGGTGTCAGGCATTGTATCAGCCCACGCTGGGTTAGGACCACATAGGGTTAAAACCTGCGAGTCTATCTGCACGAGTCCACCGAGCAAAGGCACAAACTAGAACCTCCTTACAACCAAATCAACAATGTGCTTCAAACCTATCCCTGTTAGATATGGGTACAGACCAAGATGAGTAACCCATATACAACGCAGTCTGCAAAACCGGTCCTTTCCAATGGGATGCACGTCGGCCACATCCTCTGTTACCTTCAGTCTCTGGAACTGTCAGTCTGCAGTGAACAAAACAGAATTTATCAGTTCAAAGGCTCCAAAAATGGTGTCCTACCACAGAAACTTGAGATCCCTCAGACCTACACAGCTGTCTGATGAGGTTTAATCTACCCTCTCTTCCCATTCAGACTTCTCCTTACTGTCTGTTAATGAGGCTACAGAAACACTCTGCTCCTCTCTTGCCTCCTCTCTGGACAAACTCTGTCCTCTGGTTTCCTCAAAACCAGCTAGAGAAAATCCTCCTAGTCCATGGCTCACCGAGGTTCTAAGGGATCACAGAGCAGGACTCGGGGCAGCAGAAAGAATTGCCCTCCTGCAATTTGACATTATCATTCCAGGATTGAATATTTCTTTTCACCATAAAGCATCTGGTTTTCATTAGCACCAGCTGCCCTGTAGTCACACTGCCTTTGCCCTCCAGAGAACGATACAGAGTCGCTTCATCTACCCCGGCAGACCTGGAACAGCAGGTTAAGTCACGCTGCTCCTCTAAGAGCCAAGAATTAAAGTTTTGAATTCAACACATTGTTACCACCACTAATACAATTTGAGATATGTGAGACATTAAAAGTTGTCACTGGAATGCTGACACTTTCTGGTTCTGGCTAATTAAAACAACACTGATGGATTTAGTAACTACAGTGTTACAGCTATACTAGCTTTGATTTGATATTTAATTAATTTGCATTAGAGATGTAACAATCCATTAATTTTGGGTTCTGATCTGACTGACTCATCTGCCTGTAATGCCTTACTAAGTCTGTGGTACCATGGAAACTGGTCGGTTTTAATAATACTGGCAGGCTGGTAGCTCTGGTACAACAATTTGTTTATATCACTGATAGTGTACAAAACCATTCTTGACTTGAAGATTTTCTAAGCAGCTGCAAAATCCAGCATTTTCCATAACAGACAGGGGATGTTGATTCAGTTTGATGAAACAGAGAAACTTTTCTGTGATCCATTTACCGTTCTTAGTCGGAACAAGTTCATCACTCCTCTGAAAAGTCTCAGTGAATGTCTGATGTCTGAAATTTCTCTTTGGTTATTCATTATGGGGAGTGCAACCCAACTTCCAGCCCTCTGAATGTTTGTCTTACACATCAGACATATTACTGGCTCTCTGGTTCTCCACTAAAATATCTACAAAGAGACCAGCGAAGCTATTAGGTTTGTCACTCTATAGTAAGCAGGTTGTCTAGCTGGAAGTGGGTTAATGGTAGCGAGCTCCACCTGTGTACATGCATTTACGCCACCTATAAAAAAAAAAAAAATAGTCACCTCCTGGATGTGATTAAATGAACATGTAAGAGCATCCCATTGGAAAAGTACCTCAACAATAAATATGTGTCTCACTAACAGACACTTCCTAAGGTCACTTCCGATGATGATGATAAAGAGGTTCCTCTGTTTCAAAAGGGTCCAAAAAAAAAAAAAAAAAAAAAAAAAAAAACAAAGAAACACAACTTATGAAACTGCTTAAATTGGTTTAAAGAACAATCACGTGTGTAAATAAATATGAAAGGATAGTGGTGTGATGGCCACATCTAGGAAGATTTGTGGTTGAAGAAGAATCTTGAATGATAGGAATAGGGGATTACTTGGATTTTGGGAAGACCAAATGGAAGAAAATTAATAGAAATCACAGCATAGTTTAAAATCAAAGAAAAGACTGTTTGTATATCCACAAAGACAAGTCAAGGTGTTGGGCCCTAACAGCTGTGTAGACTGTACAGTTTTTGCATTACTTTGGGCTTGTACTGTTTCTGTACTCTTATTTTTCATTTTTCTTTCCAACAGTTATGATCCTGCTCATGCTTTCTCTGCGGACTCATCGTAAAAAGCCTTATCTGTGTGATGAGGAGGAAAACGTGCATGAGAACATTGTGCGCTATGACGATGAAGGTGGGGGTGAGGAGGACACTGAGGCCTTCGACATCGCCGCCATGTGGAATCCCCGTGAGGTGCACCACCACCTGGGAAAGATGCGACAAGACATGCTGCCGGAGATTGAGAGTCTGTCTCGTTATGTGCCACAGGTGTGCGTCATGGGCGGTGGCAGTGGGGACAGTAATGTTCACGGTTATGTGCTGGCAAAGCTCCTGGAGGCCGACATGGACCCGTGTGCCCCACCTTATGACTCTCTGCAAACCTACGCATATGAGGGAGAAGGCTCGGTTGCAGAGTCACTCAGTTCGCTCCAATCGGGAATGTCGAACACCGACCACGAGTATGACTATCTGAATGAATGGGGGCCTCGCTTTAAAAAACTTGCCGAGATGTATGGTGTGCTTGAGTCAGACAGCCCTCCAATGTGGTAGGAAAAAAAACTCTTAACCTGAAAAACACACAAAAATAAAAAGACATTTAAAAAAAAGACATGAGAGGTGACACAAACAGGCAAAGCCAGGATGTGCTCATGCTTAGCATACATGACTGTTAGAATTTCTGCAGAAGCCTTGAAGGTTCAAGCCCGCAGCAGCAGCTGGTTTTAAATCTCCCCTTTGAGATGGGCTTCAGAGATGAGCTGGACTTAGTGGCCACATGGGGGCCATGCAGAGAAACGGCTTCAAAGCACATGATAACTCCCCTGCCTGACCCAGCCACAGGCAGAACCCGTTCGGTTCAAAGTGTTTCAAAGAGATTCATGCTGGAGAAGAACGGAGGCAAGACAGTGTGATCCATGCTTAACAATCTATGCGTTGTGCTGTTACACTGAGGTAAAAATGAAAGTGAGAAGCTGCTGCTGCATTTGTGTTTTTGGTCTTAATTTATTTCTTTGTTTCATGTGCTGTATTTATGTTTTCCTAACTTATTTGGGTACTTCAGAGCAGCCGTTATGTGGAAATCTTTGAGGAAATTGCGTATATGTTGTAACATACATGATGTAAACACCCTTAATTGTGAGAAAGAGGAGCTTTCAGTGCTTCTCTAAGTGTCACATGACATGCACATGAGATACTGTAACCCCCTGTGGGATTTCAAAGTGTTTATTGTATTATTGTTTATCCTTTTTGAGCTCTTTGTAAAACTGTAACTCCCAATGTTTGTGCAAAAACATAAGACAGTTCATTCAAGATAGTTCCATTCATAAAGTTTGAAGGATGTGTCTCTGTGGACATCTTACCTGAGATGTGCAGCACAGTGGGAAAATCTGCACATGGACGAGCACACAAACGCATCGCCTTTCATTTCAGATTCCACCGCCGTGCCAACCGGAGTCCGACAGCAGAGAGGTTCGATCTGTCCAGTTTGAGGTACCGTGCTGCTTTTCTGCCGCTACTCAAATGGGACCTAATCCTCCAATTCTGTGGACTACAGAGAAATTGATAATCTATGTTAAGTGCCAAATGTAAAAAGGACAGGACATTTTGAAAAAAATCAAAACAGCAAAAAATACAGAAACACCAAACGAGGAAAAAAGGATTTTAAAAACTGAGTGAAGTAGAAATGCATTTTGATAATAAATTGAGTGAAGCTACTTGAAATCAGTGTAATCAGCCATACTGCAGTAAGTAGTATGTGAATGTAGATAGTTTTTGTATTCTTGATAATAAAGTTTTTTTAAAAAAAAAAAAAAAAAAAAGGTTCTTGTCTTTTTGTCTTTAAAGGACGATTTCAGTCATAAACCTGTTAAAAACTCTATTTCCAGAAAAGTTGTGAAAGTTTTAAATATGAATAAATACATAACTTTATTTAAAAGTTATTTGATGTTAAAAATTAAAATTAAATGACTGCAATATACTCTAAAATGAAAAAAATTAAGAAAGAAACTGAAAGAGTTCTTATACAATCAGTAGATAATGACAGGTGAGGGTGTCAGAATTGGATATAAAAGGATGATTTACCAAAAAGTCTTTGCAAACAAGGATGGGCCATGGGCATGTAGTCAGATGGGCCCATGTTTCATCTGCTTTTGGTAATAATGTTTCCAGAGAAAGACATAAAAGCCACTATCTATGATGGTATGGAGGTGCATCAGTGTCTATGGCATGGATGAGTAATGTGTGATGGTACCATTGTTGAAAGTGTGAGGTGAAATTTTTGAGAGGCATATGCTACCATCAGGGTGACGTCTTTTCCTGGAAGGCCTGTGGTTATTATTCTATGACAAAGCATGAGCAACAATGTTTTCCTGACCCTTCTTGTGACAAATGCCAAAATTGTAGTTTTGGACAATGTTGGCCTAATGCATTAACTTCTGATTGCTGTTTTACAGGTGATAGAGAAACACTACAAGGTTATGGTCATTGTGAAAGGCCACAGGCTGTAAAAAGGATCCAACATATACTAAAAAATACAGAGCTCATAATAGGGCAAAGACTTCTTTTTCAGTAGTGCTGTATTTCCTCTTTGGCCCTGAAAACCTTTTAGAAAAATAGTACACAGAGTGGTCAACACAGGTTAAGTCTTCCCGAACTAAGAATCCAGCACCCGTACCACTACACCAACCTCAAGTTCAAATAGCCCAGCAAAACTGGTAGCAGCATTCACTGATGAACTGCCCAACAAAGCCTTTACTGCTTGGAAAGCTTGGTCACACACCAGCTCCAGCTATACAATAATAGCAATGTTATGACAGAATATGCTAAAGAAACCAGCCAACCCTAGGAAACAACACAGCTGATTTTTATGGTAGGGCCTGGGTAATCAATAATGGCGGTGATCTTGGCTGAGATGGGGCAACTTGTCCTTGACCCACCTCCTTACCCAGATATGTGATTGTTGTTTTTGCAAACTCACACTTACCAAGGTTCAAGGTGGGTGAAACCTGTTCAAAAACACTGCAGCACTTCCCAACAGTGACTCTTCCAATCACTGTGTATACTAGACTTCACAGTTAGCCACACCAGACAACACTTTCCACACAAGACACTGGAAAGTGGTACTAGCATTGTGCTTCTGGGAGCAGATCCTGGGGTGATTTATTGTAAAACACACAAAAAACTTTCTCTAAACATCTGGGTGGAAGAAATCTCTAAGTACTTTTGAATTACAAAGAACCTCTTTGAACAGTGACGAGCATAATGTAGCACCCTGAAGCATGACAGAAACGCAAGTCCTTTAAAAGATAAAGCAGCTATTTAAAATTGCAATCATATGCTAAATTCTCCTCTGAAGTGTTATTGCAGGGGATTCACTTTCATTACAGTTTCCCTCAAAGTGCTTAATTTGGTTGACTTATTTTGTTTTGCAGTAATAATGTTCAGCATTGATTAAAAGCTCTTCCCACTCACCGCCTGCTGTACCTGAACCTCCAGCTGCAGTACCAAAAATCCCTCAGTCTGATTGCTTTTCTCTGTATCGTTTACATGAGCATGAAATGGAATAATTGCCTTTGGGAACCAAAAGTAAAAAAAAAAAAAATGAATAAATACTTAATTGCTTATGTCAATCAAAACTATACCAATGAAATGCAGCAAAATAAAGTAGAAGGAAAATAGATGAAGGGATAGGGATGACGTTGAAATGTGCAGAGAGGAGGTGATAATCTACCCCACAAGGTATTTTTCAGGACTTTGAATTTCCACTTTCATTGTCATAACAAATAATGAAGAAATAACTGTGAAATCAGTGACTCTAGCCTACATGCTGGGTGGCATTCAACAGTGAAATTGCACAGTGGATGAGCCTGCAACACTTAAATTTTCACTTAAATGGATTCATAGCTTCTGCATGCAGAGCAGAGCTCTTCAACTGCACACCAGGGATTTCTCTCTTTGTTTCAGAATTCACTGCACAGCAAAGGTATTTTGCATCTGCATTTTCCATCATGTTTAAGTTTCAGACTCAGTATTTAAAATTTCCAACACTATTTAAGTCAAGATACCAGCTTCTTAAAAAAGAAAGAAAGAAAGAAAGAAAGAAAGAAAGAAAGAAAGAAAGAAAGAAAGAAAGAAAGAAAGAAAGAAAGAGAAATATAACTTTAGCTCAAAAATAGGCTACATGTTGAGCCCTCCAATGCATCTTTCTCCTACTCTTTATTATATTTTTTATTTATATATTTTCTTAGTTATTGACAGACACTGTCACTGTCTCTCAGTGGACGGTTGCATTCATGTTTCCCATCCTGCATCCAGGAGTTGTTGCTTTATTGTTGACAGCTATGAGTAGAGGAACTCTCGACCCGTGAGTGATTATATTTACAAGTGACTTCACAGAAAAACCCAACAAGCAGACTTTGCAACACTGCGCATGTCCTGCTGCATCACCCCTGTAATCAGGAATAGCTTGCAGTCAATGATGAATACCTCTGTATTCCCCAAAATATCTAGAGTCAAATGCATTCTTCTGACAGATTTGAAACTTCAGGACAGTGAAAACATTTTTCTACTTCATAAAATATAAATATTTGGAAAACATTTTGTATGGATCACAAAAAAATCATGTTGATTTGCTTATCAGTGGTGAAACATGAAGGTGTTTGGTAATCTACAGCTTTTTTCTTGAAACTGAATTGCTTTACTTGTTTTTTATTTAAAATTCTTATGATACATGTTGATTACATAATGCTTCCACATATTTACATATTTCAGTGGATCTCAAACTGAGGGGCTTGCCCCTAAGAAGGGACCCAGAGTTATGACAGGGAGGGGCCAGCTAGGCTAAATAAACATGTGATTTTTGTATGTTAGGAAAACAAATATGTGAAAGTACAAATGATGATAAATAAACATGGGACATGTCTTGCCCTGGCTTGACCAGTAAACTGGTGGGTAATGAAGAGAGACTACAGTGTGTTGTATGTCTCAAAATTTAAAAAGCTGACAGTGTGAAGCTAAAAAGGTTCCAACACCACTGGGAAAAGTCTGTTTATCACTTCAGAAAAAAAACAAAACATTTTTTTTGCAGTATCTGTTTTCTTTGATCAAAGTCATGGAGTCTTTCCTCATAAAATACTCTGAAATATTTTCTTTTACACAGAGATCTGGTTTAATTATCCTGTGGATGTTTTTTAGTGGATTAGTAAACTCTCCTCCAAGACAAGAAAGGTTTGCACCCACTTTGGTTATATTTCCATCACTTCTTAACATAAATCTCATCAAAAGCATTTGTCAGCATTTAGACCGGATGTCCCCCAGCCTACTTATTCCTCAGTTCCTTGCTCTACCTGATCTCGCTGTATAACTTTAATAGCCCCTCCGACCTCTCATTTACACAGATGTCCCTCACAGCCTCCATTTCCTTCCCATTTGCCCCGCTGCCAACCTTTCCTGCAGCCATTTCCAGGCGGGAGCTGTGCCACCAGAAAGGCTCTGAGGGGGTAATTTCTCTTAAGCTCCACTGCTCTTCCTAACAGAGGATGGAGCTCAAACGGTAGAAGATAATAAGAAGCCTTCCAGCTCTAATCCTGCTGAGGGTAAACCGTGGCAGGCCCACTGAATCATCCTCTAATGCGAAGTAGAAAAACACACTCCGCTCAACTGGAAATTAAGGGGCGGAAAGAAAGGAAAACTCCAGGCCCCCAGAGAGAAGAGCAGGTCAAACCCATTTGACATGTGGAGTTAGAGAGCGAAACATATACACAAACCAAATAGATGCCAGGCTTCTATCCTCTGATCCTTCCTTCTGTCTTTCTAGCTCCTTTACTCAACTTGTCTTTCAACTTGCCCTACTCATCTGTTCTTCTTCTTCTTTTCTTTCTCCTACATCTCTGTCTCTGTCCCCGGCCTGGCTCATGAACACTTTATCTCTTTAGCTGCAGCAGAACATGAGCTTTTGCCGTCAGGGAGTTTTGTTCCTGAGTGGCGCATCATCAGGTTCTCAAAGGTTTAGAGTAACTTCACTCTCAGCTGCAGATGCTTGTGTATAGCTTGACTTTAAACTGCAGTTGAATTTTTTTGTTCTTCCCCCTGTTAAATCTTGTGTACATAAGCACTGCTGCAGGATTAGTGTCATATCAGTCACACAGTAGAAAACTTTTCTTTTGCATAATTAGGGAAACTTAATTCAAACACTAAAGAAATGTTTCCCTACAACTATAAACTGAAATGTTATTGCAAAGTTGATAATATATTTTTAAAATTAGAATAGGTTTTCGGCCTTATTGAAGGCAAACCAAGTCATATTAAACCAATGTTTACTTGCAGCTTAACACTTTACAAGTATTTCTGTTGGATGACCATTAAATCTGTCCATGAATCCTTCAGATGTCATGGATATCAAACAAGAGAAAACTTATGCAAAAAATACACCGCATGTGTAACCTTGCCTAAAGTTCCTCTTTGCAAGCTTCCTCTTCCATTTCTCTTGCCTCCATATATGTTTTAGAGTTTGAAGTGTCCCTTGTTTTATTTATTTATTTGTTGTTGTTTCGAGGGTTACAAAAAGGAGTACGGAGAAGTGAGTAGGTGTGTGCAGCATACTACACCAGGCATCCTGTGAGTGCTTGGGAAAGGGGAGGGGTCTACGGCAGCACTGATTCCTATTGAGAAGAAAAGGAACAATACTTGCTTCCATAATTCTCCAATAAGACCCCAAAAAGTTGCTGAATTTGTCGCTACTTGTGTTTTTAAAGACTGGCTGGAAGGGTCTGAATACTTGTTTAATACAGCGATAGAGTTGCGAGGTTGGAACCATTGGATAGCAATGACTGTGTGTCTACTTCCAGTATTTGCCCAAATTCAACTTCAGGAGCTACAACGGACTTGGCTTCTGTTCAATCTTAAGCAAGAAATATTAATTCTTTAAAGAAAAGGGGAGAAAATCTTTCAATTTTTGTCATATGTCATATCCTTTTTTGCTGTTTTGCTGCATTTCAGAGCCACCATATGTAACCAAGTGCAAGTGAAGGTAATTTGAGTTGTGTCGGACACAACTGTTATGTGATTCCACACGCTTCTGCTTCCAAATGCTGACATCTTCAAGCTTCATGTTCCTTTTGAGACATTTTAACGACATCCGTGTCCCATCCTGGTAAATATGGCCTGTTTGTTAGTGGAATAGCAATCAAAATTTGGCTGCTTAAAGTTTGCTAGTAATTTAATTTTTAAAAGTGTCAACCCCTTTCCAAATAATATTTGTAAAAAAAAAAAAAGAAAAAAAGAAAATTGGGTTTGCTCTTCAAGTTCGAACATTGATATAAAAGCCCTGATTGACTGTCACACAAAACAACATGACTTTGATTTTAAATGTTTTTTGAGAAAAGCTAAAAAATTGTGCATCTTTTCAGATTTGCCTTTAAAAAAAGTATATCTAATTTAGAAAGTGGGGACATGTTTAGCAGTATTGGACCTGGCAGCAGAGAAGCTGTTGTTCAAATATAGGATAAGCAAATATGCACATGCTGGTATAATGGGCCTGTAGGAGGTCAGTCTCTCATAACAGAAGGGAGCATTACAGTATATGTTGTATTTTAAACCATACTGCAACAATTTCCTACAAATAACCAAGTAGTTGTTATTTTTTAGCCTAAGACAAGGCAACAATGTCAAGGTGCATGGTATGATTGCCATCTGGGTATTTATAGTTATGAGCTCTCATAGTAAACAAATAGCTTTAAGTGATACTGATCAGCTACCTGGGCTAAACAAGCTATCTTGTGTTAACTGTTAGTGCCTGTTAAACTAAGAAATAGTAATACATTTACCTTAGTGGAAGCAACTTCATTAATCATCTTTGATTCCATGTGCATTGAAAGTACCAGTAAACTAGTACCCGATGCATTCAGAGCTGCCAGAAACGCTCTCAACCAGCAGTAATTATGTAACCAGATGGCAATGAGAATGTATTGTCAAATATATTTTCTTGACTAGATTTTGGTGCTTAACTAGCATATTAGGTGGTAAAAACTAACATTAAATAAGAACCAAATATCACAATCCAAGAAAACACAAGTACCAAAAGAAAAGAGTACTGTGTTATCACTCTGTTTTTTTAACAAAAATACCTCTGCAGCAATGCAGCATTCATCCACAAAAGTATATACAAGACATGGCAGTGATGGAAAGGTGTTCTCTAGGAGGAGATGTAAGACATGACAGAGGAACACTTCCTCTCCCTTTAAATAAAAAAAAAGAAATCGAGACAGGAGCAGCATTTTTTCTTGACACATCAACTGTTGGATCATGTTAGATTTCTCTTTCCATTCACTTCTGTCTGCTTTGCACATTTCCCAGTTAAAGAATCAGAAACTCTCATTTAATTTTGGGAAGTCATTGGAGGAAGAAGTTTGCGGTGACCTGGGAGATGTTAACTATGGCAGTGAAAGGCAGTAGATTAAATGGAGGAGCAATATTACCTGATATATTCTCCTTAAACTACTTTGCAGTAATCAATACATTTCTTCCAGAGGTAAACTACTTTGAAGCAAAAGAAAAGGTGAATCCTGGGAACGCAAACTAGGTATCTGGGATGTTTGCGATAAATGCCATTTTGTACAAATAGAAAAAAAAATGTGGAGAGACACTGAAGGTAAAGTGATGTGAGCAAGACGTTAGATTGGCATGTGCTACTGGTTGTCACTGTGATAGTGTTCTATTAGTGCTGCCAGTCCAATAAATCCCAGTAAACTGGGAGTGAGAGTGTTTGTCTACCACCCTTCTTTATTCTGTCAGACTGTAGGGATTAACTACATATGGGTGAGACTATCCATGCTGGGGCTGAAGCTCAGTCTGCTTCTGTGTTACATTTGCCATATTACGTAATTTTAAAATCTTTCTCCTCCTTCTGTTTTCCTCAATTTTCAGGCTGAATTAAAAATACAGAATATTCAATTTACTGCTGAAGTCATCTTTGGCAGGAGAAGCTGGAGTTATGATGATACTACTTCATTACTGCTATATTTTTGTCCACAGGATCTGCTTGAATCCTGAAAGTAAGAGCCGACCGATTGATCAGCCAGCCAATTATAGCCCTTTGAAAAAACAAATCATAATCGTTCTGCAGATTTTTTTGCATATTAAACGTCAATATTTTAATTACTCATAAAACCGTCAATGTTGTCCAGTGTCGGAGTTGTGCCAAATTATGTTGTTGCACCGTTTCTCCACTAGATGGAGTTCTGACTCCATTCAATCCTCTGTCCTCACCGCTATTAGTAACTGCAGCAGTAGCAACAGCCAGGCAACACTACAGGGGTGGGCTTAGCGGAGCCTGATGACGTACATTTATATCGATGTCAAGAAATTAAGAATGACTCAACATGTCTCTAGTTTCATTTTACCTTTGTTTGTCATGTGTCATGATAGTGACCCTGTGCTTTGTTGCGTAGGTCATGCTTTCCATTTACTTTGCATAGCTAAGGTTGTGCTAACCTAGCGTAAGTTACTCCCTGTTTATGTTAGCAATAGCATCGCTGTGGTTATGCCAACCTAGCATCATGTTAGCTAACAGCTTAAAGGTCCCATATTATACACTTTATTCCCAATCTGAGACCATTCATTAATATCTAAATGAAATATTTCCGCCATGGTATGGACAAATCGACCCTCAGTTTGAGTGCAGCGGCTTCTCTTCACCTCCCTCTTTTTAGCAGCTTCAGAAATGTGCCGTTTATGGTGGGCGGAACCCTGGTGGAGCAGCTCAGCTGTTGGCTCCGCCCATCGCATCGCCCGTCATGAGGTGATTGACAGGTTAGGCCTTAGCGGTTACTAGACGCTGATTACAGCGTAGTGAAGGATAAACAAACGCCGGAACACCGGAACCCATTCCTGAAGAAGTTCGAGCAAGAAGACTAACAGTACTGCTCTTACCTCTCCAGCTGTGTCACGGACAGTTGGTATTGAACCTGGCTTCAGCTTCAAACGGTTGGCGAAGCCTGCTTTCCATGCACCCATGTTGTGGAAACAGTCCTCTTTGAAATGCTGGCCACAGACATGCAAAACCTTTGGAAGTTTTCCGGGTACATTTCCTCCAAAAATAAAATTAATCCACTCAGTCCTCGTGGGTTCAGTGGATGGAAGTAAAAAAACGTTTTCGTGTTCATTTATGCAGCCACAAACAGAACAGTGCTTCTGTCGCTTAGCCATGCCCGCTAACGAGGGTTGCCGAAGAGGGAAAAACACTGGGCGCTAGGTGATTTTTAGAGGGCGGGCTTTGAGAGCCGGTAGACGGGTCCATCGCTCTGTGGGGAGTGGTTATTGTCCCTTATGACGTCATAACGTACACGCTTTCAAACAAGCTCATTTCAGCGCTTACTTCCCTAGAGGTGGAGCAGGGGGGAGAGAGAGCGCCTGAAAGAGTTTCACACTTACGGGTCTCCTACACATGCGGGGGGACCAGTATGACTGTTCCAAAACCATTAAAAAGTGAATTTTGCATAATATGGGACCTTTAAAAACCAGTAAGTAACTGCAGAAATAACGTAAGTACAAAGAGAGTACATGAGCTTTCATCACTCTGTCAGCTGCGTGCTGAGACGCATTTAAGGGGGAGCGATGTGAGGAGGGGAAAAAGTTAAAATGATAAACATTAAAGTCAGTCTTCAGCAACTGTCATGATGTAATGTCACTTTTAGGGCTGGGATATTCTTGCTGTGAGAGCGAGTGTACACGTCAGCGTTTTACTACATTTGTGGATACTTGTGTGTACTTGTTCCAAACAACAGAAGCATGACACTCATTACTGGAGGTCACTGTAAGAGGAGAACACAGCACTTGGACTTTGAAATAGTGAAAAGGTCAATATACTTGTCATATTATATTTACAGGATATCAACCCCCAAAACGCTTCCAATTTGTTGCCAAATCTTAAGGCACGAGTGTTTATTGCTGTGTAATGGGTTGGAAAAATTATATAGATGTCGTTAGTTTCTGAGAAAGTCCAAAATGACGGTCTTCAAAACTGTACACCACTGTGTTTACCTCAGACCTATTGTGTTCATGCTCTTATTCACATGAGCGGCACTCACGTTCAAGTTAGTATTGCAACTTGCGCACGTGACACGTTTTCTCGCATCAGTGTGAGCGGCCTACATGCCAATCATGTGCTAGGCAGCCATGATATGTACACGGATACGTTGCTAACAGCAAGTATATTCCAGCCCTAAGTTTTACTTCATTAGAAAATACAATAACGTAACACAGGCTGTATCAGCAACTTATTGTGTGTGTTGTTGTGGAATAACATAAGTGCCAGACTATTTGTGACCAATTGAAGAGATCGATTTTTTAAAAGTAGAACAATCATGGCAGGGCAAGGCAATACAACATCACTGAAAGCACCCTCAAGTTTGAAGGTAGATGTGTGGCTTTATTTTGGATTTAAAGCCCTTGAAAGCAACATAGAGGAGCTAGACAAAACCAAAGCTGTCTGTCAGCTTTTCACCATGGAGGTAAAATAAAAAGCAAGCAAAAGAAAGCAAGCAACCAAAAACAAACCCAGCTGGAAAAGGCGTTTGTGTGCAAGATGTCTTCAAGCTTGCCACAGGCCCAGAAAGCAATCACGGTATGTATGTAAAAATATAAGACCATTTAGTGTGGTTCAAAATGACGGGTTCCAAACCCTCATTAAATTACTAGAGCCACGCTATGTGTTGCAGACACGCAAACATTTCAGCAAGGTGGCCATACCTACACTCTATATAGAGGTGAAAAATGTCATGCAACTTCGTTAAAGTAGGTGACAAGGATTGCCCTAACTCAATGGTTCTCAAACATTTCTGCCACCCCTTTGGAGGAATAAACATTATATATGTATATTATATATATATATATATATATATATATATATATATATATATATATATATATATATATGTATATATATATATATATATATATATGTATAGAGAGAGAGAGAGAGGAATGTAACATCACAGACATGAGGAAGATGTTATAAGAAACACATTAACTGTTAAACCAAGAGGAAGATATCTGCCCTCTTTCATCCCAGTTACCTGTTTCTCCATATCTCTTTATTTTCTCCCTTTGATGCATTCAGTAAACCCTGATCTCTGTTCTTCTTCTTCTTCTTCTTCTTATTCTTCTTCTTCTTCTTCTTCTTCTTCTTCTTCTTCTTTATATTTTTTGGTGGTTGGCAAAATCAAATTGGCGCATTACTGCCACTAAGTGGTCTGGAGTGTGGACCAGAAAGGTTTCAAGAGCCAAGTTGTCAAAACATTATTATTATTTTGTCTGCTTCAATTTCCCAAACCTATGCATCCCCCCTGTCATGTTGCTGCCCCCCCCCCCCCTCCCAGTTTTAGAACCACTGTCCTAACTTGTGACAGCTGGGCACTGAGGTCCACTGATTCATATCTGACAATAACCTGCCACTATATAGATGAGGAGTGGCTACTATTGTCTCATGTTTTACAAATCAAGCAAATTCAAATGAGTCACATGGCAAAAAAGCTGGCAGACCTTCTGTCTAATGCTTTACAGGAGTGGGAACTAACAGACAAAGACCCTGTCATCGTGACAGACAATGGTGCTAACATAGTCCGAGCTGTGGAGTTAATATCTCTGTTGCATGTTGGGTGTTTTGCTCATACTCTAAACTTGGATTTACAAGCAACTCTTAAGATCCCAGCTGTTGCATGCCTGCTCGGGAGAGTGAGGCAGTTTACTTGTATCATTCTTTCATCATAATGCTATAGCTAAGCACAAGCTATATCACCTGAAGTTCACAGGAAGGAGAGTGATATCTGCACTTTGAGGCAGACATAATGGCAGAGGAGACGGTGAAGGCTCTTTAGCCCCTGAAAGCAGCCGCACTGGTTATGTTTGAAGAGAAGATTCCCACTCTGTCAGTGGTGGCACCTCTGCATGCACAGCTGCTGCTGGCGATGAGTGGTGCAACCCCTGACACAGCTGTCACCAAAGACCTTAAGGCTGCTGTATACAACAACTTGAACTCAAGGTCAGCTAACTAAATATACATTATAAAATCTTAGAATGCATGCTGTATATTAGTATGTTAATGCATGCATGCATATATGTGTAATGTGTACAGTACATCTAAATGATTACACAATATCAATTGCAGATGTAATGATGTAGAAGTTATTCACATAATATGTGTAATATTTCTAAGGTATTTGGCCCTGAAGGACAGCTGTACGTAGCATCAGCATTAGATTTTTGCTTCAAGACTCTGTCTTCTTGTCCAGTGAGACCCATGATAACACCTTCTCTCACCTGGTGACAGAAGCTGCAGGCCCTGAGCAAATGGACACATCTAATGTGAATTACAGAAAAAAAAGACTGTTTTACATTAACAACAACAAAAGGCTGATGTTATTTATTTTTCCTAAGTCATTATTTTCATATTTTAGCAGCAAGCTGATGGTGGTGCAAAGGAGAAAGGCATCTCTCCTGGTCCTGTTAGGGATGCCACCCCTCCTTCACCAAAGAGATTCAGGGAATCAGCCTTAATGACCCTCCCTGGATTGGCCTACGCATCTTAACCTGCATCATGACAGAAGACTCCAGCCGAAGAGGCACAGGAAGAAGTTTGCAGATATAGGAAGGAAAAACTGGTCCTACTCTCTGAAAAGCCACTGACCTGGTGCAAAGCACATGCAGGGGAGTATCCCTTTTTGCAGTGTTGTGCATGAACATGCTCAAGAGCAATCGTTCATGAACTCGCTCATATTTTGGGTGAACGTAAACTGAAAATACCCTGCCTGATGAACATTATTGTGAGAGTTCTCATTCTGGCGTTTGTGAACGGCGTTCTCTCACAGTTGAACTTTGTTCAAGAGAGTGTCAGATTACCATGGAGCCTTCCAGAAAAAATCCCTGCTAAAATACATCATAAACAGGCCTTAATATATAGGTGGAAAAACACCAAATCTGGCAACGCAAGCCAATACGGAGCTGCACTGCGAATGCGTCATCAAATTGCGAAACATGGAGGCAAAATCCAATAAAGGCGGCAGCACCTCTGCCTCAGTGATCACTGCAGTTTTTTTGTATTAACACTTAAAATAATTTAATTTGAAAAGGTCAGTGATGATCCAGGAGGGAGAAATCTTGCCTTTTTATGTAAACTTTGCCCGCCAGGTGTCAAGAAGCAACTCAACAGCGTCAACGGAAATCTGAAACAGCATATTGAAATAAAGCACCCATCTCGCCTTCCAAGGTATGTGAACAAAATATCACTAAAAAGAATCTAAAGACTTGGCAACAGCGTGCAAAAGTAGATCCTGTACAAACCAAAATTAAATAACGGCGTACAGTAGCAGCAGCTCAGTAGCTGTCTTCATCTCCAAACGCAGCTGGAAAAACTTGTGCGTTATATTGTCAGAGACCTGCAGCCTTTGAGGAAAGAGGAACCCTCAACTTTCATGAACTTGTCAAATGCAAGACATATGGTCTTGCATGTATTTTTTTGTTTTGTTTTTACTTCTTTATTTGGCCTAAATATTGCATTTTTATGACCCAAGTTCTAGAACTTTTCTTTGGATAAACAAGTCAGGAAAAAAATAGATTCACAAAAAAATAAAAGTGACTTAATGAAAAGATAAACAATGTTTAAATGGTTTGCACTTTCAATATTGCACTTTGAGGATCATTATTTGTTTCATACCTCAGTCTGGTTCCTACATCACGTAGTTTAATAATTCCTCATTAAAAAAGACCATTCAAGCAAGTTTTTCCTCATGTTTTTATACTGTAGTGAAAGCTGCAGCTGGCTACGAGCATGGACTGAATGGGTGGCAACAATAGGAAAATGCCAGTATTTTGAAGATAATAGCTTGCAGCAACATATTGGGGTAAAAGAACTACGAACTAGTTCATTTTTAGAACTATGAACTTAGTTAAAAAACAATTAATTATGAACTATGAACCTGATTTAGTTCATTTTAAAATGTGTGAACTGAACTTTGAACTAGTTCATGTAGAAAATTAACTTTCCCAACATTGCCCTTTTGGCTCATCTAGAAAGGCGGTACCTCTGTGACCTGGGACCAGTGTCCCCTCAATGTGTGTTTTTTCAATAGCTCGGGACAATTGTAACAGCACAAAGGAGCTGCCTTACTCCACCACATGTAGACCAGCTCCTTTTCTTGCAGAAAAATCTTGCAATCTTTAAATTGTCTGTAGTTGTTAGATAATACCCTCCCTTTGTTTTGATAAATTTTAAATCAAGTTCAGAGCTTTTCCAATTCTGATATTGTTCTGTCTATATTCTTCTCAGGTGCCTTGAGGCAGATATGAGTGGGTGTCCCAGTAAATTCACTAGATAGCAGAAAAATTGTGTAAAAAAAAGAAAAAAAAAAGGTAACGTATGTTCTTCCTCAGGCACACTTGTTTGTAGTTACTTTATCTTCACTAGCTGTCTAATCATGATTTAATTTAAGAGCTCACTTTATTTTTCAGACACCTTTTTTGCTGTTTTTTCAAACAGAAGAAGAACCTGTCCAGCTTTCCAGATATCATCATTTACAATAAGTAACCTTCACAACTAATTCACAGGTAATACAATTGCACTTAAGGTGTACAGTTTGCTCACGTAATTTAATTTGGTCATTGTTGTTGACTGTAATATTTGTGTAATACTGTGTTGTGTTAAACATTTAATGTTTTATTTTCACAAATAAACCTTGGTCGTGTCACATGTTGCTGCTTCTGGACATTTTTTCGATGTAAACTTAAAAGTTTTTAAAATGTATTCATAATTGAAAAGTTGCCTCAGTGTATCTGAGAATGTCTGTGATTCAAGAGAAATTTGTGTTGTTACAAAAATATCTGTAAATGAATCGATATCAAATCGGATTTAATCGAAATCGAATCCATTCAGGCTCTTGAGAATCTAATCGAATTGATTCTGGAAATTTATGACGATACCCAGCCCTAACGTTAACATTGTCTCTGTAAAGGGCAACTCTGATGAAGCAAAGCAGAACTAAACTTGAGAAGTTTCAGTACAGACAGTTCAGGCAAGGTCTCCTGAATGTCCATTTCGGTACAGTTAGCCATTGTGTTCCCAAAGTCCCCAAATAGGGATCTCTGGTTTTAAAATGTTAAAAAAAAAATATTAACATATACCAACATTTAGATAAAAAAAATATAGAAAGCTTTTTTTTTATAATTTTATTTGGCTTAACTTATCCTGATACGTCCAAGTTAATGAAAATTAATTAGAATGTGGAAAAATGGACAAAGAACTGATACAATGTTGGATATGGAGCAGGAGAATTATTGTTAAAGATGCACCAAAGAACTTTTGCAGGTTTCTCAGGGATGCGCCCCCTATATCAAAGGTTAATTCAGCATCCATCTTTCATTCCACCTGCACAGTGAGCCCCATCCAGACAGTAAAATACAATAGTATGTTTTTTTGTTTGTTTGTTTTTTTTATTTTTATTTTATTTTTTTTTTTGTTTTGTTTTGTTTTGTCTTTTTTGGCTTGGTACACTGCTGGGCATCAAGAAATTCACATAATAAACATCCCTGTGTCATCAAACGAGTCCAGAGTTTTAAAGGTTGGAAAGTTGTGTAACGCATCAGAGCATAGCCCAACTTAGAAGTGATTAAGTTTTGATGGCTATTCACAGCCAGGAATTTTTAAAGATTTGTTAAAAACAAGTGCTTCTACTGTTTGTTTGAACCACACAACATGGAACTACAAAAGAAAATATGATGCATGAACTGACAATGAACTCCACATCCCGTTAAGCATTTATTATCTCATAAGTATGTAGCTGCTTTGTAATGTCGCAAAACACTACAGAACACCTGGGGGAAGTTTTAATTTCTGCGTATTTCAACCTGACAGCAAGCATTTAAGGGACTTCTGCAGGTCCTACATTTCTCAGCGATGACAATTAACCCCAATAATGTGACAGGTGGGAGCTCCTCTTCCGCTAAAAAAACCAGCCAACAGTTTGCACCTCGAACTGGTGATGCTACCAAAGGTAGTTTCTATTTTAAGAGGTGTGCTATTCAGTGAAATAAGATGCTTAAATGAAATTCTGCAGATTCATAGCTCTCTATACCAATGATTGTCAATCCCCAGAGGTTGAGGCCACTGAGCACTGCAGTCTAAACATCAGATGGGTGGAAGACATGCAGCTTGTGCACTTTTGGTCACGCATACATGCAAACAGCAGCTGTGTGAACACAGGCTGCAGTAAAAGCAACACAGTGCATTTAGCGATCAGCACAAATTGCTCGCACAAACATGCAGTTGTACTTTTATGCATTAGCTGTAAATGGAAATACAAACATTTTTTAATCATGAAACTTAACTTCTAAAAAATAACTTTGAATCTCAGTTTCACTTAATTAAATCCAATGAAGCAGCTTTTTACATGTGTAGGACATGTGACACTACTGGCCCGACAGCACAGACCTTTTGACCAAAAACATGGTCCACACTGGGACTCTTTTTATTTATTTATTTATTTAATACATACCATAACTTTAGTTTGGCTTTGAACACAATAATCCCACACAAAGTTGAAAAACTGAGTAACTTGGACTTTAGCAGTTCTTAGTGCATTTAAGACCCAGTCCCAGGAATGGTCCTGCTCTTCCTGTGGGCCAGACTGGAACTGGGATACTTTGTGTGTTAGCACAGGACATGTGGAGCACTGTGGAGCCACATGGGCTGAATTGTGTCTGAAGCTGCAAGATCTGTGGTGTTTGGTAAGGAAAAAAACTGGGCTAGAAAATGAAGGGTTCAAATCCACCCATGATATTTTGGCTCCACTTTTGGTCCTCCAAACAATTTCAGTGCCATAACTGAGCTATAAATGCCTAAAGCTGCTCAGATCTGGCCCAAAAGTGGACTAAATTCAGAATTCTTGTGCATAATAGCGGGTTTTAATCATAACTAAAACACTAAAAATTTCGACCACAGCATATAATTAGTTTTAAAACTGACTTTTCAGAAGTCAGGAGATCACACCATCAACAGAAAAGTTGGACTTTTATTTGTAAAACGTACTTTTCTTTGTTTTTCAGTTAGGTATCAGTAAACTGACTGCCTGTTAGTTTGCATTGTCTAAACAGAAAATTCTCCAGAAAGTTCTCCAAAGTTTGACTCATTACCTCATCATTCAGCTTCAACATTAAGTCATAAAAATGGCAATAAAGCAAGGGTAATCAATGTAAATCCCACTCCCAGGTATTTTTGCTGCAGTCATGTTTGACCCACATAGACTGAATATTTTGGGCCACACCTGGGCAGGTCTGGTGGATAGCTGAATTTAATACTCATACTCAGTCAAGGCCATTATTCAAAGCTGAATGTGTGCCAAAAGAAATAGCAGATACTTGGGCCAAACTTTATATATATATTTTTTTTTTTTATTATTATTATTTTTTTTTTAATTCTTAACCATGTTGCTTTAACCGTGCAGATTCTGTTTGGCTATATTGATTTTAAACCAATAAGGTTTAAAAGGTAATCGAATCATTATTTCGATCAGTTGCTGAGTCTCTTTTTGTTTAGTGTCTCTGGATGACTTTTTGTTGTGAAATGATGCCATTAAATTTAAATATAATTGAGATATGTTGCTTTATTTTGTATGTATGTAGCTTTTTGTGTTTTTATCCTGACTTTTTCAGAACATTAGAACATATATGATTCAGGTAAGGCAGTGAAAGCATTGCCCTGCAGCTGTTTTCTACAAGTATAAATCCCATCTTGTCTGATTACATGGACATTTAAGGACATAATTAGACCAGTCTGAGCTCTAAAGAAAAAATGATTTTATAAACTACCAGAGGACATATGTGAGGAGGCTTCCAGGGCAGAAAGTTGACAAACCATCTCTTTTTCATGCAGAACGTCAGAGGTCAGTCGTGACAAGTCCTGGCATCCACATTCTCAGGTGGGGGACATGAAAGGGGAAGTGAAGGACGAGCAGCAAAGGGTGGGTTTTAGGCTATGCCATGAAAGGCATGAGTGGAAAGCAATGGCTGTCATCATCAGTCCTGGATTACAGGATACATCACCAGAACTGCCAACACACATCAATCATCAACACATTTTACAGAGATGCAGCCATGTGAGTGGAGGGTTGCAAGATCCGTCTGCACCTACCTGCCGAATGGTTCACTGGCTGAAAGCTGCTTTGTATGTCTCCATTCATGTGTAAATAGATTGTGTAAAAGAGCTCTCCATTAAGAAATGCCTTCAAAAAAAAATCTTTAGGTTGATACAAGATTCTTCTTCTTTGGATTTTTTTTCATTTGCTCACAAACAAATTTATTGTTTTCAGTCAACTCAATAAGATCATGAAACAAACACTTTTGTTATGCCCAGCAAAACTGTCAGAGTAAATGGCCTGTATTTATGTAGCGCTTTTACCCAAAGCACTTTACAATATACATCACATTCACCCATTCACACACACATTCACACACTGATGGCGGAAGCTGCCATGCAAGCCTCTCAACCATGACCCATCAGGAGCAATCTGGGGTTTGGTGTCTTGCTCAGGGACACCAAGACATGAACTCCACAGGCTGAGGATCGAACTGGCACTCTACCGACCCCTTTACCCACTGAGCCGAGCCACCCATCAGAGTAATCTATTACCCTAATGCGTCCTTCTAACTAGAGAATAAGTTTGATTTTTTAAACTGATAAGGACATAAAGTGTTCCTTGGAAGACAAATTTGTCTCTATTAATTTCTCTTTATTTATTATGTTTATTTGTAGAATCATATAATTGAGTGGATAAAACATCTAAACAAGCTGAAGTTTGTAAGTCAAAATATTCTAAACTGACAAGACTGACAAGATACTTTTTGTGTTGCTAAACTGAACAATTATTTTACTATTTATTTCTTTGATTTTATGAGATGAAGACATCTGTTGGCAAATTTGATCAGTATTGTTCATGCAGGAAAATACTTGACACCATGATGCAAAGTACTTAATATGTGTCATGGAATACAGCAGATAGAGATGAATGGATGGGACCCAAACATAGAATTGACTACATCAGAGGCAATTGAAGGAAGTAAGAAGATTTAATAGAAATAAAAAGAAAAAGAAAACACAACTAAAGAGTACCAGAAGACTGACTAAAGTAGAAGACGGACATAACAAGATTAACTGGCAACTAACACATACAGGATTAACTGGCAATGGACAAAAGAAACCAGGGGGTAAATATACACTGAGAATCAACTAAACAACAAGCAGGTGAAGCAAATTAGCAAATGAAACCAGTTACAGGAAGTAAATTGAACAGAATACAGAAGGGAATAAACCTCCAAAATAAAACAGGAAATAAGGACAAGCAGCTTAAACAGCAACAGTAAAGCCAACAAAACCTCAAACCAAAACCCATATTATTATGTTAAAATTATTATGCTCCATTTCTCTGCAAGGATCTGTACCAAACAACGATGTATTTTTTAGTCTATATCACGATCAGCTAAACACTTCAGTGTGATTTTAAATAATTATGCAGAGCAAGTCACAACATTGAAGCTCGCCTGCCTCAGCCTCTCCTCCTGCCTCAGCCTCTCCTCCTGCCTCAGCATCTCCTCCTGCCTCAGCCTCTCCTCCTGCCTCAGCCTCTCCTCCTGCCTCAGCATCTCCTCCTGCCTCAGCCTCTCCTCCTGCCTCAGCCTCTCCTCCTGCCTCAGCATCTCCTCCTGCCTCAGCATCTCCTCCTGCCTCAGCCTCTCCTCCTGCCTCAGCATCTCCTCCTGCCTCAGCCTCTCCTCCTGCCTCAGCATCTCCTCCTGCTTCAGCATCTCCTCCTCTTTGAACTGCAGCTTTGATTTTGTTACCTGACAAAACCCTGAGCCATGCTAATGAAACACGTTTTTGGCTTAGTAACTGCTATCATCATTATTTATAACACAATGACCTATGGAAAACAATTTCTATGTGACTTAAACTTTTATGTTGACTCACTCCAAAATAACTCCTGACATTCTCCTTTCTTTTCTTTACTTCTGAAGTTCTGACTGAAGACTCTGAACACAGTGAGTGACAGAGGGGACAACCAATCATGTAGCAAGAAAAGCAAGCACAGAGCCAATCAGAACAGTTTAAATAGTTACAAAAGAAGACAGATTAGTTGTTCCACCGAGGCATGAAGTTTGTCTTTGGTGTCACCAACAGCAATAAAAACATAGGAGTTAGTACATACGATACACTCTACAATACAAATGTTAATCATTGTGCAAACACAGATCAGACACAGAAACACAATCAACCAGCTACACCCAGCGTGCACTCTAAATCTACTAGCTACCATAACTTGCTAACTACAGTGACCGCATTGGGAATAAAAGAACTTTTATAAATCTTTTTCTTTGCCAAAGGTGCTCTATAGCGCCGCCCTGAGGGAGTAACTCAAACTCTCTCTGAAGGGGGTGTGTTTTATGAACTTTCCTTTGGAAGGAGACAGAGCTGTAAAGTTCACCTGAGGTCTTGTTATCAGCCAAGTATCTTTCCCACCATTTTCCCCAACCTGTTCAATTTGTTTCTGTTTATTACATTCAGATGCCCACAGAGATATGCTAAAAACCTAACCCTAAACCAAGCTGAAAAACTTAAACCATTGCAACTAATGTATTTCTTTTTCTTTAGGTGGTTAATGCTTTTGTGTGTGTGTGTGTGTGTGTGTGTGTGCGTGCGTGCGTGCGTGTGTGTGTGTGTGTGCCCAAGATTAAAACAGGGTTTCAGTTTATGAAAACTGACTAAAAACATGCAAATCAAAAGAGAGACACTGAAGGGCATCAAGTACTTTGCATTAAAGTGGATTATAGGGAATAAGCAAATATGACATGCACAGTGAAGTGCTTCTCTAAGGTGAACTGTTGAGGGGTATAATTAACAGAAGCAGCTGCACAAAGCTTTTGATTTATTGCCTCGGGAACAGTTAAGAAGTTTTCATTTACAAACCAATGTTATTATATTTACATTTGAGTGGGCTTGAACCTTCAAACAAGTCAATTCAAAGTCATAGCCGTTGTTGTCACTGTATGACAGCAAAGTCAGGAGCGCTGCTCCAACTGGTGCTTTTATTTAGTGAGTGATTGTGTTCAGAACATTGATGGCTCTAGGGGAAAAGCTGTCCACGATTCTGTTTGTCCAGGCTTTGTGAGACCTGTAGCACCGGCCAGAGGGCAACAAATGGCCAGACTAATGCAAAAGATTGCATGAATCATAAATATTAAAAAAACAAAAGCAAACAAATGTGTTTGCAGAACTACAAATTGTGCTCAAGTCAGTGTCTTACATCTCATATGCCTGATGTCATTTTGTGCACTTCTCCTTCCCCGTTGTGTACTTACAGGAAGACAAAAACTCATTGACCCTGCTCTTAAAGTATAATGAGTGAAACAAAGCACCTCTTCACCTTCACATGTTGAGTCTCCAGTGAAAATGCAAGTTGAAATTTTCCATTTTAAGCAGCAATTTGTGATCTTTTATTTCCAGTCACCACAGAGACTGACCTCTGCACCTATCCAGTATCATTCTCTAAACAGCAGCAGCTTACACAGCTGGATAACCTTGAAAGTCCAGTGCAATGTCAGGATGAAGGTTAATTTGGGTCAACAGAATTCTGGAATGTGAAGAAGCATCTTGTCAAAGCACAACATACTCAGCTGTATGATGCATATTCCCAAGATTACACATTTGTTTTAAGTTGAGTTATGGCCTCCTTTAATCCATCATGCTGCCTCTGCAGCATCCCCGGTGCATTCATTAAGGCCATGAGGTGTAAACAGATCGATGGCTCTAGAACAGGTAGAGATGGAGCATTAAATTGGGTCAAAAGCAGCCGCCGCTGATCACAAATATGAGCCAAACATCACAAACATCAACACTGTAAATGAACTGCAGCACAAGTAGGAAGGATTTATATTATTAAAGTAAATTTGAGCAGAAAAAAAAGAAAAACTCCTTCAGGAAATTTAGAAGCTTTCCTAAGACAATCTAACGCTAATGTTAGTCTGGAATAGCTCATTTTTCACCATTTAAATTGACTCAAAGAAAAGTGTGGTGTTCATTTAAAAAGCCGTGAAATTATTTAGGTAAAAGTTGTTTTATTTAGGGCACAGTTTTTCTGGTGGCTCTGTTCTTGATAGCTTTCAGCTTGAGGTCGCCCATCATAAAACCATCTGATTATTTTTCTGACAGAGAGCAATAGGAATGCAGTCAGCTGCAAGTAAGACAAAGTACTCATATGCACTACACATAATCACACCAAAAACAACCTGAAATACACCTTAAATATGAGGGAAATAACACTTATGAGTGTTAAACATTCGAGGAAAACCTGCTCTGTTTGAGCTACATTATGATTGGGCTGTATTGCGTAAAGAACTTCTTTTACTTACTAAACATAAATCAGATCAAACAACAGCAAAGACTTCCTACAGTTGCTCTCAGTCTATGTGCCCATGACTATTGGTATTCTTTTGCAAAAATTACAATTGCAAACTCTCATCTCCCCCCTTTTTTTCCTATAAGATAAATATACTTATACTTTTACAATTTCCTGTCATTTCTTTGTTCTTACTTACTGTACATTTCTTTCTGTTTATTATTTTTGTTTATTATTGTTTGGGGGGCAGAAAAGCTGAATTAAAGCTTGTGTTTGTGAGCCACTAGTTGCTGGAAAAAATCTCCTTTCTCTGTCTTTATCTACAAAGGAAGGTGCACAGGCTGTATTAGTCACGTCGTGTCATCAGATCAATGGATCATTGCAAGGTTCTTTGGCTGTCTTATTATTAGTAGTAGTAATACTAATAATACTGTTGCTATAATGTGTCTTTTAAAGTGAAAAAACTCATAAATGTTCGTTTTCTGTATTATCTGTAGTGGAAACAGCTACTTAGTTCCAGAAACAAACACTTAACTTAATGTTTTAATTCAACCTTTAGACTAGCCTACCAGAGCTACTTGATGAGCTGTTTTTGATTTTTGCTGCAGTAGAGATAATTAGTAAAGCATTGCATTTCATACTAGGGGCAAGATTAAATAATTTCTATTTTGTATCAATAGAGTTAAAAATTAAATCCTCTCTGCAGTTGTAGTTTTAGGCCTCTTGGTTTTACAACTCTTTTTAATGTTTAATGACTTTTCTTCACCATGGTGAATGGCTTTAACACTTGTTAAATGAAAACTAAAACTTCTCAGGGAGAGGGAAGTCTGGGCCTCCCTACTTACGCAGCTTCCCCCATGGCCAGACCTTGAATAAGTGTCAGATAATGGATGGAGGGATGGATGAAAGGATGGATGGATGGATGAATGGATGGATGGATGGAGCTGGGAAACTGGACGTCTTTTTCTGTTCAAATGACTTGGACAATTGTCCGGATCCACACAGATGTTGAGTTACGGAGCCATAAATGACAGGAGGTGTCCAGATCCTGTTCAAAGAGGAAAAATACCTAACAAATATAGCTGCTCTTCAGTGTCATTAGTATATGGTACAAAGAAAGAAAATCAGAAAGAAAGAAATGACCTAGCCCAGCAATGAAAGGAAGGTACCATAACAAATAGATGCCAAGATGTAAAATTAATTAAGAGGAAATTTATTGTCCAAAGTAGTGGTTAGAGCTCAAGAACAAACAGAAACAAACATAATTTTTACTATGGTGTCTCTGAATAGACAAACAACTATGTGTATGAAGTGAGAACCCTCTGAGCTTTAAAACTGCAGTACCTGTGTTGTCCATGAGGCACTAGAGCACCATTTGGGATAGGTAACTTTTAAGGAACACAGAGGACAACAGTACAAATGTACACAATTTTGAAGTAGTTACAGGTAGTGCAGTCACTGCTGCGCCTGAGGCCACTGAATCCACTCAGATGAAAACACATTTATGTTTTTTTCCACTCACAGCCACCATCCATTCACAACTGTGCTTGGTATTTGAAGTAATTTTTATGACCATTTTTACTATCTAATCCAATAATCCAATCCAATTTTATTTATAAAACACTTAACACTAAACAACCACAACACGCTGTACAGAAGACTAGATGTCAGTAAATCTTACACACTGTACCTTTAAACTTGATTTAAGTTTGAATAAAGTTTTGTAGGAACCTAATGTGTCATTCTCTTTTTTGCTTGCTTATATTCGTCTTCTTTTCAAAGATCACTTATAATTACTGATTTCATCTGTTTGTTAGTTATAGTTAGGGATCTAAATTAACATCCCCCCACCCACCCATGAAATGCAGGTAGATGTTTGTGTTTTTATGTGCAATAAATAACTAGCCCGGTGATTTCATACCTTACGAGAAACTTCGTCCGTGGCAGGGTGGGTTTGAGCACGCAGCGGTGTTCTTGTATTTATTTACTATGTGTTGTATTCATTTTTGTACATTCTCACCACCTTGATCGGCTGTTAATTAAAGTTATCCATTCAGCCTCCCATCATCGGAAATGTGGAAGTGACAACATTCCGCTTCAAGCTTTTCCGCGTTAACCACACTCACTTCAAATGTCTGACCAATTACACAATAGTACTTGAAGCCCTGTAAGAAGAATGTTCCGCTCAGCTGATGTTTCAAGAACAAGCCGCAAGATGTCCCCAAACACATCCGCAAGAACAAAATGACATCATTTTGTTGTGATGGCAAAGTGGTTGCATATCTCAGTGGAAAGGAGCTCTGGGCTTATCTGTATAGGAGGATTTGTAAGTTTTTTAATCATAGCAAATAGAGTGTGAGAATTGTTGACATTCTTGTTAATTATTTCAGATAAATGCAGCTCTCTGGCCTTGCACAGCTCATTGTTATAGTTTCGCTGGCTTTGTTTGTAGAGCTCATAGTGAATTTGAAGTTTATTTTTCTGTCACTTCCGCTCAGTTTTTCTGCATTCTCTTTTTAGGCTGGTAACCACAGTGGTGTTTCTCCATGGTGTTTTCTGTTTACTCAAGGTGCTCTTGATTCTTATCGGTGCAACAGCATCCATTACATTCAAAATTTTCAGATAGAAATGATCCATCAACTGACTCTGCACTGGTTGTTGGTATCCACAAACTTAGCACTTGTTCTTTCATTAATGTACCTCTTCCTAACCGAGGAGCAGGTTGGTTGAACATTCTGAGTGAGTAAATCAAACAAAATACAAACATGGTCAGACAAGGCCAAATCAGTGGCCGCAACAGAGGAAATATCAACACCTTTTGAAATAACCAGGTCCAGAATGTGACCGTGAATGTGGGTCGGTTCTTTTACATCTTCCCACAAACCAAAAATGTCCAATAGGGAAGAAAATTTCTTGACATTACCATCCGTCATGTTATCTATGTGAATGTTAAAATCCCCAGTTAAGATAAAATGGTTAAAATCATTAGAGATAACCAACAATAATTCAGAAAATTCATCAATAAAATTTACACAGTGTCCTGGACGTCTGTAGATGATTAGAAATAGGATTTTAGAAACACCCCTTAAAATAAAACTAAGATATTCAAAAGAAGTAAAATCACCAAATGAAATCTCTACACTGGAATGAATCTTTTAAAAAGGCAGCTTCCCCTCCCTTGTTTCCCCCCGTTTCAACATTTATTCTAAAAACTAAAATGGAAAAGTAGTCTATGTTTTACCTGATGGGTACTTTCTGTGGAAGTGTTTGGTGAGGAGGCTGTGGCGGGCTTTACTGATCTGAGTAGACACTGAAAAAAGGGCATGAGACAGACATGAAAATGGGTCAGGGGTCAAAGAGGTGAGACGGATACAACCCCTGTAAGGGGGTCCAAAAAAATGTTGGACATTTTATATTTAAAAGCATCAATCTGGTGCGCTTTGAGAAAAATAAAAGAAGTAAAGATACAGGCCAGTATGAATGTATAATCAAGTATCTAACACATCTAAAATGACAGCACTTGTCCTTACTTAAAAAAATCAGATTTAAAAAAACACATTTACGCCAAGTGTAGAAAAAGAGCATTTCACAAGTTCAGAGAAATAAAGCACAGGCCTTCCCTAACCTACAGAGTAAAACTGTAAATTGTTTTACCATAACATTATTCCTACATATGTAGTTAGATTTCAGATTGAAAGGTAAATGTATTTAGTTACAATATAATAGGTGAATAAGTAACATAAAGAAAATTAGTTTTGAATGCCCAGCACCCTGCACACCAATTCCGTACCTTCCACTGACTAACATTACTTATTTGTTAGAAACAGCATGTCCTATTTGCAAGACTTCAGTGCATTTAGGCTTAACAATTGAGGATCCTAGCCAAACCCATTGCTCTGAAATAGGACATAGGCACTTTTTTCAAGAAAAGGTTGATTGCCCTTGTCTGGTTGACTGGGGCCCCGACCTGTAGCCTTATGGCTGTGGTGTGGGCCCTGGTCTGCCCTGTTTGGGGAGGCTGGCTCCTGGTGTGGATGGATCCCCATAATAACATTGTTTACTCACAGCAGCATCAAGCCAGGTATTTATTTATTTATTACTTTTAATATTTGATACCTGCTTTTAGCTTACAGACAGAAGTTAAAGAGTCGGGGGGGGGGGGTATTTTTTGATGTGTAAAGGCTTGTTTTGGTTTTAATATGCATAAATTGAATTGTGCTTTTTTTTTTTTTTTTTTTTTTTTTTCCTTCATGTGTGTGCTTTGATTGAAACTTTGTTGCGACTTAGGTTTTTAAGATGCAAAAGCTGTTGCATTTTTATTATGTGAAGCACTTTGTGCTGCAATCCTGCATGAAAAGTGCTATATAAATAAAGTTTGATTTGATTTGATTTGATTACTTGGTAAACTTTGGTACTGATATATGCATGAAGGACAGACAACTTGAAACTGACAAAAGAATTGACTTGGGCACTTTTAGCAATGGGCTCTACATACAGAAATAAAAAAAAAAAACCTGACATACTTTTTCCCTAAGCACACTGTGGGGTAAGTAGTGGCTATAACTTATGAGAGGTGTGTCCAGAGTCAGACATGCACACACACACACACACACGGGATGCTCACTTCACTTCTTCAGTCATACTGCAAGAATGTGCACGCAAATACCGCTACAAAACCTCCTCACCGGACCAGCAGCTATTTACTACCGTCTCTGGCTGCTGTGCTACAGTAGAGCACATCTGGGCATGTCAGGGCAGTTAGTGCATATATAATAGAACATGTATGCATACCGTGCATTGTTTACGTGCTGCTGACTGCCTGGACAAAGAGAAGCTGAATGAGGAAAAAAAAATTTAAAGAAATCGAACACGAACATGTAGAACTAAAAAGAAAAACTGGACAATGTAAAGAATGAGGCTGGTCACAAGAAAAGAAAGGATTAGGGGAGAAAGTTGATGACAAAAGAGGAGGTGAGACAGAAAACAATAATATTTAAAAGAAACCGGACTGGTTTTCAGATTTTTAATGGTTGGTGCTTGACTGAGAAAAACATGTATTGTACTATCACAATTGCTGCATCTATACAAATGGTTTTAAAAGTGGTCACTTGAATGGCCTGAAGATATAAATTTATCTCTCAAATATGTTAAGAGCAAAAGTGGAGTAAGAGAAGATTTTAAAAATGTTGTTGTTTGGCATTTCCATGAAAATGTATGATTAAATGCATTCAATTGCACTTATTATCTGGCTTATTGTCACTTAAAGAAAATGGTTTGTGGAAATCCTGACTGGCTGGTAACTTCAGGAATCTACTGTTAAGCTATATATTTACTCTGAACTAAAACAGGCAAAGAACAGGTCTGATCATCAGTTGGTGCTTTGCAGAATAAGCTTTCACACCCACACACTTACACACTGATAACCATGAATGTCTCAAGGCTGATCCCACAGTAGCTGCATGTCCTGTCCCTCAGCAAGAGACATTTTGATTTAAAGTAGCTATCCGTTAGTACACATAGTCAGCAGAAGAGACAATCAAGATGGAGTCAGTGTAAGTGTGTTTTCTACATTGTTGTTAGTTATGTTTCTGTCACATTAACCTGAACTGGATTCACACCTTAAACGGTGTAAAAGGTATATTGTTAAGATATATTTAGTCTGAACTAATACGGGGAATGAAAAGGTCAGATCATCAGTTGGTGCTTTGCAGAATAAGCTTTCACACCCACACACTTACACACTGATAACCATGAATGTCTCAAGGCTGATCCCACAGTAGCTGCATGTCCTGTCCCTCAGCAAGAGACATTTTGATTTAAAGTAGCTATCCGTTAGTACACATAGTCAGCAGAAGAGACAATCAAGATGGAGTCAGTGTAAGTGTGTTTTCTACATTGTTGTTAGTTATGTTTCTGTCACATTAACCTGAACTGGATTCACACCTTAAACGGTGTAAAAGGTATATTGTTAAGATATATTTAGTCTGAACTAATACGGGGAATGAAAAGGTCAGATCATCAGTTGGTGCTTTGCAGAGTAAGCTTTCACACCCACACACTGATAAGCAGGAATGTCTCAAGGCTAAACCCATAGTACCTGCACGTCCTGTCTCTCAGCAAGAGAAATTGTGATTAAAAGTAGCTGTTCGTTAGCACGTTTAGTACAGTAGATTCCTGTGAGTGGCTGAAGGCTGAAGACGAAGAGAGCCAGGGGGGGAGAAGGCAAGTCTAAACCAAGGTCACCCCCCAGCAGTTAATTTTCTGTACAAGAATTGTGTTCGTTCATTGTTCAAGATCCACAGCTGGGAGGTTCATATCAGATAATAGCCGGACAGACGTGGAACCTCATATATGAGATGGTATTTGAAACTTGATTAATATAAAAAAAATAAATAAATAAATATATTCTAAATCATATTTATTCTTGCTGCACAAGAACCCTCATACTACCAACCACCTTAGCTTGCAATCAAATTAATTCAGAGCCTTTGATAAAGCTTTTGATTTAATGGGGTACCAGTAATGAGGTTTGCCTCCAGGGCCACAAAAGTTTATGACATAAGTCTACATCAGGGAGGAAACCTGAGAATTCCAGTGGCAGCAAAGGGAGCACAGGTTTATTGAATATGTATAACTCTGTCTGCAAGTTATACAGACCCACCTCAACACCTGTTTGAGGAATTCCTTTTTGTGGTTTCCTCCCAACTAAACTTTTAAATGAAATGTTCACCATCGTTTAGAGGTAAAATTGATTAACTATGCAATTACCAGTTTACCAAAACAGATTCTTGTCTGACTCCATAAATGAGGGATTGTATTTGATTTTTTACTATAATGAATTTTGGCCATCTCAATCCACTTGGAATGTTACAGCACCTCACGAAAGTATTTACATCAGGTCTGGGTGGTTTTTCTGTCCATCTTCACGATGCTGTTGGAGATTATGATTTGGGTCAATTAGTCCTTTAACAAATCAAAGCAGTGACCTCAAAAAAGTGAAAAAACAAGGGCAGAGCATATTGTTTAAGGGGCTGAGTTGAGGATAGACGGCCTGGCTGATGACTTTGACGGAACGGGATTTAGTGAAAATGGCTGGCCCAGCGTTTTCCCCACATCTGATGGATTAGACAAGCTGAAGTGGGGCTGCGAAGGAAAAAGCATCCCATCTCTCACTGAGTAAGGCACACTCCATGCTTCATTTCAACAGGGGATGAAAGAAACAAGTGGTGTGTATTTGGTGTGAGGGTGGTGGGATGCAGATGTTCTCGTCTGTATGTGTGTGCGAGTGCATAATTTGACTTGTCTGCCTTTTATGATTGTGAGCATAAAAGTGCACCACTTGCAGAAACTGGCTCGTAGGCCTCTGTGATGATAGCACAATAAAGGTTTCTACAGTCAATATTCCAGTGTAGTCCAATAATTTGCACAGGGCCATGCATCGCTGGGAACCATCTGAATCAATAGGTGCATAAATAAATTAAAGCGGCGATGGGAGAGTTCAGGGAAGGCCTCACCAAATGGTAAAAATGTCAGTGAAATGGAGAGTAAAAACTCTATCACTGGACTTGCAGAATTAATTTCAGTTTATGCTTTTTTTGAACTATCTGAACACAAAGAGCTGTTAAACTGCATGGGTGTTTTGAGAGCAGAGCATACCAAACACATTTCTGATGTAAAAAATATGCATTTTTCAACCACCTGAAAGAAAAAGAATGTCTTTTGCCAGCTCGTTTCACAACATGTCCCAACTGACATTAAATAATCTGCACCACAGATCCAATCAAGATGTAACCTGATTGAAGATTAAGTGTTTTGCTGGTAGAAAAATTCCCCTTCTTGGGAGCTGTGAGGATCGATATTTACTTCCCTGGGTTTGACTGAATTTAGGAAAGGCTGCAAGTAAATTTGATGTGTCACCTACGGGGAGAAATAGTGCAGAAAAACTTGGATGAGTGGATAAGAGCTGGAAAGAAAAATCTATAAAAATGATGTCAGGAAAGATATTAGTCACATGAGTAAGTCTTTCCATCAACAGATAATCAACACAAGCCCAAGAAGGGTAGAAAGATAGCAGAAATTCAGTCCATTAGGAGTAGATAGGTTGTGATTTGAGCCATTACAGGAACATTGAGTGTGAAATGGACAAAATGCTGCATCTGAGGATGATGATTGCACCTTGATGGGCTTTGGAGGGGAAAGTACAGTATAACTGAGCGGACTCCTACATCCACACCATATTTTCAGTCATAAAACAGCATTTAGGTCAAGGCTGAGTCATGCAAAGCAACCACATTTATATCAGGAGTTCTTTTCCAGTACAAAGGGTCCAGGGCCCATGCAAATATAAAACTGCATTAGTCTAATTGATCTCATTCTTTTTTTTTTATTTAATATTTATTTAATATTTATTCAAAAACTAAACCAAATCCACTAAAACCTTATCAACTACAGGACATAATGCAATGAGATCATCACAGACATTTATATCACATGTATGTATGTGAAACACATACATACATGTATGTACATGCAAAGAGATGCCCAACAATTCATGGAATAAAATCAGGCATCCTACCTTTACTGTGAGCTCTCTCCAGACAGTAAGAAGCAGTCTTATGTTCACTCTTGTCTTTTCTCTTGCGCTGTCTCGCTTTTGTTTCCTCTTTTCCTCCGATATTGTCTTCTAACGTTTCCTTGCTGAATCAGCCACGGTGAACGTTTAAAACGTCCAGTTTGTTGACATCTGATTACTAGCATGTGACGTGTGTGCAAAGCGAAACTCAGCTGCAACTTCACAGCATCCCTGATGAAAAAGTTGCATGGTGTGGTTCCTCAGCCGCAGGACGCTGCTGGGCAGCGACGGCTTTAGAAATGCACATAATAGCTGTCACTGTGTGATCAAACAAGTCCGGAGCCCAGAGGTTTAAGGTCGAAAAGTTACAGAGTGGGTCTTTAACCACCATGATTTCTTTGTATCTTTGTCTCTTGAATGCATAATGCTACTATAGCAGTTTCCATTGTCTTGTTTAGAAATATTCAAGGCATAAGAAACTGCTAATATAACAGCTTTTATTTACTACATGATCAGTTTTTAAAGGGCCTGTGCATACATGGCTTTATACAAATTGTGTATAATGACGTCACATTCTAACCCACATGACCTCCCTCATACACAATTATGCTAGTCTCAGTCTAATCTAATCTCAAATTAGATAGTGATTCACACCTTTTCTATGGACACAAAACATAGATGATGATTTATTCAGAACAACTGAGCTACCTTTCCAGGGTATTCTGCTGCAAAGAGTTACTGTTTCTCTTTTCAGCCAAGTTTTCTAAGTCTTTAAGTTAACATTAGCTTCTATTTAAGGTTAACATTGAGAATATATTTTTTTTGCTTTTATTCGTTAAATAAACGTCACAGGCTAAAATGGAGCAGTTTGCTTTCTCTAGTCTGTTGGTTAGAGAGGTTATGTCAGACTGAAACCAGCTGCTCAACTCATTTGTGGTTTCTTAAAGTTTTACCCAAAAACCCACAATAAAAAGCCGTTATCAATGGAGCTCAGACCTGAATTTACCATGGCAACTGTTGACAAAAAGCAAAGAGGTATTCCGAAGAAAAAGGAAAAGAGGAAGGGACCCTGCTCCTGCTGTCAAGGAGAGAGAAGCAGAAAAATTGACTTACTACTTTATTAAAACTACCATGTGGGTTGAAACATTGGTGGGTAGAATAAAATTGGAGCTTTATTTGAATTAAATTGGAAGAAACTGGAGATGAAGAAAAACATCTTTCATGAAAAGTGAGGCATTTTGTTCTCAGCCATGATCATTTATTTCAGTTTCACAATGGCTAAAATACAAAGTAAATATTCAGCGGCTACATCCACAACTAGTAACTCAAATACTCAATAAATGCTGTTGTAACACACATTTGTTCCCTGACCTAATATATTTCTTTAGTTACTTTAATGAAAAATGCTAAAATTAACTAAATTTGAAAAACAAAATAGTATTGGGATTCCCAAAGAGCTGTCATCAGAAAATATGGCATTTTGTGGCTAAAAGGGATTTTTTTTAAAAAAACTATCTACAGTAAACAAACAGCATCTGAAAGTGATGTCCTTGAGAATAAAAAAAATCGAGCCAAGACCTGACACAGGACCTGAGAGGTTTGCTGTTCACTGAAACCTCATTAGAAGTGGTCTCCACGGTAGGGTGGCTGTCAAGAAGTCATTCTTAAGCAAGGGAAACCGGAAGAAAAGGCTGATGCCAAATGACATAAGAACTGGACTGAAAATCAGTGGTAACAGGTTTTATGGAGTGATGAATTCCCAGCCTGGACCCTGACGTTATTGAAGCAGAGTGGTATCATCTTGACAGAGCACAGACCAAAAGAAGAAGCAACATCCAAACAAGAGCTTTAAAGTGTCCTTCAAGAAGCCTGAGGAACTATTCATGCAAAATTACTTAATGAAATTCTAAGAAGACTTTTCTAAGAGGGTTCAGGCTCTGTTGAAGAATAAAAGTGCTTAAACCAAATACTGACTTTGAAGACCGTTAAAACTATACAAATCATGTTTTTGTCTTACTGTACGGTGGCATGGGTGGGGGATTCATATGATTCAAATGATGACAGAGAGAAAAACTGTACTTGCCAATGCAAGAAGCTAGAATTAACAATTAATAGTTGTTTAAAGGGATTTATTCATTAAGACTGCTGCTCTTTTTTTTTTTTTTTTTTGCCATGATATTAAAAAAAAAAAAAACTACTGAAGTGACAGATTAAATTCTAAACTATCTCAGAAACTCTTTTTTCAAGACTTCCTTTAGTTGGTTCAGATTCAGGGGCCGGGCCAAGGTGACCACCCAATTATGACTGGACACCCTGTGTGCTATTTTGTATGATTGACAGGGCACTGGAAGAGGAGGACAGAAATGTTTTTCCAGACACACATAGATTACTAGTGTCACTACATCAGTTTGAAGTAAATTTAAAGTATTTTCATAACTAGTCATATAAAAATATTAACTTTTGGCTGCACATTGTTCCTGTGCAAGTATGCCTACTAGTGTTATGTAGGGCTATTAATCTTGTGTTAGGATGAAGCTACGTAGCAGAGCTTCTCTAGTTCTAGTACTAGATTAGGTCTAAGAAAATTTGAGGAAACCATGTCATATATGTTTTTCAATAAGTACATTTAGGGGCCAGACATCGACTCAATTTATCCAGATTTTCACACTCCGAAACAGGTCCTGGCCAGAACTGGTTGTATATTTACGACCAAAAATCTTCACGTGTGTGAGGAAAGCTGATGACTCCTGAGTTATGACTGTGTGGATGGTGACGTGAAACGGAAGGTAGCCAATCAGAGCGAGCTGATAAATAAAGGATATAAAGTCTGTGTTCACGCTGTCTCGTGTCTGCTATTTTTTCAGTTCTGGATTTTTCTGTTAACAACAGTTGCAAGACCATCATCATTCCCTCGTCCTCTAAATCTCCTTCCATGCTGTGTGTTGTGTTTTCCGGTTGTTACTATTTTTCTTTTTCTTTGTTTTTTTGCTGGTTGTTGCTATGGTTCTTCTACGTTTTTGTTAGATCACGTTTGCTCACATGAGATGTCCGGCTTGGAGGACTAGATTCTAGATCTGCTGCGTGACAGAATCATTGTTTGTTTGTTGTTCTGCACTGAGATTATCGGAGCACACCACACGCAGTATGATCAAATGTTAAATGCCTGATTTTTTATCATCATGTGTGGGGTCTCTAACAGATATAAGATCTCTTCAAATTTAGAAAATCCTTATGTGTGTACCAGCCTTTTAATTTAAATAGGTTAGCAAATCTGCTAGTTGATTTTAAAGTAAGCTACGACATGAAAATGTGGACAAACCCTGTAATTAGTCTTGTGTTGTACAGAAAGATATAATCCAGAATATCAATGTAAAGATGTTTAATTTCTCATGTCTCTTTAATGTGACCACAGTTATCACAGAAGTGTATGTGTGTGTGTTAGAGAGAGGAACACCATAATTTCCTTTCTTATTATATGGCCCTCCTGATAAAGTCTTTCGTGCTCTGGCCACCCCATGTATAAAAGCTCCGTCACTGGTTCAAGATGATAGGATTAAAAGTGGAAAAAGTCAAGCAAAGTTCTTAAGACCTTGAAGGGTAACTGTACACAAGTTGTTTTCATTGTCTCAGAGGAATTCCCAGGAGTGAAGCAAAAGGGAGGATGATGAGGAAGGAAGCTGGTTCAGGCCCCACTTAAACAATAATCATGTTTAAAAAATAGCATGAGGCTTACAGGAGGAGGTGAGTGCGCTCCCTAAACCAAACCATCTGTTGTTTACACCCCATCATTACCTCACGGGCATCTTCTGTGCAGAAAATTAAAAATCTTGGCTTACTTCTTTTATTTTCCCTCGAAAAACACTTACATCACTTGTGAGGTCTGTTGCAAAGTTGTGGCAAAACCAGGACTTGTTTGTCACATGAGATGTGCAGAAGTTCAGAGATCGGGCATCTATCTCAAAAACTGGAAATGGTTCAGGATCTGTTTGGTCATCTCCCCTGATTGTGGAAAAGGTCATTGTGAGAGTGTGTTTGAATGAAATATCTGCTGTTGACTGCTACGTGTCGCGTCTTGGGTGTGTTTTCCACAATGGATGTAGGAAGTGAAGAAGCAGGAACAACATGATGAAGGTTGCTTCCTGAGCAGGAAGCTGCATTAAGGCGGATAAATATCAGAATGTTCCAACTCCTGTGTGTTTTCATACAGGCACAAAGGTTTGCTTTCAACACTGTGATATAAAACAGGAGGAGGTTGTAAAAGCTGTTGAATCATTGGTTTAGTTTTTATTTTTATTTTGTTGGTTTAGTGTTCATCTCATTTTAACACCTGATGAGGACCAGATTTTTTATTTGTACAGAGCTTATCTTTTCAAAGTTAAGAAGTCCACGATTCCAGTCACTAATGTGATTTGAAATAATGCAGGCTGTATATTCAGAGCGAATTTTTAAAAGTTCAAGTGACATGAGTCTATATAAAATGTTAATATTTGTAGGAAATCATACAAAGGTGTTGAGCTGACTCATTGCTTATTACTGCTGGCTTTGAAACAGTTTTGGTTGGTGTTCAATCATTTCCTAAGAGTCTTTGTCATTTTCAAATTAATTCGGAAGCAAAGCTGTCCATTACTTCTTTTTTTTCTATTCTTTTTACTGAACACCTAAATTACCAGAAAACTAAACTCTGGTCTCCTAGTCGGATGTAAGATTTAGCTTCAGAGGTAAATTGTGGTCAAAGATGTAAAACACTTCAGCAAGAATCCTCAATCAGGCCTTTAAGAGTACAGAAAAAAGTAAAAATGCGTGAGCAGAGATTGACTTCACGCATGCTTTCAAAATGCAAATGAGCACCTTTGTAGTCTGGAAACCCAGCAGCCATCAGTTACTGAGGGTCACACATGTGCTTGTACAGCCACCTCACATGTGCAGACTCATTAACCTGTCATTACCTGCAACTGTGCTCCAAAGCAGCAAAACTGATTTTCTGGCTTTGTCTGCATTTATGCATGAAGTGAGTGTAATTTTTTCTGAGGTAATTTTTTTTAGTTTGCTTGATCGTTTCAGGTTGGCAGACCTGCTGCAGCAGAATGACTTGAATTAGTTAAACAATGATGATGATTTAGGATTCATTAAGAGATAAATGTTTTTTTTTAAGCAACAATCAGACCTAATCTTCTGAAGGGTTGGATTATTCTTTAACACTGTACATACGATAATTTGAGTGTGAATAACCTCTTCAGAGCATGTTCCTACTATTAAAGTCAATATCTTAAGTGACTCAAGCAGCTCGCCGCCAAGACAAGGTCATACTTCCTTCTCTTATGAAACAAGCTTCCAGGCTTGAAACATGTACATCACTGTTTGGGATAACACAGAACTTTGTCATCTAATGCTTTCAAATATTTAAGTTTTCCATTGCCGGAAATACTGCAGGAGTGTTCACTGAAAAATTGATATTGCTTTTATTCACTCTGTTGCACACCGTCACCCAACACTGCCTCCTACAAATAGGGACCGTATCTATCTTTTTTCTCTCAGCATGAAGGAACGAAGCCTGATCTGCTGCCAGGCTTAAACGGATGACGGTCTCTGCTGAGCTTTTGCAGAGACTCCATGATACATCCTCAAGAGCGCTCACATAATGCAGTGACAAAAGAAAATAGTTCCAGTAACCCAAATTTACTGTGACACTGTGCAGCAGAGATATGACAATGCTGGAATGTTTCCCTTCTCATACAGAAAAAATGTAAATGAACCACCATTCAGGTAGGGATTAGGAATCTGGAATTAGTTGCTTTTGATTTTTCACCAGACTTTTGCATGAGTAGCACATAAATCTATATATTTGTTATGCTCCTCTGCTTTAATAACAACAAAGGTGGGCACTAAATTAATAAGCAAAGATGATAACAATGTTTTCAATTACATAATTTGAACAGTCAGCCTAAATATACCCAATTAATTTATAGTCCCTTAACCTAACTGATTACTACTTAATCCATACACAAAACCACACGTGCCTGAACCTGGCTAAACCTACTTGATTACTTTTAAACACCTAAACTTTACCTATTTCTTTTGAAAGCCTAATTATTTTTAGAGGTTTATCTATTTACATTTTAAATCCTAAAACTGAAAATATTTTAATATCAACACAAAATTGCATCATTTTAAAGGTCGAATTGACTACTTTTCAGTGTAATGAAGATTATTTTTTATTGCTTGAACCTGACAATTAAATTTTGATGTGTTAACCTAAACGTTAATTTATTAATGCCTAAACCTTATTATGGTTAAATGCCTTTCTGATGTTTTTTTTTTTTTTTGTTATTGTTCTTTGTTAATTTGTTAGAGCCTAAACCAACTATTTTTTTAAGTCTAATCCTCAAAACTTGCTTTTGAATCTCTAAAAGTTAATTTAGTTTTGAGTGAAGTCTCCACCCACACTATAAAATCTAACTAAGGTCTAATGTTGGTTTAATTTTCAACACACATGATGGTTTTAAGTCCACCTTACTTACGGGAACTTTGTCTGGGAAGGATTTCTTCTAAAACCATTGTCAGATCACAGATGTCTCTGTGACGGCGCAACATCTGCCTGGACTTTTAGTTTTAGATCAGAACACATCTGTTTAGCTGAGTACTGGTTTCCTCACAAATAGGATGTTATTTTTTTCTGTTTTTTTTTCATACACATATATATATATATGATTTTATTATTTCTAAATAATACAAAACAAGAAAATAAAAATAAGTTATCAAGAGAAAATTTGAGACATGTTAGCTTGGATGGCTGGAAAATTGATATACGAATTTAATTTAGTTTTTCTTTTTTTTTCACATCTCTCTTAAATCAGTCAAAACTTTTTTTGTGTTATTTGATTTAGTGATCAACTAAGTAAGTAAAAAGATAAAAACAAAAAAGTACTTTCAAAAAGTGTTGTGTAATTTCAGCAGTTACTAATCACCCAAAGTAAAAGTGAAAGGTTTCATACAGTAAATAATCTATAATTTGTTCTTAATAGAAGTGAACAGCACTGGTGGGAAACCCCACTGTCACCATGCCTCACGTACTTATCTTAATTACACTAATTCAACTTAAGTATAATATTTATTTCAAAATTTTGTGCTCCATATATATAATTTAAGATTAGTATTACTAACAACCAGTTTAAAATTAAGTTATATTCGCTAGGTAGGCTATATTCTGTTTAAACCTATGTTACATTTTACAGTGTACAGTAACCAAAGTAAAAGAAGATGATCAATTTCATGGAATGTGAGGCTGAATTGCCATTTGCATTTATTTTTATGTACATACTTATTAAAAAAAAACAACAACATGCAGATAACAGATAAATTAGTCATGCAGGACATATATTTTTTATTTAAGTTTTGCAGCATTAAAATAAATTCAGTGAAAACTGGCTGTATAACCATCAGTCATTCAATTAGGCACACCTGTTAAATTGCTTGTTAACACAAATATCTAATCAGCCAACTACATGGCAGCAACTCAATGCATTTAGTTCAAACTGAGCATCAAAATGAGGAAGAAACAGGAATAGTTTATTTAAATGTGGCCTAGGTATTTCAGAAACTGCTTTTCTCCTTAGACTCCTACAAACAATCATTTCTAGAGTTTATAGAGAATGGTCTGACAAAGAAAAAATATTCAGCAAGCAACACTTATCTGGACTAAAATGTCTTGTTGATGTGGGAGGAAAATGGGGTAGACTGGTTGGAGATGACAGAAAAGCATCAGTAAGTCAGAAAACCAGTGGCTACAGCCAAAGTATGCAGAATACCATCTCTGAATGCATAACACGTTGAATCTTAAAGCTACAGTGGCAATAAACCACACAGGGTGACACTCCTGTCAGCTAAGAATAGGAAATTGAGGCTATAAATTACACAAGCTTGGACAACAGAAGATTGGACAAATGTTGCCTGGTCCATTTCAGCTGCAACATTCAGATAGCAGGATGAGAATTTGGTGGAAACAACATGAAAGCATGAATGTGTCCTGCTCAGACCAGATCTCAGTCCAACAGAGCACCTTTGGGATGTGGTACAATGGTAGATTCCCATCATGGATGTGCAAACGCCAGACACCAACTGTGTGATGCTATCATTTTACTATGGACCCAAATCTCTAAGGAATGTTTCCAACACCTTTTTGAATCTATGACTCCCAAAATTAGGGCAGTTCTGAGGGCAAAACATGAACACAAAAGGAAATGGAGTCAGCTGGTTGTGTGCAATCCAGGAGCAGTGCAGTTAGCATTAATGATGGCTGCTGCCTGTGAACTACAGAGGTGTTCTGCTGCAGTAAAGCTGGCTGCAATTGGCCCTTGGGGAGTGTTAATTACTGATGTGACACAATATCAATAAATATTGGAGGAGAAAAGAGATTCCTAAGGGTAAACAAAGCGAGGCAGCACTCTAAGTTTACTCAAGTGTGACATATGGGATTTCTGTAAATAAAACCACAGGGACTGACTATTTGATCTTAGTGGGCTCCATTTGCTCTCAACAAATAGTAATGAAGTGGTTTAAAAAAAAAAACAAAAAAGGAAAACAGTGCTTCCAAAAATGACTGCTTGTTCATATTTGGATTGTTTGCTTTATTAGTTCACCAAAAACAGCTGCTGCTTGCATCGTCAGATGCGACACAAACAGGAAATTACGACAGGAACTTCATAGTATTTTACAAATAGTATTTTACAAACACACAGGCACAGAAATGACAAGCCTCCCTCTATGATTCAATCTGCAAACATAAAAGTAAAACGACAAAAGAATTTTTTGCACAGAGCAATTCGGTGATCTGAAAAACAATTAATATAAAGACTAAAAAGGATATTCAGATTATTCTTTCCAGCTTAGAACAACGTAGAAGATCACAGTAAATCGATGTGCCTAAACAACCATTACAGGACTAGCAAAATCTTTTCTGGATTTTCAAATGTACTGTTCAAACGAAAGGAGCAATTTAACAGCTTTTTAAGATCATATTTTCACATTATTCGTTAGATAAAAATGAAGGTTCAAGTCAAAATACATCTTATGAAAAATCTTATGCTGATGGTCAGAAATGGACTCATTAAACCATTATTTAGCATGAGTGGAATGAATGACTGATTTACAATTAGCAAGTGCATATTTCTGTTTTTACAGGTTTGAATTAGAGATCCTAGTAAACAAAAAACTCAAATTTAATCAACTGTTTAAATTACTATTTTCTCCCATCTCTATTTTGTGTTAAGAAAAACATACTCCAATAATTTAAACAATTCTTGACGTTACTATGAGTACTTACTCTAAAAAAGGAAAATATATAGATCCAATTCTATTATTAGTCCAACAAAAAACACTTTCAAATCATAAAAGACCACTTTTAATGGCTTTCTTCAAGATTTTTACCCACTGAGCTTCCATTGTAGAAAGGTTAAATATTCTTCCTGTTGACAGTGTTGGCCTTGACTCAGTTGGTAGAACAGTAGCCAAAATTACCGGGTTAGTTTCTGGTGTTGGCCTCTCCTGTCCGCAAATTTAGATGTATCATGTAAAATGTAACACTTTATTTTACAGATAGTGAAAATATCTTAAAGAAGAAAATTCTGGTTCTCAAGAGGAATAAATGACAAGAAAATAAGCTTGAACTGTATCTGTAATTCATTTCACAACACAATACATTTAGTCATTATCTCATATTACAAACACAAAAACTTAAAAATAAATTTCATTAAAAACAAAAGAAAGAAAAGAAAATTGTGCAAAAGACCAGCAGACAAATAGGCAAATCTATTTAGGTAACGCTTCCCACGTCAGAATCTATTTTATACTCAAAATGGTCTCAAAAACAAGATGATGAACAGCTTAGAGTGGCATTTAACTCTATGAAATGTGCAATTTACTTAATGTATAGTCTAGGGATACATCAGCTGTTACCTGACATTTTGCCTCTGAAACAACCACCATGTGCAACAGAAAAACTGGTGTCCAGATCCGGATCTGCTGTTTTGTGTGCAAGTTAATAATGAATGCAGAAAGGTTTTGAAAGACTAAAAGCCAAATCATAACCAGACAAAGCACGACTGTTTTGTAATTTAGTTTTGGTCCATGTATTCCCCCTTTTCTTTACCAGCACGCACCTACTGCCTGCTCATTCATGACTGGTCAGTAAATCCTCACTACTTGCATCACTACTATATCCTGCACACCGATTCTGCACATGCAAATATCTGTTCCTATCTGTTAATAGAATTTAACTTCTTAGATTAAACATTAAACAGTTTGATAGCATGAACAGATAATAAAAAATGTATTTTAGCTTCAAGGGGCAGGGGTTAGGGAAAATACTGACTTGTTCAAAATCTAAAAATAAAAAAAGACGATCATGTCACTTTGTATGCCTCCTTCAATAAGCCCTGAAATAACCAAGTTTAGGGTTTGGGGTTGCTATCATGTTAAAAATTTGTTGAGGCAATTTAAAGCAACAAAAATAATTATTTTTTATAATTCAGTAACTAAATGTTTTCGCCTTGTCCATTCTGAGTAAAATTACATTTAAAATTTTCAATTTAAAGAATGAATCATGAATATTAAGCTTAATTCAATCATAATTTACATTACAATTTCAAAATGTTGATATTGTAAACAAAATCACACATTAAAGAGAGCTTTGTTTTATTCCAACAGGGACTTCCTCTATCTCTGACTTTTCTCTGAGTCCTCCCAGAAAACCTCCCAGGCCTCAAGTGCTGAGAAATTAGCGCTGAGTGCTAAAAATATTCTAACTTTCAGCAAAGCTACCACAAACTTCAAACAGCCTTTCTGCATTGTCTCATAGCAACCAGCAGCATGTAATACATGAACCAGTTCAGCTGAACTTAACTCTCACTGGATTTTTAAAACAAGCTGCTGCCTGGTAGCCTGAAAGTCTTTTTTAAAAGAATGTTGCAGTGCTGGAAGACGCAAAAACTTATGTGTTAAATAAATCTTGAAATTAATGCTTTGGAGCAGTGGTGCCCAGTTCTGGTTCTTGAAGGCTGCAATCCCGCAGGTTTTAGATGTCTCCCTAATTCAACTTTCTCTCTCCTCAACAGCTTGTTGTCAAGTTCTGCCCAAGCATGTTGACCCATCAATCTGATTCAGGTGTGCTGCAGCAGTAATTATCCAAAACCTGCAGGACAGCAGCACTTGAGGACAGACTTTGGACACCCCCTGCTTTAGAGACAAGTACATCTGTGCAGTTATATAGTGGGTGAAGTATGTACAGTGAACTAACTTTCCTTGGCATATGAAAGTGAGAAAAAAACATCCATCTCAGCAGAAAGATATTCAAAGCAGATAAATCAATACAGCATTAATTAGCAGAAACCCTGCAGCAACCACCCACAACTGACCCGTTACTGACCTATTACTCACGTAAATGAACACACACCATTGCCTAGTTGAGTTTATTTCCAATCAAGTCAATACTGTGTGGGCTGTTGGTGGCCAGGATGATAGAGTTCAGAGGCAAATCAGGGGTAAAGGTCTTTGAACAAATTGTGTAAGATGAAAAGTAGGCTATCCGTGGGAAAGCAGATGAGTGATGCACAACAGGAGGGAAAGAATAACAATTCAAACAAGAGTGATATGCAAGAGCAATATGCTGTTTATATGACAATATTCTGTTTAGAGTAGGAAAATGGACAGCATTGATTTAGCATAAAAACTGAAAGCAGCATGAACCACTTTTAAACTTTAATGAACTAGTTTTAAGTGCTTAAATTATACATTTGTTGTCTGCTTGATTAAAACAGGACAAATTAATTTTGTAAAAACATGACTGTATTGAATCTAGCACACCAAGTAAAATTCTGGAATCAGGTAAACTAGAAAAAGTAATTATCATGAATCGCTTTAATCAATTAACTAAATCTCACATTTTATTCATTTTGTTGAATCATTAAAACTAAGAAACATACAAATATAAGCTTGTGTTTATGACATTATTTTAATGTAAACTAGCTTGAGCGCTAGCTAGCAATTCAGGAATAATCTAGCCTAAATGACTTCTTTTCAAAGTTAATGAATGCCTTCAGCAATGCATCTAGAGCCCTCATACCACTAAAACATACATATTTTTTTCTGATTAAAAAAATGAGAATATGTGGTAGTTTTACTGAAACCGTTCTTGTTGATGTCAGATAAACCCCTAATGCCATATTCATCACACAACAGAGTCAGTTAAGGTTAATCCTGTTAACACTGTATGACAGGGATGTTATAGCAGAGAAAAACTAGTGCAAAATACATGTAAAATTGCATGTTTGTGTGTGCTAAGGAATCACTTCACTTTTTAAGTTTAAAATCAATAAATAACAGATTTTAGGGTGCATTACTCCAGCAAAGAAATTTAATCAAATTATTCTTTTTAATTTTATTTCAAGACAGAAACACTATATTATTTGAAAAAAACCCACAGTTTCAGGAGATGGTAAAAGAAAAGAACGGATGAGTTAATAGCCTGTTGCATCAGGAATGAGAACAGAAACGGATACAAGGATATCAGTGGTTACATCTAGGGACATTTTACACTTCAAATGGGATTATTGGCTCACAGGGCAATATGATTGTTGAACTTTTTTTAACCTGTAGTGCTCCCTATTGTGGCAGCATGAGGATCCTTAGGTTGTCGCCCTTTTGCATGTTTAAGGTTTTTTCTTGCATTTCTGTTACACACAAAACTGGTTTTAGGGGTGGGATTAAAACTAGAACCTTGTTTTGTTGCTGTTTTGGGGAATTTGTGTTCTTGAAACTTTGATCTTAGAAATCAGTTTTCTAACAGATTTTTTGTTATTTCTTATAAACTTACAAAAATTACAATAATATATTAATTTTCTTGTCATAGATTTAGGATTTAGGTTTCTGGAATTATGATTACCTTCCTCCTTTTTTTTTTCTTTTTTACAAATTATGATAATCCTAACTTGTCCTTTGGTCAACTAAGCCAATAAACAAAAAACATCTGCAACCCAAAGTAAAAACATAAAATTGCTTATTTTGTGCAAATGGATCAAAAACACAGTAGAAATCAAAAAACAAAAAAGCGATCAACTTCTTTCATTCGGGAGGCTGAAACCAACACATTTTTACTTGACTAATGGCTTTATCAAATAAGTTCAAATCAAGTAATCAGCAGACATTTTAGTACTAACTCATTCTATTACAGCCCTATGAAGCAAGTCAACACTACCTGTGTGGAGTTCAGCTGTATAATACGCTGACGTGCGAATTCCCTCACAAACTATGTGGATTAATAATTTCCACAGTTCGTTCTTAACATGTTTTTGAATTCAAACACAAAAAAGGCATGTTGATTCCAAGTTCCCCAGATTATTAGGGGACAGATGTGGATTCTGCAGAGTTCGCTCCAGTAGAATCTGAGAACTGAGAGTCCAGACTCTGCACTGCTAGACACACCACGCTTATTCCGCAGCTCAGCTAATCAACACTACATTAACTTGTGTACTTAACAACAGACTAAACAAGAAATCCAGCCACTGTGACAGGCTCAATGCAACTGTCTACAATGCATCTAAAGTGATTTTCAAAACATCCTTTCAGGAAATGTAGAAAGAACATAACGGGGTGAGAGATTCAGACCAGCAGAGCGTTCCTGGAAGAGAGGAAAGTGAATTTCTGAAAGTATGTTTCCATTTAAATGTCAGTCCCCAAATCAAAAAACAAAAAGAAGAACACAGTGGCAGAGCAGTTTGTGGATTTTCTTATTGCCCTCTTGTTTATCATCAGTGTTTCTCTGCTTTGCTCTTTTGTTTCCTCAAATGCCCATGATGGTATTTTAGCCCCCAGTCCTCAAGAGAGTCCAGCCCTGAGGAGAGGCAGGGCTAACGGAGGGTCCACAGCAGTCCAGACAGCCTCCCTCAGCCGCAAGAGATTACAGTGAAGCGTTTGGAGATGCAGGACATGTTGTGCAGCACAATGCCCAGAAGGAAGAGCAGCACACATGCCACCAGGATCACTGTGCACACGCCAGACCATGTTGAGCCCTTCCCTCCTCCCACCGGGCCCGTGACTCGCCTCTCTCCCTCACCTCCCTCTAGCCCCACACTCTCAAGACCCATAGCCAAGCCCAGAGGCTGCTGCTCAGGCACGGTCACTACGGTCACCCCCTTCTGCTGCCCGCCAGGCAGGAAGCGACATCCTAGCTCCCCCGGCAGGCCGAGTGCCCGCTCCTTGGTTACGGGCAGGGGCAGCATATAGCAACCATTGCTAGGGAGACGAATAAAAACTGGTGTGTGCTCAGAGGCATGAGGGATGGCAATGACCGTGATTATGTCCGGGTCATCTGGGAGCTGAGAGACAGACAGGCCGGGAGGCAGTTTGGTGACGCCACGGCACCAAGGACAGCGGATCTCTTTCTGGCTGCTGCGCATCTGGGTCAAACAGACTGAGCAACATGTGTGCCGGCAATCCAGGAGTTTGGGTCGCCGCCGTGGGCTGTAGTAGTTAAAGCAGATCTGGCACTCCAGTATGGAGTCCTGGGAAAGCGTCTCCATTTCAGGCTTGATCATTGGCAGGTAATGGTAATTTAATCAAACAGATCTAGAAATATAGTTTGACCACTCCAAAAGTGAAGAAAAGTACAGCTGGCTCTGATTTTTTGTGATTCACCACTGTCCACGACTTCACAGTGATATCACAACATTTCAACGGCAGCATGGTCCTTCATCTGCAACAGAAGAAAGAGACAGCATTAACATTTGCTCAATAACAGTTTATGTTCTCTTCGTGATATTACAAAAATCAGCCTGAAAATGAAAATCAGATTTTAGGATGCAACATCGCCAGAGTTAAACACGTCTTACGGAAACAGCTGTGGTTTATTTTATTTATTAGCCAATATTCAGTTATCACATCCAACATACTACTAAAATTGATTGGATCCTAACCTCCTCATTGGTTATTTACAGAGTAAAAGCCCCACATTACAGCAAGTCATTTCATAAACCAAGCTGCAATTTTACACAGCAACTGATAAAACAGCCTTTATCACCACACAACTACAACCTGGCCTGCATTCTCTCTCTCTCTCTCTCTCTCTCTCTCTCTCTCTCTCTCTCTCTCTCTCTCTCTCTCTCTCTCTCTATATATATATATATATATATATATATATATATATATATATATATATATATATATATGTAATATAATATTTCCAGCAGCTGTTGTTTGCTGTCCCTGTGCCTGTGTATAAATAGTACAAATCAAATTTCCAATTATTTAGTCAGACTTGAATTCAAGTTTGTCCTGATAACACACCGTCTCCAAAGAATGAGTAAAGTAGAATTAGTATTTTGTACCGTTGTTTGTGAGCTGTCCTTATCTTGTGGATCAGTTTATGGAACCACGATCTTGATAACCTCATAAACACCCACAATGTGTTCTTTGGAGTCAGTGCATTGACACACAGGCGGCGGCCAATATTTGAAGCACAACAAGCTGTAGTTTAAATTCAGGGATTTCCACATTGTGGCCATCACAGACAGATCTATACAGGAGCTCAGGTGAGGTCTAAAAGCTTTTATTTCCAGTGGCCTCCGTCGTTTGTGCAATGATGGTTTCCTGCTGCATTAAAAAAACAAAACACAACCTGCTGCTGAGTGAACTCGCTGTGACAAAACACAACAAGCATCCAGCTAGGTACTGAAGGTACATCATTATGTCCAAATTGTAAAAAAGTCTCAATCCAATCTTCATTTTTTAATAGTTTCCTTTCAAGCAGCTGGGCATTCGGTGCAGTCCTTGTCCTTGACCATTTCACTTTTATGACAAGGTTTGCATTTGAGTCAGCAAAGTTCCTTCTTGGAAACAAGTTTCAACCCAGGTTGTCAAATCAAGTCTAGTTTTAGGTGCCAAGAACATTTTAGTGGGGACTTTTTCCAAGTCCCCACTAAATGTGGGACTTTAAACATAAACTCTAACTGTGCTTTTCTGTGCATTTATTTTGCCACTGAGAAACAAAATCGAAGTGTCTGTGCAATAAACTGAAACCTGCTCACATCTCTGGGCACCTTCACTGATTCTTCTCAATAATAATAATAATAATAATAATAAAAATATGATATTATATATCTGTTTTTAAAAAGAAATGACTGATTCCGCTTATATTCAGGTTTCAGGGATGCAAAAAGTGGACGTTCCTGCTTTATATATGTTTGCAAGCTCTGTTTTGCAGTTGCATGGTTTGCAAAACAGTTATAAAATAACCAATTTCACAATTTGCTGCTATGCCTAGCCTTTAAATGTAGCAGGCATGACATGAAAATGGTTCACAAAAACATGCTACATATTTTTGAACTTTCACAACCTGCAAACATGTTGCAAGTTTCACCTGAAATGAGGTGCTGCCTTCCAAACTTTCAGCAAGAGGAACAAATGGCACTTTCCAGAGTGTTAATCCCACAACAGGGAGCTTATATACAGGCCAAAGGATGGAGAAGTGGTGGTCAAACTGATACAGTGCACCATGAGCAACAAGGAGTCACTACAATGTACAGCACAAGTAGCAGAGGCAGAGTTGAGTTCATGAAACCCATTGCTTCACTATATGTTAAGTATAGCTGATTCGCCCTTCGCCTTCAGGCCAAAGACTCCATCAAAAGTGTCTTCTTCTTCCTCCACCTCCTACTCTTTTTGCATAATCATGTCCACTGTGTTAATCCATGCAGAAGCTGTGATAGTTTGCTTTTACAGATGATTAAACCCTGTCAAAATAGCACCATGAAAACAATGAATACCAAACAGGACCCTGCTGACTTAATATTTCTTTTTTTTTTCTTTCCTTTTCTTTGCCCAAATTGTCAAGTGTAAAAACTGCTGAGGAGGAAAGATGGCAAGATTTTAGTTTCTCTTTCTGTATGCTGCCATCTCAACAGAACCCCTATCCCTGCAGGCATAATAGAGTGTGAGGAGGGATACCGATGCGATGGCTGAGATGGAGAAAAAAATGGTGGCAGAAACAGAAAAAGGTGACCTTTGGTTGACCTGCAATACAGTACATCTCAGTCCACTTATCAAAAACAAGATCTCATGCAATTATACCCCTTATCGCATCTTGTGAGGAGTCTGATGTAGCAATGGTAGATAAGAGGGAATTCACACTAGGCGTGCTCGAAACATTTTATTCCCACCCCTAAAGGCAAGACACTACAGGTAAACAGGGTCATTTTTTTTTACTTTTTTTTATTTATTTTTTTAACAGCTATCACCCTGAAGCTGTCCTTGTTTATTCCTCACATTCTTATTTTCGGCACTGCATTTTTCTGAAATTTGAAGTTTAAATATGCAAATGAGGTATTATCAAGACAAAATGTGCTATTTTGTATTTATTTCTAGGAAAAAAATCCAGACACTGGATTAAGGTTCTAAGGTTCTAAGTTCTTTATTAACTTTGTTCACATATTAGAATCAAAATATTTTACAGATTTTGGATATCTCAATTTATCACATCACAATTTAGATAAACCTCAATTTTTGTCATATTTTGGGGATGAAATGTTCTATACATTGGGCTGTGAATGAGATATAAAGAAAAAAAAATTTCTAAAAACTAAGAAAATAGACAGCAGCAGAAGTGGAAAGTTTGGTGTCTGTTTTCTCAAAAACTCATTTTGAGAAAACAGCCTGTAAAGTTTTGGATTGAAAAATTTGACACATCTTTGTTTTAAAACACTTTTTACATACATTATATCTGAATTAGGTTAATGAAAACACATGAAAGCTGATAAATAGACGACACAGCATGTGTAGGAGCTTCATTTGAACACAAACTCAGTCACTCAATCACACATTTATACATCTACTGCTGACAGACTTCCTGAGAAAATCACCTGTAAACATTTGGACTGTAAAATTAAACAGTTTTGTTCTAAAACGCTAATTGCAGACATCAGATACAATCAAATTAACTGAAACAACTATGCAGAAAATATCTATAAAAATATCAAAACTTTAAAAGTCCCACAAAAAGTTAAACAGGAAATCAATGGAGCATGTCACATGACCAACAAGAATCAATTACATCATCCGAAATTTAGAGCAGCCAATGAGAGTTCACCCTTGGCAAAAAAACCCTCCTATTTAAAATTATGTTTAGTTGCTAATACGGAGGTAATGTCATGTTTGGATGAGATTACATCATTCAGCAGAGCCAGTCCTTTCAAACAATACTAAATATGACGGGGTGCTGACAACTTTTGCGGTTTTGGCCTGCCATGTCTCGAGTCAAACTTGACCTTAGAAGGTGGTGCACAGCAAAACCAGACACGGCAATGCAAATAATTTTACCATATAATCCCTTAATATGTAGTATTGTGCCAAAGTTTTCAGTTATCTGGACAAATGGCTGCTAATAAGACAATAATTAAGTTATACCAGAAAAAATTAACACTAGAAATTCAGAAAATTATGGAACAGATGGTCAAACATGCTAGAGCAATGATGCATTTTGATTCAGACCGTAAAAATGAGTTTTTCTCACAAGTACTTGACATTGAGTTTATTAATATGTCAAGTCAAATTATCTGTGTTCATAACCATCATCCGCCTCGGTGCTCAGCCTTGTGTACATCTCCCTCCTCTGTGTTCAGCATCAGCAATTCCATTAGGAAAAAACACTCCCTCCTTAACCGAGTCCAGAGGCCAGACCCTTCACGCCTCCTGCCTCGCTCTGCCATTCCTGACTGACCTAGTTTCTCCAGCCTGACTCAAAGTTCAGAAAAGGTGCATAACAATATAACTAGTTCTACAGCCAACTAAGGTGGATGAACAGAGGGAGACGAAAGCAGACACCTGCCCTTGAAGCGGCAAGACATCATTGGGTTTTACTGAATCCCTTTCCCAAAGATAAGGATTAGCTTTGATCTGACATAAATGCTTCATGGCTCAATATTCCCATACATACAATCACTCTCCCTCTTGGTTTTCTCCTTTCTAACTAAGAAGCCTTTCCTCCTCTAGATCAGTCCTTCCAACTTTTCATCTTCCAAGTGATTTCTTTCCCTTTCAATTCCCAACCCTTTTATTTCCACATATTTGCAAACTTTAGACGGGATATCTGAGCAGCCTGTTGACTGTGATTAAGTCCTGTTTATGTAAAACTAGTATTTTACAGAAAAACAGATTAAATTGCAATAAAAAATAATGATTTGATTGTTGCCTAATCTGTCTATTATATTCTAAAGCAGTGGTCACCAACCCTGGTCTTTGAAATCTACCATCCTGCAGGTTTTAGTGTTTCCCTGGCACAACACACTTGATTAAAATTAAATGAAAAGATTGAAAAACTTGTCAAGTTCTGCACCAGCCTGTTAATGAGCCACTGATTTGAGTCAGGTGTGTTGCAGCAGGGACCTACTAAACCTCCAGGATGGCAGATCGAGTTGGAGTTGGTGTAATATCAATATAAACTTAGTTTTCCCTATCATTAGCTAAAATATGTTTTATGTATATATATATATATATATATATATATATATATATATATATATATATATTATGAGAGACAAAGGAAAACACTAATTTTGGCAAATCATCACACTACAACTCATTTCTCTGTTTATGGACCTGATTTACTAACTGTAAATCCTGTGTAGACAGAAATAAAAATATCTATATGTGCAGGATTTAAGAGAAATAGTTTGTGAGCTTATGGGTGTTCTGAGCTCTGAGTTTTACTTCTATTTTACAATGTTACACTAAGAAGAGAGGGATGATGTATGCAGTAACAGCTTGCTATTAGGAAAGTTGAAAATGTTCTTATTCTTTTTATCACAAAAGATGAAAATTTAATGATGGAATCCCATCAAATCCATGTGTGCTGTCCATGGTCCTGAAATATAACAAAATTCATGAATATTTGATGTCGCAGCTTTTATGCACAACACTGACAATCAACTATCTGGAAGATCAAGTTCTCTTATTTTTTAACTTCATAACCTATTTACACTTGTTTTTGACCAATTAAACAGCTTCATTACTTTGATTGTGTTGTTACTGTAGTAAATTAACTATGTATTATGCTTATGCTAACACTGAGTGTTATTTTTAGATGCATGAAGCCAAATGATTAATAAAAGCATACATGCACAAAAACAATACATACAGTGTGTTAGTTTGAATATAGTTGGTTTTAAGTTTTTATGCATTTAAAGCATGAAACTTTGCTGGATACCAAAGAACTGAACTATTAATGTCCTAATTTTATACAAACATTGTTTTGTTTATGTTTTTAACTTACTGAATTATGCGTAGACTGTTTATCCATTCTGCACTGCTAAGTTATGTTGTCTTGCAGAGATGCATCATTGCATCATTGCTAGCATGTGGAGATTGTCTTTAGAAGGTGCATTGAAAAGCATTTTTTCCCAAGATGCTGGTGATGCTATCAGACACAGTAGGAACTTCAGCTACTGGTTTCCCCTAATCTGAAGACACCTAAACTGAGCACTGAGGCCTAGTGAGGAGTTTATTTAAAGAATAAGGACAACATGACACTGGCTGCCCATTTCTATTGCTGTTTGTTTGCTTTTGTTTGAACTAATTCCAATAAGATTGTTGAGTGAAACAGAATTACAGGAGTGGTAAAAGTTGCAAGTAAAAATTGTTTACTGTTATGGTATTCCACAAGGTTCTGGACTGGGACCATTTCTGTTCTCCCTATACATGGTTCCTTTTGGGCAAAACTATGAGTCAGAATACTGACTGGTACCACTAAGACAAGTGACATGTCTCTTCTTCTAACATTTCTAAATTTAGTCCCTTAAGTTTAGAAAATAATGCATGGCTATTTATAACATAGAAAGTCCTTAGTGGTCAAGCTATTTACTACTTTACAGATCTCAATATTTCATCTCACTCTACAAGAATTCTTTCCTCTCCTGCGTGGCCAAAACAAGCTGAGCAATCAATTTACTGCCCATGAAATTCCTAAGTTTTATTTTCAACTTTGTCACATTTAAATTTTTTGTTTACTGTACTTTCATTATTATGAAGTATAATCTGATTATATCCATCCATATAACTGATATTCTCTCAGTTAAAAAAAACTGTAAGTAGTCTGAGTAGTTTAAGATTTTATTTAATTTTATTTTATTATTTATTTTGTACAAATGTGTATTTTTGGTGTGCCATTCCCTGAAAACTAGATGTCACATACACTGTTTGGGGTAGTGATAAACACAAGCATGAAGAATTAATCCACCCCCCACCCCCTTGAGACTGTAGGAAACAACATGCCTGCTGTAGGAGCTCAAAGAAGAACAACCATGTCTGCAGCTAAATAACACACTTTATCGGCTCAACTGAGCTGTAACCAGGGCAACCTGCTGACCCACTTTTACACTGTCACACCTTCAAACTGTAGACACAACTACAAATGATCCTGAAAACAGTTCAGGAGTTGCTCTTATAAAATGAGTTTATTTCAGTTCAGAGATAGATGCTCATTTCTATTTGAAAGAAGGTTTTCTGATTTATTCTAATTTATTTTTGTATAAGCTTGTGGTTGTGCAGTGACCTGACGGACACATGATTTAGTAATGATGCAGAGTGACCGAGCCCACCACACCAACATGCCTTCAGTCTACTGGGAGTAACCAACAGAAAACAAACAAAGACCCCTATGCAAAATGACCGATGACAGACAGAAGTTAAAAGTAACCACACACACACACACACACACACACACACAGAGGCAAAAGCAGCTCCACCCAGCACGACCCAGCTGACATAATAAAGTAGGAGGAGCTGGAGCAGAGGCTTAACGTGGGAACCCTCAGGTGGTTTGAACCAGTGAAATGTCAGAGCGGCGGTGACGCACAGTGTGATGTAACTGCTCACTTGATGCATGTTGCTGTATTATAGCTGTGTGGATCATGGAGCAGGTGTTTTCAGGAATGGGGATAGGCCCAGGTGATAGTAAATAATTATTAACAGATTGCTCTAGAAGAGCTAGAATTATATTTTAAGTCCAAAGTTTGGCAGGAAATCAGAATTCAGGCAACAATTTGTTTACATGTGATAAATATCACACATCTCTCTTAAGGACTTGAGTTTAATCTTGACCTTTTTATTTTTTAAAAAGTGATAATGGACACCTATGAAAGAAGTTCCGGTCAAATAGCCTTATTATTAAATTATTGCGCTGACTAAACACTGGTTGGTAACCGTGGCAACAAAAACTCAGACACAGGGCTGGAGACATGCCAGATCATGTCTGTGACGGCACATCACTGTGAAAGCAGCCTGCAGGCTTATTGGGCTCCGTCAGTCCAGGAGAGACAAGAATGGAGCAACATTTTGTCGTCCTGCAACGTCCCAACCAGCAGTAGTCAGAGTCCACAGACATTAAACTCCGTCCTTCAAACGCCACTATGAACATGCTTGTATCTTTATGAAATGTCAAGATCAACGACAATGTTGCATTTAATTTTAAATATGTCGTCTTTCTGTCTTGATTACCTTACTTACATACTTGATACAGAGTAAATGGTGGATAACATAAAAATGATTTAGGATAGACTTACTTGCTTGATACACATTTAATGATCAGAGTGAATGGTGGATAATTTTTCTTGCAATAAAAACAATGTAGGATGTAACCTTGCTTTGTTCTATGTAAGATGGATATAAGAAAACATCTAAGACCTTAGAAACACATCAGCATTCTTGTTAATATCAAAACTTTACAGCCATAAATCCACAAAAAATTTTAAACATCATCAAAGTGTTTAGAACAAGATCTTTGCTGGAGTGATGTGTGTGGAGAAATGAAAACTGCAGGGCTGGATTTGATCTGTTTACCTTTGAAAACAATTAATCCAAACTGGAAAAGACTAACAGGATTAGTTGGTCCTATCAGTTATCACAGCTGGATCATGTCCATAACAGGTTGACCCACTAAGAAGACAGAAGAGATCTTTAAGTTGAGTTTCTGAGCAGAGCATGGAAGCTATTTTTCTTAGAATTTAGAAATTATTATTATTATTTTAGTCAGTAATGCAAAAAGAAAATCCAGACAGGTTGGCAAGATTTTTTGTGTTTCGTTACTGCTTAAGAAAACAAACAAAAAAGATGCTTCTGTAGCCACCATGTGTTTTGCCAATGTTACACAACTTAATTTTCCTCATATATGGTGTAGTACCAAGCAGGTGCTTCCAGATTTACACAATCCAGAGCTCATTTTTGACAAAATGAGACAAAAACTGGGAGACAAAGATTATATTTACCCTTCTTACTTCGGAAATTGTCTGCTATGACCCTGCTAGTGCCATAAATATTGATTAATACCACCCATAATTTGCTGATTTCATCCAGTTCCACAGCATCAGACCAACTCATTCGTTTGCACTGGATCCAGATTTGCATTCAGAAACACTCGATGATGGAAAAGGATGTGGCTCATTGGTTAAGCTTATTTCTCTTTTAACCTCCACTGTCATTTAAGCCTCACATATTTTCACCTTAGCACAAAAGTAAACTGACCAGAAACTCACTCTTAATTAAGAAAAAAGAAATTGGATGGATGGATGGACGGACGGACGGATAGATGTGTTGCACATATGCAACACATAAGTGTATTATGCTGCTACACAGCTTCTGGGCAGGTTTATTTTAATGTAAAATTAATCTCAAAGTCCTAGTCCTTGTTTTTTGTTTTTTTTTTCTTCCATTCACAGTATTACCTTGATGTAGTTGAGGCATTGGATTTTTGCAGCAACTTAAACATGTTACGTTACAATCAGTCATGCTCTCCTCCATTGTGCGACATGTCTGTGGGTATCATGCTGAGGCAGCATTTGCATAAAACTGGTAAGTCAACGTCATCGCCCACACATCAAACCTTTGGACTGGAGTCAACACTCCCCCAGAGTACATTTAACAGCTAAAGCAGTCACGCAGGAGCTGCTAAGGTTAGAGAGCAAACTGCAGCTCCTTCACTGAGTGTCCCACTGCATTTTAAAATGTGCCTGTTAATCCAGAACTCATCAATTAACTCAAACTGCAGCCCATTTTTCACACGCATTTCATATTAACCGCACTGGCAAGAAGGATGAAGAACATGTTGTCCTTGAGAAACATTGGACTCTACAGTACTTATATATATGTGAGTTCTTCTTAGTCCGCAGTGTCCATCTATGGATATACCAATATACCAAATAGCACTAACTAACTAAATAAATAAATAAAAATGAGAGAAACATTGTTGGGGGGATGGATGGATGGATGGATGGATTACTCTGTTTTGAATCTTTCATATGTGTAACTTCTATATAAGCTTAATAAAAAGGATGTAAATCTCAGAAACTCTAAAATCAGTTCAGCTGAATTCATGAACTCTGTAGCCGTAACATCTGAAATGTTGTTTATGTTCTATTGGAAATTAACTATGGGTTTATGATATTTAAAAATATTTAAATTCTGTTTCATTTACATTTTAACACTGCATCCCAACTTTTGTGGGGCCTGGATTTGTACATGGGTGCACTTTGTGTATCCTAGCTGATAAAGCCCAGTGCTTTGTATGTTAGTGCCTACAGAAGTATTTCTTTGTGCACCATAACATGCAACAAATTTTGCTTTAGTGTCAGCGCAGCAGATGGAGCTCTTGATAGAGGCCTGTGCAGTCGACCACTGCAAGACACATTATGGCAATTTCCAGCTTGAGGAGCCAGAAATCGTCATAGTTGGCAGGGCTGCTGAATGGACCCCCCAATTTCTTCTACCACCACCACCTTCACAACTACAGATCCAGTTGAGCATGACCACGTAACACACCAACTCCTGCACTGCTGGGAGGAAACCCATCCAGTAGATCTCTCCAGGTGTTTGGTTTTGTTCCCCAAATTCAGAATTTGACAACAGACCTTTTCCAGACTTTGTGAGAACAAATACATCCAGGAGATGTGTTAGTTTGCACAAGAAAAGACTATACTTGTTACTTGGGTTTGTTTTCCTCCTCGGAAAGGTTCATACCTGCTTAAATTAAAAAAATATTTAAATTTGCTACATTGAGATGATGATTTAAGACAATGTTCAAGTTTTTAGTTCCAAAAATAGGCAAAGATGATACAAGTTCCAGTCCTTCAAAGGGAATGATTATTTCTTCTTCCTTTACTGAATCACACTGCAGCATCACATGTTTACATTCCAAAATTACTTCATTTGTTCATCCAATAGTATAAATAATTAATAGACGGTTGCCCTCCTGCTAAAAAAGTCCAAAAACATTGTTTTATGAATTACAACAAAACCTGATGCTGTGTGGACACAATACAAAGCTGCATTGATATCTATCCAAACTACAAGTTCCAGTAGTCTGAAAGCATCTTCTCTCCTGTATCTGGGAGCACCAAAGTTATTTTTAAATGAAAGCCAGAACTCAGTTTTCCAGCAGAACATTTCTGTAACAAGATTAGCGATGTTATTCTGTGCGCCTGTCAATACTATCGCTGTACTCTCAGAGGTTGCACAGTCACAAAACTAATCAGAAAAACAAATCAGCAGGCCTCTCTTTACTTTGACGAAAGCATGTCTGCACTGAAAAACTGCAATTTTAAAAGCAGATTAAGGAGGTGAATGCTGCGCCTTCAGTAGCTGGAGGCTCGATCTCCATCTACAGATTCAAATAAAGATCCGGGAGGTGTGAGATAAAGGCAAACCCACCAGTTCGGTATAAACATCAAACAGCACTGACACTTTTAATGACTCTAATTTGTGTCAAGGCTGCTTATGGGAAACTATGTAAATGAGGATTATTTTAAGGCTTAGGCTTTGTCAACATTTCATACTGCTTCTTAAAAAGTTCAAATAACACTTAAAAAGCAAAGATGGCTGCATTTCATTGCTGACCGTGTTTGTTCATCCATGTTGGTTTTTTATATAAAAGAAAAAAGAGAACAACAGGAAATGGTGAATAAGAGTCATACCCAATGTGTTGGCACCAATGAGGACATCTTTTGCCTTCATGACCTTTAATCCTTCGGCTGAGTGTGAAATCACATCTCACATCAGCAAGCTACACAGCAGGACTGTGTGAGTGTGTGTCAGCAGCACTTCCATGCAAAAGCTTAAAAAAAAAAAACAGCGTGAGTTTTGTAAGTAACCCAGCAGGTACAAATTCTGTTGTTTCCATGTTGCTAGGAGACAGAGGTCATCATTTGCTGCTGCTTTGTCAAAGCTTTACTCTGGAGCTTTTAGCAGGAAAGACAAGAGATGGCAGAAGGGACAAGCACATTTTCAGACCTGCCCTCAAACAGTTTCATGTCATCTTGTCACACAATTGACACCCGTTTCTTTGCCAGTGGTTTGGTATGATAATTTTCACAAAGGCACCTCTGCCACACATGCATGTTTGCCTGCAGGAAAAAGAAAATCAGGACAAGCCTTCATTGATTAGTATTTTAATTTGCGGCCTCTTTTGGTGTGTTTTAATGCTTTCTGGCAACTTGATTTTACCAAAAATGTTTACTGTTGAGCAACTATTTTAATTCAATCAACTGTTTAACTTAAAGTTTTATGCATCAATCACTGCGCTACTGACTAACTAAAAAAGAGAGCACAAATGAACAAAAGGTCATATTTTCAAAGTAATACACATCTGTGGTCTAATGCCTTCATGGCCAGACTTTGGATAGGCAAAATAGGAAGGAAGGACGGACAGACAGATGGATGTCTAATATGTTTTTCCTCCACCAGAATGGGGACTAACATGACCTCTTGTGCAAAATGCATCTAGTCCTTAATTAATTTATATAACAGATAAAAAGTTGGAACCTTTCCTCACAGCCAGGTGTGTGTTGTTCTATCAATAGTTCTATCTCAGCTGAACTTGGTGAATCAAAAATCAACACAACCAAACTAGAACAGACGTCAACAGTTGTGATGCTGAAGTCATGAATAAGTTAGGCCCACAACTGAGAGACAACAGGATCTTTGTTAAAATAGAAAATAGACAAGACATGAGCATGAACAACATTCTCTGAACATGGAGGCTAAGTAAAGTGGTGGTGAATGTAATGTCTATAAATGACATTCACATATCGATTTGTCATAAAACCAGACTAGGGGTCTTGGTGCATTCCATCAGTTTTTCATTGAATTATCTTGTTTTATTATTTTATTGTATTATTCATGTATTTAAAGCTTTCGCGTCATGAATAATTCTGAGAGTTCAACCCCATTGGTTAGATACTGACTTTTGTTATGTTTAATCTACCAACAGACTGTAGAAACAACTCACCGGGGGGCTGCAGAGACGTTTGAGATCCTAAAAAAACCTGTCTTCTTGCATAATCACAAAACCACAGTAGAAACATAACCATTTCACAGATTATACTTTTTGCTCTTTTTTTTCTGATAATTATGTGAAAGTCTAAAAACAATATCCCTTCTCAGTGCTTTTCTTTAGGTGGAAAATCTATGGAGAGAAAATTGACTAAGTATTATTTTGTGTGTGCAATACATGGTTTGCAAACAGTGTACCCTGATTTGTGTGTAACTTTGGGTAGTTGTATGTGTAATACATAGTTTGTAAACTGTAAAAGCCATGTTGTGTGTAACTATAGGTACTTACAAATGTATGTTCAAATACACACACAAAAATCTTGAAATAACACACAAAAATAATTTACACATTCACAAATTACAAAATTGCACAAACATTAAAATTTTAGTCACTGCTTTGCTTTTGCCTTCAACCTCATAAATCTATCAGTTTAATTTTTAAAAAGGCTTCTACACATACAAATCGTTAAATACATGTCCACGAATCACCTGGTACGCACAGACAAAACTGTATTCACTACAGATCAGTATACAAGTGCTCAAGAGGTTTTCAGACTATTTGATGCTTCAGAGAGCCTCACAGCTTCATCCATAGACGGTGCGTTTAGGTGCTGATGGAAAGCTGGGTCATCTGGATTTTCATCTGATTTTCTTCTCCGGTTATGTCAAAGCAAGAAAGACACCGTCTATGAGAGAATAGTTCACCCTTTATGATGGATAGTTTTCATTTTGTGTTTGTATTTTATTCATTTAATTGTTATATAAATTCCTGGTAAATAGCGATGTTATGATCAAACCCGTCAGCTTGATTCTGCGCGAGGCAAGCGCTGTTTGATGCTTCAGCAAAACGTCAAAATTCACATGACTCCCACGTGCATCAGATGTGTGTCAAGCTGCTTCTCAGGGATTTTAAGGGTCTGGTTTTGTCATTATCTCAATGCTTTAAAATGGGTTTCAATCCCCTTACATCACAACTTTACAATTACATTAACACAATCATTAATAACATTACATAAGCATCTATCTATCTATCTATCTATCTATCTATTTATCATGAAGGGTGAACTATTCTGTCATAGACAGTGTCTTTCTGAAGAAAATCTAATGAAAATCCAGATTACCCAGCTTTCCACCAGCAGTTAAATGCACCGTACACACACAAAGCTGTGAGACTCTCGGAAGAATGAAAACAGTCTGAAAACCTCTTGAGCTCTTGTAAACTTGTAAACTAAAGTTACACTCAAAATGTTTTATACAGTTTACCAACCATGTGTTACAAATACACACACACACACACAATGAAAGTAAGTTGATTTTCTCTACATAAAAAGGAGATTTAGAGACGCCCACATTGTCCTACAAAAATTTTATTAATTGTAATTGTTAAAGTGTGCAATTACATCAGAGTCAGTAACGTACTCCCATCATCAAGGTAACAATGCTGCCGTACACAAAACCAGGCTCTTCAACCTGATCAATGCAACACCATCTAAAAAGAACTGAAATTCCGCTGCACTTCCACAACTTTACAGATGAGCCAAAGTACAATCAAAGATTTTCAGAGAATAGCATTAAAAAAAAACATCTTTTACAAAGCTACCTACAAATCCAATTTTCTTAACCTACTTTTCTAGATGTCTAATTTTACGCTGTCATATATTCCCAACTCTTCACAAAGAGGCACTTGACAGTTCTTATATAGTTCAACAGTGGGCTCAACCCTCAGACATTAATTTCCTCTCTGGTATAAGTCATGTTTGAATAATGGTAGATTTATTTCCAGTGACGTTCTCTCCATTTACTGTGATCATTTTGATGTTGCACTAAACCTACATAATTGTGAGTTTCCATTTAATGCAATCAAGATTTGAAATGCCAATTAAAGATGGGGGTATCATTCTGAATGACATAAGAGAACTCAAGGATTTTAAAGTACCACAAGACTGTGGGCTGATTAAGTGTATGTTGTTGCCTGGAAATACAAAGCCAAACTGAGTGTGACGACTGCAGCAGCAGTCGCTTTTGAACAAGATCTTAGATATTTACCAGAGCAGCTGCTTTCACAAGCAATATCTTCTATCAGTGACAGCTGTAGGCTCTGTAACACATACTGTCTAAACAGTCCACCTCCTGTTGGTAAAACAATAGCTGCAAAGAACAAACGATTAGCTTTCTTACTTTTCAGTCAGACACTAGGCAGAGTGGTTCCCAAACTTTTTCTGCAAGGCCCATAATTTCAAGTGTCCCCAATCCCACTATCACATGCACACCAATACTTACAAAGAAATGTACAAAGACATGTGCCACAAAATAGTCTTTAGTTTTCAAGCTGCAACTTTATTAATTATAGTTATAGTTATGAAATGCTAAGTACTTCAGGTAAGTTGAGCATTTGACCAAATAGATTTAGTCATTTAGTACAGTGTTTTAGTAAAACAACTGCCATTCAAAATACTAAAGTCATTTATTTCTAAAGTTATCAACAGTTTGTGTGTGTTTGTGTGTATGTTCAGGATGAGAAGGGCCCAAGTGGGGTTAAAAATGATTTGGTTTCATACAGTCAGATCCTGATATTGACCACTAATATCAGGAATAATGCCACAACTGAACTGAAACTCCCCCAAAATGCCACAGATCAGATAAAAACATTTCCGAGTGGCAAAAAAAGTGTGTCCCAGTGCTGGCTCACATCAGCAGTTTTGTTTGACCCAAATTTGGTCTCGACTTATGGCATTGACACTATGTTAGTGTGGCTGTCAAAATTCAGCCACATAACCACCATATGTGAACTTGAGGTAATCTAAATTTGGGTTGACTCCTCATACTTGGACCATTTCTGGCCCACACAATACTTGCCATAAACTACTTCAAGGCAAACAACTGACATCTGGACCACATGTGACCTATAAGATACATGCTGTAACCCATGTCCAAGCCAGCAACTGATATCTGAGGACCCTTGCCAGTACAGTTACTAAGCAATAAGTGCCAAAAGTTGACCAAATTAGGTCTAAATGTGTTCGCTATTTGGGTATCAGCTCTCTGGGTTATAAGACAATGCTCTCCAGGTACCCGGGCTTTAAAAAGGTCCCCCTACTTTCACTTTCACCCACCATCTTTGTGGCCACTGGCCTACAGGTTTTAGATATTTCCCTTCTGCAGTAGGCCTGTCACGATAACAAATTTTGCTGTGCGATAAATTTTCTCAGAAATTATTGCGATAAGCTATAATATTGCGCAAAACTGTCCATTTTCAACTAATATAATGACAATAACATAATAACGCAAATACACCCTTTCAAAGATCAAAGATCATGACGGGTAGAGGGTAAGCTGGAGCAGTAACAGGTGAGAGGCAGGGTACACCCTGGACAGTACCCAGTAAGGCCACTGCCCTCAGGGTTCGAACCTCCCCCCAGCCGAGATTCGAACCAGCAACCTTGCTGTGAGGCTGTGGTGCTAACCACCACACCACCGTGCAGCCCTCCTTTCAAAGATCAATAAACTTTAATTTCTAAAGAACTGGAAGAAATTTTAAATAACGAAACAAAAACAATAATTCAAATGGACTCTTAGTCTCATTAACAATGAAAACCAAACACAACCAAAAAAAATAAGTATGATAGATAATAAAGTCTCTGTTCTCTAAACAAAACTGCTCTTCAAAAAATATATAAAAAAAAATACTAAACATGGGGCTCAGACAGGGAAAATATATATATGCACGCCGCAGCAGGTTCACAAACTGCTCATAGATCAGTCTGACACAGTGATGAGGGCATATATATATTTTCCCTGTCTGAGCCCCATGTTTAGTATTTGACGGTACACCGGCCCAAAAGTAACGCGGCCCACTGGGAATCCTCCCCAACCTCTCGATTAGCCAGCATTGCTCTTGATGTGTATTTCAGCGTGAGAAACCGGTATCCTGCAGGTTTTCATTGTTTCCCTGATCTAACACACCTGACTGAAATTAATGGGTTATTGTGAAGTAGTTGACAAGAAGCTGTTGGGTCCATTTGATTTTATTCAGATGTGTTAGATCAGGGAAACAATGGTCTTGTGCTGCTGTCAAGTATGACATGACAGAGATCACTCCGCAAGAAACGAGAGCGTTCAGTCGAGAAATTCCTAGTAAAACCTGTTGTCATACACAGTCTATGGTAAAGTAAGATAGAAAAAAAAAAAGAAAATTATCGTGGCTGGCAAACTCATCGCGCTCATTTTTTGTTACTGTGCAATTAACTGACTTATTGCTTATCGCGACAGGCCTATTCTGCAGCACAACTGACTCAAAATCACCTGGTCATAACAAGTTTAAGCAGAGCTTTTCAACAAGCTGTAAGAAAACTATTTAGTTTGAATCAGATGTGTTGTAGCAGGGAAACATCTAAAACCTGCAGGCAGTAGGCCTCAAGTTTTTATAACCCCTGCTGTGGATATTTTATCCCTCTTTATGGGTGTTGTCCATTGTTTTGCGGCCATGTATTTCCCTGTTAGGCTGTTGTGTAATACTGTATTTATAGTTATGCAGTTATTGTCTCTTACTAGTCATTGTAAACTTTTTGTCGTGAAGATGCTTTTCCTGTCCTTCTTTGTTGTTTTGGGGGGTTTTTGTGATGATTTTACATCTCTGTATTTGCTTTGGTTTCATTTGGTCTAACTGCATCTGTCATGTGGTGTTGTTCAGTCTGGTTATTTTCATGGTCACTTTGCATGTATTTGTTTTTGTTCTGTTCTTTGTGATCTTTGCTTGGGTCTCTGTAGTTGTCCTTCATTTCATCAGTTTGTGACAGCCATGGCTTTTTTTCTGACCATTTTTCCCATCTACTGCACCTTGTGAGGTTTTGTGTCTTTTTGTAGCTTTAGTCATTGGAACACTTTCTATTTATTATGTCTTTTCCTTTGTGATAAACTAAATTTAGTCCTCATTTTTACATAACGTGGCTTTTCACTCCTCTAGATAAATGTTTTAACCATACAACCACCTAAACATAATAAATAAACCTAAATTGTGCAAACCTATGAGACATGATGAGCTTATGAGATGAACACCTGGAAAGAGAAAAGGTCTCAATAATTTAGAAAAATATTTTTTTTATTGCATTTTTTTCTGACAAATATTGTAATTTGGTTTGCAATTGAATCTTTTAAATACTAGTTTCCACTCAATGTTCATGCAAAAATATATATTTTATATAAGATGGAGAAATACTGCATGAGATGACATGAAAATAAGAACTCTATATTCTAACACGACGACACAAAGTTGAGAAATGAACAGCTTCACTTACCAGCTGCAAGATGCAACCTGTAGCCAAAACACTAAAGTCTGAATTTTACATTTCCTCTTGAACAGGTCTATACTTTGTCCCTGTAGTAAAAACTAAACAGTCTGATGTTATTGGACTCAGACTTTAACTTTGAGAAACACATTAAAGGAATCACAAAGTCAGCCTACTATCATCTTAGGAATACATCAAGGGTAAAAGATGTGATGTCTCAGCAGGACCTGGAAAAACTAGTCCATGCTTTCATCTTTAGTCGGCTTGATTATTGTAACAGTGTTTTTACAGGTTCTACCTAAAAACTCAAGACATCTGCAGCTTATTCAGAACTCTGCTGCTACAGTCACTGGCTGCCGGTCAGTCAGAGGATAGACTTTAAAGTTCTGCTGCTGGTCTATAAAGCTCTGAATGGTTTAGGACCATAATACATCAGAGACCTCTTGACCCAGTATGAACCTACCAGAACCCTCAGGTCATCTGGTTCCAGTTTCTTATCAGTTCCCAGAGTCAGAACCGACATGGAGAAGCTGCATTCAGCTTCTATGCCCCACATGTCTGGAACAAACTCCCAGAAAGCCTCAGATCAGCTGAAACACTCAGTTTATTTAAATCCAGGTTAAAAGACCCACCTGTTCTCTGCTGCATTTCAATAGTTTTTATTTAGAAGTCCAGATTTGCATCTGGTTCTTTTAAGCTGGAATCTTTAAACTTGATCATGTTTTAATACTGTCTTTACCCACACTGGAACTTTATTTCTTGCATTTTATCTATTTTATTTTAGCGTTCTCTTTCTTTTTTTATTTAATTAATTTTATTTCTTTTAACCTTTGTTTTTAATGCACTTGTGTTGCTTTCTGCACCCTGCTGTAATGTTTTATGTAATTTACCTTGCCTTATAAATCTTATTGACACCACAGCACGTCATTTCTCTCCATACATGCTTTTTGTATTGCACATGGCGGAGTTCCACCCCAATGCACACACAGACATGTGCGCACACACACTCACACACACATACGGGCGCACACTCCAACTGGCAGACAGACAAAATATGTTGCTTCTGCCACCTGAAAAGCAGAAAAAAAGCATATTTTAAACTCTCTCAGGAGGTGATGATGGAAGACGACAGAAATTATGACTGAAAGAGTGGATTTGTAGAACTGTGGATGCTGCTAGTTTGAAACCTGGATCAGATCCACTGTGTAACATGAAAATTAAACCACTTACCTTTGAGACTTGCTACTTAAAACATCAATTTAAGAAAGATTAATTGTTCAGCCCTAAAAGAAACTATTCATAAGACTCACAGACTTGCTCTAAAATACAGAACTAGAACCAAGCAAGTGGTACTTTGGTAGAACATTTACAATAGAATTAATTAATTGAACTAATTACACGAAAGTCAGCTAACTGGATAAAGTTACAGTTAGATGCCAGCATCAAGCTCATCAATCTTTAATGAAGAGTCAATGACCATTCCACAGACTGTGGTCCATTTTAGACATTTAAGGGTAAACCTCATCTCTGTGTGCTGGGAGATGTATTCTTTTCACTTTCAGAACCCTAATTTTTTCGTTTATAATCACACCACATTTTTCTTCTCTATAATCCTAAATCCTTTGGGTACAAACCAATTAAGAATATTTAATCCTTCTATTTGAAGTGGAAATTGAAATCTTAAAAACAAGGAAAATGAGGCAGCAGCGGAGCAGATAGCAGAAATCGTTAAGTAGCAGCTGTTATGTTCCTAGAAAGAAAGAGAAGCTGGCTGCGAGCGTTTGTTAAACACCTCTAAAACAAAGAAGCAATTTTCTTAAAGGACAAATTGTCCCATTTGAAAATGTAAGATTGTAAAACAAAGTAATTTTTTTGAGTTCTGTAAATGCTGGGCCATCTGCTAATACAGTTTGGAGTTTGAGAAATAGCTGTGATGTCTTCAGTCAGCTATTTTCTCACAATCGCTCTCTCCCTGTTCATCTCTCTTAGCAAGACAGACCGTGCCGAGGCTGAGGACAAGTTTGACTCTCAGCCAAGGAGAGGAATATTTCACAGAGATTGATGTCGGCATGGACACCTCCGGCTGGTGAAAACACAAAATAGGTCGATACAGTGATTGGCAAGTGGCTCCTGAATCTGGAGTCGGGTCTGCCTCTGACAAATCCATCAGGATGCCCCTCATACTGATACAGTAGGCTGCCAGCCTCTTGCCTATTTCCATATCTGCAGCAGTAATCTGAGTCTTTCTCCAGAGTCGCTTCAAGCAAAAGTTAATTCAAAGACTAGGCCTGTTACGATAACAAATTTTGCTGTGCAATTAATTTTCTCAAATTATTGCGATAACATTGCGCAAAGCAAAAATGTTGTCATTTTGAGACCGTTTTCAACTAATATAATGACAATGCCATAATAATGCAAGTACACCCTTTCAAAGATCAATAAACTTTATTTTCTAAAGAACATTTTTTACTTTAACTGGAAGAAATTTTAAATAACAAAACAAAAACAATAAACAGAATGGACTCTGTCACTCTCAAACCGGCAAAACTGCCAGTTAGTATCATTGTATTAAAAAAAAAGAAAAGAAAAAGAAAAAAAATATACTGCGCATCACTGCTGTTTGTGAAGCAAAAGTAATGCGGCCCACTGGGATTCCTCCCGAACCTCTCAATTAGCCTGCATTGCTTTTGATGTGTATTTCAGCGTGAGAAATTGGAGGTTTAGCGTGAGAGCATGTGAAGCCACTCAAATGCTTGAGTCTCACAGCCAATGCATTGCCAGCCCTGTAAAACAAATGCAGCATACCGGCTCACACAGGTGGTTCACCACGGTCATTTGCTTTAAACACAAAGTGTTCCCACACTGCAGCTGTGACGTTCAGCTTTGAAACTAATTCCATAGTCGTTTTTTTCCCTTCCAAATCCCAGGTTTCCCTGGCTTGCTACTACTCACGGGCTGTGAACTCATGAAACTTTGTTGGTGAAGGTACCGTTGCCTTTGAATGGCTCACATGCTGCAACATGCTGCTGTCAAGTATGACACGAGAGACATCACTCCGCAAGAAACGAGAGCGTTCAGTCGAAGCCGGTAAACTTGTCGCGCTCATTTTTTTTTCTTACCGTGCAATTAATTGACTTATTGCTAATCGCAACAGGCCTATGAAAGACAACATACAGTATCAGCTTTAATAGACAATCAGTTTTGTCAGGATTTACCACAAAAGAAGAGATTTTCTAAGACTGAGCCTCATTTTTCTTGACTGTTCTTATTGTGAACAAAGCTGTCACACTGATTTTGTTCTCTTTGTTCTTTGTGTCAAACTAATAATTTATGACCATTTTGAAAATACCTGTAATAAATCATGTAAATTTTTTTGCAAAGAATCTCTGCTGCATGTAAGGACCAAAGCCCAGACCAACAAAGCCCTGCAGATAATGATCTGAACCCATAGCACATGGCACAGCTACACTGTAAAAAGAAGATTTTTCATGTGTTTTATAGACTTGTTCTAAATTTAAATTCAGTCCCTGCTGTCATGAAGGATCATAGTGTTGAAAGCTGCATTAAGACTTTTAAACTGGTCAACAACCAACTCTTTTGCCTTTCTAATCTTTTTTTTTTTTTTTACCTGAGGGTCAAATGGACCAAAATTTCTCCACAATAATTTGAGAGACTAATAACCTCATTCAAAAAAGAATTACTTTAAGTAATTACTGTTAAAAGTGGTTCAACAAGCTTCTGAATCATGATGTATGTGTTTTTTTTAACATATTACTTTTGCATTTTGGCTTAATTGATCTTAAATTAATATTGAGACAGTGATATATATGTTGTTCATCTGAGGTTGTATTGTATGTTCAGACCTAATAAGGCCCAGAGGTTTTTTCTTATCATGACCTACTATGTAAAACTTTACAAATGAGAAAGGGTTTACTTTCTTTTTTACCAGACTGTCTACAAATTTTGAGCTCCAGGGAAAAAAACCTGTGTCATGCCTCAGCACAAGGTTTCCAGGAGATTGTATCAAAAGCCTCATCATTGTCAACACATCGTTTTCATATTCAAACACAGTTTTGCGTCACTAAATTAAACTGAATGATCTGTATGACTGAATTTAGGGGTAATTTTGTTCAGTTTGATTCAGGCAACCATGGGTAACCAGTGGAAGCTATTAAGCAGTGGAGTCACGTGTGCGTCTCAGCTGATCAAATACCAGATGAGGCTGATATGCATTTCTCTCTGAGACAGAAGAAGAGATTAAAGCCCAAACAATGAGGTCTTCAGATAGGAATGACATGTTTAGTACAGTTGTTCAAGGACGAAACACTGAAACTAAAACTGATCCCAAATCCGGTCTCTGATGTAATTCTATAATATCAGGACTGAGACACACCCCTTCCCCAGGATCAGGGAAGTTGTCCCCAATGTTTCAGAGCTGTGGATATGATGATCAGTCTCACCATACACTCTTAGTTTCACATGTAAACACAGGCTTCTCCAGAAGTGAAAACACCTGGTCGTTGTGAAATAAGACCTAGTCTCAGTGATATGTGGGGAATGTAAATCAGCTTTGCAAGCTTTTCATGGAGAACTCTCTGCAGAGGAACCTAATTCTCACTTTAAGAACAACTTTCAAAAGTGTCTCTTCCAGCCATCCTCTAGATAATGTCCCCATAACGTGACCAAATAAATACACTTTGATATTCTTGTATCTTTAATCCCCTGCTGGCAGGCTCAGGCTAGAGGGAACCTGGTATCTGACAGCTCTGATGGCAACGTGAGGGAGGAACAGAACCTCCGCCGTATCAAGCCTGCAGCTCTACCACATGTAAAGATATACACAGTAATTCTGAAATAGCTCACCAAGGCCAGCTGTTCACAAGAGCTTACACGAGCTAGGTTAAAAGTCAGGACACAAAGACACATGCAGGCCAGTCTGACACGACTTCTGCTGTTCATTTGTACACGAAGAAGAAAAGGAGCTCATCCCTCTGCATCCTATTAACTCTCACTTATGATAATGGGCCGTGTTGGGGAGGATATAGATTGCAAAGTGTGTCTTGGGTTTGTAGTACACTGAGGAATTTGCAGGCCAGGCTGATAAAAGAGATTCAGGAAAAGATCCATGGTGGCAGTTTAAAGCAAGACTGCATTGTTGCTGCTGCTTAAGGTGTTGTTCACAACTCAGAGGTTGTCGGGGGATCACAGTGTTGATCTCTGTGGGTGTGCTGTAGTTATTTCAACTTCAATCTTGCACTTCAGCAGAGTAATTCAGACATGTCTTACCCACACTTTTCTAGTCATCTATTAATTATTTGGACACTGAAAATTATAGAAAACTAAAAAAGAAACTTATGATCCAAAATATTTAACATATAAAAGACACAAATCATTGAATCAATAAAAAAACAGAAGGGGGAAGTCTGTTTGATACTATTGAGTCTTTGAAAGTTGATTTTAGAGCTGAAATAATCCATTTAAAGCTGTAGCTACATTATTTTCCAAACCAAATCATTGGTACAAGCCCTTCCACAGTAAGAGCTGTCACAGAAAACCAAATTACTTCAAGACAGAAAAGCCCAAACATGTCAGACGTCATAAAGTCTGACTCTCAGCCCACCACTAATTGTTATTTACACTGTCAAAGTTCTCCTAATGCCATGTTTAATTGTATTTAACTGTGACTGCAGTCAGTTACTTCAAACAGCACAATCAATTATTATTCAGCACAGATACAAGCAGTAGTCGACTCCAGTGTCCCAAATGGGGAAAAAAATGCTGCTTCTTTGTGTTTTCAACTTTTGAACATATACATGGCATATTCAGAATGTTTAGTATAAATTATTCAATATATTTTAAACATTAATTTAATAGTCCAAAAATCAGTGAAAACGTGGGTTAGTTAACGCCAGAATTCAAATTGCCTAAATGACATTTTTTTAAAATAGTTTCTCTGAGTTTTGTAGACATATTTTGAGGTCAGAAGTTAGGATGTGCAAATGGGCAACCCACATTACTATAGAGAAACAAAGTCCCTGATATAAACAATGAAGAATATTTATGCAGTCATATAATCAGACCCTTCTTTACAGAAACAGCTCCGAATGTAGGTTTTACTCATGACCATTTCAGCCCTAGAAGTCTCTTCATTTTGAAGTAATTAACACACAAAAACCTCACCATATTATTCCATGACAGAACCGCTTTAAGGCTGCAATCCATCATTATCTTTATTATTATAAAAGTTGATTAATTTAACAAATGACTCCTCAATATGCAACAATGGCATTCCCTGTTATCATTCCCTGGAGCACATGGTAATCTATTTATTTAGCATTTTTTGTAAAAGTAAAGCTTTATTATCATATAAAAATGGGGAAAACAGTAAATAACCATGATTTAGAATATTTCTTTTCTTTCTGGGGGCATTTCTGCCTACAAAAAAAGGCTTTGGGCTACTAACTTAATTATGGTTGGGCTAATCAGGCTGCTTTAAAGATCCCTTGCAGTGCAGCCTTCAACACTGACAGTAATTCATGTAAAACAAAAAAAGACAGAGAGGCATGTTAGATTATCTCTTTCTCACCTGCCCAGACATCACTGAGATGCTGTCACTGACAAACCTGTGATTACATTCTTTTCCATCCCCATTCTACCTGCAGCACCATCCTTGTCTTTGAAGCTCTACACGATACAAAAGTTGAAAGCTACAAAAAGAGACAAATGTCAAACCAAAACAACATACACACTGCACAAACACAAGTGACACCCCTGACCTTCAGCAGTGTCTCCTGAGGCTAAACACACGAACAGCTACATATGCTCACATGCTTTCAAGGAATATCAAGTGAAATTGCTTCTGCTTTACAGTATTTCCCATCTGAGTGCCATTGGCGCAGCCAATGGACAGCTTGCGGAAACAATTGGTTTGTACAAAGCCTTCAGACCAGCAGCTGACAGTGAGAGCAGTTACTGCAGTGCTGACAAGGCAGCCAGAAAAATCTACACCGGAGCACAGATGAAGAGGACACACTGTCCTTCAGCCTCCAGAGGTTGGTATACATGTATATTCTGTATGATTAAAATGACCCAAGTCCAATGCAACACTTCCTCCCTCACACTGCCAATTCAGCCAAATGGTTCATTAGAAACCAAACTGGAACCATTACCATTAAAACGTGCTGAAAAGAGCTTTTACTGTATGTTGTTTTTTTGGAATTTCATTTTGGGGCTGAAGCCAAAGTTGACCAACTATGAAATGTAGCCTTGATGTGTTATTATTTTGTCAGGGTCCCCTGATGTGTATAAAATGTTTAAGTGAAGCCCTAAATGATGTATTAATGACATCCATTTGAAATTTTATCCAATTTACAATTGTCAAAGTTCACATTATTGCATTGCACTGTATTTAACGTTCTTACTTATTTTCTTTAAATCATGAAACTGATTTTCTTATTTTTTAAGTTGGCCAAAGCATATAATATCCTAAATATATAAATGCTGTGAACTCTCTGGGCCAATATAGACGTTATAACATGTTTAAGATCTGAGAATCCTGACAAAACTGCTCGTATATGTACCTGCCTCCAATACCTCCCATCTCTCCGTCACATCGCCCAAAATATTACTTTAACATTAGCATAGTAATGCTTCCACGAGAGAGTTAAAACATATCTTCCTCTTTGGAGTTTTACAGCAAATAACTGGTTTAGGCAAGTTTATCACTCTGATGAGGACAGTAAAATAACCAAATAATAATGAACAGCAACTTAACTATGTTTTGCCACATCAATCCAGATTATTTTGGAAGTTAGAAGTGGAAAACTGTTGACTATTGCGTATGCTTTATGATTCTAGTAGGGCTGGGCAGATCGATCCAAATATCGACAGTATCGATACCAAGGCTAGTATCAGTATCGATCTATACCAGCTTGATGAGATCGATATTTTCCTTACAGAGTGCTTTGAGGGGAAAATGCCCAAGAATGTGAATGACAGACAACCAATGGTAGGTTTTGCTTTTGTTTAGACAATTTACACCGTTGACCTCATTTTCTGAAACAACTGAGCGTGATTAACGGAAACAGAGTAATTTTATTATTTTGTTACATTGTTGATGATGTTATTTTATACTGTTAAAAAAAAGCTTAAACTAAAAGTTTTTGGTTCTACCATTTAGTTTGTTAATACAAAAAAAAGCTTTATTTGACAATAATCTTTGTACAGTGTTTGATTATGATGATAATATTGATAGATAAGCAAAAGCAAAATCATTAAATCATCAGTGTCAGTGACACTTACCATTGATTTATTGGATTGATACAAAAATTTGCAGTTTTACACAGCCCTAGACAGCAGACCCTTAACACCATTTATAAATCTATATAATTTCAATTTGTGCTTATTAAACACAAAAACCTTGTACATATATTAATATTTCTACAACTTTTAATCATTCAACTTCAAGAGAATCTCTTTCAAAAGTTAAATGTTCAAATGACACATAAGTAGTCTATATGAAATCAAATATTTGACAACCTGGCAAACCAAACACTAGTAGCTTGCAACTGATCAATTAAGTACCCTTAAATTTAACCATTTATTACAGCAATTTAAAAGTAAGACTGCAATTTCAAACAGCTGCACCAAACCCAACACAGACCTGAGAGCATTTTGGTTTTGCAGCATCTTTCAATCACACTTACACATCGCACTGTTCTCTGACTGCAGCACAGGTGCGATGAGCGAAATGAGAAACAATAACACCTGCTGTGGTATTTTGCACAGTAACCTGATGTTAATGACTTCAGCAGTCGGTGAGAAAATTGACAGGATAAAAAGCTCTGATGGTGCCTGCCGAGTTAATCAATGCCAGTGACACCCGATGAGATGGCAGTAAAAGACTAAACACACAACAAGAGTACAAAGCAAAATGAGGGAACAGCGTCCAGCTGCAAGAAAAGAAGTTTTGCTATAGGGTTGATGTCAGAAGATTGCTGCAAATTATCTGTGCAAAAAAAAAAAAACTCCTCAAATGGAAGCAGATGCTAATGCTAAAAGGGTCATAAATCAGCTGCTTAAAATTTTTCAGTCAACGTGCCAGCAGAAAAGCTGATAGCTTTTTTTTTTACATTTTTGGACCAATATTTAATTGAAAAGCCTTTATAAGCCAGTACAGATGACATTCTGGTTTAACTGCATCTCCAGATGCACTCAAAAAAAGCCAAGAGAGACAATCAATACTACTTACAGATTCAGTGATTCTCCCACCAGCAGCTCGCAAAATGAAAACTCTGCCTTCTCCAGGTTATCCACCAAACTATCACAGGTGTCCTACTGTACCTGTGATAGTTTTTCTTTTAGCATCAAAGCTGGAAAACATTTATTTTCCAAGAGAAGTGAGGATGGAAGCAAGGAGGTGGTTTGTTTGATCCAACAGCCAGCTCCAGCTTTCACTCTGGCCACCCAAGGAGTGCACCGATTATCACCGGCCATTTGGGTGGAAGCAGAGCTGCAGGATCAGTCCTCAACCTGCCGAGGTTTGGCCTCTGGATGCAGATAACGCTTTCCCTCTTATCTACCACCTCACAGAGAAAAACCAATCCCAAAAGCTGCAGTCTGGGACAGCAGATCTGTCCGATTTTATGCTGCAAAATGGTTTGATTATAAAAGACGCAATGGCAGCTATTTCAAAGGGCACCTTCAAAGTATGATACGTTTCCTCAAATGACCAAATTGCCTTGTAAGAATAAGGAAGCTGATGCTCTCAAACAGAAATGGACTTTGTTTTTTAAGACATCAGGATGTCTCAAATCTATTATTAACCCCAGCCTTTAACTTCACAAGAGAGGGAACGTCTGTGAAACATTTGTGCACAGAAATCCTGAAAGTTGACATTAAGTAAATCTGTAGCTGGACTTGCTCCCTGTGACTGGATAAGATTGAAAATTCAGAAATATTGAGGGAGCTCATCGACTGCACTCCACACTGGGAGATGCTACTGAGATGCTTCATCCATCTAATGAATGAAAATGAAAACTATTTGGGGGTATTTGGAAAATTTCATTAACAAAAACTTAGTTATGAATAAATAAATGGAAAACAACTCACAAATTTACACCTGGTAAAAATCCCAAAACTGTGACTCCATTGTGCTTAATGTGAGAAACTTAATTTGCCAGCTCTGTAGGGACAGAGTTTTTGTTATCATGGTGATAAATGCAACAAGTGAACATCACAAACTTAAGTTAAAGAGAAGAGAAAAATACAAGTACAGTACTCTTCTCCTGTCTGATTTCCACACAGTTGGAGGTTCCTGTGAACCACAGGAGGTAAAGGTCAGCTCCATTCTTCATCTACATAGTGGTAATTTAACATGAATGTATCTCTACCAAGACCTGAAAATCAGCAGCTGTATAAAGTCTTTTTTGTTCTCTCTGGATGTGTCCTTATTTCCTGGCGAATTCAGCAGGTGAACATTTTTTCCACTGTGTGAATAAAAAGCACCTGGTACAAAGTGCTGAATATAAAGCAGCTCACTGGGGGAGCAGCTAGTTCGACTAAGATATCAATATGGACACCTGTGGGCCCTCCTGTTGCCATGACCACCAGCAACAGCTGCAGCAGAGTCACTGTGGAGTCATAGTCACCAGCAGCCTGTGAGGATTCAGTGCTTCCTAAACAAATTAGTCTGGAAAAAACTGCTGAGGCCTGAACCCTTTAATTACATCAACCTGAAACCAAATTATACGCCAAGCCCGTAATAACTAATGTACATCAAACAAGCGCTCCTCTTCCTCTCATCCCACTTCATCATCAGTCTGGAACATTTATATCTGGATATTCATTCTCAGGGGAGGCCGAGAGAAATGTCAAGACAAGAGAGACATGGCTTATCCTCCCTCCCTGGCCTTTTCGCTTCTCCTTCCATCTGTCCCTCCATTCTTTTTGCTCCTCTTCCTCATTTATTCTGTTCACTTTTTATCATGTCATCTACATTGTGAGGAGTGTTCGCAACTCCTCCGAGCCTCCGCTGTGTAAGCACAGCAGACAGGAGGAGAATAGAGAACCACAATAGCAGAGTAGGATTCAGATGGATGGCATTTAAAATTCTACCACTGCTGAGCAAAATTAGATATATCCTGTTTTATATAAAAAAAATAGAACTTTAAAACTGATCCCTGCAATGTAATTAAAGTATTATCAGTCCTGTAAATTGATTCATGGGGAGAACTTGATAGTGGTAAAACCAAAATGTTCACTTCCCGTCCATTTTCTATGTAATTGTACTGAATATCTCACTAAAAACAGCAGTATAAAACCTTGCAGCGAGGTTTGCTTGCTGATCTTGGATCTACTAAGCAGCAGTCCATTATCAGCAGCATGCAGCTAAGATGGACACATGTTGCCCTCCTGGCCTAGGTTGTTCTTGCTTCAACTCTTTGCCCATGGCGTCACCTCAGGGTCTCCTAATGTAAGGAATTGAGATGAGCTTAATAGACTTGACATTAGGATCCTAGCCTACTCCTTAAAAAAATAGTACTTCTGTTTCAGACTTATTGTCTATCACAGGCCAAGTGTATGTTACCCAACACTTCCTGTTCTCTTACCCCTTCTCAGATTTGAAGTACTGTATTCAAAGTTTAGAAATGATTCAAATAATGCACTTGATTTGATGCAGTTAGTAGAACGTTACCATCCTGGTACAGAGTTGTATGCACAAACTGTGTATGAAAGACAATAGTCATCAAGCTCCCAGGAGCTCTAAGGCCTTGTTTCCACCAACAGGTGTGGGTCGGGTCAGGACGGTTAGGGTGCAGATATGGTTTGCAAACTGTAATCTTGTTTTTCAACAGCCAACCGTAACCTTACATGAGAGGTGGAATGCTGGTATCAGTTCGATAGCGATAGGTGGCACCATCACAGTGCAGTACCTTCCTTAAAGTATAACCAAAACACGGCTCAGAAACAAAGGAGGAGAATGGCGTTCATTCAGCAGTTTTTGTTCTTTCTTCTTGATGGTGCTTCATAACAGCATTTTAAATGGAGATTTAATTAACAAAAGGAAAATCTGTTGCTCTAAACAAGGAGCCGTTCCTGTTTTGTTTTTCTCAACCAATCAACGGATTGCAGTGTCAAAGTCCACCCTTTCGGGTCAGGTTGGTTAGACTGGTACCCCAACGGAAGGGTCCTAACAAAGTAGGATGGGTTGGGTCTGATATTAGGGTAGCCTTCCAAGTTTTCGCATGTGGAAACACTAAAGAAAAGTGTCCCGACCCGACTTGACTTGCACCCATCGGGGGAAACTGGGGCTTTAGTGATATTTTAATGATGCAACAGGCTGTTTAAAGTCCAACGTAAAGGTTCCAATTTGGCTCCAAATTTGGTATCTAAACTGGAGAACACCAAGTAAAAAACTGAACCTTGGACAACAGCTACAAGTTCAGGCACAAATCCATAGGAAACTAAATGATGAGCAAAACTGCTACAACATTATTGACTACAGTTGGTTGGTAAAGTACTTTGGTCAACTGAAGTTGTTTTAATGTACTATAGAAATCATTTTAATTTTTAAAATATCGGCTTTATAGTCATCAAGCAAAAAAGTCTTACAAATTAACCCTTTCACATAAAACTTGAACTGAGAATTGTTTTGTCCAAAGTTCCAAGAGAGTATGGAACATCCAGCATGTGTCTTCTATGCTTAGTTTTCACTTACTGCAAACACCAGTTTAAATAGTTTAAACAGCATAGCAAGTGGAATAGTGGGCAACTGTGTGAGGGGAAACCTTTTCAAAGCTGCACAGTTGGGCTGGGCGATATGGCCTAAAAATAAAATCTCCGATTTTTTATAACCGAATCCGATTTCCGATTTTAATCGATTTTTTTCTTTTCTTTTAATAAACATACATAAACTTATTAAAAACATTTATTTGTTTATATAGATGAATGCCAGCAAAAATAAAGCATATAATGTCATAGCTTTTCCACTATATAAACCACTTCATATCTTACATAGAAATATGCGACACAATATATCCGTGATATCGTTCCATCTGGATCCTTATCATACAGGATCCACTGCAGAAATAATTCCCCTGATGAAGGTTGTCTCTTAACTAGGGTTTTTGGGTTAAGTTGACTTCTGCATCTCATAGAGAGCAGCATTTCTCACTGTAGTTATATGCACAGCTAAATCCCAGGTGTGAGTGAAGGGTCACTTCACTGGAAATCTGTCAGACAAATACCGTTCTGGTGTGGAGGGAGGGCTAAGTCCGCTGCTAACTAACTATGGAAAAAAAATTCAGATTTTCATAAAAATAAATCTCCAGAAATGGAAAATTCGATATATATTAATTTTATCGATTAATCGCCCAGCCCTACTGCACAGTCAAGAATGCATGCAGCAGCACACTTGTGTTATTGGTGATGCTGAGCTGTGAGTATGAATAGAGAAAGTTACAACACTGATGTTGCTGCAGACAATAAAGTTGAACATGATGGCCCACAAAAACTTAACCCAAAAAAAAAAAAAAAAAAAAAAAGTATTATCTGTTGCCTGGAGATGCTTTGGGTTTAAAATGTTAGCCGTGGAGCAAACAACTTAGTTGCCGAAGAAAAAATGAAGTGACAGCCTTTGTTTAAGATAACTGGAAACTATTATTTGCATAACATAGCTATGAGCGTCCCTCAGTTTCTGACATTTCATAGAGTAAAAATAAATTATTTGAAATTAATGAGAAGTGATAATTAAGAGCAGTATTTGGAGTTTTATTTAGAGGAATTATTTTTTTTTAAAACTGAACAAATGTTTCAAGAACTTGTGGCCCAGGATAACTCTGCAGCCCTTATCAACTAATTATAAAAACATTTTAGTTTGACTTCACGTCCTCCTGCTTACAATTTCGGAGAGGAAGGCTACATGTGGCAACAGTGATGGCAAGTCACTTTTTTATCTTCAAACCATTACAGCGCCATCCAGGCACTGAGGCAATTAATTACTGAATTATACCATGCTGGTGCACAATGAGTGAAACAGGCCCTTGGGGCTTTTTTCTCATTACCAGGTACACACTGTCCTACACAGATGTAGCAGGGGAGGCTTTTAATAACATTTAGTATTCAGATTAAACTGCTGTATGCAGCCAAAGCTCCGGCTTCCAGGGTTTCAGCTCCAAAGTAGGATCAATTTACAATCCAATTAATTCAAATTGTGTGGAAACATGCTCATGAGCAGGAAAACAATATGCTGTCCCATTAAGGCAAAGACAAATGAGGGCTTGGATCAGAATAAGGAAGAACACCTGACGTGTGTGAAATGCCTGCTTTGACAGTATTGAACAATACCAAAGTAAAAAAAAGAAGGCTTCTGAAACAAGGCATTATAAAGGCTTTTTGTTGTTGTTGTTGCTGTTGTTCCTTAAAAGCCACTGAAGAGCTGCTAGGTTTGATTTGGATTTGAATTATGCTTCAAATACATGTTTGAGGATTATGCTTGAAATGTTCAGTTTGTTTGCAGAGACAAAGTAGGATTCATTAAAGCTAACCAAACAGCAGCTGTCATTTAAATAAACCACAATGCTCCTAAAAAAACTAAGAAACAAAAATAGAGCAACAATCAAACAAAAAAGTTGGACTGAACTATCATGCTTAAAAAATGTAACAGCATTCACATAAAACCCTTGTTGTGCCTTTATTACAGCATAGAAACATGTGAATTCTTCAGACACACAGATTTTCTTTTATCTATAAAATACTTTAATCTCTCCATCTGTCATTTTTAGCTAGATTCTTTTGATGCAGCTCTTTAAAGATCAGTGCAGTTCTTTCATTCTGTTTTAAAACTACATTTAGCAATCCATATTATTTACCATCTGCCAGCACGACATCCACTTAAAAAAAAAGGAAAATTCATTAATGAGGTCGTTTCATGCAGATCCAGTAAAATCACTTCTAACTGATATGTCCTTATTAAATTAGATGTGCATAATAAATAAATCTAATGTCATATATGAGTATTGAATAAACAAAAAAACGTTAACTATATATTACCTACCATCACAAACTTAGCTGAAAGTGTTTAATTCAACTTAGCAGTTTCAACTTATTATTAAAAAACATTTTTGGTTCATCTTTTATATTTTTATAGCATCGGTTTGCAAAGCTAGCATGCCTTCAGATCTTTCAGCAACTTTTCCCAGCTCCCCCACTGAGTTTTCAAAGACAATCCCAGGGTAGACATCTGAAATATCTCCAGCAAGTCCTGCTTCTGCTTCAGGGTCTCACAGTTGGACATGCCCAGATAACCTCCAAAGAGAGGTGCTCAGGCAGGATTAAAATCAAATGAACCACCATAGCTGGTTTCTTTCAACATGAAAGGACAGCAACTTTACTTTTTCTTTGGATTAGGGGTGGGCAAAACCAACATTTTTCCTATCGATATGACACCATTAGTTTATGGTACTTTTTTCCTAAAAAGCTCAAGAACATCAATATGTGAAAGAAATACTTTAAAAATAATAAATTATACTAATTAAATTAAACAAAAACAAGATGAAATAAATCTTTTTAAAATTATAAATAATTAAACTACAGATTGACAGATCACTCACATTTATTAAATAGAAAACAAAAAAATATAATCTGTAACAGTAATATAATCAATAAAACATAATGTGCAATAAGTGGCATTAAATGCAGTAAAATATCAAAGCAAGACTTCATCATTACTAACAGTAGTGGCATCATCATGACATCATGACATCTGACAGGCTACCGTAATCATGTGACACAGTAGGAATACACCGTGACTGGGCTTCACACACAATTTTATTGCCCAAAACCCTCAGAAGTGAAAACAAATATGTTTTGTATCAGCATAGTGGTATTTCAATACTCTTCAAATCCAATATTTTGACTGGCTGAACAAAGCATAGAGTCAAGAGTATTGATAAGCACATCCCTACTGTGGACATCTGAGCTCTAAGGCAGAAAATATATTTTCTTTTAATTATTATCATGGATGCCTCAGGTATTTTAAGCGTTACTTGTGCATGCACTCAGAAATTAACGCTACGTGTTCGCAAGCAAGCAACCACTGGGGAAAGTGTCAACAGTTTGAAACAATTTCATGACATGAAGTTCTTGAAGTTCTTCTATGTGCCCCCTAGTGAAGTCCTCTAGTAACAAGTGTAGTACAAAAGCAAGTATAAAAAAATACACAGTACACCAGCCAGTTGCCTACATGAAAGCTAGGTTGAAAAGTAAGTATATCGACCTAAAAATGAGTATTCTGCAGGTTTAGTATGACCTCATGGCTCCAGAGCTGTATACAGAGGTTAAAGAGACTGAACAGCCAGCTGTTGGGTGGTAGACATGCAAAAGATTCAACATTTAAAAACTTTATTGTCTTGCCAAGTACGTTTATGAAATTCTGTACTGAGGTCAAGACAGTGCAGAAAGCCTAAATACAAGGGAAAAATAAGAACAAAAAAAGAAAAATAAGTCACTTTAAAATAAGTTATAATTCCCCCATGTAAGTTTAATAGATCCTAGTTTTTACTCTTTTCCCATTCTATTGGATTTTGGGTGTTTTTCGTGATTAATTTTAAAGACACAACGTAACTTTCCAACCTTGACTCATTTGATGGCCCAGTGACATTTATTATGTACATTTATGGAGCCATCACTGCCCAATAGTGTCCCTAGGCATTTTATTCTGGGATGGCATGTGGCATTTCTTCCCCTTTATTAAGTACAGATCTCGCTGCACTTCTTGAAGAAAGCAGCACCCATGAGTAAGCTGGTTGCACACATGTAGTGTTGTTTTTGCAGTTTCTCTAACAGGTGATGTGCAGCATGTGAAAAGAATAAGTTGGAACATATGATCCCATCAAATCCCATCCCATCGTTAAACTTACTCAGTCAACAAATCAAATAACTATGTAAGACTGATTCTTTTAATAGAAAAATATGCAAAACATGATAATAAACTAAAAGGAAATTAGATGGCATGATAAACTTTCATTGCAATCCATAGCTAAAGTGATCTGAGTATGGGTCTGTGTATGTTAATTTGTGTGTGTGCAAAGGGTCCGCTTGAACCACATGTGACCATCAACCTCCCCATCGGCAAGGTGCTGGACAAAGCCTCGGCCATGGAGGTCCACTGCCACCGAGACAGCTAATGTAGCAGAAAGGGAAAGCAGGCTGGCCCAGTTTGTCTTTCTGTCTGTGTGCTGATTCAGACTTAAAAACAGGTAGAGCAAAGAGAACAGGGGCTGAAGTCACTGAAGAGCTTCCTGTGGCAGTAAAAACACAACAGAGGCTGATTGGAAGATTTCTGCTGATATAAGTCAGGGTGCTGCTGCAGACTCCTGTATGGTGTGAGAAACAAGTATGAAATTTTCAGATGTTCTTTTTTGTTTATTGTACAACAGTATTGTGAACTGTGAAGGAAACAGCATTGTCCTACATACATGACAGACTCATGTATCAGTTTCAGAGCCAGTCACACGTGTAACATCTAATTTCAACAACCCATCTAAGGACTGTATCTGTTCTGGATGAAAATAAAATAAATTTATTCATCTCAACACCCTCTCCACCTACATCCTTTCTACCCATGGCTTGTTTTATGTCCAACAATGATCTGTGGAATGGCTGCCAAGCTTATAAATCTGGCAGCGAGGACAGTCTTACTAGCAGTGCTGAGCGATGAGAGCAGTGGTAAATCCAGCAACAGAACGTCTTTATTATGGTGTAAATGGACGAAGTACACAAAGATCTGACTCTAAATATGAAGTGGTTGAATAAAGATAAGACACAGAGGGAAAGAGTACGGTCACCCTGGGGTAAAAAACTCAACAGCAGAACCAGACATACAACATATCAGTAAATACAACATTTCCAGGAATAAAAAAGAGCCAAAAAACAAACATTTAGAAAGCACAAGATAATTTCAAAAGACTACAAAACAGAAAACAAAGACATTTAACTTTTGGTGTTTTGTCCAATGCCCTTTCGCCCACCAGGAATACAGTATGGCTTCAAAGATAAACTGCATTGGCAACTGGTGAGAAATCAGTGTTTACCAAATCCACAGTTATGATTGTAGCCTGAAAGAGTATACATCATTCCAACTCCAAGAATCCTAGCTTCCCAATGGTGTATAATGTGTAGGTACTTGGAAGGTAAAGTGAGTAAAATTAGGGCTGAGTTTCACCTATAATTTCCAGATTCGATTTGATTCACAACAACCTGATTCAATTTTATATTGATAAATGTACAGATATTTATGCAACAACACTAATTTCTCTTGAATATTAAAAGGCATTCTCAGATATCTACTTTCATAAAACACTGAGCCCATTAACATGAACCATCAAAATCAGATGTCTGGAAGTAATCAGATAATTGTAATAATCTGATCTGATGGGTCTACATGCACTTCTGAAATACAACATTCGAAAGATTGTTGTCTACATTCACCAGGCCATTAGCAGATTTATTTCGGAGTATGTACGTGCATGGTGACATCATTTCTTGTAGCTCATGGTCTTAGCTTTAGCTGCTAATGTGAGCGGTGATAAGCTGCTAAACAGTTTATAGGTCTAATAGTGAATGAAAAAAAATCGAATTTGGCATTTTCTCAGCAAGAATGGAAACGACACGTGCAACCTTTCAATTGTGTATACACTACTCACAAAAAGTTAGGGATATTCAGCTTTTTGGATGATGAAAGAATGTACTTAAAATACACTGAAGCCTGTAAAGGTGAACTTGATTTGACATTCTCTAAACCACTGATACTCATTCCGGTCCTACGAGGGCCGCAATCCAGCAGGTTTTCCATGTATCCCTGCACCAACACACCTGAGTCAAATTAGGTGGCTCTAACAGCCAATCAGGTTCTACACAATGACTCATTAATTTGACTCAGGTGTGTTGGTCCAGGGATACATGGAAAACCTGCTGGATTGCGGCCCTCATAGGACCGGAATGAGTATCAGTGCTCTAAACTTTTGCATGGACATGTACAACTTCAGTTTAAGTAGTTTTTGAACAATATGCCTGTTCTGTAAGGAAGCCGAGAGCAGCCGTGCTCAACTATTATTTATTTTAAATGTTTTCTCAAGATAAGTTAATTTGCCATTATCTCGAGAAAATGAGAGCCTATAAAATTTATTAACGTCCAAAGACATACATGTTAGGCTGATTTAAGTCTCTAAATTCTTGCTAGGAGTGACAGTCCAACTGTTTGTCTCTCAGCTGTGTCGGTTCTGTGACTGACTAGGAACAGCTACAGCCCCTTTGCAACCCTGCATTTGAATAATCTGTTATCACGAAAATAAAAATGTTTGTTTGTTTTTTTCAAAATAACGACATAAATTTTCCGGTTATCACGAGAAAATGGTGTTTAAAAAAGAAAAAGAATGCGAGCCAGTTACTCTCAGCTTCTGTAGATCTCTAACAAGATGATTAACCACAAAAAGACCCAAAAGAAGTGTCTGAACCACAATTCAACTACTGAATGTTTTGGTTACATGGCAACTTGTATCTAAACAGTCTTCTTCATCATACTATTCACATTTTAACATCATCAGATCAGACCAAGTTGATGTTTAATACAGGACAAGTTATTGACACATTGACATTTTATGTTGTGATACACACACCACTGTTAGTTTTTGTTTTGAGTGAAGGAATGACCATTGCACGTTTCTACTTAAATTTCCTACATTCATGATATAATACCTTTGTCGCATCAACTTTTACATTTTCTGTAAGTTTTACCTGAAAGTTGAATCTCCCTAACTTTTTGTGAGTAGTGCATATGCTAAGATCTTTCCACACGAGACATGACATGTAACATTTTGCAAGAGTTGGGTCACTGTGGTCGCCAGAAAAGGAAATGTATAAAAGAAAAAAAAACTTAGTTTTATAAATTGAAATTGGTTTATTTGAATTTGAATTAATTAAAATCAATGAATTGTTTTTTAAGCTTTTTTGTAAGTTTTTTGTAAGTAAAATACATTGTTTGTTACATCCCACCAACAGGAGGTCTGGTACTAAAGGGTTAATCCAAAGCTGTGAGGGTAAACAAAATATCTAAAATCTGAAGTGTTTGGTAATTTTCATTTAAGCAGGGAGGAGATCCCAGGGCCCACCCAGAGCACACTGAATGGATTACATATCCCCTTTGATCTGTGAATGCCTCAGGATCCCCCAGGAGGAGCCAGTGTAATTTTGAGACCCAGTTTTATTTATTTGTTAGTTTTAACCACTTAGTCTGGCTGAGTGGTTAACAGCACATTTGTCTTTGCGTGAATAAACTCAGAACACAGATTTACAGAGTAGTACAAGTGGAACAGATACAGAAGTATAAGTAAGGCATGATAGGGCTAATTTTTGCCCTACATTAAATATGCATAGAAATACAGATGGAGCTTTCTGTCCATCCTCTGAATTCATTTAATGTGTATTTCAGTCCATTTTCAGAGAGCTTTCAGATGTGTAGCTAGACTAAGAAAATGGAAAAGGTACCAGTGGAAATCATGGGGGCAATGTTGTGCCATACAGCCTACATGCAACCAGCAAAAGGAACAAGAAGAAGAACTGCATCATATTTAATGGCCGCACAGACCACCATGTCTGCTGTGTTGCCTCTTTGTAAGCCTCTTTCTGAGGTTCATGATCTTTTCCATCATCCCCATGTTTGCTATTAAAACTGACATCAGAACTCAGAAGTAAACTGTGCACTGCCTTCTAATGGATATATTGCCTAACAACCATGCAAACACAAAGAACACATGGGAGTTATGTTTTGATATGGACATAACTATTTACATATGTAGAGTGCGCCTAAATGAAACTTTGAAAGTGTGAAAGAAGCTGGTGTTTCCCAGGAGGTAGGTCTTGGAAAAAGAAAACAGAGGGATGCCTCTGCTATAATAGCCTTTGTTAGCTGGATCCATTTATATAAATGAAGCACTGGCTATCTAGATTTGGCCTTCTGACTTATTTTGTTTGTTTATTTGTTTGTTGCTACAGTTCAGAAGGTTGCACAAATGTCAAACTTTAATCCATTTTATGTAATTTAACTCAGAACCAAAGAATTGGACTTGGGCATCATGCTGTGCCTTGACCACTGTTAGAAAAAATTTAAAAAAAAAATAAAAAACTCCCCTGCTGCTTATCTACCTTTCATCTGGTCTTCCTCTCTACCTTCCTAAATCACACATCTTCTTTCTTGCTGCAGCTCATTGCCATCAAGCCACATCCTACAGGGCTTCAGTCCTCATGTACCAAAGGAAAGATAGAAATAAATAAAACAACCACAACAATATCATGTATGTGTTGCAACTACTCTGAATTACAGAAAAAACAGCATGGTACCTTTTCCACAGAAACTACCTCAACAACCTCCACCATGTTAAAAAGTAGAAGTCAACCTTGAAGAAAAAAGAACTTTAACAAAGACCTTCCTCTCCTTGGGTTAACAACCGTATCAACAAACCTCTTTCTGTCTACAACAGTTTAACTGCAGCTCAACCACTGAAAGCAAGATTTATGATCTGTTCAGCCTTCTTCAAGTCAAATCTGAAAGTGAAATTAGATTTCTGTTAAAATCAGTGTATGCTGCTGCTTCAGATGCTTTCAGGAGGGGCTGTTGTAACTGACTGTGTGACATGTCGGGGATAAATAATGAAGGCATGTGTGAACTGGGAAAGCAGACAGCCCCAGATGTTGGGATACAACAGAAGTGGGTCAGGTGTCTGGCTGACGGCAAGCACAGAGCTACATGGTGAGTAAGCTCAGTATTCAGCCCAGTCTGAGGATGGATGCTTTTAATTTGTTTAGCCTCATCTATACACAGAAATAACCATGCTAAAGGCATCACTTCAACCAGAGGCTGCAGTTCATTACAGGTCAAGAAGTGAGGCGTGGAGGTGTGTCACTTGTCTTTCCTGGGAAGACTTAAAACCATTCTGAATGTTTCCCTGTTGGGAATAACCTTTCTCATTGTTTAACGATGGACTCCAAATTATTTGGAGATAGCACGTACCACGTACTTATAACCCCTCCAAGACTGATGGGAAACTAATGTTTTAACAGAGGTGCTCACACATAACAGTGATCGATAAAACAATAGCTTTGATTAGCAGCACCTGGCTGCTTTTTTTAAGTCTTCTGATGGCACTAAAGGCCCATTTATGCTCAACAAAGAAGATGGATACGCAGAGGGCCGGACATCCATCTTCCGTCGGTTACGTGCATACTTTGTCCATTTTCAGGGAGCTTAGCTATCTGTTGCTTGAAGAAGAAGACAGACTGCCCGCTAGTGGAATAACTGACTTAACCATGACAACACAAAAGACTCATGGAGGTATGAGGATGGTGACATATGACAAAGTCTGAAATGGACGTCGCTATTTACGCACATAGGGGAGCATAAATGGGCCTTAAGGGTTCACTTGGTTTTTTACACACTGCTTATACTTTTAGGCTTCCTTTGTGTCAAATAAATAATGATACAGTGCAATATGTGTTATTTCTTTGAGGTTGTTTACATAACTTTATGACCTAGTAAGAACCTATTTTGTATTAGGACTTGATATGCAAAATCATAGAATTGACAGAGAATTTTCTTTTGAACATAGTTATATATTCACTGTAATTTTGTAAATCCCGTGGTTTGGCTCTAGCTGTCAACATGGCCCTGAGAGACGTATCAGCTACATCTAACAAACTAAATTTTACATACTTCCTCCCACTGAAGCTGATATTATTCTACACATGCGAATGCTGCAGTATCCACAGATATTACCCAGCCTATATTCTGTCAGTGTCACAGTGAAACCACCCCTGCATGCCCAACCTTTTCTTCTCCCTTCCACTTAATAGATGATTGTGGAGACAAAGTAAATGATTTTTCTGTGACAACAGACAATGCATTAGCCTTCACCATTCGTCACTGTTTACAATCCATCTACCAAACAGAAATAACAACATCAATCATCAACAGAGCCATGCACAAAACAACAGGAACACCAGGGGGGAAAGTGATTGATTCAAATTGGATCTGTTTTAGGAATCCCGCACCACAAGTTCGCTGTTTTCATGAAATGCACACTGGTCATTTTACTTTAGATTAGAGTGCTAAACAAATTGAGTGAGAGGCAGCAGAAATAAGAAATATAACAGTATTTTTCAGGAGCCTTCTGTCCAAAATGAAGACCCTGAAAATAAAACTGCCATACATATACTGATGTGTACAATTCCCTGAAATTTGTGAAGATCCAACACCACAAGCTACTTCTGTCATCTACCCTAAATTGCCACTTTAAACCTCATCTCTTCTACGTGTTTCTTTCCTTTTTTCTTTTATGGCAAATTAAATCTACCCCAGCAATTCAGAGCAGTATTTCAGATTGCCCATTTACCTGCTCCTTATACTGTACTATATACATTTTTTTTTTTTTCCTTTCTGGAAGATAGTCTTCTTTATAGAAGTGGAATAAAGTGAAACAGATATGAATGAGTGCATGCAGCCTAATGTAATGTGTTTTTATTATTATTATTATTATTATTGGCTGAGCCCCAAAGTAAACAACTTGTTCTCAGTGTTTCCTGTTACTTCCTGTTTTGGCTTGCTGGGCCTGAACAACTTCCTCATATCAACCTTTCTTTACACAAACAGAAACTCATGCAGCAAACAGGAATTGTGAAACCATTGGCCCAAGAGAATAAATTATCACATTAACATAATGTTCCTGCTCAAAACAGCTCAAACAGATTAAAATGACCAAAAAAGTACGTCCAAAGCAACCAGCAGAAAGAAAAATATAATAATTCTGCAAGAATATGACACAAAAAAAGAAGATATCAGTCTCAAGACTGGGCGGAGAGGAAAAACTCAATCAATATGGTAAAACTCTTGACACAAATTACTCAAGATCCCGTAAAGGCAGCTTTCTCCCAACAGATGGGAACCAATTAGCCACCTGACTCCAAGAATACACTTGGGCAGCCGTGTGGAGCCAAGATGCAAATGAAGCACAGGGGAAGGTAGAAGCGGACCTGCCAACGCCCTGAGACGGAAGAAATTAATGAAGGAGACAGAGGCGGTGCATTTCTGGAAAATGGAAAGAGAATGGGAAATGATGTATGGATGTATGCAGAATTGGACTGAACTTCCAACAGAGGTTAAAGTAACAACGAGCAGAGGGTAAAAATAAGTATAGTCAAGAACATCTTCCAATCCTGCATCAAATGACATCATCATATTCAAATTAACACTGAAATCAGTGATCTACTTCATGTCCATCTTGTTAGATTCAGCTGATACATAGGCTAGCGACCCCTAGCACATTACAACTTTTATAAGAATTTTGGCGATATTCAATTATTCTCAAAAATATTGGACTGGGTAACAGGTTTTTGTTTCATGCCACAGGGGTTCAGACAACCTCAAGTTTATTCTGATTTCTATGTTTACAAAATATTCGGCACTATGCACATATTTTAAAATAATTTGTTAGATACTGATCTGCAATTGGTATTTGTGTATATTGTTACCAGTATGGCCTTAAAGCGTAAGAAAGTGAGCCCTGATAAGACTTACTCCGTATGAAAGTTTAAAGTCAAAATAAAATATAATAGTAATTTCTCAAGCTAAAATACACATCAAGAGTGATGCCGGCTAATCAGGAGGTTCGGGAGGATTCCCAGTGGGTCACATTACTCTTGGGCCGGTGTCCCAGTCGGACAGACAGACAGACAGACAGACTTTAGAAATTTTCAGGATAGGTAGGAATGGACTGTGTTCCATGCCTCTATTGTTGTCGAATTGTGCAAAATGGTTTAGTCCACAACAGCAGCAGTTGGTCATTTCAACCGAGTTACACACAGAGTGCAGCCACACAGCCAGAGACGAAAGTCACGTAATTCCCCAAAGAAAGTGAAGTCTAGATGTCAGAAACGGGAGAGAAAAAAAACATAGGATAAGAAAATGAAGGGGCAGCTTCTTATTAATTTCTTAGAGAAGAGAGGTGAGCAGCACCTGAAATTCATTGTTGTTTCCGCCTCGTGATAAAATAAAAACAGTTGCACTTATTGTATTATTGTATTGATATTTTAATCATGATATATTTGGTATCAATGTATTTCTTGTAATTTCAGGATTTTGACTATGCTCCTGACATCATGTTATCTGATAAACTGATAAATGATCTACAATCATTTTTTAAATTAACAAAATAAAACTGGAGAATTTTCCAACTTTAAGGCCACAGTGACTGATCAATAAGTCAGAGTGTGATTATTATATCACCTACTGTTATGCATTTAAATCAGATTTACCACTTTATAAAATATCTAACTCGGAAAAAGGGGGAAAGAGGCAGTTTTATAATTATTACTGAATTAATTCATTCAGTGCATTAAAAATAAGGGAGTGACATGAATCAGAAAGTGGCCATGCGATGGACTGGCAACCTGTCCAGGTGTACCTGCCTCTCACCTGCTCATTGCTGGGATAGGCTCCAGCTTCCCCACAACCCTGAATTGGACTAATCAGTAGCGAAAATAAATGGATGGATGAATGAGAAAGCTGTCCGGCCTGCATCTTAGATGCATCTTAAGATAGGAGGTTCAATACAAAACATGACTCGTGTGTTTGCTGATGTATCCTAGCAAATGGTTTATTGCATAACAATCATATGTACTTTCAGTAGCACTTTAACATTGTAACATCAGTGTTGGCAAAGACTGACATCATGAACCACACGGCACATAGATCTTGAGAAATTATTATAGTGAAAGTCCCTCTGTCTTGTTTTGTTATCCCTTCTTTTTTGTATTTGAGCTGTTTCCTGTTTTATTTTGAAGTTACTGTTGGTACTTTGAATACCTATTTGTAAACCATTTTTTGTTACTACTGGATGCTGTATTTTATCAATAAACCAGTACAAAATTAGTCAAAATGAGTCTTATGTCCTGCTGCCATTAATGCAACAAACTTTTGGAAGGTTCCACTAAATTTCACTCCAAGGATTATTGAAAAGTTGGCAGCCCTGAAATAGTTATTTCAAAATTAACCATCACATGTTCAATCTCACCCAGTCCGAGAAAAGTCGCTGGATGTTAATAAGTTGATCCTACAAAATGTGTTTTAACAGCATTACAACCTCACTTGCAAAAAGATTAACAGAAAAAACTGTTATAAGACCAACTGCATGCATATTAACTTAAATGAACTGACTTCTTTGCTTGTAGAGTAGTTACAGCAGTGGGTAAAGCTTTTTATATGCTCAGTGAGATATCTCAACATTTAATTAGTGGACATAGAGATTTAAATTACCCAGCCAATATTTCGATTTACAGTATCTTTGGTGACCCATTTTCTTCAAGTACCATAGTGAGATGGATAATTTAGGGTTTTAGCCAAATATCTCATGGGTATTTAATAAACTAAAATGTACATGGTGCCATCATATATTAGTTCTTACAATTAAATACCAAACTTTCCTATACACAAATGAAAATACAACCGAATAAAATTAAAAATGTCATAATCGACAAAGACCCATAAAACTTTGACCTGCAGGAAAGGAAGCATAAATCAGTTTTTGAGAGAATAAACTTACAAACTTCTTTGACATCAAACTCTCAAAATCTGATTTAAAATATCACATGACCACTGAAGGAGAAAGACAAAACACAGCTAGAATAAGATAACCGGATAAGTTAATCTCTGCAGGGCAATTTCAAAGCTGGAAATACATCTAAGGCTTCACTCCTCAGCAAACTCAAAGACAATGTTTACCTTCAACCTCTCTGACTGCTCACACAAGTCAGTCAGTTGTGAGATAAAGCTAAGTAAATATTGGTAAATGTAGGTGATATAAGGAGACAGATTTAGTTGCACTGGTGCAGAATTCTATAGGTCCCTATAATCTGGAGCAATTCCAAGGTTGGCATGGAAATGAATACAAAGGAGGGATGTTACATTGTTCTTTAAAAATGGGTTTTTGGAAAACATAAAACACATTGCTGATGTCCCAAGAAATCTGAAAGAACCCTATTGTCCAAAATAGAAAATTACAGCATTAAAAGTCTCACTTGATAAACTTTTCTATAAAAAATGATGTAACATTCCTGCTTTAAAAGTAACCAGATGTGCAAATATTGCTCATTTTTAGGTGTATCTCCATATAGATACAAATGGTTCTGTATGGATGTTTGACTATTAAAGGCCAGGCAGATAAAGAAATTTGCACAGTACTTCACCAAGTTTCAAGAAATAAATAAATAAAAAACACAAAAATCAAGAAACTGTAACTACATTATGTTGATAATAGGCATCAAAGAAAAGATTTACATTTAGAAGCTCCATTGTTAGATTATGAATGAAAAATGGCAATAAAAACCTCAGTAGGGATTTTTTTTTTTTTTTTTTTTAACAGATCCATTGAGTGTTTTGAAAGCAAATATTTAGACCCACTTTGCATTTTATGAACTGACAACAAACCACAAACAAGATAAAATGCGTGTGGTGTTTTTAACTCTCCTTCGAAAAACTAAATACAAGGTGATACTATAGCATGGGGAACAATGTTAGCTCTTTTCACCCTGATCTAAATCTGCAACTTCAAGGAACAAAGCCATCCCAGCTAACCCTCCTTGAATTAACAGGTTGCTGTCAACATGGTGTTAAACCTTTGCCAAAGTGAACAGAATCAGTAAATCTGTGGCACCTTTTTTTACTTTTATCTGATCTGTGTCCTTACTTAGCTTATGCTATGGAGCTGTGGCAAAAGCTCTTATCACAGATTTCACTTTACAGAAACGATTACACAAGCATCACCTCAGCAAAGTTCAGATAAAGACTTGGTAAGTAAAGCTTGGTGACAAAAGCATCTGGAGAGGTCGGAGTACTCGTATCCCCGTGTAAAGGATAAGCTCTCTGTGTTATAAACAGTGACGTGTTTTTTGGAGGTTTGTATTTTTAGACAATAAAAGAAAATGAAAAAATGTGACTTGCTAAGTCATTACATAGGTTTCTGTAGTTCAAAGCCAAGTAACTTATATGTAACAGAGTATGCACAATACTGAGGTTAATCCTTCAAAACAGGGCTACTAATACTACTAAAAAACTTTATATTGAAGACAGATGTCAGATTTTTTTAAAGTCACAACAAAAAGGAAGTTTAGATTGATCTGATTGTATTTATTAAAAGAAAGCAGTCATACGTGGCCAGCTGGTAATCTGATCTTTAGATGTATAAGATCATTAATCCCAGTGTAAATGTGGGGCAAGCAATGACTTACAGTTCCAGAAGTAACCCCCATGCACATGTGACTTGCCTCTTTGGAATTTATGATGCCTTTCTGTGCAAGTATAAACAAATGAGCATCTTTAAAATGCCTAAATGGCCTCTGAGCCAACAAATCAGAGTAGTGGGATTTGCAGCAAAGCCCCACATATACATTAGCATGTTTGAATGTTTTACTTTCTCTTCTTCCAACAACCTGAACAGCTTAAATAAAGCTATGCCATTTAATCACCAAATGCTCCAGATGTTTCTCATTGCTTCAAACAAAGACTGCAATGTCTGTGTGAAATACCTCAGAAGTTTAATCTTACTAGAGCCCAAATCTTTGAGGTTTAATAGAACATGTGTTGTTTTTGCTTTGTTTATCCAGATGAGAGTGGTGCCATTTGGACTTGAGATCTTCTTAGTTTTAAACTGTATAAACAGCCCAGATAAATCCATCACGTTTCACTTGAAAGGTAACATGTAATCAGATTTGTTATGGCTACCAATCCCTCCCTGCCAATACCTAACTCCCCACAACTTAACCAATAAACAAGCAACTTATAAATTCGTGTGACTGTTGTTTAGAAGATTCACTTCTAATTACCCATTGTTGACAAAGTAAGGACAAAAAATGCAGTAATATAAACCCTTACATGACAGTATGACCCAAAAAATCTAAAGTGAGATTTCATTTAGCTCATTTAGTTAGAGTAGTGGAAGATTCTGCAAGAATCGTTGCACTGACTCAACTCCTGCATTTACTCTGTTTTTAGTGTTGTTGATTATTGATATATTTCATGAGAACTGAACACGCATCCAGAGAAATCTTCTCAGTAAAAACAAGGCAGATTGAACTGATTTGGTGGAAAAGGTCCCCAAAGTCAGTGGCTAATATAAAGGTAGCTCTGTATGATTTTGTGAAAATACTGGGCCCAAGCCCAAAAAAAGTGTTGCTAAAGAAGCACCAACTACTTTGGAGTGTTCACAAACACAGCGTTGCTTAAAACAGCATTTATAAACTTGACTGCTTAAACTTAGACATCAATTTGCAAGTGAAGTAATGTGGTGGCTCTCTTGTTCTTGTCTGTTTTTTGTCACCAGACAAGAACTAACCCCAGTTCTTGACTTGTTCCTAACAGAACTGGACCTAGCACCTGAAAAGACTTTGGTTGAAATGAGGTAACAGTGACAATTTTCTCGGCGTCCACATCTCCGCAGACCTCTCCTGGTCTGATACCAATACAGCACTGGTCAAGAGGAGACAGTAGCGATTACACTTGCTGAGGGTGCTCAGGAAGGAACATCTGAACACACAGCTGCTGGTGACCTTTTACCGCTCCACAATTAAGAGCCTGCTGACCCATGCTGTCAAGGTGTGGCACTCCAGCTGCACTGAGGCTGACAGGAAGAGGCTGCAGAGGGTGGTAAACACGGCACAGAAGATCATCGGCTGCCCTCCCCCTCCATGTCTCACATCCATATCCCCCGTTGTCTTAACAGGGCCAGAAACATAGGGGCCATCCCCACGATGCCAAATTGCAGTTAAACCACAAAAGTATTTTAGAAAACCACCCTTTCATCCCCACGAAACCAGGGATTAGGAATAGGTTTGAAACCTCCACCGTCTGGGTATTTGTGCAGACAGCGTAACCGCACCACTAGAGGATACGACGTCAGAGTGATGACTGCACGCCAAACATAACAACAATGATGGCATCTGTCGCCAACAGTGTTGTGGTGCTGCTCTAGACAGTCCTCGCTTGTGTACAGCTTCAGCACCAAAATGAACAAATGAACATAGTATTGCGCTGTTGTACCAGCAACAGCGGGAGCAAACTGATATGTCATTAACTGCGCATGCGCTACGCCTTGTTCTAGCTCTGGAGTGTTACTCTTTAATCGTCATAGCGCCCCCCAACAGCCTTGCAGAATGTACTACAGTGGTTTTGTGCGGATGTCGAAGCCTTTCTCCTAGTTTTCGCCACCGTTTTCACACCTGTACCAGCTTCGATGCCGTGTGGATATAGCCATAATGAAGGACTCCACTCACCCCGGTTTTCACCTCTTTGACCTGTTGCCCTCTTGCAGACGGTACAGGTCCATACAGTCCAGAACAAACACAGTCAGAGACAGCTTCTTTCCCAAAGCTGTTACCATACTGAACTCAAACCTGCACTAATTCATGCACCGATGCTCCTGTGCTGATCACTTTCTATATTACTAAATACATTCAGACTACTGCACTGATTACTTGCACAGACCCACATATACTATGTCAGACTGTTGTAATAACACCTACTCATACATGTGAAATTCATTCATTTTGAGTCTTGAGTGTTTTTTATAGCTGCTATTTAAATTGTGTTCTTATATTGTGTTCTTTATTTACAGTTACTACAATGTGTGCACTTTTACGGAGCTGCTTTTAAATCTCATTGTACTCTGTATAATGACAGTAAAGGCTTTCTATTCTATTCTATTCTATTCTATTCTTATATGATTGGCTGTCTGAAAAGAAGTGACAGTGAAGATATTCAAGATTTACTGAAATGTTCAGAGATCTTTAACTCAAAGCATTCAGAGCCTCTAAAAAAAATTCCAGACCCCAATAGAAAACATGATAATTGAACTTTCGCTCTTGTATTAACTTTTTGAAACTAATTTAAAACTTGAAGCTAATTAATAAGTTAAATAAAGAAAAATCTACTACAACCACACTATTAATGCTGTACTAGCACAAAACTAAGCAAATGTCTCAAGTGAGTGTCGCTGGAGCAATCACTGCACATGACAGGAAGCGAAAACCCATGGCCAAAATGGACTGGTTTTTATAATTAAACTGAATAGAAAGAGCACAGTTAATAGAATGTGACATGTTAAGCATGTTAGGCGGATTATTCAGTCCAGCTACTTTCACTTGAGTACATTGCAAAAACATAGAAATTGCAGTTCAAGCCTTTGTGTCGTCATGTTGAGACTATTTTAACTTATTCCTCCCACAGCTATGACTAAAACTCTACAACACCACCACCCCACGTCTCTTATCTCTCCCCTGTACCCTTTCTAAAACAATAGCTTTAAATCAAATGTATGATTCAGTTCAAAATCCCCCTTCTTGTCCATAAAGCCTTGAACAAAATAGCTAAAGAATGCATGAGTGAATTTTTTACACCTCGTATCCCCTCCACTTCCCTGAGGTCTTACGATCAAGGCCAGTTTCATAAACAGTCTTCCTCTGGGAGTCAGACCAGCAACCCCTCCCGTGTTTTTATAGATGAAGAACAGATGAAGATCAGTCTCTTTGCAAAGTGTTGATGTTTTTGACCTGTCTGGGTAAAAATTATGTTTTGTGTGGTTCAATTTGTTTTTTCCTCAAAATGTTTTTGTTTGTTTAATATAACCCAGGTTTTGAAGCTGCTATATAAGTAGAAATTAACAGTAAATGATCAATTCATAAATAAGCAAAAGTATCATTTTATTTTTAAAATAAAATTTCCCTTATTGGATTAATGTTTTACCTCTATTATATAAGTGTAGTATGATATTGTTCTTTAATAACAGATAGCCAGTTGCTCAGTTATAGCAACGATGATCTTAATCATCATTACTTTGGTCAGTCTTGAGATCATGATTACTGAAACAAATAGTTGATTTTCTTTTCTAATATTTTGAGCCATTATTTAAAGGAAAACAAAGAGAACAAGTACACTTGTGATCTTGGTTTGACAACTTATTGATGCTAAGTACACATGAACATGAATTTATTTACAAGCCCCTTTATCTCCTCCTTTGTTCTCTAAATATATCATGCATATACACCTTTCCTTGCCAGTATGAGGTCTAGCACAAGATTTGGATTGATTTGTGTCAGATCCTATTTTCAGCAAATATATTTATATGCAAACTGAAAAAGTCCTGATAGCAAGATTAGCACCAGGGCTACCCTGGCTAGGTTCATAGTTGGCATGTAAACAAAGGGGAGATCAGTGCATATTCTGGCATTAAACTAAAGAGAAAGTGGTGCGCGATCTGATATTGACAGTCAAAATCCCTGATTTTCCAGTCCACACTTTAACAGGGCAGCGGTGCAGAATAAGTGAATATCTTCATTCTGAAAGGCTTTTTCCTAAATCTTCAGTTTCACCAACAAAAACTGTATAGAAAATCTGCAGTTATCAAAACAAAAATGTTTCTAAATCTCCATACTGTTTTGATTTGGGCTGAACTGTGCAGGTCTGTGTTAGACTGAATCAGAGACTGGCACAAGTTGAGGGTTTTTCTGATCTGAATGGTTGTTCAGGTTTGGACAAGTTGGGGAAATTAGTTTTTTTAGGGAGTGGTGAAGGTGCAGGATTTACAACACATGACAGCAAAAGAGCATCACTGTGAAACATCACAGAGTAAAATACTTAAATTATACTTTAAAATAGGCTAAATTAAACCATAAAAGTTTGGACAAGAAAAAGCTCAACTAGGTAAACCATAAACTGTTCTAATCTGGGTAAAATACATTCCTGGCTTTAATTGGCTCAATTGGATCATTATTAAAAAAAAATCTTTAAAAAGGGTAATATTTTCCAAACCTTAACCAAATATATTTCAAATGTCTCTTTTAAAACCACATCTGGACATTTATATGATTTTTATGTTCTTAAATTAACATACACCAAATTTGGGGTTATACACATTACCAACAAAGCCTCATAGAGGGATAATTGAAACCCAGAGGCAGAATTTTTGCCACAAGTCTTCTAGTTGACCTGGGAGTGACCACAAAATAACTTGCTGTGTCCAAACAACACAACAAAAACTTAAAGAGACGATGACAATCAGCAACCTGCTGATTGTCATCTCCACTTTAAGACACTGAAATATCCAGGGAATTAGTGGAAAGTGCTCACAAAGCAGTAATGGTTTACAGCTTGTAGTACAAGGACTGAGAGTGACACTAACTCTCATTTGAACACACTAATCCCACAAGCAATTACACTGGCCGAGAATTAAGTGTGAGCTGACACATCTTAAATGTTGGATGGAGCCCTGCAGCAGTAAAAAAAAAAAAAAGAAGAAGAAGAAACAGAGGATAACAAAGTTTATCACATTTAGACAGGAAGGAGACTTAACTAAGCTCACTGGGAGAAAATAATATATTTGCATTACTAGCAAATCACATGTTTTACTGGACAATCCTTTAGCTCCTAAGATCTGATTCAGAGGGTAAATAGATGGTCTGCAGCATAACAACAATGGGTATCATCATCTGAAAACATGGATAGAAAAAGATGGCTACTCACAGTGCTGAGCAAAAGTCTTGACTCACCCTTCATTTCTTTATGTTTTGCATCCGAGCAGCCAGACTGTCTTGTAGCCTAATCATTTATTTATTTATTTATTTTTTTTTTTATTTATTTATTTATTTTTTAGAGCTGATTAATATGCACTTTATTCAGACATACAAATCTAAACTTCTAATCATTTAAAGTGAGCATTCGTTCTTCAGACTTTCTGAAGATCTTTTAAAGTTTTTCTTTGGACATTGGCTGCTTTTTCACTCATATTCAATCCAGTCATTAAATCTGATCCCTTTTAGAGGAATGTGTTTTTTTATTCTTCTTCTTTCAAAAGAATAAGTATCATGACTTAACAACTATCAACAGCAGATAAACAGCATCTGAAAGTGATGCCCTTATGAGATTTAAGGGAAGAAAGAAAAGAAAAAATCCTGAAACCTCATTACAAATGGTCTCCATGGAAGGTGACTGCCAAGAATCTTTTCTTAAGGAAGGGAAACTGGGAGAAAAGGCTGAGGGATGCCACATGACACAAGAAATGGACTGAAAATCAGTAACAGCAGGTCTTGTGACGAGTCCTCTCCAGAGCCTGGACCTCACCATTAATGAAAAGGTGTGGATTCATCTTTACAGAGAAGAGAACAAAATATAAATAAATAAAAACACCCAAAGAAGAGCATTGGAAAGTCCATCAAAAAGCCTGGAAAGCTATTCCTGAAGACTACTTTAATATATATATATATATATATATATATATATATATATATAAATTTATAAGAATGCTTGTCTAAGAGGTTTCAGACTGTGTTGATCACACCAAATATAAGCTTTCACATTTTCTATAACTGTACAAACTGTTTTTATCTCATATATTGTAATTATAGTTCTATTTAATCTTAATCTCGTTGTACATGTGTATAATGACAATAAAAGGCATTCTATTCTATTCTATTTGTTTATTGAAAAAATCGCTACTTTTAGTGATTCCAGTTTTCAGGGAATATATAAAGAAATGAGGCGTGACTCAAGACTTTTGCACACTACTGTATTTCAATGTCAGCCCCACTTCAAGTTCAGATGGTTTTAAAATCAATATTACACTTAAAAAAGGAAAGGAAGGCATTGGCAGTGTTCCCTTATAAGTCTCACTAAACCACAAAAAGAAATAATAATAAAAAAAATCAAACAAACCTCTTCATAAGAAAGCAGAAGTTAAGGTGAACCTAAGCAGAACAAATAGTCTACCAAAGTGCAAACTGGTCAGACCAGCATCTGCATAAAGGTACAGTCTCGACAAAGCAAAAGCTACTAAACAAAAAGATTCCCAATTCTACAGATAAGAAGCACAATTCATTACATTATAGTTTTAAGCGCATTATATTTCCAGTATTTGCACCTAAATTAAAGTCAACATCCAAAATTTCGTGTTGCATTGATCACTGAACACAATGCCCAAGCAAAAGTGTGCAGACAAAGCCAAACAGCTCCTACCTTTCTCACGGCTAAACAAAGCAATCCGCCTTCGGAAATAACTTGTTTCCTCAGTGTTACCGACTCAGACCCCACGCCACCAAAAATGACTGCTTCCACACATGATGATGAGAAACAGCGCTCACCTTTTGTAGGTTCCTCCGTCTATCCGTCTGACAGCGACTGTCTGCTCCGCTCCGCTCCTCCGTGCGTTTGAACGGGGCAACCAGCAGCGGTGGCGAAAGTGTTGGTGCGCGCTTTGGCTTGTTTTCAGTGGGCGGCGTGGCTCTTCACTGCTTTCCTCCCATCGAAAACACGGAGAAGCCCTCCCACTCCTTCCACTCAAGCTTTACTTTACTCAACCTCCTTCTGAATGCGAATACGCCCTGTCGCTGACAGAAGACGAGGAGGAGGGATAAAATAAAATGCTGTATGAAAATGCATCACAGCCTGCAGACCAGACCCGGAACAGGAGCAGATGTGAGAAGCTCCAACGGGCAGGCGGCACTCCTGCTGCACCGCTGCCCTCCGGCGCCGTCGGAGGCTGTGATTGCACTGCAAAAATATCCATCCTGAGGGAGTTCAGAGGTCCTGAACACAGTTTTAAAGTGGGAATATGGGAGCATACAAGTCTGAGTCTTTTTTTTTTTTTTTTGACAAGTTCCAATCTGATAATATTACTTTAGAACAGGACATGCTTATTTTTCAACACAGCATCTTTCCTTCTGATTACATTTAAATATGAGGCATAGATGTCTTTTGTTGCTTAAGATCCCTCTATGGTTGACCTAGTTTATCAATGGCCCCTTAGGTACAGCATGATACTGTTCCTCTGATTGACCATAATGTCTTTTTTAATCAATAATTTCGTAATTAAATCCCCTCTAGTGTCATTAATTTTGATCAAACTCTGCTTTCCCAAATATCTGTCCTGTCATATAGATGATTGCACATTTCTGCATTTCTGTCCATATACCCTTCTGATAAGTTGTCATAAAACTGCTCCACTGGTCGCCCAAATGCATTACTTGTTGCAATTTTGAGATGCAACCTGTTTGTTATACATTTGCACTTTGCACTACATTTACATTTTACTGTTTATCATATTGATAATACTGTACATATTACTCACTGGCAACTAAATTGTGATTTTTATCTTTATCTTATCCTAAAATTTATATTTTGTGTAGTGAAATGAATCGTAGCACAGCCATATATCATAACATGAGAAAATCTAATGGTAAATGAGGATGCTATTTCATATATAAATTAGTGATGAGTAGAATATTGCTATATGCCCTCAGAGGAGATTTAAGAAATACTCGGTGATCTGTTTCGCTGAGATTATTACAGGAATATCATAATTTCTTATTTTTATATGTGAAGGGGCTTTGATTTGTTTAAAAAATTATTTCACTGCCATCAGCACACCAGAATTACATCTGGTGACGAGGGAGTAATTAAAAACAGTGGCAATTACATCCCATAAGAAAAGAAATACAATTTATGCAGGAAAATTGTGTGCATATAATGTGTTTGAATCTTTTGGAAGCCACCAATAGGCAGCACTTCTGAGTTCAGCAATGGTACCACTGCAGTGTTAGCAGCCTTTTAAATATCAGCTTTAGTTATGGAGGAAAACTAATTTAAATTTCAGATGCAACAGGCTTTGGAGAAGGCAACCTAACCCAGGAGTCCACAAATGCCTGATACTGCTTCAGGCTGCAGGACACTTTGGGAAATCTTCTACGAGACTGAGTTAATGAAAATAGATAGGTCTCTGAAATGCTAATGTTGACTTTTGGTAACTAAATTTGGCTGCAGGCCTTGGGACTCTTTGGTTCAAATACATAAGTAAGTCTATGAATGAGACTTACTTCTTAAGGGAGAGCAAAGCTAATCTTTGACTTGCCCTCACATAAATGAAGTGCTTTATTGACAAGCTGTTTTGCAGAAACTAACAAATTCTACCTTTAAAAGAATTTGTGTTGAACCAAAGAAAGAAAAACCTTTACCCTATCATGTTAAAAAGCAGGAAAGCTTTAATCAGCCCTAATGTTTTTGTCTTTGTTTAACAAAAAGGGGAAAAAAAAGGAAAGAAAATTCTGCAAAGCATGCTCTGCATCGCCATCCACGTTTGCTCCATCTGCCTACATGTAGCTCAGCCGCTGGCAATTAATTAATGGAACTACATGCTCTGCTCAGTCGGATTGTCAGGCCTGTCAGTCATCAGCACAGCATGACAATGATCTGACCATCACCAGCTTAATTGGCAGTCAGAGGACATGCTCCTTCTCCCCCTCGCCGTAAGCTAAATAAACCCAGGGTAAGACAGGATACAACATTTAGTCGTTATTTCTCTTGATCAATAACTCTAACAGCTCATCCAGCACACATTTTTTAACATGTGTTGTTGTGGTGACTGAGCAGGTTTCAGTTCATACTGGCTGAAAAAATTGCTAATTTAAGTAAGAGAAAAAGTCTTTCTAGTGGAAAATGTCGCTTAACATCTTTAACGGGGTTCAGACTATGCAATTTGCCTTCAGATGAGATGGTCACTGTGGAAGATGTGCCGATTCTAACTTTAATTCATTCTTGACATTACTTGGCCAACAGATGGCAAACACCGACAATCACATCATCACATCACACGTAAATTGTTTGACATCAGTAAAGGAGGAGCCTGTCAGGTACTGTTCTTAAATGGTTTTACTCCTATCTCAAAGAACAACAGTTTTTAGTAAGTATAGATACATGCTCCTCAACAATCCATGAAGTCAGGTGTGGGGTTCCCCAATGATAAGTTTAGGCCCACTTCTTTTTAATCTGTACACGTTGCCTTTTGGGGATGTCATCAGGAGACATGGCATTGCTTTTCACAGCTTTAGTGATGATACTCAGCTTTACATCACTATGTCCCCTGATGACCTGGAGCCAGTTAATGTCCTTTAAAATTGTATTTTAGATATGAAGTCATGGATGGCAGAGAATACAGCTCAACCAGGACAAAACTGAAGTTTTAATTATTGCTCCTAAAGAAGCGATCGTTTTGCCAAATATAATTCCAATCCTTTTCAGTGTGAGAAACCTGGGTGTTCTTTTTGACTCTGAGCTGGATTTCATTGTACACATCAGAAATATCACAAAGACAGGATTTTTTTCATCTTAAAAACATGGCCAGAGTCCGCCCATTTCTCTCTCTTGCCAGCACTGAGGTGCTGTTGCATGCTTTTATTTATAGTAGAATAGATTGTACTATAATGCCCTGCTCTCCGGTCTTCCCAAAAAGTGTGTTTCAAACCTACAGTTGCTTCAGAGCTCAGCGGCATGCGTTCCGACGAGGACCAGAGGGTGGGAACACATTACACCAGTTTTAAAATCACTGAACTCCTCATGCGTTTCAGGATTGATTTTAAGGTTCTTTATAAATGTCATTCATATAAATATTCATATAGAAATAAATATGATTTATAAATGTCTCAGTGGTCTTGGGCCTTCTTGCTTTTGCTTTTAAACTATGAACCTTCGCGGACCCCGAGGTTCTCTGGTACCAGCCTTTTAGTTGTTCCAAGAGTAAGCACCTAAACATACGGCGAGGCCTCTTTCCATTACTGTGGTCCTCGTCTGTGGAACAGCCTGCCGGAGAAGCTCAGGGCTACAGAGATTTTATTTACTTCTATGTTATAACGTTTTAGCACATTATTTTATGAAGTCCTTTATGTGTATTTATTTATTTATTTAACTTCAGTGTTTTCCTCATGGGGGTCTTTTGAGCTGGAGAGCTTTGCCTGCTCGGTCTGGGGGTTGTGGTCCGATGATAGCTCTTGACCGGGTGGCTGGGGGTCCTGCACTGCAGCAGTGGCGGCCTCTGTGGACATGGGTAGGCTGGCAACTGGTGTTATCGGACCCCCAGGACATTGTTTCCCTTACAGAAGTGTCAAGACAGAAAAATATTTATTACTTTAATATTTTTATTATGAGACATGTGTGTGGATGTCTGTGTGACTGTGTGTGAGAGAGACAATAATTAATGTGTTTTTTTTATTGCTATGTTGCTTACTTTGGTGTTTGAAGGCTTGTTTACTTTAATATGCATAAAGTGTTTTTACAATTAAGGCACTTTGTGTTGCCTTTGGCAGGAACACCGCTTTATAAATAAAACTGATTTGATTTGATTTGATTTGTCCTGTGGGTTGTGCTCTGGGAGCAAGGGGTATGGACCCCGTTGTTACAGATGTTTTAACAATGTACAACCTGAGTGAGAGCTTGGTTTGCACTACCATCAGTGAGTTAGACTTATCGCTGGTAAGTGTTGGAGTTCCCCCCGGGTTGCCCTGCACCACAGGTTCTGTTTGTTCTGTTAAAGAAAGCCAAGGGCTGGCTTTCCAGTTTGGTTGTCTTGGGGTGGTATTTTTCATTTTTGCATATGAAAAATCTGCATCAAGTGAAGATCTCCATAATGCACCTAGGATGGTTTTCAGCAGAGTATGAAGCATCCAGGATAAGAATTAGCACTGTATGTTGGAGGCCAATGTTCTTGAAATGGGTTGGAGTGAGTTGATGCTTTAAGTGGAGGGTGACATAATTGGGGATCTAATTCTTGGGTCGAACTAAATGGGAAATTAACAGATAAATAGTCACAATAGCTTTTTCAGTGCAGATACTGTACTTCATTAAAGAAGATAAAGAAGTGTTGCTGTTTCATATAAAACAGACAGAAAATCTATAAATTTTTAGTTAACATTTCAACACAGATTTATGATCACAAGCTATGGGTAGCAACCAAAAGGATAAGATCATAAATGAAAGAAGCCAGACGAACATCTTCTTAAGGGTGACTGGCTTCACTTTTAGGGCATTTCCTTCATGGAGGTATCCATCTGCTGCCATTTTTTCAATGCAGATAGGCATGCAGTCCTCCAAAAAAGATAAAAATGCGTAGCACCCATACACAACACAACACGTTGGTCTCATGCTCATTGGCTGAAAGCTGGCTAATTGGTCAGCAGTGACCAATTTCATAACATAAAGGACAGAGCACCAAAACCCAAAAATAGCAAAGCATGGGTGAATGAAAAGTAATGGCGTCAGCTGCACAGGATTTCTCTCTTTTCCAAAGCAGAGGAAAGCTAAAAACGCCAAAGCTTGTTACATACTCTGTGAGAATTGAGAACTTTGTTCTCGTTCTCAAGGCCCTGGTTTAGGAGTCTTGTGGCTTGTTCTCGACACATCAGATGAGCAAAACTTTCTTGTCATCAGCCGTCTGAAGATACTTTTGTGATTGGTTAGAAATTTAAGATGGGCGGTGGTAACGTGAAAAAGCATGAAGCAGAAAGTTGTCACTGATGTGAACGGTTCAACAAGGCTGAATGGCTAGTTTTAATGAACCGCTGATTGAAGCGGTGAGAAAGTACAGAAATGTGTGCAACATGTGGCAGATAAAAACACGGACACCACCACATGCTCAACCCCGCCCTGCCACAGATGAAGTTTTTCCTTAAGTATGAAGTAACCAAGCTTAGTTTACATTGCACATAAAGACACAGATACCCCCTCCTCAACAGAGAACAAAGTTCTCTGTTCTTACAACAAGCTTATCTGATCAGGAAGCCTTCCCAAATCTCCCAGTGTTGTTGTTTCAATTCTTTATCACTTCAAACAAACTTCAGACATTCTCAGGGCATTCTCTGGAGATTAAATCTCTTAGATTACCTAAGGATGTCTCTGTGTCCCCCAAGAAAAGCAGGAGGAGGTGGCTGGAGGGAGAAATTCTCTGCCCAGACCTTGTCCCAGATAAGTGGCAAAAAATGGATGGATGGATGGGTGGGTGGATGGATGGATGGATGGATTGGTTGATTAGATAGGTGGGTGGATGGGTGGACGGGTGGATGGTACTTTTTTGCCAAAATGTGACATCAGTTGTGATAAACTGTTAAACCATTATTTATTTTAGTTTTAACACCTTCTTTAGACCCAGTAATTGCTAATTTGCACTTTAAAAAATACTCTAGCAGTATATGCATTAAAAAAAGGCTTTTAAACCTAACCTGAAGGTTTCTGGAAAACTAACAAAATAGTCATTGTCCTCTGTAAAGGGGTTTTGATTGTTGATATTTACTCTATTATCTTGATATTATTCACTCATCATATCTGCTTAAAAATGTGATGTCCAGCTGTCCTCCATCTGGGTTCCATGCTTGAGGTGTCACAGTGGCCTGATAGGGCTTAGCTAGACTAAACTCCTGTCTTCCTGCTGTGGTGATAGTGTGTCATATAAAAAGCATCATGCCCTTTTTATGTGTGGAACACTCCCTACTGCTGAGCTCTTTCTATGGATTGTTACCCTTCTGATAAGAATTAAAGACTTGTCTTTTGACACTTTTACTTCACTTGTCATTGTGCCTTCATTAAAGAAAAAATCCACCTCTAAAATCTTTAATTTGAAATTAATATAACAGCAAATGACCATCTTGCAAAACTGAAAAATGCTTCCGGGTTGTGTTCCTAGTCATGTTTTGCAGCAACATATCCTTGGTGGGATGATGATAGAGGCAAAATTTCCTTAGAATTAACCAAAGGGGATAGACATGAGCCTTATTAAGAGTGAGCAAGATGACGTCGGAGTAGGTGGAATTAATGTAAATGGCTTGATTCTCACACCATAAATCAGAATGAACCTTCAGACTCCAGGTTTAGGAAATTAAGGAAAAATTAGTATATTGTGTCTGAATTGGATTTTTTTTCTCTTATAAATAGATATCTACCTATAATTTTAACAAACCACTAAAAAAGTCTGAACATGAGCAAATATATTTCCTCATTACAGTTGTTGAAAACCTATCTAGTTGCAGTCATGTTTTCTGAATTTTTTTAACAGTGGGAATGGTTTGTTTTGCTTTGTTTTATCCACTTTTGGCTCAGTTATGCAGTGAATGGATTAAGGACGAGAATGGAAAACTACAGGGACATCTGGAGAATACTGTCCTTCAATACTTTATCCAGAATTAAATTGGTCCATGCTTTCCACCCAACCTTATTAAATGCAGCTTAGTTGTTTTAATGTAACATTGCTGACAGATTATTGGCCAGTCACAAGGCACTGAAGACACATCCCCACCTCCACTCTCTTGTTGCTTTTTAAATTGGGGTGGTAAGGTAAACTTTAAAGATTTATCAGGGTTTAAGTTTTAGGAATCTTTGCAAATGAACACTTTAAAGAGACACTGTGTAACATTTTCTGTTCTGGTCAAAATCGACGTCTTGCGGAATCCCTGCAAGCCAGCACACAATGACTGAGATGGGGGAGGAGAAGATAAACGAGAGTGGCTTACTACCCCAGCAAGTTAGAAAATGTGTTAAATTGTTAATTACCAAAATGCAGGACCATGCATGTGCAGCAGCAGCAGCACGGGAGCCGTTTCTACCATAGATAAGAAAGCAAAAAAGATGCTTAAAAAGCATCGTGATCAGACGATACAAAAGAAGGCTCAACATCACACTAGTTTCCCCAGGTGGAACAACTTCAAGAAGGTGAAAGATTTTAAAAGGAATGCTGAAATTGCAGCTTTTTCCTTGATAAATAAATCAGCGGTACTGCCTAAATTAGCCTAAAGCTATTTTTTTTCATTTGGTTTGTTTGAGTGTTGCTGGTTACCACGGGCAGCATAACAGTAGATCCTGCTAAAATACACCAGCCTCGAAATGTATGTTTACGTGGTTTCATAGTCATGGTAAGCACTGGCTTTCAGTCACGGTAAAGCTGGGCTAAAAGCCGGTGGGAAGGCTTTATAAGCTGGCTTTTACTGTGACAAGAAGCTGATCCTGTGTCGAGGCCAGTTTTCCCATCGAGGTTGGTTCCCTTATGAGAACCATTCTAAACACAGATGAATGATATCTGACAGTTTGATGGGATGCAGTTTGCAATATTTATGAAATCACAAACCTCTTCACCTGACTGAAAACTCCATGAACTGTCAGATAACTTCATCTGTGTTGTCGAGGCTTTTGAGACACGGCGGCAACCATTGTTGCAATATGTGTTTGAGAAACTTAGTTTGAGAAAGTGTTATATGTTAGAATCTGATATACGATTCCAACGTTAGATGGCAGTCATTCTTACACAATGTCCCTTTAACATTTCGTAGACTATAAAAGTTGGAATTCTGTTTGAGTAGTTTATTAGTATACAATCCATTTTCTTTAGATATATAATTTCAGGCATTTTTTCATGAATATTAAATCTAGTCTAAATCTAGCTTATCCCTTTAAAACATTTGCTGCTTTGATGATGTATTTCTACATTAGAACTGTAGAAATCTTTGGGTGTATGACAGATGATAGAAAAAATATTGATCATAATGTACTTTAACTAATGTTTGATTCTAATAATTGATATCTAATATCACTAAAATAGATGGGAAAGCAAAAAAACACTATTGTGTGTTTTTTAACCTTCTGCAAAATTGTTCAGTATTGACATAATTAGTTTGGAACAGAATCAGCTTTACTTAGTACCTTCCTACTACCATTTAACTGTTGGCAATCTCACGCATTCATAGATAAAAATACTCCTGACTAGTAAAGAGCTGAGCTAAAAGATGCTGCACACGTTCCTGGAGGGAAACATATTTCTAAAACCTTTTCAGATACAATCAATTTTAGCTACATCCTCAAAACACAACTGGTTCATAAAATCTGAAAAAACTCTGCTTTTCTTTTTTTTGTTATTATAAATACTTTTCTCAGATATTGGCTGCTGAGTGAAAGCCAATAGAAATTATGGAAAACCCACAGAAAAGGTTCAAACATAAAAAAGGAGGAGAAACTAGAGGATGATCCTGTACACTTTATAAAGAGCTGTCAGCACAAATCTTTACCTGCTTTTTAAAGTCCACAGCCACATTTTTCTTCTTCTGTGGCTTTTCTAAAGAATAATTATCTTCTTCCTCTCTTCCCATGCTGTACAGATCAGGCCTCTATGACTAAGTTGTAGGATGTTTTGCTCTTCTCATGGATGAAAAAAAGTCCTCTTGCTGCAGCATTAATTTGATACGACCAGACACCTCCCTGACAGAGGTTGTGTGATGGATTAAAACTGCTCCACTTTGTGTATATCCTGTCAATCAACACGTTGTCTCTCCCTCTTGGTATGAACGTGTGATGAAACCACAAAGCACTCACATTCCTGGAAAATTAGGTCAGCAACTGAAGACTCTGAATAGAAAGTGAGCGTGCATGCATTATTTCTTGCCCTGAGGGAGGAAAAAAAGTTATTTTTGCCATTCATTCAACAAAGTTAGTTTAAAGATTTTTTTTCTAAGGCTGTTAGTCATTCTGTGCATCGTCTCAGATGGAAAGTCAAGGAAGGAAAGTCAAGGAAGGAAAGACAAAATCATGTTGAAGCAACTTTTTTTGCTCTTTGAAGAAGGATGCGATACAGGTAATAATTTAGAGTCTGAATGAAAACCTGTTGTATGACAGGAGCAGCTTCTTGTTCTTCGCATTCTTGCTTTTTCCCCTTCTTTATGTGGCACTTATCATGCATATAATTAACAATATGAGCATTATCTATTAGAGAGTTTCAAAACATGCATAATCGCCTCTTTCTATTTCCCTCTGCTTGTGACAGCTGAGTTCTCAGCCTTCAAATGTGATCATTCAAATTGATTCCCAATGTGGAATCTCTGATGGTTTATGAATGAGGATTAAATTACATGTCTGTGAAATAAGAAGCTATGTGCAGCATCTGTGTTAACTTTGTTTAACAATGAAAAAAAAGGAAACAGGTGAAAATTAGGCTAAAGGTATATGCTATATTTATAGATAAAGGAATAATGTTTTAAGGTGTCGGGGGTCTGATCCTCAAGGGCTGCAATCCTGCAGGCTTTCAATGTTTTTCTGCTCCAACACACGGATTTAAATTAAATGGCTCTCCTTGAAAGTTTGTTGTCAAGTGCACAAAGGAACACAAAGTGCAGGCAGACTCCAGAAACATCTCTGGTTGTGAAGGGCTCCCATTCCAAGATTTTCACATTGCACATTAATTAAAGTCAGCATATTTTGTTCCATTTAATTTAAATGTTAAACTATTTAATTTAATTTTATTTTTGTTTAGTTTAATCTCATTAGTAGCTACTGACCATCCCAACTTTTTTTTTAAATGTGCTGCTGCAGCTCCAGAGCCCCTGGGTCCCTATATTGCAATAAGTTGGTATAGAAAATGAATCATTGGAAGATAATTATTTTTTTAAATAATTTCCCCTGGGATTAATAGAAATTTATCATTTAATTTCATTTAATTTTCTGAAGTTATTAAAATGTCATATAAATTCAAACCTTCTGGTCAGTGTATTGGTGGTTTTTCTAAATAATATTGTAATAAAACAAATATCAGGAAAATGTTCAAACAAATCTAATAAAATGATACAATAAGCTATAAACCAGATACATTTAAAGTAAGAAAATATTAACCTTAAAGTGTTCCTTGAACTCAAGCTTAAATCACTTCAAGAGCTAGCTGATACTGGCAGCTGAAAGAATCAGAAAATGTGAGTGAAATTAATCTTTTAGGTCAAATTAAGCAATTTTCTCAATAGGGAAGTTTGCAAGTAACCAGTTCCAAATAGAACAAATCAGTGAGTCAACATGAAGTACTTCCTTAATAAATGGTCTCTATGATTGAGGCTAATTGCAAAGGACAGCATATGATTACCCCTGGTACTGCAGTGTTGGTGTACCAGAGACTGAGGGACACTGAAGACTTTCAGTCAAGACCAAAATACAGCTTTCTTCTGAAATAGTAAAGGCCTTATCAAGCAATTATAATATATTCAGTGCCGAAATGCAGAAGATGAAATTGCACACAACAAACAAGACTGAATTTATTTACTGGGCTGAGCCTTTTAAAGTCACTGTGTATAATTTCTTGGGCCAATGGTTTCACATAAAAGGGTCATAATGACCTCATGTTCAACGACCTCATCATATTTTCCCACTAGCGGCAGATGCAGGCTTGTGGGAAGAGGTGATCGTAGCTGCTGTTGCCATGAAATAATTTCACATCATTTTGAAAATTAGTCTAGGGTTTATTTAGAGTGAAGTATTATTAGTTTCAAGTGACTGACCAAATACTATTTTTTAGAATTGAAATAATTTCCAGATACCTAAAAAGAATGAGAAAATGCACAATTTCTTCACTTTTAGTTGAGTTTTGAGAAGTTAGACAGGATGAGTTCATCTCTGTGTTTTTTGGTTTGAAGCTCTATGTTAAATATCTTTGTTTTTAAGTGCCATAAAAATAAGCACTGCAGGATTGAGTATTTTTATACCAGGCAATCAGATTTCTTGCAATTGTTTTGTTGTGGCCCTGATGTCTTGTGATAATACGCAACAGCATGAAAACTACGGAGGTCAGAAACATGTAGATGCAAAGAGCCAAAACCACTCAGGCAAAAGTGAAACTGCATCCACAAATCCAGCAGACTGAAATGAAGCTCATCTGTTAAATTAGTGTAATCAGTGAACCTCTTTCAGTGCCTCATCAGAAAGATCCGCTCCATGCCCCCCATCTGCTCCCTGCCAAATCCACCTCGATGCTGCCTCAGTCTGCAGATAGATAGGACCCTGCAGGCCTGGCACCAGGTTCAACCACCATGATGAGGACATTTACATTTTAAGCTTTTGGCTGACACTTGTATCCAGAGTGATTTACAGTTATTAGGACCCAGGGGCAGAAGCTGACCTTGTGTGGATCACTTGCCTTCTTTTTTATCTAAACTGCTGTGGTGTGTACATTCATGTTGTGTCCTCTGTTATCAGGGACCATGAGAGGACTTGTGGATTTCCCATAGCACTGTGTGTTTTGCACAGTTTGCATGAGCCTTGAAGCAGGGTGCTAACACAATAAATATGTTGCTGAGTCTGCTGAGCATGCATGTTAAAATGGTGTACAATGTGTATATTCATGTTATTACAAGTTTTGTGACATGTAAAGGATAAAAAGCTGCATTAAGTGTGTATACTGGGGAGATTGTCCTCTTCAAAATGTGCACATTGGGCAGCATGCACAGTATCTCACAGAAGTCAGTACACCCTTCACATTTTTGCTAATATTTCATTATATCTTTTCATGGGACAACACTATAGAAATTAAATTTTGACATACAGAATATCAAAGTTTAGTTTTAGTAGTTTGGTGTCTTGATATCAAAGTTTCATTTCTATAGTGTTGTCCCATGAAAAGATATAATAAAATATTTGCAAAAATGTGAGGGGTGTACTCACTTCTGTTAAATGCTGTAGCTCAACTGGCTGAGCAGCTGTCCTATTTATAGAGGCTACAGCTCCTCGGCTCCTGTCAAACTACTGTCGAAAAAAGACCATAGAGATATAATGTACCATGAATTAATTGATTCTTTTGAACAGCTCTTTTAAATTAACAATAATTACTGGGTCGCAGTTTCATTTTAATTTTTAATTTTTTTTTTAACAGGGACAGAGTAATGAAGAAAAAAAAGAAGAAAAAGAACAGAAAGAAGAGCAAGAAAAGGTTGTGACAAAAAAAGATCCTTCAATCTAAAAAATAAAATAAAATAAAATAATAACAGAGATAATATTGTTAAAATCTAGACACCATAGAGTTAAAGCCAATATATCACTTAGAATAACAACTGCATTAAAAAGGGGGATTACAAATATCCATCAATCTAAAAATCTAAAAACATTAGTCAAAAATTCTATTCTATTCTTATCTACGGTCATTTAGCAGATGCTTTTATCCAAAGCGACAACACAAGGAAGAATTCAAACAAGATGGGACGTCATAATTAAGTGGTAAGCTATGATCAAAAGGTAATAACGCAGATGCAGTTGATAATAACAATATACACACCGTTGAGACAAAGCCATTAAATCACAAAGCAAGAAAACCCTAATAAAAATATGTAGGCAGAAGTTCACGTATGCATATGTGGTGTCCGAGCATCATTGTTGGGGTAGTTACTCTAAAAAAGTAATTAGTTACGAGTTACTCATTACTTCTGTAAACTGTAATGAAATTACTTTACTCGTAACTGCATTTGAAAAGTAACTCCACTACTTATTATTTTACCATTTCTTAATTCACTGCCTGTCTGCATAGTGTTTATTGTATATTGTAAACAAAATTGCTTTAAAACCATAAGAACAACATCCCTTTCTGTGGGAAGAAATGGGCACACTTGTCACATAATCATTTTATCTGGTATTTTTCTAAACCTGAGCGATTCAACAGTCGACAGGGGGACCACGTCTCCTACAATGAACCCTGCAATTAGCTTGTTAATTTCTGTCTTGCTGGCTGCTGCGCTTCAGGAAATGTTGAAAAAAGCTTAGCTTGTTTAGGCGGGCTGGCTGCTGAATGACTCCTTCCATTGACCGGCGAGCAGGATCTTTCACCACAACTTTGGACTGAAACTGAATTGAACTGAAAATAATGCAAATATTGCCACTGACCAAAAGCAAGTGGCTGTGTCCGAATGTCCAACCTACTCCCTAACCCCACGTTCACTACATAGGGCTGCACCACATAGCACACTACATAGTGCACTCATTCTCTCGGCGATTCAGACACAAAGCTGTTTATTTTTTCCTCGCTGCAGACCACGTGACTACCGCCGTCACCACGGCACACCCAACACACGTCAAGATGTCATTCCAAATCCAATCCAAAGTTGTGTGTAAATATTTTTATTTTTATTCCTTATGAATATGATTAATAAAATACTTACATTTAGAGTTCATGACTAGATTTTTTTCGCCTCCTTGCACCATGTTAAGCTTCTGCCCGTGCCCCCCCTTGCATTGTTTTCTATACTGACCCGTTTAGTGACCATCGATGCTCACTACTTTTTAAGATGCATTGTGGGTAATTTTGAGTGCCCTACTCTTTTCTCTCTGGACATTCGGACACCCCTACAAAATGGCGTGACTCCTATATAGGGCACTATGTAGGGAGTAGGGTGCACATTCGGACACAGCCCGTATCTTGGTTGGCGCACAATCAGCTACGTCTCTATTTATGATCTCTATGGCAACGTGCCCAGGCAAGCACACACACAGGCAGCAGCATGTGCGCACCACTTAAAACAGATCAGAACTTTACACATAGGCAAACACGGCTTGAGTAATGCAGAAAAACACGTTACTGTAGTCCAGTAAAGTAATTTCGTTACCAATATTTTAAGTGTAATGCATTACTTTACTTCATTACCCAAAAAAGTAATATCGTCCCAACACTGCTGAGCATAAGAATTCTATAAGGCACACTCAGGTTTTCACTATATAAGATTCCTATTCCCTTACAGACTGGACACGAACATTATATATGTAAACATATGTGTCTCCACATGATTGGCTCACTTAGGGAACTTGAGGAATGTCTTTGTCTGAGAAGCTATATTAAGAGCTTCATACATATTTTCAGTGGGATTCTTAAAAATTGGCCAAAGACTGGCTCACGGATTCTGCAGATCTGTTTTTGATGCCTGACTTTTTTGTAATAAATCTTTTTTATTATACATGAAGCTGGCGTCCGGAGACATTTTTTCCTGAAAGCCATTTTTTCCCACATCACCTGACCCAAGATACATCACATGCATTAAAGCATCTATTACGCAGAGAAGACAAGCCAGGACATAGACATAGAGGCCGTTTTTGATGTACACATAAAAACAAACACTAACATTAAAAAGAGACGCTTGTTTGCCAGCCATTCTTTTTCTTATAAAAATGATCCATGCTCCCTTGCGTGCCATCATGGGAGTCTGATGTTCAACATGCTTCATTCACATGAATGCATGGGCAGAAAGTTTGGATACAAATACTGTGAGTCCTAAACAAAACATTTACTACAATTTGCACTGATGTCACTCAGGTTTATTCTATTTTTATTAATATTTTCTAATCTTGTACAGTAGATCTTATACAGGTGCATATGTTTTTTATTGATTTTTTTTCTCATCTAATATGAGTTTTTTGCATTGCTAAAATGCTCGTGTGGCATATTTTGGAAAAAAAATTGTTTTGCATAGAAGTTAACTATAGCCACAGGGAAGACAGTAAGCCGGAGCAGTCTGGTACTGCTACCACTGATTTGGTCCTCTAATTGCAGACCAAAGAATTCGTGGAAAACGTCTATGTCATTGCTTATCATAAAGAACTCCTGTAGCTTCAAATAATGACAATTTGTTTGTGAAGACAGTGGGTGCTGTAGTTTTTAGTTGTTCAATTTTTAACTACTCAGTTCATCAATGGATTAAATTTTGGTTTAAATAAATGGATACATACAAACACCTTTGGGTGATTGTGTAATACATGTTTGAGAGTTTTCCTAATTGCCTTTATACATACAAATCTGCAAGCACGAGCACACTAAAGGGACAAAAGAACCAGACTGAAACACGATAAGACATCTGCTGACTCATCCCTCAGCTGACCACCTGATGGCTGTCTTTTGATTCACACTCCAACTGGCATTGCTCCTCTGGCCCTTTTACCCCCACCTCCAAGCATTACCACCACCACCCACCTCGAACACTATCATCCAATCAAATCCCCCTTTCAATCTCCACTCGATAGGGAAGAGATAAGAGTTAAGGTGACCTCCCTGTGAATGAGGATGGCAAAGCTGTTTAATTGGATACACTGAAATTGAGTTTATCCCAGGTAAAAAGCACTGACCTGCTCTCCTGGTGTCTCTGTTCTGAGATGGATGTTTGTGAATGAGAGTAATCACTTTAAAGAGGCTGAGATGAGGCTGCTGCCCCTCTTGCCTCTGAAAGAACAATCAGTTTACACTGCAGCTCCTGCGGTTTACTTGCAGAGAGGTAAACATACAGCAGAGGTCAACTTCATTTACCTTTGACTGCTGTGAAGGATGCGTGCCTGGACAAGCTGGCACAGACTTTTCCACTCATTCTGTCTAGTCTGAATATATATCCCATCTGTTAGCTGCTGGATGGAATTCTGGATCCTTGGGCTTTGGTAGCCTATGTTACAGTGGAAATCTGACAATAATTAAACTTTTCAAGTAGCAGTGTAGATAGCAGCCAATCAAATCAACTGCCTAATCATATGTCAAAGGGTGGACTAGGACAAAAAAATCAGCCCTGGCATTTTGGGCCAAACCGGCCCATATATGACCATGCACACCACAAATCTTTGCACTTCTTTAAAGGTCAGTATCAGCCATGCAACTCCTTAAAACCACTATATTAAACCACTATGAGGGATAACACGCTAATAATAATAATAATAGTACACGTAATTTATACAGCGCTTTACATAATACTCAAAGATGCTTTCAAAAAACAGATAGTAAACAGCAATAAGTTAAGATTAAGTAAATGACAAGTAATAAGTATTAAAAGTACTTTTAAAAAGATGTGTTTTGAGTAGTGATTTGATGATGGCTGGTTCTGTGCATTGTCTGATTAGAGCTTACAGAAAGTTCTAAAGGGAGGGTGCTGCAATGGAGAAGGCTTTGTCTCTCCATGTTTTGTGCTTGGTCCTGACAGAAGGGTTGGAGTCTAAGGACCGAAGGCTTTGGGATGTAATGTAGGGGTGGAGGAGGTCGGCCTGGTAATGGAGGGCTTTGAAATTGAGGAGGAGAACTTTGAACTGAATGTGTTAAGGGATGGGAATACAGTGAAGGTTCTTGATGTGGTCTCTGATGCAGGACTGGGTAAGAAGGTAAGCAGCTGAGTTTTGGATTACTTAAGTTTGGAGTGTGAACCATAGAGGAGGCTGTCGCAATAATCCAGTCTGGAGGTGATGTAGGCGTGGATCAGAGTTTCGCCAGCAGCGAAAGAGAGTGCGGGACAGAGGCGAGTTATGTTTCTGAGGTGAAAGAAGGCAGTTCTTCAGATGTTCAGATGGTGCTGATGTGGCGTTTCAATGAAAGGTGGCTTTCAAAGATGACTCCAAGGTTGCAGATATGAGAAGTGGGAGTTAGTGTGGACAGGTCAAGAGTGAAGCAAAAGTCATGTGTGGATTTTGTCAGGGATTATGTGCCAATCATTAGCATGTCAAATTTATTGTAGTTGAATTGTGAGTAGGTGGGCTGCATCCATATTTTGATTTCTGAGGCAGTTGGTGAGAGTGGAGAAGCTTATGGAAGTTGTAGATTTGATGGAGATGTAGATCTTAAAGGTCCCATATTATACACTTTATTCCCAATCTGAGACCATTCATTAATATCTAAATGAAATATTTCCGCCATGGTATGGACAAATCGACCCTCAGTTTGAGTGCAGCGGCTTCTCTTCACCTCCCTCTTTTTAGCAGCTTCAGAAATGTGCCGTTTATGGTGGGCGGAACCCTGGTGGAGCAACTCAGCTGTTGGCTCCGCCCATCGCATCGCCCGTCATGAGGTGATTGACAGGTTAATATATTTTCAAGCTATCAGACTAATAAGGCCGAAACGATAAAATAACTGCCAGCTCTTACCTCTCCAGCTGTGTCACGGACAGTTGGTATTGAACCTGGCTTCAGCTTCAAACGGTTGGCGAAGCCTGCTTTCCATGCCCCCATGTTGTGGAAACAGTCCTCTTTGAAATGCTGGCCACAGACATGCAAAACCTTTGGAAGTTTTCCGGGTACATTTCCTCCAAAAATAAAATTAATCCACTCAGTCCTCGTGGGTTCAGTGGATGGAAGTAAAAAAACGTTTTCGTGTTCATTTATGCAGCCACAAACAGAACAGTGCTTCTGTCGCTTAGCCATGTCCGCTAACGAGGGTTGCCGAAGAGGGAAAAACACTGGGCGCTAGGTGATTTTTAGAGGGCGGGCTTTGAGAGCCGGTAGAAGGGTCCATCGCTCTGTGGGGAGTGGTTATTGTCCCTTATGACGTCATAACGTACACGCTTTCAAACAAGCTCATTTCAGCGCTTACTTCCCTAGAGGTGGAGCAGGGGGGAGAGAGAGCGCCTGAAAGAGTTTCACACTTACGGGTCTCCTACACATGCGGGGGGACCAGTATGACTGTTCCAAAACCATTAAAAAGTGAATTTTGCATAATATGGGACCTTTAAGAAGAGTTGTTAATATGGATGAACAGTTCTCTATTAGAAAGATAGGATCTGAACCAGGAAAGGGGAGAGCCAGTGATGTTGAATGAGGATTCCAGTCGGTTGAGAAGAATGGTGTGGCTGATAGTGTTGAAATCTGCAGTGAGATCAAGGAGGATGAGGATGCTTAGATCCAGAGTGAAATGAGAGGAGGAGGTCATTTGTGGTTTTAAGCAGAGCTGTTTCAGTGCTATGATGGGAGCAAAAGCCAGATTGGAAAATTTCAAGTGAGTCATTGTTGTTGAGGTGAGGCTTGAGTTTGGTGGAATTTGGCACATTCCAGGATCTTTTTTTTTTTTTTCTTGTCCTGTCCAGCATCATAGCAAGCAGAATGATGATCTTGCTGCTGTGTTGTGCTGAAAAAATTTGCTTTGCCACGGGGAGTTTTATAGGTATAAGGCTCCTCTTGATAATCTGATTAATTTAAGTTATTTATTTACTGTTATTTATTTACTTTGAATTGTGGAATCTATATAATCTTGCTGGACCAGACCGGAGGGGACAGAAAAAGAAGAAGAACAGTTAAAAGAAGTAAAAAGGAAAGCAGAAAGAAGAAACAACACTTCAATCCAAACTATTACCAGACAACCTACTGCTATGGAAAAAAAAGCTGACAATCGTCAAGAGTCATCAAATCAACAACAAAAGATAATAAAAAAACATGTATCACAACAACAACCAAAGTACCAGATACACACTCACACACAAAAAAGTAGCTTTTAGTGTACAGGTGCACTGGACAACTCAGTGACTGTGTCAGCATGGAGATTATGAGGAATCAGGAGTGAGCAAAGATGAGTGTGATCATGCAAATATGACCACGCCTCTATGGAGGCTAGAGGCAGACCAAGGCAGCCAAGAGATGGGGGCGATCAGGTGCAATCCTGGAGCACAAACCCAAGCTACCCCACCACAAAGAAAACTCCCTTTTTTGTGAAGCATCTAAAAAGGTGTTTTTTCTTGAACTTGAAGTGTGGAAAGGGGAAATTATTTGTGCTCATTAATCAAAGTAATTAAAGATAAAACAACCTCTCCATGTTTGAATATTCAAACCTTCAACCTTCTAATTGTGACCTGTTAGAGTCTGAAGTTTGCTGCTCAGAAATGCTCTCTGATGTAGTTTAAATCAGCAGAGCAGCCTGCAGCCTTTTTGTTTTTGAAGCCAAGTTGAGATGAATTCAGGGAAAATTGCAGTCGAGGTCAGATCAAACACACCTCTGCAATCTGCTGAGGTGCAATTAGAGCAGAACCCTAAAGCTAGAATTTGAAACTTCTTCTACATTAAAATAGTAAATTAATAAAATATATCTTATGAATTATCAATCTAAGCGTTCTAGCTCCCATATTTTCTCAAGTTAAATATTCTACACTGTCAATCTTAAAGCAATACTACTGAAGTTTAGCAGATTTTTGCACTTTGAATGTCCGAGTACCATCAAAACAAGTCATGAGCAGAGTTTTCAGGTCAGAAAGGTATGTATTGCTAAATGATTCCTCTGAGTGCAAGCAAAGGCACAGACATTATGTCTGGAATGTTGACTTTTGCCTTATTTCTCAGTTTATTTAAATTCATGTTATAGACCCACCTGTTCGCTGCTGTGTTTGAATATTTTTTATTTAAAAGTCCAAATGCACTTTCTTTTAGATTTGAATTTTTAAACTTGATCAGGTTTTAATACTGATTTTATCCAATGTTCTTTTTTTTTTCTTTCTCTTTTGATTTTAATGGTAATTTATGCTTATTTTCTTATGTTTCAATGTTTCAGTAAAGCAGTTTGAATCACCCTGGTACTATACAAATAAACTTGCCTTACCTGAAGCCAGATTTTTCAGTATGGTCTTACCTTTGACAACAGCTTAGCATGTGTGTCATTACTGTCCCCTGCTATCATCATTTATTTCTAGCTCTATATCTATCTCTATCTAGCCACCCTGCTTCAATATACATATGTTGTTAATAGTCCAAACCTCATTTGTGGTTTTAGATTTTAAAATCAATTCATTCATTCAGTGTACCGCTTAGTCCATTATGGGTCATGGGTAAGCTGGAGCCTATCCCAGCATTAACAGGTGAGAGGCAGGGTTCACCCTGGACAGGTCACCAGTCCATCGCAGGGCCAACACACAGGGTACAAACAACCATTCACATACGCATTCACTCCTAGGGAGAATTTAGAGTCACCAATTAACCTAACATGCATGCCTTTGGAAGGTGGGAGAAAGCTGGAGAACCTGGAGAGAACCCACACATACACAGGGAGAACATGCAAACTCCACACAAAACGGCCGCCACCCTCAAGGTTCAAACCTCCCTCCAGCCAAAATTTATTTAAGCAGCACTTCTAAAAACAACAATGGTTTTACCAAAGTGCTGTATAAAATGAATGCAAGCAACATATAAAATATGGCTTCAACAGATGATGTTCAGATATGTCTGTTTTATGTTCTCTGTTAAGCATTGATGTTAGATTTAACCTAAGAGGATGTTTACTGGATGCTGGGAAGTCTATTCTTATTCTTCATGATGAGAGCCAACATCATTTCAGCATCCAGTGATTTCTCTGATGGTACTTTCATGTTTTAAAATCCCGGTTTGCTGGTGTTTCTCATTGGTTGAGCAGACTGTATAACGGGAACTGCTTAAAGTAACGGTGAAATAAAGTACAAAACACAACAACAAAGGAGAAAATATCCAAAACTTTCCAAAAGCAATATTTATAAAACAGATGAAGAACTAAAAAAAAAAAGCTCAAATATCACAAAACACAACAAACCAAGAAATAGTTTACGTTTTGGGCTTTGTGAAGAGTGTTTTTAAGTTGCCATGCTTTGTAAACGTCGTTCAGTTTTACATAAAGTCACACAGTTTTCTGGAATATATTATGCTTTGGAAAATGTGTTTGATAAAATGTGTTAAAAATAGCATTTAGTGAAATTTTTCACAAAATGTTTCATCACGCTGTGTATTGAAGGATTTGAATTACACAGATGCTTTTTGGGGAGCATTATTTTTGGAGTGCATCTCAACTTTTTAAGTTACATGCTGCACACATATTAGTGCATGTCGAAAACATGGTAATTGCGAAAACAATCCAGTTACTCCTGTTTTCAGCTGATACAATCAGAAACATTGTTTATACACAAACCATAAAAATCATGCAAGAATTTCAATAGCTGAACTGGAGAAGACAAAAATCTGTAGAGCAGATACACATGTAGTCTAACATTTTCTGCCTTATCAAACACAGACCTTCAAGAACAATAAATTATTTGAACAAAATAGCTGGACAATAATCAATTAATTTAAACACACATACAGTCAAATAAAGCAACTGCCTGCACTTTACAGACTTCTCTGTTTATCACTGCCTCCTGTTATTTAGCTGTCTAATGTCTTATCGCTTAATTTTCCTGACATTTAATTTTCACCTGTGGATTGCAAAAAAACAGAACACCGAATAAAGATTTGAAAGTTATTTTTTAAAAAGCAAGCCAATAAAGTCGTAACCATTCCGGCAACTAATGGTACATGATGAACAATTCTGCTGTCCACAGTGCTGAAACCACAGCTCCTGTACTGAGATCACCTAATTGAAACAGAATGGATTGCCTTCATCTTAGTCCAGAAACACACTTGCATGATCATCAAAATCCTAAAATACACCTATGTTAAATTTTTACTAAGGTCAGTCCTAGGGCTGGGCAATATGAACCAAATTTTATATCTCGATGTTTTTTGCCTGAATCACGATATACGATATATATCTCAATATATATATATATATATATATGTGTGTGTGTGTGTGTGTGTGTGTATAAAATATATATATATATATATATATATATATATATATATATATATATATATACACTAAATACACTTTTATTAAGGATCAGCAGCATATGTGCATTAAAACAGTTGACTGTAATTATTTTTATTAAAATGAATGAAAAATACTTTTCAATGGCCATAACAAAAATATAGCTGTGCAAAATACAAAAGAAAAGATGCTTTTAACTCTAAATAAGCTATCTCGATAGAAACAATATTCTCTCATTCTATATCACATCTGATAAAGTCTTGGTATATTTTAAAGTCTTGATATATTTCCCAGGCTTAGTCAATCCTATTTATTTGGCATTTGTTTTAGAATTTTTATGTATGAATGTCATTTCAGTGCAAAGCAAATTTATCTAAGGGTATGAATAAAGGAGCTTAAAACTAAACCTGAACTCAAAAGCTGGATTTATACTCACGCAACATCTGCATAAGGTAGGTTACGGCATCACCACCATAGGCACTGCGTAGCTCCATGGAGGCCCGATGCGCACCTGTTCCAGACCTGACATGCACACCTGCTACACAGGTGGTTACGTAAAGTACTCCCTTATTGATCAATTTGAGATTGCGAGTTTCTGGATTTCTGGATCTTAGCGCTGACTGAATTTGTGTAATAACCTCCATTATTAAAAACAACACTCAATGGATCAAGTTGATGAGAAGGTGATTAAATTTTTTCTTCGTTTTCTTCCAAAAGCTAATAAAGACTCTGACCCATTCTGGACGCTATTGTTGTTTTATATCAGAAAATACATACTGGAACTGAAGTGAACTATCAAAAGAACTCCTACCTGGTGAGTTTACCAGCCAATACCACCCTGCTGCCACCTTCAAATTAGGAGGAGAAACTGCAACACAACACCAAAACGACGGGTACCCCCTACTCTCGAATGCGAGAACAAACTCACCAGCGTCAACTTAGCCATAACTGACGACATGCAGACATCTTGCAAGTATAAATCTACCTTAAGACACTGTTTTCATTAGTTTTCCACAGTAACAAATTTGCTTCTGACCCACTCAATAACACACAACAAATCAGCAATTTGGGTTGCTTTAAAAATCCAATAGTTAGAGTGCAGCACTGCTACATATGAATAATGACAGAAGGAATCAATGCAGCATCATCTCAAATAGTGAAAAAAATCTGGAACATTTAATGTAGTAAATGAATAAACGCACAATGCTGGAATAATTTAGTGCTATTCTTTAAATTTAAGAAACATAGGTAACTGACTATTTCCTGAAGGGAGCACATGCTGTTATATACTTGATTTTTACTCAACCATATCAGTCCTGTTTTTTAAATAGGTCTGCGTTGGCATCTATAAGTTTGACAGAATCATTTTCACACAAAAACCAAATTATACACTGAACTGCAGGTGATGGACAGAAGATATTCATGCTGGTAAAAAACATATTTGTGGATGATTTAAATATAGGAAGTGCATCTAGTTCAATGAAAAAATGGGATATGTGGTTATTTACTACCAGTAAAGTGGTGAAAATTACAGACTGATTGTATCTTAGACTGGATTAAAATGATCAAACACAGCAGGTAAATTTAAAATAATGACACCTTTTTTTCTATAGGTCTATAATATCAAGTCTGACAGTGTTTAAAAATATACAGTTAATCACACAAATTGTTCTGTAAAGGACAAGAAGCTCTGACTAGATTAAAATTAAATCCAACTCAGCTATTATCTCAATATCAAGATAACACTTAGCACAAGGGGCTCATATTCCATCCCAACACTTGGAGGATGACTGACTCCGCTTGACTGGCAACAGTGAGTTTGTGAAGTGTCTGTGGGCGTCTTTTTAAAAGCTTTAAATCCAGGGAGTTTGTGTGGATCTCTCTGCAGACACACTATTATCCACTCATTTTCTCACCCAAATATCCTCTCTTCTGTCTTTCTCACATTTGTTCCCTTCCTCACTCACTCTCTGATCTCTCCGTCTAATTAATTCTTTCATCTTAGTCTGGCTGTGAGTGATCAATGATCTCTCACTAATTTAGTTAACAGCACATGCAGCTCAAGTTCAACAAAATGTCTTAAAATGGGTGGTGTCTTTCATGTCAGCAGTTGTTCATGTGCAGTGTGTAAAATGAGCCAGCTGTATTAACATCTGTGTCGCAGCCTGGAAATGAAGCAGAAATTGAATTTTGAGGCCGACCGCTTCTTATTTCAGAAAGCTGACCTTCAGTCCTAATACTAAGTAGAGATGGATGAATGAACAGCAGCAGCCCGCCAAACTGCATCCACTCCAGCAGGAGATTTTAAAGGGTTACTGCACAGCGTCCTGCTGCATCCACCAGTTCTTATGAGAGACTCATAATCAGAACAACAATACAGAGACACAAGAGGATTTTAAAACAACCGCAACAAGACTGAAAACAGCTATAGAGGGCTGGGAAGTAACATTAAAGACAAAGAAAAGGCTGCAAAGAGACATAATTCAAATAGCCATCCTTAAACATTAAAACGACAATCAATAAGGTTAACAGATTGACAAAGTGTATACAAAGACAGAAATAAAAATGTCCAAACAGAGTGACTGTACAAATGAAGATTGAGATAAAATGGAGATCAGTACAATTACTCCACTGTCAGAAAAGTCTTCTCTCAGACATTAACTGTGGACAAAGGTAGAAGGAAAATTAACAAAATTACAAAGTTGTGTTTTTGTTAATCAAGTTGTACGTACTTGGGCATACCAAGTTTAGGTGTGGCTAAATTAAAATTTTGTTTATATATATATATATATATATATATATATATATACATACATATATTTGGGCTAGGCATGTGTTATAATCGTGTTAAAAACAAATTAATGCCATTAATTATTTTATTGCATGTTAATGCATTTTTTTTAATATATTCACCAGAGGGCAGTTAGGAATTTAGAGTTCACCTCTGGGTTTCAACGTCAATTTCAGGGAACAGTAAACATGGTTACGGTGAAGGAGATCACAGTAATGTACATTTTCAGAAAGAGACATAAAAAGAGGCAGAACTGTGACACAGGTGGTCTGTGCAGTCTTTAAATACATCAGGGCTGCTCCTTCGTGTTCTTTCTTTGTTTTGCAGGCCGCGTGTAAGCTACGCGGCTCAACATTACCCATGTGGTTTCCAGTGGTATTACTCCTATGCGCTCTGCAAGGGCCCCAAAAAAACGGATCAAATTATGCACCTAAATGACACGGACAATGGACAGAATACTCTGTACCTTTAGTGTAGAGCATGAACTGAACTTAACAGTACCACATTACATTTCATTAATCTATGGAATAATGACTTCAGACATGTGTAATGACTTTCCTTATGGCTTGACACACTGTAGCCTCAGAGTTAGTTGAACTGCCTTTCTAGAGCAAGCCGCTGGTGTGGCAGGAAAGCAAAAATCAAAAAGGCATAAGGGGAAAACAAAATAAAGGACGTCAAACTAACTAGATTAAAAACTGAACCAAAAACTACAGTACACACAGAAGAAGTACAAAGACACCTTGAAACTAATGCTACGACTCACAGCTTGGATGCCATGTGATAGTCATGGTTGGTTATATGTCAGCACTTGCTGGTGTGGACTGTGTAAGATGAACTGACCTGTGAAGATAAAGATGGTGAGACTGTGTTAACGTTTGTGTCACTGCTTGGCAATGAAGCAGAAACTGAATTTTTGGGCCGACCGCTTTCTATTTCGAAAAGGTAACCTTCAAATTCTAATACTAAGTGGGGGTGGATACATATATTATTTATATTATACTGTATATTGTGTGTATAGAAGAACCCCATCAGACTGCAGCCACTCTTGCAGAGGATTTTAGAAATTTCTGCTCAGCCTCCTGCCACGTCCACAGGCTTAACGACCTTGTTATGAGACGAGCTTCTGGGAGGAAATTTCATGCATTTTGACATGAACCAAACCATGACAGTAAATGTGCATACCTTCACCTGGATGGCGTTTCTGTCCATCAGCTGCATCTGCACCCCACCTCTGATTCCAATTCAGCTCCACTAATCCATGATAGAGGCGCAGCAGGGTCTCCAGAAATCAGTGACTGGGTCAGATATTTTCTATCCATGAGGGATTATCTCAGCCTGCCTCCAGAAAGTTGCAGAAGAAGAAGAAGAAAAAAAGAAAAGCTTCATATCTTGTGTTAACAGGCCCCCTAAAGCAGGCAGGGGATGGAGTTTTTCCTTGCTCTGGAGGTTTATTCATCACAGTTAAAGGGATAAGCTCATTTTATGAGGAAAGCGTTAAATTTAGTGAAGTTACCTTTACATCAGACCATCAGCCTAGAGAAGCATCTGCCACATAAATCATCCGGAGTCTGAGTATCACAGATTTAATTAAATTGTGAAAAGTGAGTGTGTGTTGTTGTAGAAGTATGTCCCAGTTGTTCAATGTGCATCTGTCAAAATGAGAATGGAGTTTACAATACAGGTTTCAGCTCAGTTTTTCTAGCAGAACACATGGCTGAAACTTTCATGCCATCTGCGCCTCAGTTTCATCATCTTGAGTGAAGAAGTAACAAGGCTTATCAAAGAAGATGCACAACGAGAGCATTGCTAAGGAGGACATTATTGTGTCTGGCAGTATGTAGGCAACATATCTCTGACCTTATTGTGTCACAGCAGAGTGACGGTATCTTCACAGCAACTGTCACATGTTCACCCAGAGATCCAGATATTCAATTAGAGGCATTTATAGGAATAAAAATAGATATATGCATAAAATGTGTGTGATCTCTCTCTGATGTACTCTGTGTTTGTGCAATGGGATGCTGCTCTGTGTCTGTTGCTGTGGAAGGATTACTAAACAGGCCAACCCGGCAAAAGCTCAGCTCTGCACCAGAGCTTCTGTTAGAAGAGGTGAGAGAGAGAGAAGACAAATAACATGTTGGAAAATCAATCATATGACAGATTTAAAATGGTTTTGAAAAAATAAAGTCTAAAATGACTTAAAACATCTACAAAACAGGGATAAGCTCTTTTTATGAGGAAAGTGTTATTTCTTAAGTTAAGGGGGTGGCTAGGGTGGCACTGGCTACCTCTGCAATCTGAGTGTTATGTAAAGCTCTTAACCTGATGTCAGCACAAAGCTGCGTGACAGTGCTAATGTAGTTATATGATGGCACTAGGTTATTTTTAAGATAATGTGTAAAACCATATTCACATATTTGGTTCTCATTGAGTGAATTTAGGGATTAGACATCAACTCAGGTAAGATTTTCACGTTGCAGCTAAAATTAACCTATTAAAAATGCTTGAAGAGTAGCCTACTTCTATATCCAACTTACATAGCACTAACTAAGCTACAGTATGAATACATGATCCAGTATAATTCAAAGAGGAGGTTAGGCTGCTAGATCTGCTCTGATCTTATCTTATGACATGCACACTGCTTGTGAAGTTCTGGAGGGCATGTTTGATAAAGACTGAATCAATGTCCTTCTGCAGTTTTTGGTACAGCATGTCAATTGAGGTATGATTTTATAAAAGAGCTTCAGAAAAAATAGAAATCCTCATCCTGCAGCATCCGTAGGAAGCCAGATGACTCCTTCAGTGTGTCGCTGTCGAAAGAACCAGATGCCTCGATGGTCTTAAAACACTGTATGAGTTCATTTTGGTTCTCTTACACAGTGTTGACAGTTCTGCTGTTGAAGTTTCATCTTGCGGATGAAGCTCTTGGTAACCTTCTTGCAACAATCTGGTCAAGAATGCTTGTGCATTTGGGTGAGCGGGAAAAAAAACTGCCAATACCACCCAGATCAGAATTTTTTTTTTTTAAATCTCACTGCTGGAATGCAAAAAATGGCTTGCTGCATAATGAAATTTTGCTGATGTGTATAAAAGTGTGCATAATGGGCATTCTTTAAATGCTCACGGACCTGCTGCACACCAGCTTGTTCTCCTCTCATCACACTGGCTCCATCATATGCTTGCGCTATGAGTTTCTCATTGTCACCATCAGAAAACAGTCTGTTCAGTCTGTCCAACAGTACACTGGTAATTGTATTCATAGTGGCGTCTGCAACAGGAAAATACACAAAAAAGCATTTGTGCACCGTATGCTGCGCATCAACGTACCTTACCACCAGCACCAGCTGCATCTGTGTTGAAAGATCTGTGGTTTCATCAGCTTGGATGGCTACAAACTTAGCAGACTTGACCTCCTCTGTAATGCGACTCGTGATGACTGGCTTTAGTTCTTTTTGTTAGCACGACACCTCAACTTTGTTTAACTTTTGCTTATTTGTTTAACGTGTATTTGTTTCTGTTACTGGTGCTGGGGGAGCCATGTGAAAGCTTGGGGGCAGAAGTAAGCACAACTGGTGAACAGCACGTGCTATGGGCCTGTACCAAGACAGCTCCCCCCAGAGGGGAGATAATTGTCCCAGGGACAAGGCACTGAGACAGTGAACTCTTACAAGTACCTGGGTGTTCACCTCAGAAATAAACTAGATTGAAACACAGATACAGACATCCTGTATAAGAAGGGCCAGAGCCGACTCCATCTGCTCAGGAGACTGAGGTCTGCAGGACTCTGTTAAAGACATTTTATGATTCCATTGTAGCATCCACCCTCTTCTATGCAGTGGTCTGCTGGGGGAGCGGTTGCACCCACAGGGACAGGAACAGGATTGACAAGCTGGTACGAAGCTCAAGCTCAGTGCTGGGATGTCCTCTGGAGCCTGTGGTGGTGGTGGACGAGAGGAGGATGCTAGCAAAGCTGACATCCATCATGGACAACCCCCATCACCCTTTGCATGAGACAGTGGGTACTCAAAGCAGCTCTTTGAGTCTGAGACTAAAGCATTCTCGCTGCAGGAAAGAGCGTTTTCGTAGATCATTCATCCCGACAGCAGTTAGACTCTATAACGCATCACAATGTTATGAATCACTTGGACATTTTAATTCCAGTGTCACCACATAGCACACACATAATGCACCTCGTAATGTGTAGAAATGTATGTATGTATGAATGAATGTGTATATATGTGAAATTGTATAAGTGTATGAATATACAGTATATGTATGTGTATGGGTAGACATGTATGTCCAAATATATAGACAGATATTACATAATTGCATATTTCCATAACCCTTCCTTCACAATGCATACTATGTAAGTTTGTACATGGATCAAATAGACTTAAATACATTATAAAGAGACTTAAAACTACTATAGAGATTTAAAACAACAGAGATACAAAAGGACAGCAGAAACTAACTTGACTATAAAGACACACAATACTGCAAAAAGATGGAATATGACAGCAAACAGATGTAAAACTTTGACAAAGAAATAGAACCAAATGTACTACACAGTAACAGAAAATTAAATTACTAGCGTTAAGAAATACTTTAAATTTCTACAAGGAGACGTAATTTTAAACAGCAAAGAAAAATTATTCCCACATAAATAACTGGATAAAATAATAAGCAGTTTTAAATGCATCATGACTGAAAAGGGGCACAAACAGACTGCTCCAAACCACAAACATTAATATAAAATGAAAACTTGATTCGGGTTTTTCCATGAATGCTTACATGTAGCAGAGATGGAATGCTATTAATGAATCTGTTTAATCTGCTATAAAACTGTTGGCCACCATCCTAAAGCTTTGAATCCCAACGTTTGATTAGAGAACATCTTCATTTATTTAAGTGCATGACAAAAAACAGATGTAAGTCTCCGAAAACAAAGATCAAAGACTCAACCTGTCACAAGATAATGATCTGAGCCTGCAGATAAGCTGGTAAAAGAAGCCTCTGCAACCTCACAGCTGGATGCTACGGTTACATAGCTAGGATTAGCTCCTAGATGTGGCTTCCTGTAATTTTTTTTTTCCTGCAAATGAACACTCTGTGTCTGATTGCCACATCTGGTATGCCTTTCTGCCAATTAGATCTGTAGAGGAACAAGACGTTCCTTCAAGCTCCCTGCGGGTTTGCTGCCACACATGTTTGCAATCTCCGTCTTCATCATTGGCATTCCCCCTGCTGTGTTTGTTTGGGTAAAAAGCCCTACGCACGAAACTGAACAGCCTAAAACAGCCTACTGATTACCACTGGGTGGAGCGGTACCACTGCCAAGAACTCAACCAGAAGAACAAGTCACTGCTCAGCTATGCACAGTGTGTGAAACTCAGCTGGTGTGTTGAATGAGTAAATATTGTAAAGTTAATCATGTGATGATTATTCCCACAGTAAAGCTGAGTGAGCACTCAGCAACTGAACTTGGGTCTTTATCCATCTAATGCTGCTGAATAATAATTTTCTGTCAGAAAACAGGTACAATCAGTGCTGCTGAGAACTTAGTGAACATGAGGGGGATATTTTGTTTTGTTCCTGCTGTGAGGACACTGCTTCCATCATCATTTTCTTCAGAAAGTAAAATTTAAGATTATTATCTCAGTGTACCAAAGATAAAGAAAATAATTCATGGCAATGGAAATAGAAATTTGGTGATTCATATTTGACCCAAGGTCATATGAGAGCTCTTCCTTAAAGGTCCCATATTATGCAAAATTCACTTTTTAATGGTTTTGGAACAGTCATACTGGTCCCCCCGCATGTGTAGGAGACCCGTAAGTGTGAAACTCTTTCAGGCGCTCTCTCTCCCCCCTGCTCCACCTCTAGGGAAGTAAGCGCTGAATTGAGCGAGTTTGAAAGCCTGTACGTTAAGACGTCATAAGGGACAATAACCACTCCCCACAGAGCGATGGACCCGTCTACCGGCTCTCAAAGCCCGCCCTCTAAAAATCACCTAGCGCCCAGTGTTTTTCCCTCTTCGGCAACCCTCGTTAGCGGACATGGCTAAGCGACAGAAGCACTGTTCTGTTTGTGGCTGCATAAATGAACACGAAAACGTTTTTTTACTTCCATCCACTGAACCCACGAGGACTGAGTGGATTAATTTTATTTTTGGAGGAAATGTACCCGGAAAACTTCCAAAGGTTTTGCATGTCTGTGGCCAGCATTTCAAAGAGGACTGTTTCCACAACATGGGGGCATGGAAAGCAGGCTTCGCCAACCGTTTGAAGCTGAAGCCAGGTTCAATACCAACTGTCCGTGACACAGCTGGATTAGATTAGATTAGATTAGATTAGATTAGATTAGACTTTATTATCTCACAGTGGAGAAATTCACTTGTTACAGCAGCTCTTGTTATAGAATAAAGTCTGGAGAGGTAAGAGCTGGCAGTTATTTTATCGTTTCGGCCTTATTAGTCTGATAGCTTGAAAATATATTAGCACTGTTGTAAATGTAGCCAAGTCACTGTTTCTACTGTTTGTATCCGGTGCCATTGTGCATCAGGTTGATGAGCGTAGCTAGCTGTGTTCTCCGTGCGTCGCGGTTTGGGTCGGTAATGGGGGCTTCAGGAATGGGTTCCGGTGTTCCGGCGTTTGTTTATCCTTCACTACGCTGTAATCAGCGTCTAGTTACCGCTAAGGCCTAACCTGTCAATCACCTCATGACGGGCGATGCGATGGGCGGAGCCAACAGCTGAGCTGCTCCACCAGGGTTCCGCCCACCATAAACGGCACATTTCTGAAGCTGCTAAAAAGAGGGAGGTGAAGAGAAGCCGCTGCACTCAAACTGAGGGTCGATTTGTCCATACCATGGCGGAAATATTTCATTTAGATATTAATGAATGGTCTCAGATTGGGAATAAAGTGTATAATATGGGACCTTTAAAGATGCATTATAGAGTTTCTACCAGCAGCATTTTATGAATGAATTTTTGTTTTGTGTCGTCCCAGAAGCTGCACACAGTTGAATGGCTGAATTTTAAAGGAACATCAACAGATCAAGTTGATCCTCACAGAACACAGAAGGTCTATTTTTGTAATGCACAGAAACATTGGACAAAACAACTTTTCAACACAACAATGAAACAGTAAACTGTTTTTTTTTATATACGTTTTTACTGATAATTTTCTGTAAAGTTTTTATTTTTCTTAAGGGTTTGTTGTATTTTCTGGAATGTTCTTTTTTGTGCGATGTTATGTTTTCTGTTTCATTGTTTTCTTTTATTTGGTTTTCTGTTTTCCAAAGAGTTGTGCTTTCTTAAATATTGCAGTGTTTATGCTCTCACTGTTTTTTTTACTTGAGTTTTCCAGTATGAGGTTCCATTTTTTGCCAAAATTATGTTCACATGCACACTGTTTATGTCCAGAGAGGCAGCTAGAACATACGCCATAACCACTGGCACATGTTAACCAAGAGCAAGAGCAACACACAGCGGGTGACGTACTGTGCTGCTCAGAGCTGCCGAGCACTAAAGTTGGATCAGTCAATCAATTCCACATTTCTGGGACAAAGTCTCTATTTTCCTACTCCTGTGAATTTACATGGATTTACCGTCACTGACCGAGGGCTCTGACAACAAACGAGAGGTCCACGAAAGCTGCTTTCTAAGCAAGATGAACACTCCTACATACATCCTCAACAAAAATAGCTGAAAAAATTTCTCCTTAAGAATGTCAATCATATAAAATATGCCAGTTTTACATTTCTGTACATATATAATGGTTGCCTTTGATACACAGTATATATTTATTGAAAATTGCTCACCTATTGCAAAATGAAATGTACAATGTATTAAAGGGTACTAATTCTGCAGTAAACATCTACATAGCTGAATATTATAAATAAAAATTTCCAGTGTGAGCAGTATTATGTATATTTTATATCTAACAATCACAAAAGGCACATTAATGATTAAAAAAATGAAAAAAAAAGGCTGAAATCAATGCAATTGAGCGGACTGAGCCTTTAAGGCTAGATGGGCCCACAGAGTAAAGTGATCAGACTTACAGCAGTTTGCATTATCCTCTAACAAGTCGTCGAAGTGCTAGCAGTAATCTCTTGCCCGCTGACCCTCTTGGTTTTTCATTACACCATCAACATCATCCTGCTCCATTGAAAGCTTCTCTCAATTCCTGTAAAACCAGTTTCATTCTCCTGGGATTCGCTGCCACCAGCTCCTTTACACGTCCAGTGAGGTGCACTTCATAAACACAGGTCATCTGTCAACTGAAAGACATTAAAGTGTAAAAGCCCCAGGTATTAACACCGTCGAGCGCTGGCTGATGTATCTGCCGTCCCCCCAGTGGTGAAGAAATGCTGAGCCTGCAGCGAGGGGCGCCTCGGCTGTGTGATGGACCGATTTCTCTGTGTTGCAAACAAGTGGACATGCTGAACTCTGCAGCTTCTGCTCCCCTTTGGGCTCAGCCATTACCTCACACAACACCTGGAGACCTTACAGCATATTCATTTTCACAGTACGCTGACTCAATATCCGGCAAGGCCACACTACGTTGTTGTTTAGTGTTGTGGAAGAGTGGCATACAAGATTTCTTATCGTTGCTCTGGTGCTGTGTCTGAGGCAGACTCCAGGGTCCTCAAGTTACAAGTAACATGACTGAGCGAGTTTATCCACGAGGGGAAAGAAAAAAAATAACATCAACCTTTGAGATTAGCATAAGCAGCTGAACATCACAAGAAAAAGTAAATCAGGGTGGAATTTCTCATTCTTCTTCTCCCTCTAATTTCAAACTGTAAAATAAGTGAGCTCATTAAAAGAATAATGAAACTGGTGAGGCTAAATTGGGATCGCTGCGTGTTTTTTTTTTTTGTTTGTTTGTTTTTTTTTCTAGTGAGAGAAGAAAATCCAGTGGTAAGCTTGTAAATCAGAAGTTTCCACATCATAAAATGGCTCTGTTATAAGGATTAACACTCAGAATACAGGGATCACTTACAGAGAAGCTTCCCTTTACAGCAATATAACGAGTTGTCGATTTGTCAGTGTTTTGACCAGAGAAGACGAACTAACCACCTCAACATTATACTGAAAAGATCTGGAGCACTGAGTTAGCATGATCAGAACAAGGCTTTTAAAATGCATGTGAAAATGTTTGTCATGGCAAAATTGTGCAAAGTCAATGCTCTAAAAACTGAACTAAGCCATCCAGATAATGAGGTTTGGGGCTGAATGACTTCACCATGTTCCCAAGTTGCATCTTCTCATGAAACAGAAAAGTATGAACTTATATGAGGACAGCTGAATTCCTAATATAGCTGCTGTCATTTACATCTTTTCTGTTTCTTTTGGCATTTAAAAAGAAAAGCAGCCCATTAAGAGTCACCATTCAAGTAACATAAAGACAGTGCTTGTGTAGGGACTCCAGCTATAAGCTGAGCTTAGAGACAGAACAGATTATCAGGAAACCACTCTACAGAGAACAAAAACAAAATCTAAAGACCATGACAGGAACTGCTTTCATTTGCCATAAATCATAAAGTAACATTGACGACAAGGAAAGTTTTTCCAGTTTGTTGTGGGGGAAGGAAAGTGACCGACTTACATAAAGTCCATCTTTAACTATATCTATTATCTTAAGGACATGCTGGAACCAAATGTGATCACCAAAAATCAGATAGTGACGCTATAAGTCCTAAAAGCTTTCATTTAGGGAAGCAAAGTCTGTCAATCAGTTTCGGCTTTAAGTGTGCTTTAAATTCTGCTCTGGAAGACAAATCCCTCTGTTAACTAAATACACAAATGGTCCATTCTAAAGTATTTAGTAGTTTCTGACTTTGAGAAAAACTGTCAAACTCTCCTGTAATGTTTCTGACCTTTTTGACCACATCACAAACATTAAATGTAACATTTCCTCACCTTCATTCACTGCACTTCTCATGGGGAGGGCCCACCTTATACTTAAAAAACCTCTGCTCTAAAATAAATGTCTTTTTCACAGTGCAGCAGAAAAATACTTCACTCCCGAACACACACACAACTAGCCAGGCATTACTTGTGTAAATGCAGTCAGTGTTGTGTAAAAGCAATAACCCAGACGAGGTCATGTTTCACTGTGGCCGCTGCCTGATCTACATTTCCTCCAGCTGCAGCTCACTGCTGCCAACAGCTGTGACCTTCACTGTGTTACTGCTTAATTGAGTGCATACACCTGAGTATGGACGGCCCCAGTGGTAATCAAACCCCAAACCCTGGCAATGTTAATGGAAAATGACCACACACATTTCACTATAATATGCTTTTTTGTTTTTTTCCGTTCTCAGAGCTGGTGTGCAGGGAAATTTTTAAAGCAGGACATGCCTTCTACTGAAGCTGCACACAAGAGAGGACTGCAGCACACATAAAGCTGCTTTTGTCACTGTGTTAGGTGACCGATGGATTAAACCGCCAAAAAAAGTTGGTGTGGTCTGCTGAGTGACTGATGCTGCCCTGCTGCCTCTCGGTCCAGACCGGCCAGCCGTAGCCAGGCCTCTAATTGGGCGTCTGGATGACAGAAGGGATCCTTCAAAGAAGCATCCATCATGTCCTTCAGGAGCCGCAGAGACCAGACGGCACTGTCAGGACACCGGCCCAGCGTTTGTCTTCAGCTGAGGAACAAGTCACGATCTGATGATGAAGACTTACTTACTGCAAAGACATCTGTGCGGAGTGTGAAACAGGAGAGACAATGAGATGTTTGTAGTGCAAGATTAATTTAAAAGAGATTTTCTGCAAGACTACACCAAAACTCAAGCAGAATTTTGATGAAATTGTTAAAAAAGAAGGCAAAGTTAAGTTTCGTGCAGGTGCTATCATGGTCTTTGAAATTACAACCTGTTCTAGTTTTAAGATTGTATCTGAATGTAGATGTAATATTTCAGTACAGTGCTGAAATCTGTAGCTGTCTTCTGCAAGGACAACCTCACTGAGTCTACTCACTCATAGCCTACATCTCAATAGTATCAGTTCAGTTCTTTTTAATACAGGAACTATACCTGCCCTGACAAGACTGTGCTCAGGTGAGATGGTTAAATAGGTTAAAGAAGAATTTGTTGCTGAGGCAAAGTGTATGTGGCATCATTAAGATGTCCATATCCAGTGAAAGAAAAGGCTTAAAGAGAATAAAGTCTTATTGTATCTCTGTTAAATTGAGGGTATCTTTAATTCAAGTCACATTGTCCACATTAAACGCACAGTAACTGTCTGGCTCAATATTTATGATGAAAAATTTGGGTTTAGCTTTGATATCTTCTGGCTTTGAATCCTACTGAAAGAAAATTGTCAATACTGACTTTATCTTCAGGCTAGCCTTCCTTCTATTTGACATAATAATAATCTCAATGTAATTCTATGCAGATTTTTTTTATTTCTCCATAAATGGAACAGAGAGCACTTGAGGAAACTCTCTTAAAAGTAATGGTCTGTTCTGATCCCACTTAGTCATCCCCAAGACTTCAGTCGGTGATGAACATTTCAGAACCGTGGAACCGACTTGACAGTTTGACACAGAATCCCTCCAAACAGTTCAGGAGGCAGGATGTAGGCTCTTAATGTCACACAGATTTTATAGCATTTCAAGCAGCTTTGCACACAGAGGTAAACACTGGCATTAACACAAGCTACTCAAACACTCATCTTCAAGAGATATAAGCACACACAAGGCAGTGCATACAGTAAAACACCTGGCAAAGAAAAGCAAGGGGAAAAGACAGTAACAAACACATTTGTAAGATGTTCATTCAGTCATATAATTTTTTAAAAGAAAAGAAAAGAACAGGAAAAATAAAATCCACAATCCACAAAATCACAAAACCACTTTATTCAATAGATCAAGTTGTTTTCATTAATGTAAATATAAATTCAGAACATGATTGAAGAAATATTCTCATTCTTAAAATAAATACCTGCACAAATTAAAATATGCAAATGAGTCTGCAATTACAAGTGCTTGCAGAACTGGACAAGTTTTTGCCCCCAGTTCATTTCAGGGAAAAGTCCTGAGCAAGGCCGGCCCTTGGCATAGAGCACCATCTGTTAGAAGGGTCACCAAATTGCGTTCAATTTTTCTTTTCTTTTTTTTTTTAAATACACATTTGATTTCCCTTTGATTTCCATTCCATTTCCTCGTAAATAATAACTAACAAATATAAAAAATTAAAAGAAGCTACAATATTCTGGGATGATGAGCTCCTCGCGTGACCTGCTGCTGCTGCAGGCTGACAAGGTGAGAGAATGGAGGGAGGGCAGTGGCACATCCAGGTTTGTAATGATAATACTGATGGACAACGTCACCTTGTCATGTGTTGTCAACAAGAAAATCATTTTTAAAAAGTTTATAATGAAAAGACAATCTAAGCCGTCAGGTGCTGCTTACAGAAAATGTAGGAATGAGGAAAAACAAGCCCAAAGTAGAGGTATGTCTAAGTTACTGAACATTAAGGCAGCTTTAATAACTTAATATTTTGACATCAACAGTGGGCTAACACTAGCTAAGATATATGCTATTGTACCGTAACAACAATATCTGAACAACATAATAAATAAAGTACCACTTATATTATGCAATAAAAAGCATGCATGTCATAATGTAATTACATAAAGGTTTGATATGACATAAAAATTTCTAATTGTATTTTCAATGCAGTATATATGTAACTGTCTGTTTATTGTAAGGGTAGGCTACTGCTATTTAATGCTACTGCTATAAAATTTAAAGTAATGTGTTAAATTTGTATTTGTCCAGATGTGCTGAGAAAATTTTTCCAGCCACAACAGCACCTGTAGAAGCTGCTAGAGAGGAGGCCTCTCTAGTCTTCACCAGGGGCTCTCAGTGAAGAATATAAGTTAATTCAACAAAGAATAATGACTGCAGTACTATTATGTTTTATAATCTTTTTTTAATCTAACAATTATTAAGTAATATTTGGATCTTTTGCAAGCAGATCTAAATGAAGAACATTGAATGCAAAATGCAGAAATGTCATAAAGATGACTGAATACAGACAGACTTCCTGTCTGCGTCTCTCTGAGTGGTGGACTCGGTGGCTGGAAGGACATGAGGGAAATTATCTTAATAACTAAACAACTTTGTGTTACAACTTAAATAATGGAACAAGCTTCAAAAAATTATTTTGATTGCTTAATTATTTTTTTTTTTTGTTTGTTTGTTTTACACAGAGGCATTATTGTGTTTTGTTTATCATAATTGTAGCAGTTTTATTGTGTAATGTGTAATGTGTGTTTTGTGATTGCACCATTTTACACTGTTTTAGGATTTGCACTTGTGCCATCTTTTGCCCTGAACTTTTGCACTAAATGTTTTTTTTTTTTAACTAAATGTAATTTTTTTTTGTGCTGTTTATCATTTTTGTAGCGGTTTGTTTAGAGTGTTTCAGTGTGACTTTGTTTTGTTTGTTAATAAAGAGACAATAATTTGTACATTAGTTACAAAATGTGTGCAACTGAGTTATGTAGCTTCAGTTTTGGTAAGCATTTGCTACGTGTGGTGGGGGGCAAAACACCTTTTTTGCCCAGGGCACCTGCCGGCCTAGAACCAGCCCTGGTGTTGAGCAAGAGAGCTGTCAATAGAAATAATTATAAAACTCTTTCCATAAGGTAATTCAGCTTTGGTATATGATGTTGTTTTTTTCTCACTCAGCTGTGTCTAAAATCTAAAATTTATAAAGAGTAAAAACAGAATGGGAAGATTGTAAAACACACAGAAACAGTCATGTAGTGTGGATGATTGGATAAAAGTCATATTCAGTGATGAATCACCAATCTTCTTTGAACTAGGAGATGATGCTGAAATTTTGGTTTGGTGCAGATCCAATTTGACATAATGATGACAGCCTGAAGAAAACAAGCACATTACCACAGCCACTGATGATAGTCAGTCTTTTCCACTACTTAGGTTTCTAATTCCTTGTAGAGCTCTGCATTTTTTGTTTTGTTTACTATCAAGGATGGTTATATTTTTTTCTTTAATATTTGTAAAGAATTTCTGTCTCCTCCATCTATTCTCCATCTAGAATACAATAGAATAGAATCTAAACAAACTGGTCACGCGATCCCCTACATCATGTCTAATGACGTGTGAATGTGGAGAAAAAGTGTTTCCATTACACTTTTAGCAGTATACTTCTATATTAACTTGTCTGAAAAACTACTTCATGAGAGCATAAATTTCTTTTAGCAATATTTGAGAGGTTTTTTCGAAATTTAGGTGTTTCCATTACCAGTTTTTATTGCAATATTTAGGTTTTGCGCCATTCTTGGGGTTATGGAAACACAGCTTCTGTTTACTTCTTATCCTTGGAGGAGGTGCAGCTGCACACTCCTCATATCTAACACTCGTCTGTCTGTCTGTGTTTCTGTTTGTTAGAAGCATAACTCAAAAAGTTATAGAGGGATTTTGATCAAATTTTCAGGAATCTCAGAAACTGAATAAGGAACAAGTGCTTAGATTTTTGGGGTGATCCGGATCACCACCTGGATCCAGGAATTTTTTAAAGGATTCTTTACTCTGGGTAGATATATGTTCGCTATTAGAGCTTCTAACTCAAAAATTATTCCCACAACCGTTGGAAAATTACAATGGCTTGGCAGAGGTCTGCCTGTCTGAGTGCTTCTAGTGTTGTTCATGATTTTCACAGTTTGCCTTCCTGCAAGTGCTGATAGTTGTCTGCTGTGTCTTCTGACAGAGGCTGTAGGATTTTTTTTTTTTTTTTACCATCAAAAACCAGGCAGTTGAGGTGGTTCATCAATTTAAGTACTTAGGCACTTTGATTGATAAGCTCACAGTTGTGCCACAAATGGATGCTGTGTGCAAGAAAGCACATCAGAGACTCTTTTATTGCAAAAACAGAAACTTACAGTACGTTTTTAAGAATGTTTTACTTGTGTTTTGTTGAATCTATGCTTACCTTTTGTTTTGTGAGCTGGTACAGGCCTCTTAGCCAAAAATCAAAATTCAACTCCAGGGTATTGTCTAGTCCGCAGCAAGGTTGTGGGATCCCCCCTGGACAACCTGGAGGACATTTTGAAGACCAGGACACTTTAAGAAGGCTCGTTGTGTTCTGGCAGACCGGAGCCATCCCCTCCATGGTTACTTTATGCTGTCTACCTCAGGCGGCAGATTTGTGATGCCACGGGTACGGACAAACAGATTTAAAAACTCTTTCTTTGTGTTGCCATTTGGCTTTTATATAAGGTTGGGTGACTTCTTTTTATTTGATTTATTTATTCATTTTAATTTTGACTGTTCATTGTTGAGTTGTCGTCTGGTTGTCATTTCCTGCTGGCTGCAAAACCAATTGCCCCACTGGGGATAATAAAGCTATCCTTAAACCTTGTTATATAAGTAAACAGTCTTCTGCTGATGCAATATTGAAATAGCTTTAGTTTTACTTTTCTTAAAACAACATTTAACTCTTTACAGCTTTGGTTTTGTTTTCTAAAAGCAAGGTCTACGGACACTAGAAAGGACAGAAATTAAGGACTTCAAAGGACGACTTTAAAATTGTGTACATGTGCCAAACTGTAGTCTAGCACCTTTCAAACAAAGTCGGTACTGCAGTTTTAACCCTTTAAGGCCCAACCCATGAAAAAATGGTAAGAAAAGTCCAATTTTTTTATATGAGGTCTTTATTTTGCCTTTTTAACAAAAAAAATTTTTTTGGGGGGGGGGGTCTACCTTTTATTACCATGTCATATTTTAAAAATATTATAAAGTGGTTTTCTGCTTTTGGGTATCTATTAAGGGACAGAAGACAAATATCAGATTATGTTCAACAGGATTTTGAGCAAAGTTTATACCATACTTTGAAACAAAATGTCTCAGAAACTGTATGTGACAAATATGTCACATAAGGCTCTTATGGGCTAAGCTCAGAGGGTTCTTACTTCATACAAAGAGCTGTTTTTCCATTAAGAAACACTGTTGTAAAAATGCTATTACAAATATGGCATCTGCCATGTATGTGAACTCAAAACAAATCAATAAAAATGGCTCAATATAAGAGAATAAAAACATAAATATTTTCATAGAGTGATTAGAAACAGTTTTTTTAATTATATATTATATTTTTTTGTAATTAACCTATGATATAGTTACACACTGCAGTTTTAGGAGAGCATTTGTTATCTGTGAAGTGGAATTTATCAACCCTGTAAGGGAAATCAACACTGCACAATATTTTACCCACAGAGACCCAGATGTTTACATTTCTCTGAATGAAAAATATGTGCCTCTTCTAGCTTTATATAAGAGATCCAGCCACCACCACAATCTCAACTTGGTAATACCCAAGGGAGTGAATCGAGTTGAAATCTTTCACATTTAACTATAATGCAGACGTCATAAAGATGAAGCAGCAGCATTAAGAAGAAGGCTGCAACTTATGAGCTTTGAGACAGTCAACACTAGGCTGTCCATCCGAGGCCTGAAACGGACGAATCTGAGGGGAAATTATGTTTTGCGCTTCACTGCTGCAACATTTCTCATCCCATCTGGCCCATCTCACCACACACTGTTAACTTCAAAGAAGCACTGCTCCCCGTTAGCCAGAAATCACTTAAGAGAATTTTTTTCTTAAGTTGCAAAAGCTTTGCACAGTTTCTGTTTCAAACAACGCACAAAGCAAGTCTTTGTTTGCCTTTGAAGATGGCACATTGTGTGGGCTTTCTCTATAGATTTCTCTGAGGAGGACAAGGAGAAGAAAGTAAAGCAATCTGAGGCAATATCAGTAGATGCTGGCCTGTTGAGAGCCCCTGAAAGTCTCACCCACACATCACTACCCACAATTTCCGAACATGAAGGTATTGACGGAAACATATCCGCTACATCTGAATATTTACCTCCCCTGCAACCAGGAAAGCCATTAATGCTGAACATTACATGTTTCATTTAGAAGAGTGTCAGTAATGCAGTTTTCATTACCTGTTTCCAAACCTTGCTGAACACTACATAAGCTGTAATGGTCTACTCAAGCATGAGGAATTATTTATTCTATACATTTATGTATTTTACCCCTTAGGGAGCAGCATTATGTATTAAAGGTCAATAATAGAGGCCATCGTCGCTTTCCCAGCTTGATAAGAAATACAGTGGGTTTAATGATGTTTGTCTTTGGCTGCTATTTAGAACATTAAAACGCTTTGCTACAAACAGGTGATAAATGATAAGATTGTGCTCCCATCATTTTGATGAATTAATCATATACAGCAAGACTTAACCCATTCCCTTTTCTAACTTATATACTAACTATTGAACAGTGGCTTATGTCATCATGTTTTAATATACATTGCATCCCATTTTTGTCACTTTTCAAATTGCAGGGTTTTTTATGTTGCTTGTTTCATCTTTAGTATGCATTTGATTAAGTCTATGGAAAATTGACTGGGTTAGTTTTAGGTCTGGCAGCCTGAAATTGCCTGGAAACAGAAAATGACTGGGAAAAAACAGGAAAACACCAGAAGACAGAAGATTAAAGAAGCTGGTAACAGCAGAAAAGCAGATAAGGGTGCATCTATGTGAAAGAAAAGAAGATAATGTACAAAGCTGCCAATTAATCCAATTATTCTCTTAATTTGGTATTAATTTGCCACTAAGTGTTTTGTCTACACAAGTCAACTCTAGAGAGCCAGATTTCCATTCAGCAACGTTAGACATACTTTTCTCAATTTTTGTCAATAAATTACTTCTCGTGTTTTTGCATTTTTAAACATAGTGACCCTCTTAAATAATGTAGCTAAGATACTATATGACCTCAGGTCAACTTAACTGGTAACTGACTCTTGCCTTATCAACTAAACATTAAAAACGGCTGTGTTGCTAATACAAGATAAACCTGAAGAACTCTTGCTTTTTATGTGCTTTTTATTTATTTTATTTAGGTAATTTTTTTCTTTGTCTTCATTTAGTTTCTTTTATTTCTTTTAAAGTCTGTTTTTAATGCACTTGTTATTGCTTCTTGCACCCTGCTGTAATACTTTTAATGTTTTATGTAAAGCACTTTGAATTGTCTTGTACATGAAATGCACTATACAAATAAATTTGCCTTGCATGTTTGCCTCAACCAACAAGTTAATAAGATTGGTTGTTTAATTATTAAACACTGACATACAGGGCTAAGAAAAAGACATCTTTACAATTTTAATCAAGGAAAAGGGAGGATGAGATAATTTTGATTTATTGTGGCTATTATGGCTAATGCCAAATTTGAGTCTGCAACATCTGTTGTTGAGATTAATCACCACACCTTCCTACATCTGTCCAAAAAGAACTGATAATCAAGCACAGTAAATAAAAAGAATACAATAAAAGAATAACCTTTTAACCCCAATTATTACTTCATCTGCTCCATATTCATCCACACAAATTTAGCATAACCAAGAGAACTACATTAACGGATAATAATTAAAACTTAAATAAATCATAACTTTTCTTTTATAAGCTTAGATTGTTGTGTTAACATGCTAATATTTTCTAATAAAAGTAGAACTGGGGTTTGTATGATTAGGAACCAAATATATCGTAGCTTTTATGGCTAAAGCTAACTTTTGAGTCTGCACCATCCTTTGTAGAGGTTAATCACAAAAGTTTCCTGCACATGTTCAAAAAGAGGTGTTTATTAAAGATATTAAAAATACATATTTTAAAACCTGACATACATAATACATGGTTAGCAACTTAGTATAGCCAATTTGATGTCAACAAAATGGCCCACCTTTTAACCCCAATTTTCACCTCATCCCCCAGCATATTCATCCATAAAAAGTTGGTATAACCAACAGAACGACATTAATGGACCGTAATTAAGACTGCAATAGATAAGTATCCTTTTATAAACGTCTCTTCATATTGATGTTAGCTTGCCAATATTTATTTCTAACAGTAGATTTGAGGCTCATATAAAAACTCTTCATTATGACTCAAACAGCACAATAAAAGATAAAAATATCAAAGTTATACTGCTCATCCTGCGGGGAAACTAGCACAAAAAGGCAGAGTCTTGAATAGTTGTCAAACAATTTTACTGAAATCTACCTATCAGCCTGCAGAGGTAGTAAAGAAAAAAAAATACCAAATGCATTACAAAAGGTATGGAATACAACATCTAGATCAGGGGTAGCCAACGTCGGTCCTCAAGGGCACCAATCCAGCAGGTTTTCCAGATTTCCGTGCTCCAACACACCTGACTTAAACTAACAAGTCATTGTGGAGATCCTTATAGGCTGTTGGATCCATTTGATTTGAGTCAGGTGTGCTGGAGCAGTGAAATCTGGAAAACCTGCCGGATTGGTACCCTCGAGGACCGACATTGGCTACCCCTGATCTAGATTGTAATTTTTTTTTACCTCCCAAATATAAGTTTAATGTCAGGATTTACCATGAAGTTGTATACAACCACCCACTGTCATTAAAAGGTTAATGGTTTGGTTTTAAAATAGCCACTTAGAGATATCGTAGAGATATCCACCTGTGCAAGATAAACAGTCTCATTTACCAGAAGCAATTCCACATGACATTCAGTTAAAGATTTTGTGTAACTATGTCAATGTGAACTCATGTTGGTCATTATAAAGAAGTAGAACTAAACAGAGTTAAAACTAAACATGGAGAAGCTGCTTCAGGTTCAAATAAAAGGTCCAGAGAATGCAAGTCTGCTTCAACTCTTCCTTCTTTTTTAAGTTAAAGACTTTCCTTTATGCCACTGTTTACTTGATTAAATTGAAAGCATGCAATAACTGTCACTACGTTGTACCTTTCTTTTCAGCTTGTAATGCATGTTTTCTGTGAAGAGCACTTCAAGTTGTGCTGTAAATATAACTTGCATTACATCTGCCTACTTGATGTGCAGCCTTTAACTGGGGATTTACATTTTAATCTAATATATTTTTAATTATATTCAATCATAGACATTTAAGATTCTTTATGTTGATGAGAAAAAAAACACCAGTGGTGGATGAAGTGTGTTTAAAGCATGCAGATAGTTCCATCTAGTGGATGTATTCAACAATCACAGGAAAAAAAAAAACTGCAAGTCAAATGCAAAAAAACTAACAAAGTTGTGTTTATTTAAGATCAATAAATAGTGAAGACTGTGATTTATTATACATTTAAGTGAGAAACATTTAAGTGAACATTTTATAAAAAGTGGTTTTCCACTGAGTTGTGAACATTAAAAAAAAATCAGCATTGTGAGTCTTTGTGAGAGTTCCTGCAATGAGGGGGGAAAAAAAAAAAAGATTTAATATGTGCATATTTCAAAGTTGTAACATTATTCATTCTGCAAAACCATTTCTTTGTCCCAAGTTAAGCACAAAGATCCCGACATGAAACTTTAAGAGAAGCTGCCTGGCTAACTCATGCTGGACCTGTTGACTGTAAAAACTGATTCTATATATATTGTGTGCAATCTTATAGTGTAGCATATCACTTGCAGGTGGACATTTACCAAAAAAAAAAATAAAAAAAAAAAATAAAAATTGGGCATTTTGCATTTTTACAACTTTGACTTAAAATTTCACAGGTTTCATATCATGGGTGTGACAATAAGCCAGTGGTTGAGGAGCAGGGAAGTGAGATCAAAAGCAAACCTTTCAGTTGTGGTTGTGATTTCTTGTGCTTATTCAAGTGTTGTGACCTGGCTTCATTCTTAAAGCCTTCATGATCAGCATTGGGCATCACACTAGTGAATGACTTCCCTTGGACAAAGTTTAACATTAGAAATGTCACAATTCATCATGTCGGTTTAGGTTCTGGTTGAAAACTTTGTCCTTACCAGAATGCCAGCTGTGTTTAAGGCACATGCGGTCTATGATCCTCTCTTTGTCCTGAAAGGAAACTGGCATGGCACAGTTCTCGTCCATTTCTTGGATGGTGTTGCCATGGGGACAGTGGTGCAGCCTCTCCCTTGTAACAGGCTGGTGGTGCAGCTCATTGCACACACAGTTCTTTTCCCTCAGCTTTGGGTACAGTGCCACTGGACATTTGTTCACATTCTGTTTGGATGCCAGCAGCTTTTTGGGGTCTGTGAACTTCCTGTTGTCAACAGTTGCTTTCCGTTTTGGGCCCATGTGACATGAAGTATTCCCAGAGGATTCTCCTTCTGCATTATGTCCATGCTGGGCAGCAAAAAGATCAGGATTAGAACTTTTTCTAATCAGTCGTCTTTTCGTGTGAGATTTACATTCATCACATGTTGGTAAAAGGGTGTCATTCCACTGCTGGAAGGGAACAGCTTTTCTTTTCAAACCCCTACCATCGCATCCTGGACCAGAAGATGTGGAGATCCTGCGTTTTGTCAGACATCTGGAACAAAATCGCTCTATCTTGGACACATAAGGGCTAAACAAGTTCTCATTTAAATTTCTGCTGAGCCAGCACTCATGGTCAGAGAGGCTTTGTCGATCCACCGTGCCTTTGGGCTTGTACCTCTCTTTTGGCTTGTGAACATTAGGTAGCTCTTTTAACTCCAAGTCTAGTTTTCTTCTTCTGTTAGGCACATCTAAACCACGATCACTCAGAGGTCTGCGCTGCTTCTTGGGTGCCGGTGGAGTCTTGCTGCAGTTATAGAAATTCTCAAAGTTAGAAAACCAGCTAGTCGAAGGGAGATAGGCAGGCAATGATTCAAAGGATGTATTGTGATGATCTTGGACATCACTTTGTCTCCTCAGTTGGTTTCTATTTGTCTTCATTGCTGGATTTTCCAAGTCTATCAAGTTTGGTGGACAAGCCATTTCTGCTGTGTGTGTCATTGCAGACATACGGGTGTCTCCTGAGACAGGGTAGGGGACTTCTAACGCCATCTCATCTCCCAGTCTCCCCACAGTGGGAATAACATCCTCTAGTTCATTCTCTACCAGAGGTAGCATCTCAGTTCTAGGAATCACTTCTTTGGGAGGAACCTCCTCTCTTAACATAAGCATTTCTGGTGCAGTTGCTTCAGCTAAAGCAGTCAATTCCTCTTTGTGAGTCTTCATGGGAGCATTTTGTATCAGTGATTCAGTGGATGGTGTCAAAGCTTCTTCCGTTGACCAGACTGTGGACTCAATCTTCCTTAATTCATCGAGATGCTTGGGATCAAAAGGCAAATCAACAACTTCTAGGTGAAAATTCTTAGCAGTCATACTCAGATTTTTATCAGCTCCCATCTCCTCAGCTTTGTCACAATCTGCCTCCTGAGACCTTAAATTAAAGGCTAGTGTGACTGGAGTAGTCTGGTTCTCGGAGTCCTCTAGAAGAGGAACTTTACCAATGGTGGGCTCCCCAGCAAACACAACGTCAGGAGAGACTTGGAGAGCCTGGTTGGAGTTTTCTGCAAAAAGGTGCAGCTGTTTGTCCTGCAGAACGCTGCTCTGAAGATTAGAGTTACACTGGACCACGTCCTGGGAAAAGCTGTGGGACATTTCTGCAGTTTTGTGGGCATGAAGTAGTTGTAGTCCTACTGGTGTGGTGCAGCATTCAATTCTCACCTCCTCTGTTTCAATGACAAAGCTGCCTTTTGAGGGAGTATTGGTGGTGGAATTAAATGTCATGTCCTGGAGCTCTGGAGAAGGAATCTCCTTCTGCTTAGCCAAGGCTGGTGAAACCATCTGAGTTGTAGGGATACCGGAGGCGTTGTGGCTGAAACACTCATTAGACTTTAGGGTGCTGGTCCTATGGACTGCTGCTAGAGGCTCTGTTTGAACCTCAGAGCTGGTCATTTCTCTGGCTGCAGAGTGGTCCTGGTAGCGAAACCTGCGGGCATGGTAGGCCATGGCCTGGTAATATTGTGGGTTGAGGATGCGTCGATAGTCCATCAAATGAAGGTGGGTATGGGGGACAACAAAGCCAGGTGGCTCCATGTATGGGTTTGGTTGATAGTGGGGCATCACTGGTAAGCCATAACCTTTAAGAGGACACAAAAGAGATGTATGCCAATTAAAATTCTTTGCTTTACCCCTTTGATGTGTAAGTTTTATATTATACAAGTCCCTTATATGCCAATGTTTGACCCAGGAATGGGAAAAAAGGGGGGAAAAAAAGTTTTGTTGATCTGTTTTTAAATTTGCAAAATTTCCAATTAAAAACAAATACATAAAGAAAAATCCTCAACCTTCAGTAGGGCTAAGGCATGGCACCATCTGCTCAGGCCAGGAACAGACAACTATGTCAGAGCTGGCTTAGCTTCCTCAGAAGCTGGAGGTTTTGTTTGCTTTCCTTAAGGAAAAAATATAGCCACAAGATTAACAGATTTAACCAAATGTGGAAGTTTCCTGAACTGTGCCTTTTACTCCACCTAATGGCCAGCAGGGGGAGATAATGGCTTCCTCCCACTCATCCCTCCCTGTGGGGATTTTAATGATATGTGGTCTCAATTGCTATTTTGAAATCTTATTTGGAATTGGTGTTTATTTTGTGAATACAACTTTAAATAAAATTAAAGACAAAGCAGAGCATAAAATAGTTAGGTTGTGTTGTGATTGAAAAGCCATTTCCAAACTGAAATATGTAGTTCCTACAGATCCACAAGTTTCAATTTTCAGTTACAAAAAAACCAAGTTGGTAACGGTCAAAATAGTCAAGATTAAGTTTATAAATGCACATCCAGAAAACAAAAGGCTAAGTCCTACCTTTTTTGTGCAATCTATAGTATTCACACGAATCCTTTAGAAGCAAATAGTCCTTTGGCAATCTTCCAGGACTATAGTTAACAGCCTCATCTTATTTTTTAAAAAGACTAAAAAAATTCCATTGTATTTTTAACATGTTTATGCTGAAATACAAGCAAGTTTTGTAAGCATTTAGTAAAAGCAGTAAAGTCCTTGACCAGATAGTGGTGGTACAACAAAGCTGGAGTAACATGAGTATAAAATCACTGAGGAATCAACAAATCTGTGTAGACATTAAACTTTTTGCAAAAGATAATCAGCCAGGAAGATAGATTATCTAAGAACTATTATTTGTACAATACTTTTTTCCCAGGAAGTTATATGAAAGAAAACTTGGTGTGCAGGATGTCCTTCAAGCACAGGTCTTTAAAAACAAAAAACGGATCAAGAGAATCTGAAAGTGATGTCCCTAAGAAATAGGAGAAACACCCAGTAAAGACCCGACACAGGGCCTGAGAGATGCATTTGGGCCTTCAGTTGGTCCAGCTACTTTTGGCCAAAGCTTCGTCAGAAACGATTTCAATGGCTGTAAAGAAGACATTGTTAAGGTAGGGAAACAGGGACAAAAGGCTGAGGTATGCTAAATGACACAAGAACTGAAATGAAAATCAGTGGCAACAGGGCTTGTGAAGTGATGAATCCTACTCTGAGCAAAAAACAGCCAACAACCAAAGAAGAGCTTTGAGATGATCTTGAAGACTTAAAGAGATAAAAAAAGTAAACAGGTTTAGACTGTTTTCATAATGAAGTTAATGAAGAAATAATGACTTTCAAGTACATCAGAACTATACACAGACTATATGAAGCCATACATGGTTAGAAGCATCAAAATATACATATATTGGTGATGACATGAATTTAACTGATTTAATATAACTGATGAAACAACTAGGAGACGATCAATTAAATTACTTTCCCATAAAAGCACCTTATAGGTCAAATATTATCAAGAATGGTTGCACTCCTAAAATATTTGTAGCAAATACCAAAAAGACAAAATATTAGAAGTTTTGGATCTTACCTAAACCAGGATAGGCATAGTATGGGTTGTAGGACACAGGCATGGGCACAGACCACTGCAGAGGCAGGTATGGCTGTGAAGACTGAATGTAGAAGAAAGGTTTCTGGTGTTGCCCTTCAGGACGTGGTTGACCTGATGGCACTGAAGCCGCCTGTTGGGATCCACGGAGTGGCTCAGCTCCAACTGTTGGGTTTGGACCTCGAGGGCCCATACCATAAGAATGCTGCAATATAGACGTGGCGGCCGCCATATCTGAACAAAGAGAGGCATGTTTTTAGTTGTTTTTTCAATTAAGGACATAAAATAGCATTGTGAAAAGCAGGAAAAATAGCACTTACATGCAGAAATAAGGCATCAGCAAACAAACCAACAAAGCTTTGCTATAGGTTTTAAGGAAATCAAAAGGTTTTGGGCAAACAAACCAGAGACTAGCTTGTCAAATGCTGCACTGATTGGGTGTGTTTCAGTTCCAGGTGATAATTGTTCAATTAGAGTGTAATGGGCTGCATTCAAATTCAAAAGTGAAGTGTTTTTTTTCCAGCAGCAGACCTCTCACTACAGTGCATTGGTTCAGCTGAGGAGAGGCGGGCTGGATGGAAAGTAAGACTGACAGTTTCATCAGATTTGCCAAAACTTGAAGTTGAATGTCTCTGCTGCCACAGGCCTGTAGTTTGTTGAATTCAGGCTTGGTGAATGAAGTTCGTAGTGGAGGATCTTGTTCTATTTTTGCATCTTTGTTCAGCTCCTTTTTTAGCTATGCAGAACAAAACAAAGCACAGATCCACACTGTTTTATGATTCCGCTTTGACTCCCTAAAAAGCCCATTATGAGGCTTGAGGGGAGTTTGTGTGGTAACCAGAGAGCATAGTTTAAAAATGGTTTAATCTGATGAATAAAACAGACATGTTAACTTTGCAGTGATTTTTTTTTAAATCATTGCTGCTGATCAGACTTTTTCTATGAACTCATCAATGTCTTAATGCAATTTTTCTCACGTGACCTGGCATAAATGTAAATATATTCTATTTGACTATTAGAGAGCAAATGCCAACACTGATGTCTCTGAAATGCAGTGACATTAAGATAGTAAACACGTACACTGTTAAAGCTGCTGTTCTTTCACTAATAAATAGCTAATTTAACCATTCTTAGAGCAAATATAATAAAAACTTGAGTGAGACAATGGTTTTAATTTCAGTTGATTTACGATCAAGCCAGAGGAGGGCATGGTGGTCTTCAGGAAAACATCACCTCCTCTGCATGAGAGAAAAGGACCGATTATTTGAACTGAAAAGAGGGTGAGATCGCATTCACAAATTATAGGCACCCTGTGGTCTGGGAATCCTTTCAGAATCTCTCTAGGCAGAGCTGGAGGTTGTGGTGAGGATTTTCAATTAATGAAGAAATGTTTTTAAAGCATGCCCATAGCCAGACTACTTGATAAGGCCACACAGCCACTCCTGCAGTTAAGTTATAGATTTTTGGAGCAAAGCTTCAATAAGCAGTGCTTTAGTTAAGCTACCTGAAGGACAGGGGGATTTTTAACCATCTAAGGAGTTTGAGCAAAGTTCAAGAGGAATCCACTCAGAATTTGTGGGAACTGTGAAAAAAATCAAGTGCCTTCTATTCTTATTTGGATTTTGAGTGGTAATTTTGAGTATTGGGTGTCTTACCTGTGGAAGGAAGCATTTAGAGTGCTCTCAGTTTGGCAATCAGCAACAAGTTTAAGCTGAAAGCTATCCAGAATGCAAAAGTGAATCATGTTAAGTGTTCACTCAGCCTGCCTTATTTTGCTTTTCTCATGAATTCCTTTTGACTAGCTTTCAGCTTGGTTTATTTGTAAAGAAATTACCTTATTCTCCAAACAGAGTTGTCCAAATAAAAAAAGGGTCTCCTTGCACTTTCATTCCCCACTTGAGATGTAAGGATGAGTAGAAACAAGATGAGTAGAAAGAGGATGAAATGACAAATTTACAAAATGTATACTTTTTTATTTTAAACCATTCAAATATAGTGACACAGTTGCATCATTTATCAATTTTCTTGTAGCATACTGACACATTAAGCTGTATTAGTTTTGCATTTATTTTCATTTCAACCTGTACTGGTTTAACAAGTCACATGACCCTTTACACACCACAGATGCATCAAAGACTGTCGCCTCTCCTTTCTTTCAGTTGGCAGAGGATCTGTCACGCAGGAGACCAGAGTTTGATTAACCCAGGGGACGAACATTAACACCTTCCAGTGAGGTCCTTAGACGAGACCCTTAACACTACTAGCTAACCACTGTAAGTTGCTTTGGATAAAAGCTTCTGCTAAATGACTGTAATCCTCTAGGCACACCTTAAAGATTGCAATAGTTTTTAAAAAAAAAAATATTTAGCTGAGCTCAATTTTCAGGTCAGGAGAATATAGATGAAGCAAAATCTGGACAAACTGAGACTGAAGACTGGGAAATTTAATGTAAATATTAGCTGGGGAGGGATGGAATAAAGCTAGTCCAAGTCAATTTCATCAGGATCAGATGCTACATCAGATATTCCAGGTTTTTCTATTGGCACATTATCTCTTAGCTTCATACTTTAATTCCATAATCTTCCACTTAGTATCCTTGTAAAAGGGATTCTAATACAGCCGTCGATTCATCGAGACCTTACAAGAGGATTAATGTTCCCAGCCGCTGATAGTTTAAAACTGATCTTTTCCTTTTCAAATTTAAATGAAAATTTTCAGAGCTTCCGTTGAGCTCCAGTCTCATGCTTTTCAACCTCAGATGTTATAATGAATGAGCCAATGACAATTTTAAATGACAATTTTTATTGGACTGACCCCAAACAGTGGAAAACTCATCTGCAACAGAACCTTTCAGCCCATTTGTGAAATCTATTAATCCTGAATAGTGCAAGGCAGTGTCACTGCAGATGTTTTTTTTTTTTTTATTATCATTTTCTAACAAAGATGCTTCGTGTGGTGTGCATTTCACCCTGTGCCCCAAATATCTTCATCCTTTAACTTAACACCTTTCAGGGGGACCTGAAAAGAAAAAGATGTTTAAACTTGGTGTACGATTTAAGATGTCAGTTATTATAAGTGATGGTGACTTTCACCTACAGTTCAACATAATTCGGTTCAGCCAGCCAAGGGACGTCAGCATCTCGGTTCTGTTCTCACTGTAGAGCCTGAAAGATTCAAATAATCACCTTCACAGACAAAAATTAAACATGTAGAAGGGGGGAACAAAACAAACCTCTTTCCCAGTGTAACAATGATGGCTCGTCGTCGTCGCGGTCTTCCTCTCTTGGCCTGTGATACATCAACTTCCACTGACTGTTCATCTCTGTTCAGTTGATATGAAATTAGAGCAAGAGATGGAACAATGATAAAAATACAGTCTTCACTACTGTTTAACAAACCCACAAAACATACTGTAGCAGCCACCATTTGCAGACCTGTCTGGGATCAGACCCTTGTTTATGTAAAGCAGTGATTCTTGTTTTTATAGAAGCATCCTCACTTGGCTCTACAGATGCTTGCTGCCAAGCCTGCACTGACATGCACAGAAATGACAACTTTTTCCTCCATTTCCAGAGCAGTCACATTTCTTTTCATAAAAGGAAAGCTACCTTGGACTTGCATACTTCTAACCTCTAACCTAGTATGAGAAATCTGGTGCAATGCTTACAAGTCATGTAGTGCTGAATGATGGAAAGAGACCTAAAACTTTGTTTTTGGCCAGTCTGGGTGGAAGATGTGTCCTCTGACATCCAAAACCTCTTTCTAGAAACATTTTTGATAATGAATCACTTTGTAAATAGAGCTCCAGCATTTGGAATAACTTGTAAATTCGTTTGAGCTCTCTCCCAAAGCACATTGCATAAACTGGTGCACAGACATCGCTCTGTCACCAGGCTACATCATCTCTTTTGTTGTGTTGTTTAATCATAAAGGTGGTGCTAAGGTGTTTATACAGGGCTGGAAATGCACTTTTCGAACCACCACCAGCACCATGCCCTTACAACCACCAACATATTTGTATACGCTTCATCTCCACTCCGATTTTTCACAAAAGGCCCTGGTTGGGGCCCACGGAGGCATCTTTAAAGTTTATTGTTGGCAAGTTCATCTGTTCAGAAAATTCTTAAACATTTCTTTTTGGGTTCTGCTTTACTTTCAAAAGGTTTATTTTAGTTTCCTTTTCAAATTGTTTTAATAAGACATGTGCAAATGCCCAGCAATACCATTTTAAGAAGAAAAACAAAAAGTTCAGGAAAATAGAATTTTTTTCCCCAAATACAACAAGTTTCAAAGGCGCTTGAAAGTAGATAACATTAAAAACCCAGGAGAAGAGGACAGAGTTTACTCTGTAGGAAAGGCAGCAAATCACTTATCTGCACATCAGATACTTTCTAGAATTCCTGATGCAGACATCTGAACTTGAAACTGAAGACTGAATGGCCATCATGATGGAGCAACGGAAAGAAACTTCTGAGAGAAGAGAATTCTGCAAACAGGTGTCTTTGTTAACCTGCTGGTGTTCTCCATTCATCTACAACTGCAAAATCTCTATGGCTTCATATTTAGCCCATAACCCGCAGCTCATTCATAATGAGAATGAAAAGGCGGTGCAGCGTACATCGGTGCTTTCAGATAGCGTGCCGATACTTTGGAGTCTGAACAGACAAATGCTTGCGTCTAAAAGGGTCTCTGCTCTGTGGAAATGTCTGCAGATAAACTAAATATCTGCACGAGTGAAGGAGTTGGCTAACTGATGTAGGTTGGCATAGCAACCACATCCTATCAAGCTTGATCCAACAGGGACATTTATTGGTCTATGCTCTCCTAGATTGCTAAACTAAGAACAGTGATGAGGGGCAGCATCACATGAAATATGTTACATACTGTCTTTTCCCCAAAGGTGAAAAACACCTCTCAAGGGTCCAACCTAGATTCAAGTTCAATCTTGACATTTGCTGTCTTTCCCCAGTTTCTTTTGCTCAACTATTGTACTACCTTGGTAGACATTAAAAAGTACTTTAAAAGGTTAGAAGTTCAAATGCATAATAAAGACTTACCATAAACATAAAAATCTTCCATACAGTCATGTCAACAGTTACATTACAACCCTGGGATCTAAAAAGTGATGGTTTGGTGGTTACTTCATCCAAAAACAGATGCAGCAAGTTTATACAATCATGTGACTAGTTGGGAATAAGATCAGGTCACCTTTCCTTTTGCATTTAAGAGAATTTGAAGCACTCAATTTCACCCATTTAAAGAACCTTACTAAACAACGAGTAATAAAATTTATCTCTTGGCTCTACAGTTTCTCATGTAGGCAACTAAGATGGCTTGGAAAGAATTAGGATAAGAGGTAGGAGCAGCCAATTAAAGCCATTTCTAAAATTTAAAAATTTTGAGTTAGAAATTTAACACATAAGAGCTCAAAAGGAAAACAGTATGACAACATTTAATACATTCTCAACAAGACAGTTAACAACTCTAGGACCAGACAGGCTCTCAGTTAGCTACAAAAACAACATTTTACCTTGTCTCTGCAGAGTGGCAGCTTGTCTCCTCCTTGGCATTGAATCTCCATCTGCCCACCTGCCCTGGTCTGCTGTGGTCAGATCTTCTCTGCAGAATTTATCTGAACAAATTCACACCTTCACTGCTTCTATTGTAAAACCACAATGAAAAAAATAAATTCTTTGCAGAAACTTACCCTGACATGTCCTGCACTGCAGCTCTCTGCTGTTCAACTCCAGTCCAACTCCAGACTCAACTTCAGGTGCATCATTCTCCACTGGATCTGAGGGCTCTTTGTACTGGCCTCTATTATGCCAAGGCTTGACTGCAAGTCTCGGTGGGAGAGAGTGGGCCTTCCTTGGTGCAGAATGCTTCCTCACAACTACTCTTACCGGTTCCTTGCACCCACTTCCATATCTGCCCTCCTCCTCAGAGTCTCCAACTTCATCCCGATACATCTTGGAGCTGTTGCCTTTGCTTCTTCCTGGCCATTTTGCCAGATATTTTCCACAACAGGCGCACGCAAACCTCTTTGAATCTGGCAACCATAGTTCCTCTACATCTTCAGCGGCTTGAGAAGACCTGCTCATGACCTCTGCATGCCTCCTGCCAGTGTAACCATGTTTGGGTAAGAGGTCTGTGTCATCCAGATCTGTGGAAAACATTTCATCTCTGGAGGAGAGCTCATCCAAAGATGGACTGAGTACGCTCATGCGCTCATGTGTCGTTTGCATGGAGAGGTAGTTGTAGTAGTAGGGGGCAGCCTGAGAGGAGAGGTGGTCAGCTCCAGCAGCTCCAGGTGTTAAAACATTATCAAAAGGAAGTTTGAGGACGTGGCAAGTTTGATCAGCTTTAGCATCATCACAATGATGTCCTGCCTTTGCGACTTTATAACTGCTTTTAGCTTCCTTAAGTGCTGTCTGACTGGAGGGAAAGGAGAGTGTCTGTGTGGATTCCTCTGCATCACATCTGGAAATACTTGAGTTGGTCACTGAGATATTTGACTGGATATCTGTGACCTCTTTCTCAAGAGGGCCCATGTTTTGGTCTGATGCTGACTGCTCAAGCTCAGGACACTCTTCATGGACAGAGGAGCTATCGACAGGCAGCTCTTCTTCCAGTCCTCCTGTCCAGCACTCGTTAGGGCTCTGAGGGTCTAAGATCACTTCGTTAGACTCGTCGTATATTACTGCAGTGTCGCTGAGGGTCACAGCTGGGGTCTCTAAACAGCTGTCCTGCAGTGCTGAAGGCAGGCTATGACCCTGCTCTTCATTCTTCTTTTCTTCGGGAGAAAACACAGTGGAAGCCTGAGATGCAATACCAGAATCAAGTTCACGCTCAGCAGCCTGCAGCTCGGTGGTTCGAATCTTATCCAGACACTCAATGAGCTTGGCTATTGCCTCACTGGGGTCAGTTTGAGCTTCTGAACAGGACGTTTCTCGACGTCCGTAAGGCTGCGAATGGTACTGCTGGCGAGGCATGTCACCCCAGGAAGGAGGGTGGAAGCGAGGTTCAAACATCCGCCTGTAATCCATTGGATATATTGGGGCATGCGGTAAAACAAAGCCAGGAAATGGTACAAATGGGTAAGGATGCATGCAGGGGCGGCCAATATTAAAACCTAGGATTTGTAAACATAAAAAAAAACATGCACTAAGATTTTCAACATGTATAAGTTGATTGTACCAGATGCTAGTGTAAATAGGTGGATACCTCCGGGTAACCCATAGTGACTGTATGGGTTGTTGAGCTGCCACTGTAGGTAGTAAGGCTGGGATGCAGGCTGAACATAGAAAAAAGGCCTGGGATGAGGATTTCTCTGCGCTCCGCTCCCACGTGACTGCGGTTTACCTGTATCTACAGGAAAAGTTTCATCATATTTTACACTGAATTTACAATTAACTTAAATGCAGATTTCAACTCTTCATTAGTATCTAAATATTATGTATATTGGGAAAGGGGAAAAAAGGTTTTTACCATCCATTTTCATTCACGCTCTCACTCAACCTTTCGAAAATAAAACACGCAGAGAGATGAAAACAACCAAATAAACATCCCCAACTTCTGGAAATTAAATATTTTTTTTAACCGTTTCTATTAAACCAAACAAAAGTAGAAACGCTTCACTTAGTTCTACGTTAAATTCTACTAACAAAAGTTACAACAGTTCCGCTAATCACTCATATAAGAAACAGCTGCTGCCCCGTCTGCATTGCTGAGTTCAGGTGCAGGCGGAGTAATAGGCTGTTACATACTCCGCGGACGTGAATGGAGACACTTCTTGACACATCGGCCGTGGCCTGATTATCTATCTATCTATCTATCTATCTATCTATCTATCTATCTATCTATCTATCTATCTATCTATCTATCTATCTATCTATCTATGTGCATTTGACGTTGTGTCTAATTATTATTATTTAAATAGTCGTGCTGAACCCAATGGGTGAACCAATGTCACGCTTCGGAGCTGTTGTATCTCCGTCTGTCCTGCAGAGGTCTCTGTTTCTCTCTCCAGCAGGACAGGTCACTGAGTTTTGTGCATGCGCAGTATCCTCACTTGGCCTCTGGTCTTTGAGGCGCTTATGTTGCGCTGAGAGGTTGCCCGATGCTCGGCTCTTCCACTCAACTCTAGAACGCCTCAATTCCACTTGATGGGCTCACTTGACACTTTCTGCTGACGAGAAAAGCCCCTGTGACGATTCAGTGTGTGGACGGGTTTTGTGAGGACTCTTGGATTTACGAGGGAAATGACTCAGTCAGGTAGCTAGCTTACATTTATTTAGCTCATTTTTTTGCTGTTAGCCTAGCTGAGTGTCTGCTAGCAGCATGACCGCTATCTCTTCAGATTGTTGCCGTCATGCCTTTTTTTTTAGCAACAGTTACAATATTGAGTTGGTGATAAAAGACGATTGACTGTTTTAACACCCATTTAGTGTACCCCAGCAAATTTGTTGCCTCGTTAAGCGGTACCGTGAAGAGAAAGGAAGCTAAAGTTGCTAACTTACCGCGAGTGTAAATCAGGCTCGAATCGCCGCTAGAGCTCGCGTTATAACGTTATGAAGCTAGCTGGTGAGGTGCATTGGTCATTTCATCGAGGGAAAAATCACCACATCTTTTAACGAATAATTTGTACAAGCGCCTTAAAACTGCCAGTGTTGTGGTTGATGGTATATACTAACCTGATCAGACCTCTTTGCTCAATGTCACTACACGTCGTTTCGGTAGAAACCGTTTTGTTTTGGACACGGAGGGAGGAAAGTGTAGCGCTAGTTCGCGATAACGTGCTAACGTAGCTAACAAGCATTGGGCTAAACATAAGATATCAGCCTTAAAGTGTCAGTTTTTAAGACAGCTAGTTAGAAGGATGAGCGGATGAACATCTAATTGCACTATCCATATCCAGGTAAATACCCAACTAAGTGTTGGTAAAGCTAATGTGTGTGGACGGCCTAACGTGAAGTGAAGGATGTTAAGTGACCGTTAGTGCACGCTTGCAGACATTTACCAGTTTCCCGGCGTTCAAACGTAACGATTAAACGACAAAACAGCAGATAATCACAACAGTATTTCAGTAAGCGCAGAGCTTGTAAAAGGAAAATAAAACATTTCTGAAATTTAATTTTAAAAAAGCAAGTACATTCCTCAAGACATGATAGCATTTCACTTGATACTATATCAGAGAAAACAAGAAACGAACAAGTACATCTGTTTTTGATTATTACATTTTTCTGTTCGGATGAGCGTCTGTTCACTTTTTATTTATTTTTTTGTTATTATTATAATTACTACCCTGACCTTTAGCAGTCAACTATATACTAGACTTTGGTGAAGCCCCCGTGTTTTTTCCTAACTTGCAAGTTGGGCTGGGTTTTATGGCAAGTGTCTGTGTGTGTGTATATAGTCACATTATTTTCTGTTATTGACTGATCTAGATTTCGACTGCAATATAGAATTTGGATATGCTGTTTATTTGTGTACTGATGTACTATTTACATCTGGGATAAACAAATCTAAAAAGTAACGGGACTGAAAATGAGGTAAAAAGCCAATGACCAAACCAAAACTTTGAAATAATCTCTTAAAGCCTGGAGAACTTATGCTCAAGATCACTTTAAATGAATGTCTAGCTCTTTTAAACAAAATACAACATAAAGAAATGAGGTCTGCGTTAAGACTTTTGCATGGTGTTGTATCTCTGACTAGGTTTATGATGACCATGTGACAACAAAAAGTAAAGTTTTTGAAAAGTGATGGGAAAATGTGTTGTAGAACTCAGGTGGAAGTTGGGGTACAAAAGGTAGCCCATATATGGCAGACATTAGTGCACCCAACTGTTGAAATGCTAAAACAATGTCACAGAGGTCATACTTGCTTTGCAATGGTCTCATAAAATCCAGTTCTGTTTAAGATTTAAGGCATTTTGTCTTATTTATTATGAATGCAATGCTTTTGCCATACCTTATTTGAGATGCTTTTTCTTTTTATACAAGGTCAGTGGTCACACAATTGTAAATTGTCATTTCTACTTTTTTTTCCAAGCAGCCTCTGTTGTAGTTTGTTAGGGGATGTGGTGGGATAGAGAGCATTTACCAACAACAAATGCAAAGGGGATTCCATTTGTTTAGAGTGCAGATTTTCTCTGAAATGACTTTCAGACAGATTTCTGCTCTGGGTGCCAAAGGGGAGAAAAAAATATAAGTAAAGAATTTTTTATTTTTCTTCTTGTGGTCTACATGGATTTTGAATTCACCTTTACCCTCTTTGTTTTTCAGTTTTGTCTTTCAGACAACCACCAATGTAACACTGTTGTGACAGTGTTGCATTCTCTCTACCTCCGATCCTCAGTTCCTCTATGCATGACTTCAGATGACAGATAAACCCACGAGGGGAAACCCTTTCCTCACCCCAAATCTCCCCCTTCTTCTGGACTCCTGACAGTGACACGGGTTTGCCACAACCTTATCATCTCAGTTCAGCTTTTGGCTCATCTCCAGCAGAAGGACCAGCAAAGAGTTTGCCACACCTGGAGCTGCCCTTCCCCGCTATTCATCCTTTTGAATAATTAAGAATATATATAGATATAATATATCTTGTTTTTGTTTTTTTTTGTTGTTGTTTTTTCTCCTGGTTTTTTGAGTCCGGTTCTGCCGGCCGTGTGAGTTTTTAAAACTGGGGCACGATTCATGGGATGCAACCATGTCGGATCTTAGTGAGCGCAGGCCGGTCAACACGGACTATGCTGTCTCCCTGCTGGAGCAGCTCAAGTTCTTTTACGAACAGAAATTACTGACTGATGTGGTGTTGCTGGTGGAGGACACAGAGTTCCCATGTCACAAGATGGTATTAGCCACATGTAGCTCCTATTTCAGGTGAGTGTGTGACGCTGTTGTCAGCCTCGTGGTGTGGAATAACACATGTTGTACATTATTGTATTTGGCAAGCTGAGCATGACCATGTTTTGCATCTCATTTAGCCAGTTATGCCTTTAAATGCTTCCCTCCTTAAGTTACAATGAACAATGTGTGACATTGTAGAACAAGTAATATCTTTCCTATGCATGGATGATGGAAGGCAAAAGGATGAGGTTTCCTTGAGGACTGGAGCTATATTCTGCACCAGTAATTCCAATTCTGATATATTTTTACATGGAATAAATTAAACAATCACTGACAGGAGCTCCTCAGATGTTTTCCAAAAGTTCATACTACAACATTGCATAATGATGTGAATGCACTACAGTAACTGACAGAGCTGCAGCCTTGACTCTGGGAAAAGCCCATCTGTACATGACAGCAGCTCATGCGTCATTTAAAGCACACTGTCAACATCTCTGTCTCATCCCTCCCTCCTTCTGTTTTTGCATTATGCTTCTCCCCACTGTTTCCCACACACTGTATATCTGGTGTGAACATGCAAAGCATTTTCTCCTCCAGGCTTTAATGGTGTTACAGCCTTTCTGCTAAACTGCTGCTACTTCCCCCTGTTTCCTCCATTTCCACCTCCTCTTTCCACACATTCTTCGCTTCAAGGAAAGAAGGGGTGGACTCTGGAGAGAGCTTGTCTTTGTAGGGGAAAGTCTGGGTAGGTCTTGGTGAGCGATTTTGAAGGGGGGGCAACAGTAGGCCTGCAGGGTTACGTAATACAGACTGGCATGTTTAGCCCCTGCTGTGATCCCCACACAGTACGCACCCCAAAACCCCAGTAATATTAGATGCAGGTGACTGTTAGATTTTCGTCTTGTTTAAAATTAATAAAGCAAGAAGTCCACAGAATGTCATCAGAAATGCTCATCAGGGCAAAAAACTAGATACTTTAGCTATGTAGCTATTGAAATTTTGCTAAGGTCTTTCTGATCTCATTTGTCAAAAATTGTGCAAAAAATGTCAGAAAATAGTTTACAAAACCCTCAGATATTAAAAATGACTTCTCACATCTCTAGTATGATGTCAGCAATAAATTACAGAGGCTATCTTGGATCTCAGGACCCCCTGCCCTGCATGTTTTGGGTGTGTTCCTACTCCAACACACCAGATTCAGATTATTAAACTTCCTCATCCAGTTTTTTGCAAGCCTGTTAACGACCCATTTATTTAATTCAGGTATGTTAAAAGTAGGGTTATCTCTAAAGCATGCGGGGCAGTGTGTCCTGAGAACCTGGAAAAACACTGTTCTCTGGAACTTTGGCATATTTTCTCATTGATGCCCCCTAGCAACGGCAAATTTGGTATCCATCTTGCATTCTACCTGTACTGTGACCTCGCCAGGCAGTGAAGGTCAGTCCTATGATGTCTCTGTTCTTATCTCCTGCTCTTTCTTTTCCTTCCTTCCTCAAATAATGTTGTCCTCTGTTTCTTTGTTGAATCATCCACTGTGCACATTCATAATTGCAGGTGCGTTGATATCCACTACAGGGATGATAGTTATTTCCCTTCTTGAGGTCACAAAGGGAAAGATCTCAGACTCACCCATTTGAGCACACATTTGCTAAAAAGTAGAGCAAGCAAGTTAGAGGGGTGACAGAATTTTCTCATTTTTGGGCCTCATACACCGGCTATGAGGACACATATGACTGTAAGGAAACCTTTAGAAAGTGAATTTTGCATGGGACCTTTAAGATCGGAAAGTTGCATAGTCCAAGTCAACTGTAAAAGACAAACCTGATCGGTCATTTAACATTTAAACAAGTAAATATTTAATACTTCAGAGGATTATTTGATTCATCATCTAATGTACTAATGGACTGAAAGCTAGTTTATACCTTGTCTGACTGCATCAGAATTCTGAATACGTCTTGGTTCATCTTTATGGGCACACTCAGAGGGAGGAAAAAATGCATCCATTTAGTCTCTGCAGCATGATGTTAATTGCTGGGTTTTGGTTGTTCATGTGAAATTGACCACAAATAGTTTTTCATTGACAAACAGTTACAACATTTAGAGGTTTGACAAAAGCTGCCCTGTTTGGTCTTTAAATTTTGGGCCAGTCATGGTCTAAAATAGGTATACCTGTTGGGAATCTACAAATATGGAGTGTAGTCATGTGGTTTTTGACAATTTTTGCACTGAAACATCATGAAACTCTGTTTTTCACCAGAGAGAAACCCCCTCCAGAGTCAAATGTGAGAAACTGATGAAGTGAGGGAAGTTACTGGATGCTGCTGATGAATGACATGGAGGAAGAGTGTATGACCTGCTGAGGCTGATGCAGCAAAGTAGTAGAGACCCAGCTGGAGCTGAGTTGTATGCAGTTAGCCAACAGCCCAGATTCTGGATGTCACTTTTTGTCATCTAGTTTTAGGAAAACAACCTAATCAATACTTAACAAATCAGTAGTAGCATACTTTTAGTTGCAATGTTGACTTTAAAGCGTGTACTTTTATTATTGATTATTGATAATGTAAATCTTTTTGAAGAAGCCGGAAATCTCTTACCTTAAAACTCCTATGAATTGCAGTTCACGTCTTGTAATTAACTTGCTCTTTCCTTAACTGTTTACTGATCAATTATCGTTCTGGTGCAGGGCAATGTTCATGAGTGGCCTCAGCGAGAGCAAGCAAACACACGTCCATCTGAGGAATGTGGACCCGGCCACCTTGCAGATCATCATCACATATGCTTACACAGGCAACCTGGCCATCAGTGACAGCACAGTGGAGCCGCTCTATGAGACTGCCTGCTTCTTACAGGTCAGAGAAATCATTTGATGGTCTTCATCATCCTAAAGGAGCTGTGCGTTCGTCTTGCCATTACAGGAAAACAAAAAAGATATAAACTTGATCTCAATTTAATTTTCCTTTTTTGTTTAAGGAGCAGGTGTTGGTTGTTTTCCCTTTTAAATCTTTGGATTATAATTACACTAAATGAAATGTCTACAAGCTGAAGTGGACAGAAGAATAATTGTGTTGACAGATGCTTGAATATTTTCTTCTGTCCAATGCAGGTAGAAGACGTCTTGCTGCAGTGCAGGGACTATCTAGTGAAGAAGATCAATGCTGAGAACTGTGTCCGCATGTTGAGCATCGGCGACCTGTTCAGCTGTAGCGAGTTGAAGCAGAGCTCCAAGCGTATGGTGGAGCACAAGTTCCCCATGGTCTACCGGCAGGACGCCTTCCTTCAGCTCTCCCACGAGCTGTTGATAGACATCCTGAGCAGCGACAACCTCAACGTGGAGAAGGAGGAGACGGTGCGTGAGGCCGCCATGCTGTGGTTGGAATATAACATGGAAGCACGCTCACAGCACCTGTCCTCTGTGCTGAGTCAGATCCGCATTGATGCTTTGTCAGAAGTGACGCAGCGTGCCTGGTTCCAGGGTTTGCCACCTAATGACAAGTCTGTGGTGGTGCAGGGCCTCTACAAGTCCATGCCCAAGTTCTTCAAACCTCGGTTAGGCATGACCAAGGAGGAGATGCTCATCTTCATGGAGGCCATGTCAGAGACACAAGGCGAGTGCTATGTAATGTCTACATCTGTGCCTACAACAATAGTGTGTTATAGCCCGCAGGCTGAGAAAGTGTACAAGCTCTGCAACCCCCCAGGAGACTTGCAGAAAGTGGGGACCCTTGTTACTCCAGACAATGATGTATTTATTGCTGGTGGACAGATCCCTCTGAAAAACTCAATCACCAACCATGGCAAGAAAGGCAAGTTGCAGGCCGTTTTCCACCCAGTCGATAGCTTTTTCTGGTTTGATGCCCAGCAGAACACCTGGGTGCCCAAAACCCCCATGCTGTGTGCCCGAACTAAGCCCTCATTAGTCTACTGCGACGGCTACATCTATGCAATTGGAGGAGATAACGTTGGAGGAGAGCTAAACAAGCGCACAGTTGAGCGTTACGACTGCGAGAAGGATGAATGGAGCATGATGAGCCCTCTGCCCTTCACCTGGAACTGGAGCACTTCAGTGGTGGCGCATGACTGCATCTACGTGATGACCCATGATCTGATGTACTGCTACTTCCCCCGTGCGGACACTTGGGTGGAGATGGCCACACGCAAGACCAGTCGCTGCTTTGCCTCCGCAGCTGCCTTTGGTGACCTCATTTTCTACATCGGCGGCCTTCACGTGGTCAGCAACTCTGGCATGCGCATGCCGACGAGCACCATTGATGGCTCCTCTGTCACAGTGGAGATCTACGACGTCAACAAGAACGAGTGGCGCGTTGCTGCTAACATCCCTGCCAAGCGCTACTCAGATCCGTGCGTGCGTGCCGTGGTGCTGCTCAACTCATTGTGTATTTTCATGCGTGAAACCCACATGAACGAGCGTGCAAAGTACGCCATTTATCAGTACGATGTAGAGCTGGACCGCTGGTACCTGCGGCAGCCTGTGTCTGAGCGCGTCCTCTGGGATCTGGGCAAGGACTTCCGCTGCGCAGTGGGGAAACTTTACCCCTCCTGTTTGGAGGAGTCCCCATGGAAACCGCCAACCTACCTCTTCTCCCCCGATGGAGCCGAGGAGTTTGAGGTGGACGGGGAGTTGGTGACGCTCCCTCACGTATAGCTCTTAAACCCTGCCTCCCCTACCTCGCTGACTAAACCAGGAGTCTGTACACTGAGGGATGAACATGAAGGGGGGGTGGGCTCCAGATCTCTGCTAATTTAAAGGGTTCGTCTGTTTCGTGGAGGGATTGCTGGACTTGAAGCTGATGCTGATGAACAGTAGCATTCAAACAAGCTGAGAGTGAGAAAAATCCCCTCAGATATACTAGTAATCTGATCATTTCAGTTTTTTTTTCCTTATGTTGTCAGTTGTGACATGTTAGATATTCTGTCTGTCATACTGTTTCTACAATGTGATAATCTAAACAACTAATTTCATGAGGAGGATCATGATGCACTTAACTGGTAAACCTGTTAAATTATAATGGAAACTGTACCAAAACTCCCCCCTCAGACCCCTTTCTACATTCTTGGCTTCCCTTTTTCCTGTCCTTGTTTTCCTCTCTATCAATATAGAAATACTCTGCAGAAAATCAGTGATTGTGCTCTGAAGTCTCAGAAAAGTTGGTAAGATTCAGGGTTGTCACAATGAACAGTTTTCATCTGTACATTTTCACTTATTTTCATGTCAAAACCAGTTCTGGAAGTGGATTTGATATCTGGGGACTGGATGGATGATATGAAGGTATAAAGAAGTTTGAAAAGCGGTTACTCAGCTTTCGATCAAACAAATTCCTGAAGAGACTAAATAGTTGGAGCTGAGACCTTTTTTTGTGTCAAAGCACTGAATTTGGGGTGTTTAAGCCCAAATAAACATGAAATATCAGTTAACTCCATCTAAGAAAGGCTGCTATATGATGTTTAATTCAAATTTAGTCAAATTGACTACAAGACAAGTAAAAAAAAAGTTTATAATTAAAAAGCATCCTGATTGGTATATTTTATTGCAGTTGCTAACATGCAAGTATTCAAAACTAAAATGGATAAAAAATATTAAAAACAGGGAATGTTTGGCTTTATATGTTTTATGTTGCTGCATTTCTGTATTTTGTTGTAAACATTTTTATGGTTCTACACTCATAACCAAAAAGGACTACTAAACACCTCGTTAAGGTCTTTAGATTTACTTTTAATAAATAAACTCAAATTTTTTTTTTATTTAAGGGATGAAGTTTCAGGAGTTAAAGGTGACTTCTAGAAGTTTTTTTTTTTCTTAAAACCCAGAAACTGCAGTGGAATAAGAGGGAGTTCTTTTTTTTTTTTTTTTTTTGTCATTGAAGTAATTGATCAGCAGTTTGGGTGCAAGGAAACTGATTTTCAGCAGAGTATTCTTAAAAAAACAGGATCATGTATTTCTTTAAAAGGCCCTGCAGACAGACAGACAGAAGGGGAAAAGCAGCCGTGGTTTTCTGAAGGAGTGAGAGGGCCAGTGATTGGATGCAGACAAGTGAGAGGTGCAGGAGGTGTAAGAGGACGGTGACTGCAGGTTCAGCCACCTGTCGCCTTGCCTCCTTCGCTACTCCGCCCTCCACCCTGATTCCACCATAACCCCTCGGCAGTTTGGCCGTCACGTCTGCTGCACACAGGTCTTCCACACAACCAGCAGTTTACACCTCTTCCTCTCCATCGTCACATGACCGTGACACTTTGTGTTTCTTTTCACCAGGGTCTTTGCAGACACACGACTCCACTTGCAGTGCAAACACAGGTTCTGGGCTCATGCATTTTTTATTTGTAAGCTGCTGAATTATATAAATATAAGTATGTAATGACTATAATAAAATATATATTTTTCATATGTTTAAAAGACAGCTGTTTTAGCGTGGGGGAAAATAACCAGGTCTATTTTGTATAAGTGTCTTTTTCTTTTTTTATTTAATATCAGACATCACTGTAGTGTGATTGTGGGTAGATCTCCATTTTCCTATTGAATTAAATCTTTAAGTGAATAATAATAAATCTTGCTGCTGATTGGTTGTGAGAAAAGAGGGCTGGCCCAGGGCTGTTGAAATCAGAAATGAAATCATCCCAGCAACCACTAGCATCAGTGGAGAGGGTGGGTTGGGGGGGGTCTTCCTCTTACCTTTAAAAAATAAAAATACATGAGCACAGGTGCTTCATGACAAACCTTAATAGCATGTTTGGCTGCATCATTTTCCTTTGGCACTGTATTTTGAATGAACGTTAATTTATTAAAAAAGACGTACCAAAAATGTTCAGGAGGTGGTCTGTGTTTGTTTTTCTCAACATGGCACTGCTGTCATCTTTTTAAAATCCCTAAGTTAGGCATTGAGCTAGCAAAAGCTTATTGTTAAAAATGCTAGTTTCGGGGTAGCACATAAAAAGAAAAAAACTACAAGCACTTGGACCTCGCTGACCTCAGTCAAGCCATAGGGTCACTCACCTGAGAAAAACCCCAAAATGCCCAACAGTGCACCCAAATACCAACCCCATGCTAAGGCTCTTATCTGGACTTAGAGCTACTATCACTATTTCCACTATCAGGATAGATGCCTCATCCTATTTAGAATCCTTATACCTTGAAACATACTCTTAGACACCAAGATGAAGCAAATTGCTGTAATACCATTAAAGTTATTGGATCACTAGATCCAGATTATCAACATGGTCTTGGTCAATGTCGGATTATAACATCTATGATGTGATCTTGTTTATTTTAATTAATTTTTTGCCAGTGATTCTGAGCATTATCTGTTGAGTTGGGAGCTGTAGTTGTAAAGAATAGCAAGATAGTAAAGAATTTTAGAAATTCCTGGATCCAGACGGCTATCCAGATCACCCCCAAAATGTAATCACTTGTTCCTTATTTCATTTCTGAGATTTCCTGAAAATGTAATCAAAATCCATCCATAACTTTTTGAGTTATGTTGCTGACAGAAAGACAAACCAGCGCTGCCGAAAACAACCTCCACTGTGGCTGAGGGTAATAAGTAATTTAGGAAATATGGCTCCTTTTCTTCTCTCCATGATGCTCCGTACAGTTTTTAGCAGGACACAGATCTGGACTGCAGGCAGGCCAGTCAAGCACACACACAGCACACAGCGTATGAAGCTGTGGAAGTCATGAGGTCTGATGTCTTGTTGAAATGACCATGGACTTCCCAGGAAAAGACTCAAAATAAGCTAGTGTATGTCTCATAAATGAAACTGCATTACTGGTATCGTCACACATCAATGCCATGACGACCTCTCTCTGACCACAGCCTCAATGGTCTTGCTCATCTTTGGCACATAAAACCAGACATTAGAATTTTTCTAAAGCAGCTAAAATATGGACTCATCGCGGACCTCGTGTCTGCCTTTCTGTCCATTTGAGATGAGCTCATGTTCAGAGAACTTTGTGTTGATATATGTCTTCCTCCTTGTGTAATGCAGTTTCAGATTACATTTCTGGAGTCAGTGGTGGACTGTGCTGACTGGAAATGGTTTCCCAAGGTGCTCCAGACTCCATGTGCCTGGATTAATAATGATGGACATCACAGTTTCTCCACTGATTCTGCCAGAGTAACGTTGTCATCCAGCAGTGGCTTCTGTACTGGAACTGGGAAATGTGTCCAGGATCCATGAATCTTTTCACATTATGCTTAGTAGTTTTTGAAAGACCTCATTCTGCATTAAGAAATAATTTTTATTTGTTTGTTTTACATATCTGGAAAGACTCCGCCATTGCTGGAGTTTCATTTTATACCCAATCCTGACACCCTCACCTGCCAAAAAATAAATCACTGGTTGATTTAAACCTTTGAATAATAATAACCAGTCTATGTAATCCAATTTCCATTTTGTTTTGAGAAAAATTAGCCTTAAATAGTTGCTTGTTTCTTAAACTAAGCGAAGTCTTGTAGATATAGGACATAGGAAAATATGTGATAAACATATTCTTATTTACCTTAGAAAAGCTTGGTTCATATTATTATGTAGTTTGTTTTTTTAGTTTTTTTATAGATGTCATTTAACTGCTCATGTCATTAACAGTTTCAAACATATAGGGACAGTCTACAGACAGCTCTCAAAAGTCCAGGAAGGAAAGAATATATTTTAATTAATAATCTGATCAACATTAATGGACATACTGCCTGTGTTTAAAGGACATTTAGATTAAATTTAGGGTTTTTGAACAACCCCCCAAAAGGCCTACACTTCAGAATTCTCTTAAAAAATGAGCAATTACAACAAAAAAATCAACACAAACATAATAATAATAAAGAAAAAAACTGTTTAATTAAATAGATAAATAAACAAACAGAAGCTAAACTTCATTAGAACATTATAGTGTGCTTTTTGTCTTTAAGCCACTCAAAACAGGCTCAATTTGGTGACCGATATGGCAAGACAAATTTATTTTTATAACACCTTTCATACTCTGAGGCAATTCAAAGTGCTTTACAGAACAAGAAGAAAAAGATAAAATGATATGATAAAAAAAAAAATGGAAAGAAAAGTTATAAAGTGCAGTAGGTGAAACCAATTAAAAGGCACATTAAAACAGCAGAGTTTTCAGCTGAGATTTGAAGGTGGCTAGAGATGGAGCACATTTAAGGTCATCGGGAAGTTGGTTCCATCTGTGTGCTGCATAGTAGCTGAAAGCAGCTTCACCTTGTTTGGTACTGACCTGGGGTACTACCAGCTGACTGCTTCCTAAGGATCTCAGAGTCCTGCTGGGTTTGTTTACTATAGACATGTATCTTGGCCCCATACCACTGGGTGATTTATAAACTAACAGTAGCACTTTAAAATCGATTCTGTGGGTAACTGGTAGCCAGTGCAAGGATTTAAGAACAGGAGTGATGTGCTCTGTTCTCCTGGTTCTTGTTAAAACTCTGGCAGCAGCATTCTGAATGAGCCTTTTTACCACCAGTAACCAATGGTACAGTTTTTCTGGCAGATGTACTGGTTTAAAAATATGAGGAAGCCACCATCTTGCCATGGTTCACCATCAATTAACAAAATCATAACTGTCCAACCATAACTTTTTTCCCCCCTTTTTTTAAAAAAACATTACTTTTTACAAATTGGAAAACACCGAAGACTGAAGACACCAGAACACTGGTATACAAAAACAGAAAAGGACAAAAAGGCTTTATTTTAAGCTCATCCCTTCTGTAGTGGCTACACTGTGAAATGCCTCAGGCTAAAGCAACCTGTGAGGTTGCTGAGTTCATGGGTCTCTGTCACGCTGAATATTTTCCAGACTAAACATGGTGTGCTTTTGTTGAGCCATGTGCCATCACAACAGCAGCTCTCTCCACAAACACGCATTTGCCACCACTTTGTTAGGCTGACCTACATTTGATCCCACACACAAAAAAAGAAAACAATAAAAACTCATATAATTTCTTTTATTATCATTTTTCTTCAATACAGCAATATAGGATATCACTTCCATCTCCATTACGTTAAAAGCATCTGTCAAGAAAATATTCTGTGAATCTGAATTCACTATACATTCAAATATTTTCAATACAAAATGAAAATATATCATCAGAGGATAAAAAAGAAACAAACATCTTTAAACAGGTGATATGTTACCATACTTCAGAAATCAAATTCCGGTAGAGTCAATGACTATACAAGCATGAAGACAACAACAAAAACGATGCAAACATTTAAAAACAGCTGGGAAACTGGCTGGACAGAGCATGCTCACTGGACCACCTTTAATCCAACAACTGTTGAGTACTTGTAACATGGAGGGAAAAGATCTCATAATATTACAGTGATACACAAGCTAAAGATCCACAACAAGAGCATATAATGGCTGCTTTGTGCAAATAAACACAGTGGTCCACTTCTTGCAGTGTTGTGTATCCATGAATAAAGATGGATATTTCAAGATAAGTTACACAACAAATAAATAAATTATTTCTCTTGAGAATATTTTCAAGTTTACTGAATATAGTTATCCAAATATATATTTATGTATATGTATACTGACAGCAAACTAGAAAAAGATTGGGGTGAGGGTCGCTAACAGCCTGCATACACAGAGCTAGTCAGAGGTTTCTTCATAAGGTGATTTCACTCAAAGACAAACATTTAGTACACAATTTCTGTAGGAACATTGTAGTTGTTTTAGTGACACAGATGTGATTCCTGTTATGTGGTGTAGCTTTTTGCAGCAGTAACAAGTTCATTGAAGTAATTAAGACTGGATGAATCATATACGAATTTATCCCTTTCAGACATCTATCTGTCTGCTTTCAAGCCTGAATGTGACTCATGACTCATTCTTTTAAACAAGGTGGATAACTATCATGATGAAGGCAATCATTTATAGTAAAAAACAAAAAAACAAACAGAAGTTTAATTTCTAAATTAATATTTTTCTGTATTTAGTGTCTCTATCATGATTTATCTCATTGGCTGAGAAATAAAAGGTTTTAGTGAACATTGAAAATTTTGAGTATTTTCAGCATCTGCCAGGATTTAACAGGTTCTTTAAAATGATGCTGACAATTTGTTTTTTAAAAAGAGAAGTCTTTTACCACAATTATTGGCTGAATGACTGATAAGCTGATCAAAAGATGCTTATTGATGAACCATTTTTTTTATCTGTTTATAAGGAGCTAAATATTATTATTTGCTGCTTTTAAAGATGTGTACATCAATGAAGAGTGTCTGACGCTGGGACGACCCGCATGTGGTAAACACCATCTCCAGAGTATGCTAACCAACGGCAACAGATTTAATTCATTGTTTGTGTAAAATACTTGTGTTTTCAAAGGCCTATCAACTGGGCAGGTATGGCACAGGTCTTAAAAGGTGGCTTCATATGACTAATAACGTCACAATGCCTGCTGTCTGTGCATGTCTGTAACCAAGTATTATTGGGTCTTGATACTCCTCTAGTTGATCGATGAAAAGTAAAATATTGCTAAATGATTTATTTTTAAAGCAATTATTAAGTTTTGGTGCCATTCTAGCTAGTGAAAGCTTTTAAAAAATGGTTCACCAGTCACATACACAACTTCCAATCTAATAATCACACACTTAAGAGTTCAAGTTGAAGGTAACATACTTTTACTCTGACATAAAAAACTTTACACATGTCTAAAGTGTTTCACATTTAAGGCAGCAAAGTAATGCTAACAAGGTTAACTAGCTAACGCTATTTGGAAGATTTGGGACTCTTATCTCTGCAATCATTTCATCACAACTTTGCTAAAGAGTAATCTAGTAATAGGTTCTAAAAATAGGTTAGTCTTTTGTTAATATGAAATAATTTAATGTTTTTTGCTCATAAGCTTTAAACTACATAAAGAAAGTTATATTTGCAAGCTACTGTTAGCACTTTCAAGCTGATAGCACTTTCTAGCTAGATTTCTGTTTTAGCTCCAGTCACAAATCAAAACTTGAAAGTTTTTGGTTAGCTTTACCAATATACTTGTCTTTGATAATTTATTTTAATTATTCAGCTAACAGCATTTTATTGATCATTAGCAGTCAAATTTTAATATATGATAATTACGTTTTTGATTTCATTTTTTTCCCTTCAATGTTAGCTAAATGTTTGGTTTTCAATGAAAAAATATCCAACTTTTTTAAATACATTTTATTCAAATTATCTTTAAAATAATAAAATTACTACTAATAACATAATTGCCGGTTGTGGTTATATTCAAAGTCACTCTGCATAAATTTATTAGGGTCCGAGCCATACGAAGTATGGAAGGACCCTATTGTTGTTGAAATGTTTATTATTATTTTTCTAAGAACTTTGAGGGCAAATACGACCCCCTAAACACCCATGAAAAGTTGTGACATTTGGCACACACATCAAGCCCGGCGAAAATTTCAATATTCTAAGGTCCGCATAGACTTCAATTAAAAAATGGCTCAACAGCGCCACCTAGACACAAAAAAATCCCCAAATTTTTTTCACTTTATACGCATCGTATTTGAACGAACTAGTCTGAGGGGATTTGTGCGAGTGACTCCAAACTTGGTGGGAAGCTTCCTGACAAGTTGGGGACCAAACGCTATTCAAATCTTTCTAATAGGACAAAGCATGTTACCGTGGCAACTGATGGAAAAAGAGCCTTCTCGCCATGAAACACGGTTTGCTCATATTACCACAGAAATACATGGGATCTGTACCAAAGTTTACAGTATTCATACTTGTTGGGTCCCTAACACATTACAACACCTGTTGCCATGGCAACATAGCATGTTAGCTAGCATATTAGCATGCTAGCAAAAAATGTTAACTAGGTTTATCAACATTTCAGATTCTCAGTTTGACATTTTACCATGTTACATAGCATGTTAGCACGTTAGCTAACATGCTAGCAAAAGGTGTATGAGATGGCTGGCGGGGCCACAAGGCTCGGACCCGATGGATGCCGCTTGTGGCTTTAATTATAATTATGATTCACCCCAACAACCACAATGTTACAACAGAGGCACTGATGAACATGAGGCCCACTCAATTTAAAATCTAATCCAATAAAAGTTTTAAGGTGCTTCAGCTCATGTTATTGGGTCAAATTTTGTGGCACACAAACATTTTACATAATTTTACAGCAAGGGAGTTTAATTTTGACAAACTTGTATAACTACACAGCAAAGAGTGAACACCACAAAGGACAGCATCTTTAGTGTCTCTGAGGAAAGAATCCAGCGATCACGTAGTGCAGCAGTGGAAAAACAGCTGATCAGATTTTATGTAGCCTTCTGAATTTTCAGGTTTTTATTAAAAGCCTCAAAGTGGTTATGGACTGTGCAGTTAGTTTACCAGCATTGCTGCCTTCCTGTCTTGAGTATCATCCAGATAATACAACGAAGGAAAAAGGCCAGAATCTCCAGTTGGGTCGGTTACTGCCGTGCTTCGTCAGTCTTCCATTTGAATTTGAGAAAAGGAGATTGTTGTAAGTTTGTGTCCTTAACCAAACCAGCTCTCACTCTATTGAACCGAAGGCTTTGTAATCAGAGGACAAGGAGGCAGGAAGAGTCACTCAGGAATTTTGTGACATTGAGTGTTATGGCTTCACCTCAGTGGCAGGCTCCAGAGAGGCTGGGGTGGCTATTGGTGCAGGCTGGGCCAGCGTGGAGAACCAGGAGGACATGGCTGACTTTGCACTGGTCAATGCTCCACCCACTGACTGACCTACAAGTGAAAAGTAGATGTTTCACTTTTAGACAAGTTTATTAGATGCAGATAGGCTGGTTTCAGCTGGTGATTAGCTGGTTATCAGACTCGATAAAATCAATCCCTTTTCAAATTATAATATTGCCAATTGGGGACAGTGGGGGCCTAGTGGTTACAGAATTGGGCTGAGGTCTAGAGGACCGGGATTCAAGTCCCTGGCAACTGAGATGAACCACTGTGGGACCCTGAGCAAGCCCCTAAATCCCCAACTGCTCCCTGGGTGCAGGAATCTGGTTTTGCAGCCCACTGCTCCTGGTTTAACTATAATGGGTTAAAATCAGAGAAGGAATTTCCCAGCTAGGAATAATAAAAATTGTAGACAGGATTTTTATTTTTTATTTTTTTTTTTAAGAAAAAAACAAATTTATGTTGAGGACAGGAGACTCTATTCTGTGAAAAAAAAGAAGTGCTTCATTTGAATTAAGCTTGGAGTTTTTCTTACCCACTGCCTTCCCAGTCTGGACCACACTCCGACTGGTAGTCATCATTGCGTTTCCAATCTTCTTCCCTCGCTCACTGTTCTGTACCGAGCTGCAAAGAGAAAACAGGATCACCATCCAGAATTTTATTCCTTCATCTTCTTGTCTATGGTATAACACTGGAATTCTTCCATCTTTCCTGGAAACAAACTATACAAAAGTGCTGCTGCCAAATGCTGCACCAACCTGTTGGAGAGGATTATGTAATGGCAGAGACGGAGATGCAGTCACAGGTGGTGAATTTAATGATCACAGCTGACCTGAGAACGGAAACGATCCGGCTGTTTCACAACAAATGGACGACTAAAAGCAGCCCCGCCGGGCTTTATTTGAACAGTAGCTTGGTATTAGTCCAGCATGCAACCTTTCATGTGGATCCCTGCTGACCTGACATTCGGCAGGAATCTTGCTCCTGCATCATCTGGGGAAGAGCAGCGTCATACAGCGATATGTGTCAGCAGCTGCAGAGAGCAGACAGCTGTCACACACAACCATCTAATAAGATACTTCTTTAATCCAAAAATAAACACCCTAACTGGAAGTTTTAGTATATGCTGCATGCTTTAAGATATATTTACAATTGTACTCATCACTGTGCTTTAAAAGACATGTGCATTTGAAAAAAAAATATTTAATATTTTTCTCTTCGGTGTTGAGGAGGAAATTCACCAGCTTGAGTTCAGGGCAACTGTGTGATGCTACCATGTCAATATGGACCAAAGTCTCTGAGGGATGTTTCCAACACATTGTTTCATCGTTAAAGAATTAAGGCATATTTGAAGGCAAAAGGGGTCCAGCCCGATAGCAGCAAGGTGGACCTGATTAGGTGGCAGATTAATGTATTTTAACCCAAATTACCTTTTGTATGCTATCTGTGAACAGACGTTGGACACTAAGACTCTGCTTTACATCTAACTGCTCTGTGTATCAGATGGCCTTCCACAGCTAACGTTTAGAATAAAAACCAGGGCCCATATTCCTAAAGATTCAGAGAATCCTCTCAGAGAGTTCCTAAGTTAGCCTAAAAATTCCTAGCAAAGAGTCTTAGGAGTGATTCCAGAACATTTTCAGAAAACTCTAATGAGGTTGGCTGAGCCTAAAAGATACACCTTTGGTGAAAATGGGCATAGAATGAATTGTCAAATCAATAACTTAATCATAGAATCTACTCCATATGAAAACTTTGTAATTATAAATAATTATTTGCATAAAAAGAAAATCTTTTATATAAATGGTAAGCTATGCTTTAAAATTATCCTACAGAAAATGTAGAAACTCAGACTCACTTGCAAAGTATCCACCTGCTGATAGTTATATTTATTTGCTTACATTTATTTACCATGCTAGTAATTGTTGTGCTTTCACAACTCCATTTGTATTAACGAGCGTAAAATGACTCAGCTGGTTGGCATTCAAATCTACCACAAACCAGTGAACAGCAATGGAGAGAGGAGCAGTGTTTGCTCCTGGCTCAATTATTCAATGAGTATAAAAGTGTTTTGTGAGGTATATTTCACGAAAAGCACAAATATGTTTCTTGTACAATCCAATCTGTTACGTTTAATTAATTTACTGTCATCCAGTGTTTGGAGAATATCTCTCTTGCCTCTTCTGTCTGCCATTTTGTCCTCTGCTTAGTCATCTTAAAAGTCCTCTTCCCTGCTCTTAACAGATCTAACCTAAGGAGCTCTCTTAAGAGATAAGATTCTTTAGGAATAGCTTTTATCTTTACTAGGATCTACCCTTCACTTTTAGGGGAAATTCTAAGAAAACATCATGATTCTCAGAACTTTCTTAGAATTTGACCACTGGGAGCAACTCTTTGCACTAAGAATCTTTAGGAATACGGGCCTAGGAGTGTAACGCATTTCAGCTCATGACAGAACAAAAGTAAATGCCTTAAGTAAACAAGTGTGCAAACATTCAGAGTGTAGATATGGAGGATGTATATGAAACATAAAACCACAGAAAAATGAGATGCCATCCTAGCCCTCCTCTACACCACACAGAGATTCCATCTGGATCTGACTGAAGCATCAACATGACACCATTCCCAGCAGCCTGGGACCAGCTGTGCGTCAACTCTGTGGCATCCAACAGCCATTCTGCAGCATCGTCACTTACAAGACACAGAGGATTCACCAAAACAGACTGTGGTTGCTAGGCTCCCTGTATGCATGTCAAACATGTCCTCATTCTTCCTTTAGTCTAAATTCTTAAAGTTAAAGACCTGCTGACATTTGTAGTTTTTAGTTTTTTTCTGATGGTGCTATTGAGATGTAGCACAGTTGAATGTCACCATAACTGAATAGCTACTGCACAATTAAGTTTACAGATTATATAGTTTTTCTTAATCAGATTTGACTCAGAATATTAATCCACATCATCAATCAAAAATTTGATGGGTCATTCTGCAGCAAAGATTTTGATCAGAAATAAAAATGCAAATAAAACACGCAGGGAAATAAGAGAGAGAACTTTATGCAAAGACATCTAGACTCGATTTAAGAGCGACATTAATAATTTTGAACATGTTAGGGTGAAATGTGGGTGAAACCCAAAGGTTTTAGCTGCCATGTTGGTCTCAAACAACCTCAAAGTCAGAAAAAGTAGCACTTCCGCTCAACTTCTGTGTACACTTTCCATCCAGCTGGCTGACCCAAATAAGCAGCTACTTATGTAGCGTCGCGTGGTACACTGACAGTGAAGAAAGATCCTCTAACAGTGTGCGCTCGCCTGCAGCCGTGTGGCTCATCACATGACTCCATTTCCTGAGAATATCTCTGCCACCAGCTGCTTTTTGTCCGACACAGATGATGAGGAAACGTGAAAAAAAAAGTTGCCTTGTTTTGGCCCCCAGTGCTTCCATAATGCACATGCAGCGCAGCACATCCACAGGGAAGTCAACCGTAGCGGCTTGTTTTTTCCCCCCTTTTCTGGTCTACTGACAAGCTGAGTGCAGAGGATGGACTCTGCCTTTCGCTTTTACTTTCCCAACAAACATCCTGACAAGTGGGATCCATCAGACTATTCAGCGTCTGCCCCAGTAACCCCAGTTGCCCCCCCCCCCCCCGGTCATCATCACGTCTCAGATTGCAGGAATAAAGCTCCATGTTTACTGATGCGGGAAAACATGGAGAGTGTTCTGCTGTCAGGAAGACGTCCACAGACTGATGGACATCCAGATAAATAAATAAAAGGTTGCAACTGAATCACAGAAAGCCCACAGGGCTTCTTAAGTGGCATCATTATGTCTGTGGTTTCACTTGATTTCCAATTCTCATTGCACTGCAAAGTTAATATTTATTTTTAAATGTGCCATAGAAAAAATCTTACGAGCAATTTGTTTTTTTATTTCCATTATTTTCCTTAAAATATGACTTAAATAGCTCAGGACTTTATATTGTCCTGTTTTCTTTGCACAGACCATGGACACATTTTTAAGTTTAAATTTTAACACTTTTATAATGTGAGGCCTACATTTTTATTGTTACTTGTCCAAAAGTAATATAATAATCTGACCAACAACCAGCTCATTAACGTGCATTTTCTATTCAAATTAATTAAATGAATATATGTTGGAAATTTAGGAAAATCATCACTTCAAAAATAAAGTCTTTATGGCCACGTGTAGATAAAGAAGAATTAAGAATAAATAAACCAGACAAAGAAACCCTGAGAATTTAATGAAATGGCTACAGCGTGTAAGAACTATCAGAATTTTTAAGGTTTTATGTACCCAACACTGTTAAAAATTTGGGTTTTAGGTTTCCTGTGGAAGGTTTAGCTTGTGTTTGTCCTGTCTATTCAGATCACTGATAATCTAACAGGTTTGATAATTAGATTAAAAGGAAACTACTGTTTTTGGCTGGAAATATAGAGAGTGAGATAGTAGGCCCTTTTAGGGTGCCCGAGGGTGTTGAAATAAACATAATAAATAAATCTGCGCGGTTTCTAACTGATAAGTTCCTGTCATGGTATAAAAGGAAGAACTATTCCTTCTGCAGTAAAGACAATGTACCATCCCGTGTATATAAGGGTATAAAGGGAGAAAAATTCATGGTCTAACCTTAACCCTACAAAGAACCTGTGGAGCATCCTTAAAAGAAAGATCTATGAGGGTGGGGGGCAATTCTGGTATCCTCAAATGAAATCAAATCAGAAACTATTGATGAACTTTACAGTTGTTAAGGTGATACCAAAGAAGAGCTCCTATGTAACTTGATCTAAAAAATGTTTTATAAATGAGTTTATGGAAAAATGATCTCCTACATAATGCAAAAAGTAGGACAGGTGTACATTTACAGTTTTTTACAACCTAATTTATGTTTTTGAAATCGTTTTGCTGAACAATTTGGAAAACTATTTTGAGCTGTTAGCAAAAATATTATGTTTCCACTTTTGATGATTGAAAAAAAATTCTATTGACTGTCATTCACATAGTTTATTTGGGAGAAATGAACTAAATAATAATAATAATAATAATAAATTTTATTTCAAGGCGCCTTTCAAGACCCAAGGTCACCTCACAAAAGACAATTAAAATCAGGTAAAACATAAGACAAAACATCAAAACAAACATCATGCAGCAGACAGTTAAAAACAACGTTCATAATAATTTGGAACGCAGTGCATGTGACCAAAAAACATTTGTCAGAAAGGCAAAAAACTTTATTTCACAGAAAGAAAAAAAAAAACTTTTACAACTAGAAAGAAATATGGAAATTAGATGCTGGGAATATTCAAACCTCACCATGAAAGTACAGACTCATCTCTGAGGTAGATCCTGTTTCCAGCTGTAGAAATGGAGGGGGGTCGAGAAAGAGGATGCCCCAAAAGACAGTAGCTCTTTGAAAAACTTCCAGCTGTTGAAATGTGGTTTTTATAAGGCTTAAGAGGCACCACAGCCAATAAAAGACAACGTTTAGAAACATCAATGGTAGCTAAAAGCTCACATAAACTAACAAACATTTTGGCACACTGGATGGTTTCATTTAGATAATGCTGTGAATGAGATGTTACAACATTCACAGTCACCAGGTTTTAATTGTTTTTTTTCCTTTAGAAATTACATTAAATATAGCAACTTCATTAATCTTTAATAGTATATATATATATATATATATATATATATATATAAACATATAAAGTTTAAATACTTTGACTCAATCTTTATTTCCAAGCAAATGCTCTCTTACAGCCAACATCACTTTTTACATGTAGCACTGACCATCTGGCCACTATTATTTTTATCATCATCTTCATTAATATTCAGCTAATTGTGGAATTGACATGTTAGTTTTATTATTTTTTCTGCTAAAGATTTCGTCACCCCTCACTGGACAGATGAAGTCTGTCCGGCTTCTGACAGTCTGTAAACACTCGTATCTGACATTCAGGATCGAATGAAGACTGAGTCGTTTATCAGCCGCCGCGTCAACACGTGTAGGAAAACCTCACAAACACACACTTCTTCAGCCCGGCTGAATCCTCTCCTGTTTTAGAGGCCAGCTTTAACAAAAAAGTTGAGGCAGGAAATGAGACACGTTTATTCCTGAGAAGCTCTGATGGATCAGAGCCAAACTTCCTGTCTGCATCCTCCCAACACCCCCTCACCACCATCGTCCAGGCTATAACCAGAGTTTTATAGCATAGCGAGTGGCGCAACCACCCCTCTTGGTCCGGGAGCTGGCTCTGATCTGTGCACAGGGTCGCGGTCAAGGCTGGGTAAAAAACTGGGGAACTGGCCCATATCTCAGCAGACTTTAAAGGCTGCAGTGTCTCCCCTGCTTTTTGAGATAATAAAATACAACTAGAGCTGCAATCAGGGATTTTTTTTAATCTTTTTTATCATTTTATTGGATGATTATTGATAAACTTTGGTCTACTAGTGATAAAAATAATTTGATTCTTCCACAGTTCCCTATAGCCAACATTACATCTTCAAACAGATATTGTTTCTTCTCAGGCAAACAAGCTATAAACCCAAAAACATCTACATAAGTTTTGATGAAAGCCAGCAAATATTCTCATTAGTAAATCCTTGGGATGACTGTGATTGTAAGAGGCACAGCTGCATGTTTATGTGATCTATAATTTTGGGTTTTTGAATTGCAGGATGCACAAAGAAAGACAAATTAATCCTGCAGTTCATGCAGAGCAGGAGGAAGTGGAGGCTAATGGGGCCACACAGCTTGTTTCAGCCCTGAGGGACACACTGAACTGACTCGGCTGTTGTCTCTCTTTTTGATCCTGATGTTAAGATCTTACATCAGCAGGTACTGTTAAAGTAATTCCATGTTTTAATGCTCTGAGTACAATTGTGTTTAAATGCAGTGGACAGATGACAAACTGAATATGTGAATTAATGAGAGATTTTAAATGATCATTAAACATTTTCCAAATGATTCCTTAAGTATAATTTAAGATTTTATTAATAATCAGCAAGTGGCTAAGTTTTAAGCTAATTGATTTGAATTGATTTGTCCGTAAAGTGCCCTGAGATGACACTGTTGTGAAGTGGTGCTACACAAATAAAGCTCAACTGGCTCCCAAAGAAGAAAAAAAAATCTGAATATGAACGGAATCTAAAAGTGATGTCCTAAAGGAACAAAAAAAAAAAAAACTCCAGCATGCATCCCAATGCATCTGGAAGCTTTAGTTGATCCATTGACCGTTCACCGTAGATGCTGTGTAGTAGCATTAAACTAACTTTCTGCATGTTGTTAGTGTTTACTGAAACAGAATAAGAAATTTCACAGCCACCCTGTCACCCAACATCTGAAGGTTAAGTGAGAGCTGAGAGTATCACAGTCAAGCAGATGCACCCGTGTTCTCAGCATAAAGCTAAGTTAGGGTCAGAGGCACCATCCACCTTCTGTGTGTGTGTGTTTGGGCAGCATTTATCAGCAACGTAACACGAGAAGCGGCACTCCAGCTGTGGACGGAGTCATCTTTCATCCACACTTCCTGGAATGAAAGCTGAGTTGGCCTGAGAAATCTCCAGGTCTTTTTTTTAGGATGAAACGCGCTCATTATTAATGACCTCAGCTGATATGAAACCATCTCTGCCACCACAAACTGCCTCAACAACCACCCTCCCACCCCAATCAGGGAGCTGTTATAACCATCCGTAAACACAGCATGAAGCAGCACGCTGCCTGCAGCTCCCTGTGGCCTACAGTATTCATGAAGTATTCACAGCTGTTTGGGTGCACTGAGCCTCACAACATTTTGAAATTTAATCAACAGTGGTCTAAAAACAGACAGCAATGAGCCATCAACTTATCAAAAGTACATAACACATTATTATTAAGAACTAGGGTCGAAACATTGTTTAATCTTCCTGTAATTTCAGATTTAGACTTTTTCAAACTGCTCTTTTATATAAAGCCACCTGACTGATAAGAAGAGGATGACAGATAACATGTGGTCCTAGACGGTTTCATTACAATTTATCATTAGGAACATTTTTAAGCAGTTTCACACATATATAGGAAAGCAAAATGCATCACCAACAAATTTTATTTGTGTGTGTGTGGAGGGGATTTATCTATTCTTAATTTTATTGGACATTTAGATCAATTTCATTACTAAGTACACTAACCTCAATCATCCTTTTTTGTTGGTAGGCACTATTTTCCCCCTTAAAAAAGTCAAATTTGTAATGACTGTCATCAGTCCATATATATATATATATATATATATAGATAGATAGAGAGAGAGAGAGAGAGAGAGAGAGAGCTAAATCTGTCACTTAGACCACTAGAGGGCGACAACTTACATATTTTCAATTATTTTCAATTGAGTCAGCTAAAAAAAACAAAACAAAAAAAACAAAACAAGACAAAAAAAAACTTAAGAGGTGTTTTAAATACTATAGTTGCTAAATTTTCCACCATGAGTGGACAATAAAATACACAGCAGGAGGTGAAAGAAGAAAAAAGGATACTCACTGTGAGAGTCGCAGTTTCACATCTGCTACACTGTACTGGCCCTGGAACGGGTGACTACAAAAGAGAAAAGAAGCAGTAAAAAAATAAGTAGTGATTGAGTTTCATGGTAGAGTTTAATTTAAACTAATATAGACAGGTCACCCTTCTGAAAGAGATCATGATCTCACTGGGTTTTATGTGGATGATAAAGGTAAAAAAAATATCACTCCAAGATTGAAATAAAAACATTTAAATGTTGCATCAGTTCTTAATGAGTTAAAACTCAAAAATAAAATTATTATGAGACTGATGTTGACATGGTAATATATATAAACACAAAAGCAATTACTGTTCAATTTGCCAAATCTGCCTATTTAATGCTAATCACACTTAAGAGTAAATTTTAGTTAAATTAGCAGATTGTGTGCATTTTATTGTCCAATCTTTTCAATCTATTTGGTGAGTATTTCAATTCCCTGCGTCAGCTAATTTCAATTACAGGATATCCATGGCATAACCAAAGCAAACTGAGTTGCTCCACAACCACATGGATCCTTATCAATGCAAAAAATACCATTTTTTTAAACAACATATCAATCAATAGATTACTAGGGGGTATTTTGTCTCCATTTAGCAATTTTTAGGTTTTATTGCTGCTGCTGTTGATCGTATCGTTGCATAAATCAAATTTAAAAAATCTCAACTAGTGCATCTTCTTAAAACAGTGCCAGCTAGCTATGGGTTTTTATTTTAGGGGTCTCCCCAGTTAACTCACACAGAGCAGAACTTCCAGATTTGCAGGATGTAAACAATAAAGATGAGTGAAAATGGGTGAATTTAACTCTCTAATTTGTTCTGACTCTCTTCCTCTTGCCTCCATCGTTCTGCATGTGACCCAGAAGTTGATCACAGCACAAAAAAAAAAAAACGAAAGATGTCTTAATTATTCCTCAACTGTGCTTCTGCAGAAATTTGTATTAAATAAATAATGGTGTAACAGAAGTCGCTACCCAACTAAGGTTGTATTTATTTCATTTCAAGACCTGGTGAGGATAAGATGACTTTTTTCCCCCTGAATCCTGATATGGAAAATCATAGAATTAAAAGAGAATTTACTTCCCTTTATCACATAAACACAACCTCTAGGTTTGTAGAGAACTTTTCTTTAATTCAGGCATTTTTTAAAAACAATCAGAGAGGTGGTCTAATTACTGGTGGGGAAAGTAGGTCCACCTACCCTGGAGTGATGGCGGTCATGGCAGGATGCTTGTTGCTGTACCACACGCGGAAGTTGTGGGTGATCTTCCACGCTGCAACAAAAGGTGCTCCATAATCAACTAGCAGCCTCTCGTTATCTGAACGTGGGGGAGACAGGAAAGAGGAGTCAGTGATCAGCTGTCATTACAGCTCCAACCAGAATCAGTAAAGCTTTTGAGCATGTCTAGATCTTTGACATTACTAAATCAAAGAGTGATGTTTTTAGACTCATCCTAATTGGAAATGAATCTAAAAGGAAAAAGATAACAGATTAGATAACAGATAAAAGAAGATTAGCTCAAGCAACTTTTTGACCTTTGGTTTCTGCACATTATGGCCAGTTTTCAACCAAGTTAAAAACATAAAGCAAACTGCAGATTGTGTATCTGCTTCTACTGGGTTAATATTTAGTACCCTTTATCTTATAATGCACACACATTTCTCCAGATTCTGTCTGAGTTTGTCTGGTTCTCCTCATGTGGTGCTCTACAGATTTCTCTACCTGGCTGTAGCGCAGAGGACAGTAAGGAGTGGAGGTAGAGAGTGAACTGGGCTCGGATCCACTCGTCTCCACCCTCCCAACCTGTCCCATCCAGGAACACGTCATCCCGATTCTCTGTTACATGTTTGACCAGATAATCTGCGAACCGCAGGTCTGCCGTGGTCAGATTCAGGATCTTTCGGAGTTCAGGGTCCTGGATTTGGATCCGAGCTTCTTCCACCTGCAACACAATTGCAAATAATTAGCCTGCTTTTGTCCATCTAAATAAAAATGGAAGACTTTGTATACGTGCAGGACTTACTTCTACGATAGCATCGCTGAGGTGCCTCTGCTGGCGGAAGAGGATGTTGGTTGCCCCAGCAACGAAGCCTCGTACCGTCACATCGGATAGGAGGTGATGCTGCTGCAGGGCCATGTAGGGAAGGCACAAGTAACCCTGGCAACAACAGAAGGCAAAGGTCGCTCTGTTCACAACAGCTGTTTGGGAGCTTATCTCCACCCACCTGTGTGGACTGATCTGGGTTACAGAGTCAGAATGAAATGCTTACAGCAAAGACAAAAGCTGAACCAACGCCAAAACACTTTATAAAAATGACAAAACCTGCTTATAGGTGAGCAATAAATATGAAGCACACCTGTATTTACTTTTTACGAGAATATAAGCTTTCCTTCTTTCCACTGAAGGGGATTTGAGTTCATTCTGGTAAACTAACCTACAACCTCATAAATATGGCAGTGCTTCAAGTTTCAGAACACAGCTATCATCAAAAAAGAGTGAAAGGGTCATAGATATGAATGTTTTCAGAACAAAGAGGGTTTCCAAACATTAAATCATGATTAGACTTTTGATTTTTAGGTGGGCAGGATCCTGTGGACACTGGATGAGTTCTATCAAACAGGATCCGGTGATCCCAAAATTACTTAAAGTGATCTGAAGGTGCTTCAGATAGACAGTACATCAAGCTTTATACACCAGAGAACGTCTGACGCATACTTGTGAATTTGTTCGGATCCATATTCGCAGGTTAATGTTAATGCATGCACTTCACAACAGATGATCTGTTGGAGATGTGCTCTCACAGCATGAAACATCTGGAGTAAAATGTAAATGTAAAAAATGTACAGTCACATCAAGCTAGCGTTACATTGACTGAATGGCTAAACTTTCTCTGGTTTTCAGATCTTATACATGCAATAAAAACCTGAAAACATCATCTTTATTCAGTAAAATAATCCACATAGCCACATTTACCTTGGTGAAAATGGCAAGAGGCAGGCCGTACTGATCCTCCTCCAAACCTGACACCAGGCCCTGGGTGATCCCTCCCTGACCGCTGGCTGCTTGTGGCTGAACAGTGATGGCTGTCTCTGGGTTGGAGTCGAAGGCGTCTGGAAGATCTGACCCAGTCTCAGTGGCCTGTTTGGGACTACCTTCCTCCAACACACTGGGGTCCAGAGTCTCCCAGTCACTCTCAGAGGACTCTGGAGATGTACGTGAGGGTGGTTTGAGGTGGCTGTTGTCCCCATTACTGCTGTTTCCAGAGGATTGCGACTCCGTTGCAGGCTGGACCTCTGGCTCCAGAGAGGTGCTGGCGATGTCAGTGACAGACACAGAAACAAACTCTTCAACTCCAGAGACGCTCTCCACCAGACTCAGGTCCTCTGATACACTGCTCTTGGGTCTGTAGTGGGAGGAGTCCACCAAGCCGTGCTCAATCACACCTACACAGACATCAGAAATTTTAAAATTACGGTGTTTTACAAGAAACACCCATATTCCCTGCCTTCTTCTGGGACTCACTGACCTGGAAACAGTGACAGAACTGTCATCAGAGCTCCCACAAGTCTACTGACTGGAGACACGTAAAACAGGACCTGCAAGCAAACAAATGTACAGAATCATTTTTCACAAAGTCAAACTACAAAGAAGAAAATATACTTTTGTGTTTTAGTTTGGACTCTCACCTTCTTCTCCAGAAGAATTAGTTTAAACAAGATGAGAACCTGCAAGGACCAAATGTAAATTTACTTAGCACCAATATTTTAAGAGGACATGGATTCACAGTAATTTTGTATATTATAGATGATATTGAGCTTTAAATCAAACATTTTTACCTTGTGCTGGAAGTGCAGGATTAGATCTCGTGGCGATAACCCTGAGGAAAGAAAGTCAACAAATAAGAGGACAAAAAACAAAAGAAGAGGAATTTCCACAGACCAAACTGTATGTACATTCACATGATCACAGGTCTGAAGAAGCACCAGAACAGAAAAGTAAAAACAAGTACATTAGGTCAGTTTGAGGAATTTATAAGCCAAAACTAAACTTTACGCTTTTGATTTATATTAATGAGATTTGTTGAGAAAGCTAGAAGTGGTTGCAATTTCATATTAGAAAGTCTAAATGATAAAATCACCACACATGGAGGATGTTTCCAGCTGTTTTAACTGGTCTTTTAAATGAAAAAGAGAGGGAAAAAAGGAAGACGACTTTTATGCAGCTCCTTAAAATAGTGTTCTTCATCAGGTTAAACTTTCTTGTGAACAGCTGACAGATCAGCGTTACAGATGGAGCCTTTTTGTGGCTTCCATTATAAATTTAAACTCAAATTGAGAATCGAACTGGTTTGCTGGTCAAGTCATTATGTTGATTTGTTTTTACTTTGTTGCAAGATGCATTATCATCCTGTACAATAACTTCAGCATCACAAAACCTTCTTTTTTATTGACGGATCAAAAAAAATACACCATCGTTATGGTATCCACCTGTGGATTTATTGTAAAGATGACCACCATCTCCCCTGGCCCTTTGACACAATAATGGTTGTATTTACTGAACTAACACGGTCAACACAAAAAACAAACTAAAAAGGGAGCGTTTGATTTACCAAGATAAACCTGTGATCCCTCCAGAGCTGAACCACGGAGAGAGCCGTTCATGTGGTCATACAGCTCCTGCGAAAGAAACGTAAGGTGAGAGCTGATAACAGGAGGGTAAAACTACCAGGACTGAAGTTCAAGTGTTCTGTCACCTTCAGGATGGAGATCTGTGAGAAGTCTTTCTCCTCAAAGTAGGCATGTGTGATGAGCTGCAGCTTTGCTTGGAGCAGACCGTAAAGAGGCTGCAAATAAAACAACATGCTGTGTCAGCAACAGACAGTGTGTGAGTCATTTACAGCATGACCCATAAAAACCATGTGAAGGTTAATTTGTTCTGACTGGAACAAGCAACAGTGGCTTTAAAAGCAGCATGTCATTTCCTGCTAAGCAGAGAACTTTTCAGGCTGAAAAAAAAAACAACAACAAACAAACCCACTTATCCTTCCTTCCCAGAATAAAATAAAAACATCCCCCTCTAATGTTTTATTCCTTTTCTCTTCAAAGACTGATATTTTGACTCCAGGATATAATGTTAAGCCTAAAATCAAAGGTTATTTGATTATGTTTTAGGATGACTTCATTCTCCTGCGATTCACTCACCACTCGACTGAGGACGCAGACGCTCTTCTGAACAGTCTCCCTGGTGACATCAGCCTGTCGGACCTTTAGGGCCTGAAGAGAGATTAAAGCAGATTACAAAAAAAATAGGAGCTAGAGTTAGATTCATAACCATCATTCTGATAAGAGAGGCTACAAAGTGAAGTATGCTACATCAAGAACAGCCATACATACTATTAAACACATTAAACAGTAAGTATTGTGATGCAGTCCTATGAGATATTGTAGCTGCATTAATCTGCAGCTGACACACTCCACTCTGGATTTTAAAAACCTCCCTGCAGAGATTTTGCTCCCACTCAGCTACAAGACAAGTAGTGACGTCCACCACTGATGTTGGATCAGACTGAGGTCCCTGCTCCCTACACACTGATCAACTTCTTTCACATCAAAATAGAAAAACCAGGCTAAGATGTCTTACAGAAGTGTTACAGAGTCACGCATGTGGATATTCTGCAGACTGCTGGTAATTCTTTTTTTATTAAAAGTTCTCCATGCCTTCTTAATTAACAAAGGCAGATAAAAAAAACAGAACACCTCTTTCTGTACTGCAATACAGTACAACAAATGAGACTTTCTACCTTTAAAATGAAGCAAATATGACTATTCACTGACCTTTGCTTCTATTTGGCGATAACAGGACACTCCATACACACACTTCATGTCTCCACTGAGAGGCGGCAGGTGAAAATACACAGTGTCTGCAACACAGTCATGTCAACATGTCTTCAAACAAGCAGATTTCTTCATCCTTCTGATAGAAGCAAACATTTAAAAAAAATCAGCAGGAAGAAAAAAAAGATGAAACTAGAAAACTAATCTGGATTTATCACGGAAACTCTGAGGACTTTCAGTGAGTCAACACTTACATTTTCATACAAGACAACATCTGCATGTTTGCAGATTCTTCAGACTTTTTAAAGAGCAAGGAGGGGACTGATGTCAGTTAAATCATTTTCAATTATGCTATTTGTATTATAAATTACACTAGAAAATCAGAAGAAGAAGAAGAGAGGAACTGGACTTATGGAGGAAGCTGATATGGGATGAGTACTGCAACAATGCAAAATCCAATTTGCAGTTGTTGCAGTTGCATGGAAGATGTAGTCTGGGGGGTGGGGTACATCACCTACAGGCAGGTTGTGCTCAGCGGATTCCTGCTGTTGATATAGACATTCGTTGGACCAGGTGAAACTTAGACTGGTTTTCTGCTGAGTCAGCACATGTTGCTTGGCATTATTGGTATTTTCTCTCCCTCACCCTTCTTATCAGAAAGGTGTTTTAATGTGCAGAACATTCACTTGCTGGTTTTTGGCTTGAAACTTAAAATCCAAGGTACCAAAAAGTTTCTGAAATTAAAAGTCATGTTTGTTTTGAACATTGACAGAAGATCCAAACGTTACACTGACACAATGCTGATTGGCTAAATGAATAATTACATGGACAAGCAGGTGTTCTTGATGTGAGTTTGATGATTTTAAGGTCAGCCAAAAGGATTTGTAGTTTTCAGGTTAATTTAGTTAACTTATTTGTGCCAACTTACTGGAGTTAGAATTTAAACTTAAAAGAAAAGCAGACTATTGTCTGACAAAATAACATCTTCTGTAATGTTTGTTTTTTTTCCCTCATCTGTTAATTTTCACTTCAGTCCTCAGATTTCTGTTGTGACATCTCTGAATTTCTGTATTTCAGTTCTCTTCAAATATTCTCTGGTACCTCCATCCAGATGCCCCAACCTCTGATCACAAACAGGACTCAGCTGTTTTGTTGATAAAATGCTCTTTGCTTTCTCCACAGACACAATCAAAGTTGATAGCTGTGACATTTTGTTGCCAGAACTACTTCCTTTATTAAATCAAAAAAGCTTTAGGCAGACTGTGACATTTTATCAAGTCTGATTAGCGGTAGCAACCAGCTTCAGGCAAGCAAACACTTAGTCTTTGTTACTGATAGAATTAAAAAGGAATTCTCTGCAGGATGCAGAAGGATGATTCGTTAATCCTGCAGGTCGTACGGAGCAGGAGGAAGTGGAGACTGACAGGGCCACACAGCTTGTTGTAGCCTCAGGGGACACAGCAATTTTACTCTGTTGTCTCACTTCTTAACCCTGATATTAAGATCTTTCATAAAGCATGTTTTTGCTTAGGAATTAACATCTTTAATATTTTGAGTTAAAAAATAAAAAGAATTAAATGTTTGAATTAATGAGACCCTTCTTTTTTGTAGCATCATTTTAATATTGTGTCCTGTGAAAAGATTTTGAGCCACCTCAAAAGGCTCCAGAGATTCATGAGGACGTGCACTCATCAGTGGGAATAAAGTATAAAGAGGCAAAGATGGGCTACAATAATAATAACATGGAGTGTCAATATTTGTGGTAGCCTAGTGGTTACAGAGGTGGACTGGGTCTGGAGTTGCCAGCCTGGGTTCAAGTCCCCAGTTTGAGCCCCTGAACAAGGACCTTAACCCCCCAGCTGCTCCCTGAGCGAAAAAATGGCAACTAGTAATGGATTTAAAGAGGAGGACTAATTTAGCTGTGCTTTGGAAGATATATACTGACAAAGACTTCAAATTAAATTCTAATTTGAACCTTTGTTGACAAACCTCTTTGTAATGTCTTTAAGTAATTTGCAGGAATAGTTCTCCGGGCTCCTTGAAGGGCTTTTAAAAGCTCTTCTTTAGATGTTGCTGCATTTTGTTCTGTTCTCTGTCAAGATACTCCCACACGCCTTCAATAATGTTGAGGCCTGAGCTCTGTGGAGAACTCATTACTCCATAGGATCCTTTTTCACTGATTTTTAGACTAGTTCTTGTGTCATGTAACATACCTCATCAAAAAAAAAAAAAAAAAAAAAAAGAAACTAATTGCTGCAAATTGCTGCAAAAACAAAAGCTGTAGCTGTTATGTCCAGACATAACTGTGTTTGTGCTTGAATGATTCACAGGTCAGTATTAAGTGGACTGGACTGAAAATTAATAATAATAATAATAATAATAATAATAATTAAAATGTCCAAAGATCAACTTTGCCAGACCTTCAGAAATCCTGAAGGACTTTTCATTAAGAACACTTTAAAATAAAGTCTGACTGCTTTGAGACACAACTGTGCACAGAAATATAGAAATAATGTGATGCTATCATGTCAACATGTGGCCAAATCTCAAATAATTTCACTACATGACTAGGTAGACTGCCAGTAGGTGGACAAACGGAGGCTCAACAAGAGTCAAAATAAAGTCAAGTGAGAACAAGTTAAAATAAAATAAAAAATAAAAAAAGGTCAAATAGGTTTGAAACCAAAGTTTTCACCTCTCAATGAAAATTAGAACTTAATTTCACTATGTTGAAACTTCTGTTAAAGGTGCAAAAAACAAAGAAAAACCCAAACTGTTATTTACAGAACACAAAATTATTTGATACAACAATACCACCTGTTTCTAAAGATCTTTACTGACCCATCTTAAGGTGGATTTAAACTTATTTCCTATTCTATGAATAATTCAGTAATCTTCTAACAGCATGTCCTCTAGTAGCAGCAAAAGCGATTGTATTCCTCTGTAACCAATCTCCAGTCATATCACTGGGTGCATCAGTTTAATGAGTTGTTGAGCAAATAGAGTTGGTTACATCTGTTGGTTGCATTGCTTATACAAAAAAGAAAAATCAGATAACAAAAAAACATGCAGAAGATTAATAAAGACATAAGATGGATAAATTCAAATCTGTCAAGGAACAGCAGACAAGAAGCTGTCCTACGCTGATGTGTTTGGTTTTAAAGCTGAAAGTCTACATGGGAACTTTGGCTCAGTTTCTGCTGTTTGGCTTCACATGAAAGATCAGCAGTGGTGAAGCACAGAGCCATCACATGACCACAACCAGAGCATGTGAACTAGAAGGCCGAGTCCTCCATGTCTGCTGTGTCAGATTTAAAAATAAACTAAAAAATAACACTAAAATAAATTCTCTGAATGGTTCACCAAGTTCATGAATTCACCGACATTTTTGTCACAGATTAGTCAGTGATGTCTTCTTTCTAGTCACCATGTTAGATTATAAGTTTTTGCTAAATTATCTAAAATTACTGATGAAAGGATGAAATCTTTTTAAAATTGTGAAAGAAGCTGAAAAAGAGGATTTTCGTATTTTCAAAGGGTGCTGATTTCCTAATGCTGTAACATACCGTCCTGGTAGTTATGAGCTCCATCAGGAAGAGCCAGGAAAGGGAGGTACTTCCACTCTGCCGGCAGCAGGTTGCTGTCATGACCCTCATCTGGCATCAGCGGAGGGTACGAGAATTCAACCTAAGGGCAGAACAGACGTTCAATTGGCTTTCACTTCTCAAAGGTTTCTTCAATATAACCTTTCCCTCTAATAAAAATGTGTTCTGCTAACATGGGCTGAGTAGAACTGACATGAAATCGGCTACTATAGTGAAAGCAGTCTAAAAAGGGTTGTACGGAAAAAGGAGCGTGAGGATGTTGGGCCGAATGAGTGCAATCATCCGTTTATGGAAAGATGACGGCTACAGATGGCACCATGAATGTGGATTTAGGATTTTGAATGTTTCTAAATGTGAACCAATGAGAGTGAAGACTGCTAAATGCGTTGGTGAGCTTCATCACTGCAATACAAAATATGCTACACTTATAAAACAATACAGATAAAGCACAACAGTAGACAATGCACACACCACACCGTATCACTTCATCATACTGTCAGCTTCAGGGAGTTCAGGTAGGATGGTAAAGGTTTCACTACTTTGTAAGACACCGAGGATAGTGAGTGATGAAGCATGCAAGTTATTTTATTCCATAATTCCTGCAGGTTTGCCTTAATATGCACATCAGCGTGGTGCTATGCATTCATTTATTTATTTTCAAAATGCTCTAAAATTCAGCACTTGCTTCTAAATAGATGAAAAATACATGAACATGTGGGCATTCCTGGAAAAGATGTGGCCTTGAAGGCAGCATATGTTGCTCTAAAGTCTTAGTGTGCTTTCCTGCATTAATGCTGCCATCAGAGGTGGAAATTAGCTTTGCTAAGAGCACTGTTGAAACATCATACAGTCACAGAACCTGGCCTTTGGACTTGTTGCTGAAAGCTTTTATTTTTCCAATGTATTTGCTGCATCTATTTCTCAGATTCCTGATGGTAGAAAGCCAGTTTTTGTAAATCAGCTGTAAACATGAGCAACCTTAATTTAAACAAACTGTTTAAAAAAAAAAACCCATTATGCCGTGCATATATAAAAATATCAGCTGAAGGTTAGGGTGCACCACATTGAGCCTTTGAAAGAGTATGAAGTGAAAACTATAAACTGGCCAAGTATGTCGCCTGACCTGATTCAACCTGAAAGCCTTCAGTGTATTTTTAAGAAAAAGAATAAACAGAAATCCTCCAGCAAAGAGCAGCTGTCAGAGACTCTAACTTCTGCAGGACTGTTTATGTCTTTTCACATCTTTCACTGAACTCATTTTGTTTCCATTGAACTCCCGATAAAGCAGCCAGGAGAAAGCAGACTAGTTCTGCCACAGAGCCGAGCCCTCCTGCCTGCAGTGACAGTTAAAAGGCTGCAACGAGATTAACCTGAAAACCTGCTGGTCCTGAACGCCACACACACCCACCAACAATGACTCATGCTTTGAGGATAAACTCAGGTAGAGCTCTATCCGTCAGGGTGAGGCATCATTACGGACTCCAGAGAGGTAGCAATGCTCTTCAGAGACGCTTAAACAAGCTTGTTTGGTTGTTTATTTCCGCAGTAGTCCTATGTTGTTTATTTATGCAAAAAAATGCAGTCCTGTTGTCGTCTGTTGGAGAGTTTGGATGCTGCTGGGTCTGTGTGATGACCTTTGTTTTAAACACTCAATCATGTGCTCATCTGGGATTTTACCAAGATATATTGTGATCAAAAACCTTTTTTTTGTGGGGGGCAATTTACTGGTGATGCAAAACATTATTAGGTGATAAGCAACAGGCCACCCTGTTCCTGAAAAGCTCTAAAAAAATTTCTTGTCTTGCATTTTATAAATATTACTCCAGATTTCCCAAACATTGATTCTACAGGAAGAAATTTTAAAAGAATAAGGAAATTATTTAAGAAATATGAAAGAGTTCATTTTCAATTTATCCTTGTGTATCTCAGCGCGAGAAGCTGATTTTGGGCACGTAGCTGCCTCGTCACAGCGGTGAACCGAATCCACCAAAAACCTTCTTATTATTTATGAGAATTCTGACAGTTTTCCAGACTTACATTTAGAGGAAGGCCGCAGGATAACTCATTTGATATATCAAATAACTTTGTTGTCATTCGAAAGTTGAGCTGATCTGCTGTTCTGGTTCAGACATGATCTTTTATATTTTACGATTAATTAATCATGGCGTTTAATACCACGATTAATTGTGAAATTGAATAAATGTGACATCCTATGTAATATAAAAGTCTTTTTAAGTCACAGCTTTCTCACGATAACTTATTAATTATACTTAAACTGGTTTAGATCCACCACAGTAACTTCACTTGAGGACACCATCTCCCCAACTACACAAAACTCTCCTTCAGGAAAAGGTGAAAATTTCTATTAAAACAGAGAGCAAACGCTTTAATGACACTTTCAAATACTTTTCCTAATGTTAGAAAAAAAATGTCCATAAATGTTTTATCCTGCGCACAGACGTTCCCAAGGAGACAAGCAGCAGGTGAACAAGAGGAAGAGGAGGGCGGCAGACAGACAGATTAAAGAACCCAATCTTCTGTAGCCCAGCAGGAGATCGCTGACCCCTATCAGATAACCTTCCCCCAACCGAGGCTGCAAGCTCTTTATGAGCAACAAAGACAGCACACTTCGTTGCTTCAGTCTCATCTTTACTTAAAACAAAGACCCTTTTTTTTTTCTTTCGCTGTGAAAAGCAGCTGCTTGAAAGACAGATGGAGAGCAGTAACAAGAAGCTCAGTGTTTGGTTTTATGTCTGTCAGCTACATCTGTGCATTTCATGCATTTTGGAGGAGCAGAGGAAATAATTACAGGCTCCATTAAAGCCACTTATGTCGAACATCTCATATAGACTTTCACTAATTAGCAGGTGTGTACTGCTGTTTCCTTTTCCCCCAGTACAAGACACAAAAAGCCAAAATGTCAGTAAGTTAATCTTCCTGATAGTAACACAGAAAGAAATACAAAAGTGACGTGTGTCTTCTTCCAAATTTAGTTGATAGGAACCGAATCAGTCATATGAGGGCATCAGCGGCTGTGTGTTTGGCTGCAGGCAGAGCAGAAACAACAGTAGATTTCTTCTTTGATACATCAAGACAACATCTGTGTTAAAAAAGGGTCTAAAACATCTCATGCATGTGCATTTTTTAGGATCTTGTTTCATTCATGGACATTTTTTATAAAGTTGTGCAAACACTTGAATTAACAATTATGTTTTTTTTTTTTTTTTTTTTTTTTTTTTTACTTCTTTTCCTTTCTGTGAATCTTTTTAACTCTTAGACAACAAATCAGTTGGTGGCTGAGCTCAGTCTGAGTGTTAGGATCAGGAGCTTAAGTATATGAGGGGTACGTTTGAAGAAAAACTGCTGCTCCTCCACATGAAAAAGGGGGTCAGCTAAGTTGGTTTTGGGCCTCCCAGTTGCCTCCCTTTGCAGGATTTTTTTTTTTTTTGGACATGACCAATTGGGAGGAGACCTGGGGCAGACCCACAACAGACTGGAGGAATAATAAATCCTTTCTGGCCTGGGAATGCCTCAAACACGCTGGAGAGAGTCTTTAAGGAAACAACTTCCAGGACCCGGTGACTCTTTAACTACACAGGTCATAAGAAGCTTCATCAGTTAAACACAACTGAGCTGTGCTGTCATTTTGCCTTGAAACTGAAAAGTTAGTGTAGTAGTTCCCAACCTAACTAAATAATCCAAATCAAGATACTGCAAAGTAGACAAAGCTGCTGCAGACTGATTAACATTTTAGCATTGCATGTCAAAGCTGACTTTCCAAGAGGAAAAAAAAAACATTGATTTCTTGAACTTGTGACAACATGTAAACAATTATAGAATAGAATAGAATAGAAATACTTTATTAATCCCTTTGGAGAGTCCTCAGGGAAATTTGGGAATAATGTCTTGCAACAAAAAAGTTTCAAACAGGTATCTCTTTATTTTGATGAGTCTAAATTCAAGAAAGCAGCTGTTTAGCTCTATTTTTCATAGTGTTTTACTCAGATCAATAAAGGTGCAACAAGGGAGACCTGAAAACAAATCTGTGTCCACACACACAGGGCTGCAATCTTTACACAAAGGATACAACTAATGATCTGGTGGATGAGACAACGATGCTTAAGTTAGCATCCGATTTGCAGCTAAAGGGCAATTCTATTGATTTTTTAAGGAACCCAGACCACATGAGACCTGGTCCTGATCAAAAAATACAAAAACAACTCAAATCTAGACTGAAATATTCTACACAGTGTGCAGATTCATTAAAACACAGTTTGATTTGTGAAACTTTTGTTTCATTTGTAAAAATGGACATTATGGAAATCTTACAGGATGTTGCAGAAACTTTACCCAACTGTGTCCAGATTTGAATAGTTTAAGTATTGTAGTTTCTTTTTTACAGGACCTGGTCTAATTTAATCAAGGTTCCACAAAAATATGTGGAAACACCCTTTACACGTACAGCGAATCAGAAGCTGCAAGTCCGAAGCCAACTTCAGCATCACAATGAGACAACTGATTGTTATGGTTGCAAAATCAACAAAAAAAAATCAACAAAAACACTGGAGAGATCTCATAAGTAACTTTCCGGAGATCGAGTGCACCTCAAATGAAAAAACTAAAACTAAAAACTAAAAAGGTGAGCAACTTCTCTAAAGAAGTTGGAATAACAGAATTCTGAGCAAAAATTTATATAAATTTCAACAATATGCAGCTATAGCTGTGACGCCATGATGCTTTGTAATTGTTTTCTCCTCCTACACTCAATCTGACGTCAATTATATGATTAATTGTAAAAAAAATTACACATGTAACCATCGCAATTCCAGAAGGCCAGGTCAATACCCTTTTGGTAAAATAATAAAAATAATATTAATAATAATAATAATGTACTATACTATTAGATAAGGAAAAATATCAAATTGTCATATCTGTGAGGATGAAGGCATAACAAACTTTATATTTTTATTCCAAATGTGATGAAAATTATTATTTAAAATCAAAAATATTTCCTGATTTAATTTTCATTCAGAACACTGCAACAATATTAAATATACTGATACCCTCTGGCTTATCAAGCATTAGGCGTAATTAACCCTCATTTTCATTCTTTCCTAAATTTGCTTTTTAATTAATTAAGGATATCCATAAATATGTTCAACTAATTCATGTTTTGGGACTAAATCAGCAAACTCATATGATTACATTAAGGTTTATTTGAGCATGTTTCATACATGAAACATCAATTTCTATTCTATCCTATTCTAATTAAAAAAACAAAAAACAAAAACAAAGCAGCAAATCTGCTCAGTTCATGTCTCATTATTCATGCTTGGAAATAAAAAAGTCTTTTAAACAAAGACAAACAAAGACACATCAGCTGATTAACCTTCAGTGTCCCCAGTCTGGTGAAACCGGATTCAGGATCAGTGCAAAATTATGTGCAAGTTGTTGCAGCTGACCACTGAACTGGAAAGATGTTCAATCAGCCAGCAAAACATATGTTACATAATCCTATGCGCCCAGAACAAACAGCTGATGTTCATCTCATAAACTGCTGTCAGACACTGGACAGTCATTATCAATATTTGTTTATTATTTGGTCGTTAACTATGATTATCACAGGAGGATCACATATTTCCTGTGCAATTAAAATGCATACATTTTAAGTGAGATGGATCGTAATTCTCCACTAAAATAATACAGAAATATTGTTAGAATGTGCTTTATGTCAGTCCAGTAAACACAGCTAGTTAGCAGTTAGCCTCTGTTAGCATGGGGCAGGTTCACGTACCTGACAGCCCTTTTTGTGGTGAAATCCAACCACCACGATGTGGAGCACCGGCCCCTTGGCCTCGTCCCTTCCGTGAGACTCCATCCCCCCGATGTTCTGTCAGTCCGGGGTTATTTTCAGCTCGGAGGTCGGTTGTAAACAAAGCTATCAGAGATTAATTTTTGCGCTGAGTCGGTCACATACAAGTAGAAGACAACTCAAACTACACCAACTACAGCAGTGATCGTTGTCTCTTCCGCTTCGTCCCACTGCACTGGGAAAACAGACGTACAGAGCGAGAGGGTTCCCTGCAGCGCATTTCCGTATTCGCTTAACTACTCCCAGAGTGATCAAATTTAATAATATCTCTATTATATAACAGTTTCTAATATCCCTCCTTTTTTGTAAGAAATGGTTGCACGAGTTGTATGTATTCTATTAGTGGCAATAAAACTGTGTTTAAATTTTATTTTTTTTTATTTTTTTTGTATGAGCATCAGCACTAGCTATCTAAATATATCATGAAGTAGTAATTTAATAAACGGTGCTTTATATTTATGAAATTGATTATTTGGTCAGTTGTGTTCACTTCGTGCAGGGAAAACCGTGTAAAAAAGTCCTTAATAACTTTAAATTTTGATAAACGATAAAGATATCTTAGTACTCGCTAATAGCAGCTGGGGTTTTTAACCAATGCTAGTTTAATAATGTTAAATTTGATCTTTGCAATGATTTGATTCAACCATTGCAAAATCTGCAATACAATTTTTAAATATTAAAGTCAGTTGATGCATAAAGTTAGCTTTAGCAAGTGTCATTGGAGTTTATTAAAAGCAGTTCTCAAACTAAACATTAGTGCGCTTGAGTTGTTAAAAAGTACAAGCTAACTTTCGAGTTAACGTCAGACAATACGATATTAAGAATCAAGAAAACAGATTATTCAAAATAATTTCTGTCTTGTTATATCACTGAGTGGGGGTTATTAATGGCTTAATATGTTGCACCAATGACAAACTCAGCTAGACCACAAGTTTAACCTGCAACTGTTGATGGTCATCATCTTATGTCTGTTACATTCAATCAGCTGTAGTTATAATTTATTCTGAAATGCAGTTTAAATAGTATTTAATGAATACCATTTGCATAATGTTACCAAGGGTAATCGGTGCCACTCGCTACAATAAGACACACATCTTAGCTTTGGAAACCATTCTAATTGTATTATCGTTTTAAAATAATTACGTCATTCATGGAGTCATGTAAGCAGCGCCATCCTGTGAAGTTATATTGAAGAACATGACTTATTATTTACTGCTTTCACTTTTTCATTTGGAGTCAGTTTAAGTTTTTTTTAAAGTGGTGTTTGGGGGGCGGGGGTTCTTTAATTTCTAACCGTGTTTTACCTATGGTTATGGGTTATACACGGATTTCTGATTCACGACAATAACAATACCGGCAGCTGATCTGAGTTTGATTGCTTTTGCCAGACTGGTTATCTTCTGTCGATTGGTTGTGACTGCACGCAGAGTTATTTGATTAAACATGGCGGCCACACAAGCGACAAACCCGTCCCAGCTGCTTCCACTTGGTTTGTAAATGTTACATTATTGGGCCCTTGTATTGCAGGTAGTTTGAGATACCAATATGGGTTAGCAAAGGCATAATGTGGAGACAAAGGTTTTTTTTTTGTTGTTCTTGTATTTTTTAATGTTTTGCCGGGTAGTTTTAGCATCACGCCGGCAGGTAACAGCTAATGATACACGATGCTCGGGACGAGAGCTTGCGTTTGTATTGTGACGGCGACAGAGAAGTGAAATTTTCGTCTAAATACACGCCGAAAAATACTGTATAAAAGACTCGATCCATGCCTCATTTCTTTACATTTTGGATCCAAGAAGTCATTCTTTCTTACAATCTTTTTAAATGTCTTAAGTTTTGGGGGGGTTATCAGTTTGTTGAAACTAAGAATATATACTCAGATAAAAACGTATTTCTTTGTTGTCACTCTGCATGTGTTTTTGTTCTCTGTATGACTGTAGTAAAACTTGAAGGGTTTTGTTGCCTTTCAGGCATCTATGAGCTTTTACTTCAAGTATTTCAAGTTAAATATGGGCGTAATAATGCGCATCTTACACCAGAGGTGAATTTTATTTTGTTTTTTAAAGTTCAATCTCTTTAGCATGTTTAATTTAAATAATAATAATTGGTATTTATTATTTCATCTCATTGCTTCTATGTATTGCAGGGGGTTGTAGCTCCAGTCCTCGAAGGCCACAATCCTGCAGGTTTTCAATGTTTCCCTCCTCCAACACACCTGACTTTTGTTTTTCATCCTGTAGAACTCGTGGACAAATGCATCGGCTCTCGAATTCACATCGTTATGAAGACTGACAAAGAAATAGTCGGCACTCTGCTTGGTTTTGATGACTTTGTCAGTATCCTTTCTTAGAAGCATTTAGTATTTTTGCATTGTGATTTATTTATTGCTCAGATGCTGGTCCTTAACTCTTGATTTTTAGACATGGTGCTGGAGGATGTGACGGAATTGTAAGTACACATTAAATTATTAATAAATGAACCTCTGACTGGTTAGATGATTCAGCTCATCACCTAACGATAGAATTATTTTAACTTTTTAAAAAGTTTTTTTTCTGTCTGCAGCTGGTACATAATTCTGTCAAGTAACAAAGGAGAAAATAAACAGTGCACATATTTCTCTATTGGCTTTGGTTTAAATACTAAATTAAATTAAAAATTCTTTTAAAGTGAATCTCAATTGTTATTCCCAAATTGAAGATAGTTAATAAGGGAGATTGTGTCTTTGCAATACGCGTCTTTGTTGTGATTAACTTGTCCACAACATGTAGACACATTGTTCTTTGCTTTTAATTACATTTAATATTTTTTAAGTAACCTAATTTTACTTTCTCTTTCTTAATTGTTAGAAACAGATCGTATATCAAGATTACTTGAAGTTTAAAAGATGTTTTTGTCTAAATATTGAGTAAATGTCAACCGTGGTTTATTTTAATTGTGCTGTATAAATAAAATACATATATATTTTTGTCTTTCTTTACATCTGTATTTCAGTGAAATCACACCGGAGGGAAGAAGGATAACCAAACTGGACCAGATCCTCCTCAATGGAAACAACATCACCATGGTAAGAAACAAGACACAGGCTTTAAATGATCCCTGCTGATGCTCACATAGTAACACGTGTCTAAACATCTTTCTTTTGTGCAGCTCATCCCTGGCGGGGAAGGACCAGAAGTGTAAATGTTCAAACAATTTTGTGTTGTGGATGAACCCCTTTTCTATGTTGGCATTTCCTGAGTTATGTAATTATTTCTTATTGGTTTCCCCCTCCAGGGCTTCTAGAGGGAGTAAATTATATTTGTAAGATTCCTAATTGAATCTAGGATACATAAAACATGCATCATGTCTCAAAAGATAAAATTTTTGTTACAAATAAACCTGAAAAATTCCAGTCTGAAAAAGGAGTTTTTATTTCTTACAAGTTAAATTTAGTGCAAATGTTAAAACCCAAGTGTTAAACAGTAATGAAACCATCTTTATCTTTTCTTCAGTTTTTTGACTATTAAAGCAAAATTGAATAATCTGCCAAACTTTAATGATTCGATTCATGCAGTATGACTACACAGAGTTGTTTGACTTTGATTACAGCTGAGGGTAGTCTATCCCAGTAGTTCCTCCGGAGCATCGCCTTCTCCTCTGCAGCATCAGTACATCGACGGCTTCTCCTCTCCTTTCGGATTGGTCACCTTGTCCAGGTTTTTGCTAATGATGTCGTAAAGCTCAGCCTGACAAAAACAGATGGAAAAGAAAAATCAAAATTTTCTCCTCATTCTTCTGATGTCAAATTGCCACATTTAAGACATCAGCTTAAAATAAATGGTTGAGTATTTGGCTCGTAAGGCTAAACATGGAAATGACTAAGACTATAGGCTGCGTCAGGTCTTCATGGGTTGGATGCAGAATTTTAACTTAACAGTGCATTTTTCTTTGCTTTAGTGTTTTACTTTTCAGAAAGACTAACTTACATAGAATCCACGAATGTCGAGGACGATCACTCTGATCTCTGAGAAGATAGTCTCATCCTTCTCATGAACAAGTGAGCGGTAGTCCATCTGAGTGAAGAGAGTTAAAATATTTTTAATACCATTATCTAAACTTTTACCTAGTAATGCTGATAATTTTCTATATTTCCTCCATGACACTTAAACACAAACATAAACTGATTACTCACGACATGAGTGTCTTTGGAGGCTTTGGCGACAGCGTCCCCCCTCTCTGAGAAGTACCTGAGTATTTAAACAAACATGCTCAAAACTGATCTCTGAAAGGTGAAACAACAAATCCTTCACGCAAAAGTTTAGAAATGTTGTGCTTAAAAAATGTACAGGAAACTCAACAAACTCTACATCCATCTTACTTGTTGATTTTGGTCTGAAATTCATCAACTTTCGTTTTTACTGCGGTGAATCTCTCCAAGATTTTCTCCTAGGAGTAAAATAAAGGACGGCACGTTATCCATTTTGCAGATTCAATCCACGAAGCTCCACGTGAGGCATTAAATACAATTACGAATACATAAAATAACTTTTATAAAACCAAACCAGAAGAAATCAAAGTACCTGGATGGCAACTCCAAAGTCATTCCCATCTTCTATTTTTGGGATGAGGTGCTGAATCCAGCAGGACACCTGAAAGAGTTTAAATGCACAACTGAAACATGCAATGCTACTTTTTGATGGTTTAAGTAAGATTTTAACTGCATTTTAGAGCGAAGACTGAATCAGTCCTCACTGCTTTACTTACAACAATGATGGTCTCTCTCAGAGCCACGATCTCTGGCTTCACCCTGTCTAGAATCATCATGATCTTCTCGTTGCCCTTGATGAAGCCACATTTTGGAGCTGGAGCATAAAGATGACAGCTGAAGCTTTTCATTCCTCTCACACACATCCTGTGTCACCGCTGGCTAAAAATACACTACCTTTCTTCTTCTTCTTCTCTTCGTCTTCATTCTTATCAGTCTCCATTTCCTGCGATTTTTTTTTTCAGAATCAAAGAATCAGTTTAGAGGATCATAGTTATCAATTTTACTCCATAATCTGACATAAACATGACTGAGCCATTTCTAAACATGTTTATATCAGCTGATTATTTTTAGTGATGAAAGGAAATGTCCAAAACTTTAAAACAGCATTAGAAATTATGTAGTAAAACCAGAGGATTTGGATGACGTTAATATTTATTAAAATAGTAAACAAAGTGATCCATAATGAACTATTAGTTGAAATGATATATATTTTAATCCTGAAAAGAGCTGACCCAGGACCAGAGAGGGACAGCTGGACCTTCAGCTGAACTGTTTGCTGAAGCCTCATCAGAAATGGTTTCAAATGAGATGGCTGTTGAGATGCCATCCTTAAAGAATGGGAAAAGGATGAGGTATGCCAAATGTCATAAGAGCAGATTTTACATAGCGATGAATCCTCCACATAACCAGACCTCAACAGTATTTATGCATTGTGGGATCATCCAGACAGGGAACAGAACAAAAGACAGCCAAAGAAAGGCTTGAAATATTTTTCAAGATGACCTGAGTACTATTCCTGAAAACTACTTAAAGAAATTATAAAAAAGCCATACTATTGGATGGTTATGATGCTGTATTAAATTGATAGGATAGGCTTCAGCTTCCCCCAGGACCCTGAATTGGAATAACCGGTATAGAAAACAGATGGCTGGATGAGGTTAAAAGTTGAAGTTATCCTGCTCTAATATGTTGCGGGCACTATTGTTTATTTAATGAGGTAATCATGTAAAACAAGAAATGCTAATGTATAAACTCACCTCATCTTCTGGAGAAGGAGGGTCTGGAATGGGGATGTCCAGTGGAGCCTGTAGTGAGGACATGTCTGTGATGCTGAGAGCATCATCCTGTAAAGACAGAAGAAAGACAGGATAAGAAGACTGACGACTACATAAAACAGATGAAATGTTAGTGGGGATTGAAGTTTGTATACTGAACCCTGAGCAGAGCATCCAGCTGAATAATCTTCACGGGGATGAAATTAGAGAAAAGATTTTCTGCCTAAAAAAACAACAAAAAGTCGCTTGTGAAACCCCAAAATGCTTTTATTGTTAATGAACAAGCATCATTAATGAGACACAAACCTCATGATAGAGAGACTGGCGGAAGTTTTCCACCTGTAAAAGAAAATAAGCAAGGTATTGTGAACGGTTTAATATCTAAAAAGCTGAATCACGTTTGCAGCAAGCCTTTTGGATTTACTTTCGTTTTCCTTGTAGAGGGGGGCTTTCCGCCACTTTAGCGTCTGTTTTCAAACATGTGTTTATGCACTCAGAATATACACGATCTGCACACACCCCGCTGTCGTGCTAAGGCTTTAAAGACAAAAACTTCCTCATGTACGTTTCTGGATCGAAGCATTTCTGTACCAACAGTTCGACTCACCTTGACTGCACTCGCGCTGCTTATTTTCAGGGTTGATGCCTTTGACATGACGAAGCAAACTTCTCTAATTTAACGAGTGCAATAAATAAATCCACTGGTATTTTAAAGGACTTGAGACGCGAAGAGTTGCGGCAGAGGAAGGTATGTCTCGCTAGTGTGCTTGTTTCTTTTTCTTTTTCCCTTATTTTTATTTCCTCATTCAGTTTACTTTCGATTAAACCTCGGATGATGCAGTTTGCGCCTCCCACTTGTCTCCTTCCTCCGATCAAACTAGTTCGGTAAGCTGCATGGGGGAGCTCCTGCGCAAGCGCAGTATCCAACAAACAGCCAAACCAAATAAAAATTTATACCAGTATTCAAAGCTAGTAAGATTAAATAAGGATATTTTTTGCATTTTTTTCGCATGAAAAGTTAATCATTTTCTTAATTCTAGTTTTCTGAAAATTTAACCTATTCGCTCACATCCGAGAAGGAAAACAAAACAATAAGCCAAAAACTGTCTAATTAATACTACAGGGTGATACTTGAGCTATGGGAGGCTTTATTGTTTTACTGTACAGTTGCACAAAACTTTTGCAACACAAACTTTTATTCTGGTGACTTTAAATAGACCGGAAGTAGATGTTAAACTGCTGTTCCGCTCTTAAAGCTAGCTCTAGTTGGTACCAGCTCCGCTCATGTGAGGATTGGACCTCAGGTGTCAGTGTAAAACAATTTATTTTGGTTTATGCCGAAGTATAAGCTGCTTTCCTTATTGCTGGTGGACGGTATAATCGTTTAAACAAGTTAAAGTAGCAAAGGCGGTGAGTAATGTAACTTAGCAAATGTCGCAGGTTGTAAAGCTGTTTTAAAGTTTCGGATTCAACTCTTCGGCTTTGTTGAAATTTCTGACTTTAATAACCCCAAACTTAATAATTTAACGGGTTGCTGTGTTAAACTGAGTGTTCCTGTACAGAAGTCTGGGGGTTACTGTGACTCGATACTTTAATACTGCTGATTACCCTCGAAACTATGATTAGCCCCTGACTTTCCCATCATGTTGTCAGATTTCTTAAATGTCGTATTATTCAGGTCGACAGAAAGTCCTTTTCAACCCAGTAAATTTACATAAATTCTGTTTAATTTTTGGCATTTTGTTCGTTGAAAATACCCCTTCACACACATAACACAAATGGGATTTCTGAATGTTTTTCTTACAGATCTTATTATCTTATTATTAAGTATTAAACCACTGAAGTTTTTTTATAGACATTAATAAAGGTTTTGATACATTTTTTAACACCATTTTAGTCTGTCAATAACAAGATATGTGCATCACCTGATCAGAATGGCTTAAAACCTAAACACAGGTGAATGACAGTGTCTGACATTCTTTGCATTCCTCTTATGAAGACATTTTGTTTTGCAAAAACAAAAATCAAATTGACAAGCAGCCTTTTTTTCTTGAGCTGCATCTGTTATTTATTTATGTATTTATTTGTGTATTTCATCTTTTTATACACCTGAACACTCCTCTGGATTAAGAGCTGTTAATTCATATGGTGTAACACCACACTTTCATTTTCTTTCTCCTTCAGTGATGAGTAGCAGCCCTGTGTCGGTCCAGATGGACGAAGTCAGGAGCAGAGCCCAGTCGCTCCTGTCCTCCTCGGGTTTAGCCCAGGATGTGAAGGTTGAAGTCCACACTATGGCCACCATCCCTTTGCCCTTGTCAGAGAAGTACTGCTACTTGCCAGCAGAAGTCATGCTTAGAGAGAACTTGACTGGTTGCAGTAAACATGAGGTAATGAAAGAATCCCTCAGTCCTGCTGGTAATGCTGCTTGGTAGAGTATTTTTTGTGCCAGCTTGCACCAGTCATGTATCAGCCTACTTTGACCAAGATATTTAATTAAAATTTAGAGGCCCATTTAACACTCTTCTTCTAAATTTTTTGTCAAATATTGTATCTTTTAATGAAATTTATTCTGTCTATAACTGTGGCATAACCTGCACACACCAAGACAGGCTCAATGAGGTTACACAGTTTCTTGAAATGTGAGTTTAACTTCTGTTTTCCTAACTTTGCTGTCAAACTAAAACCAAAAGAAGTAAGGAATGCTATTCAGAGGACATATGAGAGCCTTGAGGTGGGGTGGTGGGGGGGACCCGGCACCTTATTTCAATAATTATTTAAAGGAAAGATGAGTCATGGTCAACTTTCTTCTTATTATTAAAATCTACATAATGGGTAAATTTTTGTCTGACCACCAGGGGGCAGACATTTTAAAAAATATATTTATATAACATTTATATCAATCTTTCCAATCATGTTAATTCTATTCCATTAATTGTGTATTAGTATGTCTGTTGCTTTCCTATAAAATCCTAAACTATGATGTTTTGAATGGAGGATAAAAAAAATTCAAAGCAGATCTATATGAGCTGAACATTTTACTCGTGAATCAACAATTGTCAACATCGCTCTGATACCAGAACTCCAATACTACAAGAAATTACATATAAAATATTTGTATTTTAGGGGCAGCTCTAGATCATGTTGTGTACAATAATATTATAGTTTCTCCAGTATTTGTTGTTAGTTTTACAAACTGGGTCTGGACTTCGCAGTCATTCTTTCCATGTTTACCATCCCATGATATTTTAATCGCAAATGTTCTCTTTTATTTATTAAGTCTCAACGTGAAAGTCAGTAGTTGGTTGTTAAATGTTGGAAACAACTAATAAATAACAAATGTAAACTGTTAGTATTATAACCACCAATAAACTGTAAAGTTTTACCAGATGCTGTTAGCCTGATGAAGTCATTAACATTGCAAGATTATCTTTTTGTCAGGCTCTTAAAGCTTTGAATAAACTGTCCAAAGCGTTGAGCATCCTGGAGAAGTACGGATGCAACCTAGCCACTCCCACCAGGCCCAGATACTGGAGAAGCGTCAAACACAACAATCCTGTCTTCAGAACCACAGTAGATGCCATCAAGGTGAGGAAAAGCCAGTGAGATCTTACCTTTACTCCACCCTTTCCCTAAATTTGAAGCTTGTTGGACTAGATAAAACAAGTTTTTGTACAGGAATTACCTTTTTTTTTTTCTTCCACAGGGAGGTCGGAGAGTTCTGTTCCTCTACGGCTACACCAACCAGCAGTTCGACGGCCTCAGTTTCCCTGATGAAATCACCCAACCAAATACTGAAAATGTTGTTGCGGTGACGTTGGAGGTGATGACCCTCCGCTCAGAGGTGGACATGCTAGTCAAGGTTTGTATTTGTTTCAAAGAGAGTCTGATACTCAGTTTCGGTTAAAGCATTTCACCACAGTTTATTTCTGATATCTCTTTGTTTAGGGCAACCATCCTCACCCTGAACACTTCAAAGACATCATCCCATTTGCCATCCAGCAGGTCTGTACACATTTCCAATTGCTCTGTTGTCAGATTTTTATTAAAGCGCAGCTTTGATCTAAAATTGGCTTCAACAGTGGAAAAAATATGGCATTCCCACATGTCACACATCCTGATTACAAGCAGTTTATATGATGTAAAGGTGACAGCTCAGAATGTGTTTTATCCCGCCCCCCCCTTTTTTTCCAAACAATAGACAAATTTGAAGTGAATGACGTAAGCAATTTATTTGGGTTTTTGTAGATGAAGGTAGATTTGAATAAAATAAATATGACCTGAGAACATTCAAATGTTTTAAGACACAAACACTGTTTTGCCTGAGTCTAGTAGAATTGTTTTAGGGGTAAATGATGGTCTAAAGATTTAAATAAAGAGGAGATATCTCAACAATCAGGCAGCGTGCTCAGTTAAGCTAAAGTAGAATTAAGCTAGTTCAGGTTTCTCATTTCAGCTAGTGTTTGTGCGTGAACTAGAACACTCAGTGTCTAATCATCTAAAAAAAAAACTATTTACAATTCAAAGACTTGACCAAAACCTGTTCAGGTTCAAACAAAGGTGCAAGAAAAAAATATTAGTCTTCTTCCAGCTAATAACACTTTTGTTTTGACTGTGTTGCTGGTTTCTTCAGAATGAGCCAGTGAACGACTCTAAGGCCGTCCCGCCTGGAGACGAGCAGCAGGGAGACAAACCCCAGACCCCGTCTCCTTTAACGTCATCAGACCCAAAGCCTGAGCTTGCATCTCCACCAAAACCAGCAGCAGGTGAGCAGCTGCCATTACCAAAAAAAACCCACAATCATTCCTGTTAAGAAAGATGAAAACCGTTTCCTGCAACAGTTTCCCTTCATTGTGCCTCAAAGACGTTCTTTTTGGAACAGATTATAGAGGAGGGGATTAAACTGTGCTTAGCAGCAATTTAATCTATTTACAAACAAGATACTGACATGAACATTCAAGTGGCTCTTGTTGAAGAATAGCCAATGAAACATGAAGAGACTCTTTATGATTCTACTTCTATAAACTTCTTAAGCTTACACGCATTGTTTCTTCCAAAATTTAAACAATAAAACTTAAACAAGTCTAAAGAAAAGGGAGTGATTCATAACCGGTGTTCCACTCGACTAGGTTTGTTTTAGATGAAGAGGATCCTGTGGATGGGTTGAGTGCCGAAGCAGATCATGAGGTGCTGGCTGTTTGAAGTGAAGAAACAAAACCAGTGGAACTGGAGGATGCAGGTCTTTAAAACACTCTGGAGGCTGCATGCAGTCAGCTGCTTCCTAGTGGAGCTTTTGCATTTATTTGCAGTCACAAGCCAGAATCACTCGCCTACAGTCCACTTTTAAGAAGCTTGGTTATACATTTGCATCATATTTGGGTATAATGCCAGGTTTGATGATTTAGACTCAGCTTTAACATCATATTCTATAACCAATAACAGCAGTTCTTGGTCACATTTTTCCTTTTTTTCCCAAAAGAGACCAAGCTGGAGGGCACATCATACAAGCAAGTTTCAGTTCATTTCAATTTCCATTTTGTTATGTTTGCTTTAGTGTTCCCTTTGGTAAGCTCATCACGCTGCATCTTTGTTGGTTGGTTAGTAGCTAATAACAGCAGTGACGCCAAGAACTGGTCATCCGGAAGTTCGGATAATTATATCCCAGATGATCTTTGGTTACCAGATCGTTAACTTTTGGTCTGTCATGGTTTCTCAGTGGATTCTTATCTTGTTCATCTGTCTATTGTTGCTTCTGTTTGGTTTTTCAAGTAACAATATCCTAAATATATGAAAATAAATTTATCTTACATGTTGCTTGGCACAAATACTAGCTTTAAAATGCACCTAATAAATTTTGGTTGTTAGTCATCACTTACGTTTAACTAAGCAAAAGACCTTGACTTGCTTCAGCTGTTCAGGTCTCATTTCAGGATATTTATTTTGTAGAGTTCAGCTGTCCATATTGAATGACCAAGTTTACAATCAGTTTTTCTTATTTCTTGATGGCACAGATGAATAAAGATGTTAATGTCTTCATTGTTGTTTAAAGTTTTGTATCTTTTATAAAATGAGGTTTATTAGACTTTGGCAGGTTTGACAGTATACTCTGTAATACGTAGAACTGCAGTTATTTGGCAACATAGATTGCGTAAATAAATGTTTATATAATAAACATCCTATTTGTCTTTAGATGATCAGCTGTGATCTGAAAAGCCTCCTGGAAGAAGCTGAAAATGTGAATCTGGGGTCTCTTTATTAAATTGTGTTTAACTTACAATTACATTGACATTGACTGAACACTCGGTATGTTTCTATTCTTTGTATTCAGCCTCCGCTGCAGTGAGTGAGTGCAGTTTGTGTGGCGGCGCTTCATCTCTTCTTTGCCCTTCATGTGACAATCAACATTTCTGTGACGCATGCGATGACCTCTATCACCGCCACCCCTCCAGAGCCACTCACAAGAGGGACAAATTACAGAAACCCAAACAGGGTACACTAGATTACAACATAAATATGTCACAAATCAAATGCCATCATTCGTTCTTGATTGTGTTTGTTTTGTTCTGTTTTTTTTTTTTATTGTTCTTATTTATTTTGCAGAGACCTGCACCATCTGTGGAATTTCTGCTGTCCATGCTCAGTGCTCCACCTGCATCCAGAGATTATGCGCAAACTGTGACAGGCTTTTCCACTCTCACCCTGACCGCAAAGGCCATGCCAGGACTAATATTGCCCCAGCTAAAACATCCAGGTGAGAACATACTTAGGCAACAGTGAGGTTAATGGCCAAAGTCAGGAAGACCACAGGATGGGTTCTCTGTTCATCTTCCTAAAACTGAAATTTAAGTTCAAAATACAAAAAACCCTGTTTTTCCAGTCCATCTCTATCACCGTGGGAGTGTGCTCACTGCACTACAGTGAATGAGATGCGAGCAGTTCTCTGTGCAACATGTGAACGTCCTCGACTCGCCACTGCTGCATCCACGGCTGTAGACAGCTCCATATCAGTCCCCGTATCATCTAACACAGGTGAGACTCAAACTTATTGATGCTCCAAAACAATGTTGTAAAATGTTTTTAAGTGGGGGGGAAAAACAACAAATGTCTGCTAAGTTATAAAAGAAATGAAACTGTACAGTAAATCTGCTATAATCTTGTTAGTTTTCATAAACATCAATAGATGCACTCAGTGTAAATTAATTTATTGTGTTTGTGTTCCACCTTCTCAGATTGGCAGTGTAAGAGCTGCACCGTTGTGAACCAAGGCAGCAGTATCCTCTGTGAGGTGTGTGAACGCCCTCGTCTTGCCACCCGCCCACCTGTTGCTCCGATACTGACAAGCCCTAGATCGATGCCTGACTTGGGAGCAAAGGTTAGTCCCACTGCTGACAACACAACCTTCTTATCTTCTCAGTCTTTTCTTTGACCGAGATGCCCTGCTGAAGCAAAAACTGAGAAGCCGTACACCGGACTGTATCGGTTTTTGTTTAACAATATGACAAAAGGTGTTGAAGTCACAAGAAATTATTTTAAAAAGTAAATATACATCCTTATTAATTGATCAGGTAATTGGCAGAGAAATGAACAACCTTGATGTTCTATCATTTTAAATGTAATATATCAAGTGTTGCCAACTATCCTAACTAACTAACCATCTAACTACTTTCTACTAATTTGTTCAGTGCTCTCCTGCTCCATACTGTTTATTAATGAAATCAAATTTTTAATAAAGCTGCTTTTATTTACACATTTCTGTTGTTAGACACTAAAATGCATCTGAAATTGCGGTGGTATGTTAACATAAAACTTTAGCCCACTTTTACACAGTTTATCTGGTCTGATAAAATTCTGATTTTCTAACTTTGATTTTGAGTTTGAAAAGTAGCTTAAATCCCTATTTTGCATCACAAAAAATATTTTGGTTTAATGTTGTTTTGTCAAGCTTTTGTCAACTTTTGCTCTGAACTGACTGGTCTAAATAGACTGGTCTCAGGCCTCAGTGGGGAGGAAAGTAAATTTTAGATTTGTGTGTATTTTGCTTTGTGGTTTATGAGACCATTTCTGTAGCTGCAAATCTGACTGGAATCTAAATCAGTTTCTGTCCTGATGATCACTTTCTGAGGTTGACACCAGTCTTTATTACTTCTCACGTGCCTGATTTTTATCATTTTTATGGAGCATTTTTAAGACTCCCACAACCCGGGGGCTAGAACTGCAAACTCTTTGTTGTCCTTAATTCTCAGTGGGGCTTCATTTTAACAGATGAGTATATTTCCTGTGGATCTCGTGATGCTAAGATGTCATAAGTGCAGCTGCTAGTTTTTTCCAGGAATTGTTAGCAAAGAATTGTTAGCATCTGTTTTAACTTTTTTCCTTTTCTACTTCTCACAGTGGATTTGCCAGTTCTGCACTTTTGCCAACACCAAGCCCTCTGCAGTGTGCGAGATGTGCAGCCTGCCATGTAAAGACTCTGCTGGAGTTTCTATGCCACAGTCCCTCCAGCAGATGCCGTCAGTGTTTAAGGATCAGCCTCAGCTAGACGTGACGCCACAGCCAAAGCCCAGGCTCAACATGGAGCTGAAGAGGCAGAAAACGATGAGGGACGACGGACTGAAGCTCATTCACCAGATAAGAGTAGGAACAGAATTTCACAGAGCCGCACCCTGCAACGACGCACGTGTCATTAAGAGATAAAGACACCAAGATGTGGTTGAAATTCATATTTGGAGGAATGTTGAATTTGGTCACCTCTTCATTACTGTAGGCGAATTTAAGAATCTTTTCTCTTATTGAAATAAAATGGTATTTATATGAACTTGAAGCTCGGTGAAAACATAGCAGGGGTTTGTCAGGGAAGTTCCAACCAATGTGCTGGTTACTGCCAAGTAGCAGTAATCCAACTAAGTCTACTGGGTTAGTACCAGTAATTAGTTAAATGTTAGATTTGTTTAAGTTTAAAAAGCAGCCTAATCTTTAAGTTAGAAGAGTATGTGATTAAACTGTGGATTATTTTCATGACAGATTTATATCCCCCCAGAAACTTCCCATAAAAATTCCTGGAAGTAGATTAAACTATGTATTGTGTTCAGCTAGCAGTTCAGGGCCTTAAAAAGTTCAGTTTATCAGGGTTTGTTTTAATTAATTCACCTTAAACTGAGAAATGTTTGGTATTTTTTTCTTGAAAAATTTATTCAGTAAACAATTAATAAGAACATTAGTTTTTTCATTGTCTGCCCCTTAATGAACCCATTTAGTACCTGAAAATTTAAAATTGAACCATGTACAATCTGATTCTTGTTCCCAGGAGGCAGAGAAGCGGGGCGTTAGCCCAGAGGAGGTGTATGCAGCCCTGTGCTTGTGTGGCAGCAGCAACGTTAACCCATGTGACTGGCTGACATCAGAACTGCCTCACCTGCTGGATGAAATATGCGCCATGGCCGCCTCTGTTCAACTAAGTTACAAAGTGGGGAACACTGGGATGAAGCCTGTGGTGGGGAAATGTGAAAGGGAGCCGGAGCAGAATACTGCAGGTGGAGGTGGGAAGCTTTCCAGAGCTGAGGCTAAAATGGCCTGGTTGGCAGCAGGAGGAGACACCGAGAGAGCAGTGAGACACCTGCTGAGAGACCGACAAGTCAAGGTAGGAAAACATAAAGTCACTACACAGAGACTGATGGGGCGTCTGCAGGTCTGCATCAGTTAAATGATAAAAATGGAAATATTGTGTATGTGCAGGCTGTCAGGAAACTTAAACTTTGATGGTAGCTGAGCTTGCACTTATAGCCACTATCTGTGCATGCTGGGAGTAGAAGTCATGCACAAACCTTTGACTCTGGTTAATGAGTTGAAACTCCACTCCGATCGTAAAACAAGTTACTTAAAAAGAGTTGGGGTGCATATCATCAGGTAAGAAATAAAATGGCATGGTTGGGATTTTGTGTGAGTTATTGCATATAGATTTATTCTTAATTTTTCTTTTGTTTTTGGGATAAAATCAACAAAATATTTCATTGCACATGCTTAAAAATGAATAAAACAGTTCATAATGACCTTTAAAGTCCTAATTTTTTAAATCCATCCATCCATTCATTATCTGGCTCTTTGTATTAATTAAATGAAACACCTCATTCTGCAGCATATTGTTGATGTATTTAGGCTGGTGTATCGTTGGACAAGCTGATAAGCATTTCGTTCTTCGGTGTTACAACATGAACAACACATGTTTATTCACTCACCTCTTTTAATTTACGATGTCTTTTTTGTGAAACCACTGACACATTCTGAGAAATCTGATCTTTCTTCATAATTTTCTCTTCATTTCTTTATTTGGGTGTCTAGAAGTTTGTGTCCATCCTGCTGATACGTATGGTGTCAGAATAAACGGGAGCATTTTACACTCCCATTTATTAGTTTTTAGTTAACATCTGACTAAATTAATGAATGTTTCCAAAGGACTTTATTCACAGTAAAATCTGTCAGTCTTCAAACAACACTGCAGAAAATGGAAATGAGAAAATTCTACTATTCTATTCTGTCTCAGTGGCATTAGTGAAGCCACATGTTTATTAATAAGAATTTTCTTGAGCTCATTTCAACCGGATTTATCTGTCACAGGAATAAAAAAACATCTTAAATAAGTCCTGCAGATCAGAAATTTTTAAATTCTCATCCACAGGCTATAATCCAATATGGCACTTACACGCTGAACACTTGTTTTTCTTTATGTTCAAAAACAAAAACTATGAATCATCACGTTCTTTCAACATAACTCAGCTGCCTGTAAATTATTATCTTTGACTGTTTTAAGTTGGATCTCTGTGCTGAGTAATGCTGTGGTTTGGCACCATCCAGATTTGCTTTGCAGATCATTGCAAAACTCTCGTCAACAGTCAGAAATTGCTTGATGATTCAGCTGGTTTCAGGTTATTTTCTTAAATGTTTAGGAGTCTTTATTTGTTTTTAAGGGGCTTTAGATCAACTGATGGTCCAGATGCATCTCTTATGACCTGTGTTGGATCATAGTTGGATTTTTTTCCCCCTCTTTCTTAAGGACATCACTTTCAGACACTGCTGTAGGTGGTTTATTCTAGTCTAATCCATTTCGAGACAGACCAAGTTTTCAGCTACTAGCTGTTTGAGGGTCAGTTTGTTGGTATGAAAAATCTATTAGTTTTTATTAGACTGCAAATATCAAATGCTTATGCTTTCTGTTATGTGTCAGGACTATAAAATTCATTTATTTAATTTAGCTTTTTTGATGCTTGAATAATTCACAAGTCAGTGTTAAGTAACTTAGAAAAAAGAAAGTCTGGCTACTTGGAAGAAAAATAAATAGAAATGAGGGCGGTATCAGCTGCTGTTTAATCAGAAATGAATGACAATGAAATTATGATGAACTTGTTGAAAGTTTAGTGGTTTTAAAAAGTCTTAAAGTTGAAGAACCTTCAGAAACTCTGACACTGTTTCCTGTATTCATGTGTTACATTTAACAATCATGTTTTAATGTTCTGATGACTGGAGCCGAACCAGTGACTCTGTTTATGATTAAATTAAATCCTATCCACATCTCCTGTGGCTTTTTAAACCATAAATCTCTTGTGCAGTTGAGTGGAATGTCTGCGTTTGTCACACTGAAAGTTTTACTCATTACTTCAGCAGTTCAACTACTTTTGTTTTTCACAGCACTGTATGACTGTTTCATACCCATAACTGTTCTCTGTACCACAGAACTGATCAAATCTTTTACAATCAATTTAACCCTTAACGTACCTAAAAACATCTGCAGAGCTGAGGTTATTTACTTTTTTTTCTTGAGGATGTTTGTGTGTTTTAGGTCTGTATCTCATTCCAATCTTCTGATAAAACTTTTGATAGTACCCACTAGGGGTGTGTCATATCGTAATGTTCACGATAATACCGGTAGATTGTCTGACACTCGTAGAAAATGGAAAATCATGCCAACACGTTTCTGGCATGATGAAGTCACTTGACTGCGTCTCAACCCATGCAGTACAGGCAAAGCACAGTGGAGCAAATAACAAAAACAGTGATAGAGACAAAAATAAATGATTAATACAGTTTTACCTTATGAGACTCTGTCTATTTTACCACATGTTCCGAATGGCATGCACACGTCTGGCGCTACAAAGGTGAATCTGGGAAAATACCAGAAGCAGTGTTAGCAACTAACTTTGCTACTCTGTCGCTATATTATGTACGTATGTAGACTCCAGTAGCAACTCTTCTTTAAAAAAAAAATTTAAAAAAAGACCAGCGACAAATCCAGTGACTTTTTTATGTGGTATTGCAGACTTATGGAGACTGACGTGAAAACATGTGGTGTTCTTACTCCTAAGTGAGCTGCAGTGCTGCTGTAGGCTCCTCCCCTGTCCCAAAGCAGTCACTGGAGGCCTGCTGTTGTGCCATAATAAAACCCCTCTGGGCTTTTTATGGCAGGGATGTCTATTTCGGCATCAGACCAGAGTCCATCCCAGCTACAGTTAGAGCAGTTTTTTTTTTTTTTTTTTTTTTTTTATTGTGCTATACACCTATAGATTTTCGATGCTGTAACTCATTGTGTGACCAAAGACATCAAAATCATCTGTGTTATCATTATCGAGATATTACAGAAAAATATTGTGTTATAGTTTTTTTTGGCAGTATTGCCCACCACTAGTATCATCACAGTTGTCTGGTTTCTGTCCTTGCTGTGTTCAGATGAGGGAGCTGCACTCTTTGGGCTTCCAGGACATGGCTCAGTGTGAGGAGGCTCTGCGGCAGAGCGGAGGCGAGTTAAAAGGGGCATTGTCCCTACTTCAGCGCCCTCTCCTGGAGCCCTTCCACCAGCGTATCTGGATCGACCAGCCAGAGCCGCCGATTGATCCTAAACATCCAGACAAACAGGTTAGATTGCATATCGACGGATGTCTTTTAAAGGGCTGATATAACACAGGATGGTTGTATTAGTTTAATTCTATGCAGTCTACTTGATGTCTTTCGTTCCTGTTTTTTCAGAGGATATGCAGGCGTCTACTGGCATTGTACAACCTGCCCAGCTGGGGGCGTTGCGAGCTTGTTCTGTCGTTGCTCCAAGAGCCAGGTGTCACTTACTCACTCGAGGATGTAGTGCAAGCTGTGAAGGAGTCACACGACAAAGATTTTATCAGGCGTCTCCTCAACAACGAGTGCCCGTGCTGCTTAAGCATCTTCCCTCGCAGCAAGGTGGGTCGGTGAGGACTGGGTAGCATAGATTTAAATCTGTCATATTATTTCCTTTATTTATCCGGGAGGAGGTCCTGTTGGGATACTCAATCTTTTCTTCCAGTCCTATGTTTAAAGAAAGGGGGAAAAAATGTGTAAAACATGGTCAAATAAATATGAAATCAATTTAACTTATTAAGTTTACTTATGTAATGAATTTTTTGTTTTTGTTTGGCTTGAAATTCTGTTAAATTAACACCAAGTTTTTGCATTACTACAAAAACTAGAAGCGTAACAAAGAAAGTTACTGTAAAATGTAAACGGACATAAGAGTTAAAGTTGAGCAAAAACATTGATTGATTTGGACCAACTGAGTTTTTAAAGGTTTAACGTCACATGTTGAAAATGGACAAGCTGCAATGGATCACATATCGGTGATCGATTTTTAAACTTGGGTTTTGCAGCAACTAAAAAAACTGACGGCAGCATGGGTACCAAGCTTACACTTCAAAATGATCTGAAGCATCTCTATTAAATACGAGTCATTAGTGATTTTGTTTTGATTTGCAATGACTTTTTTTTTTATTAAAAAATAGTTTTGGGCCTTTTAATTGTTCTTATTAGCATAGTAGCTGTTGTAGAAAATACAATCTATTAAAGCTAAGTTTTTTTTTTTCATGCTTCAGATGCAGTCTCTTACATCCTGTCAGTGCTCAGTGTGTCACGAGTGTTTCAGGCAGCACTTCACTGTTGCTGTCAGAGACAAACACATCAGAGACATGGTGTGTCCCGTCTGCAGCGAGCCCGACATCAACGACCCCGAACAACTGGACAGTTACTTCTCTACGCTGGACATTCAGGTGAACTGAGAAACAGAAAACGCAAACATCTTGTGGAATAAAGAAGAAAAAAAGTACATCAATGAAGTATTTTATTTTATTTTGCTTGAGATGATGGTTTAAATGTCTTTGTGTCCATGTTTTGTTCACTTTTGTTTTAAGTATGTTCTGATTGTGATAAGTGCGTTTAAATTACCAATTTGACAGTTTTGTACATAAAATTCTATATTTACACATCTGTCCTAAACACCTTTTTATCTTTTAAAAGTGAGTTGGAGGGGATGGAGAGATGTGCAAGAAAGGGAAATATGGGTTAAAAAACACAGGAACACATTCTGCTGCATGTTGAGATGCAACAGTGAGGCGAATGTCCTCTTGTTTTGCAGCTACGAGACTGCTTGGAGCTTGAAGTGTATGAGTTGTTTCACAAAAAGCTGACTGAGCATGCACTGATGAAAGACCCAAAGTTCCTGTGGTGCTGTCATGTGAGTTTTTCCAAAATTAAAAACTGGGCCACTGATTCTTGTCCGTTTCTATCAGCTCTCATCATTTTATTTCCTCCTCAACCCACAATTTACATGCTTTACGTCTCATACTTTTATTTTTTTTTTTATCTGTTTTTGATGCCTCAGTTCGGTGGGGATTGTTCTGTATGAGAAACATAAATATGATAATTCAAAGACATAATCAGACTTAAATGGTATTAAAAATGCCTCCTGATGTTGATTTCTTATTGTAATAAAACATGTTTCAGTCTGTGCTCTCATAGAAAGTTCATATGTGGACTGTTAAGTGTTTACATCCATGAATCACACAAAGAAAGACATCTATGAAACTGTGATTATGTGACAAGATTTCCAAATTTAATTTTCTAAAATTAAAAAGCATTTTTATCTTTACTCCAATAATACCAATAAGGATTTATCTGGCTGAAAATAGTTAAGAATCTACTGTAATATGTTTAATGATACCACTCATCTTATTTATATTCTACCCTACTGTCCATGTTTTCAGAAATGCCTTCATTATGGTAGGGATTCTGTGAATTTAGGAACAGATAACTTAACAGACTGAAAAGACTGAAATGTGCCTCCCTTTTCTTCCTTCCGTCAGTGCACATCTGGGTTTATCAACGATGGAGACCAGCTCAAGGTCACCTGCCCCTCATGCAACAAGAGTTTTTGTGCTCAGTGCAAAAAACCTGTGAGTCTAATCTTTATTTCCTTCTTAAGAGGGAGTTGCTCAGCTTATCTTGGGATAGATTGGACAAAAAAGAGAAAAAAAACAGAAGTTTGGCCTTGAGTGCTTCTCAGAGCAGGAAGCTCATTAACTCTTGTCTGTGGTCTCAGTGGGAGCCTCAGCACCAGGACGTGTCCTGTGAGGATTTCCAGCAGTGGAAGAGGGACAATGATCCGGACTACCAGAGGCAGGGCCTGGCGGGGTATCTAAGAGACAACGGCATCAGTGAGGCTCTCTACAAACTTCACCTGAAACAACAACCACAACTTTCATTTGAGTTTTTTTGTCCTACACCAAACAAATTCATTGCTCAGCCTCACCCCGTCCCAGTGTTGATACACTGTTTGTGCTTTCATCATCAAGCAGGAGTTGGCCCAGTTACGTTGACTTTGTCCTAAAACTAGCTCCTCTTGTTGGCTTTTTACCCTCTGAGGTGGAACATGTACAGTTTTTCATTCAACTACCCTACACTGAACTGACAGCCATCATTATGAAATAACTACAGCAGCTTGCACATGAAGCTTTATGCTTATATTTGTCCACCTGGTTAACTTTCACATATTTATTTTTCTTCTGTTGTCTAACAATCTGGTACAGCAGCTTTGATTTTAGTGATTAACAAAAGAAAATGATCACCCTTTTTATCCAATGGAAAACAAATTGGAGCTTTATAAATGTAAAGAAGCTACATTTAACTTAATTTTGGACAGAAAGCATTGAAATTCTGCATATGAAGTTCATTTATCAGTAGACAATTAAGAGACACTCTGTGTCAGTGGCAACAGCTGCTGAGGTTATGGATTTTCTGTCTTATGATAATATAAATTGTAATGTATTGTGGGTCTAACTCCGTATATGCCGACAGATGATAATTGTGACATTTTAAAAAATATTTTGTTAATAAGAGCTTAACTAAAAAAGTAAGTTATCCAAATATTTGACTTCTGGCTTTAGAAAACACTGCATTTAATTCACCAAAAGCACAAGAAATGCTCTTTACAGCTTAAATCCCCCCCAAAATGGATACAACAGCAACTTTAAATTACTGTAAATTAATTTATTTAACAGTATGTTGTGCCCTCTTACAGCCTGCCCTCAGTGTGGGTTCCAGTACGCTCTGACAAAAGGTGGGTGCATGCACTTCAGCTGCTCCCAGTGCAGGTACCAGTTCTGCAGCGGCTGCAACAATCCCTACCACAAGGTGAGCTGAAGTGACATCTCTTCAGACATGTTTTACTGTGTGTGCTCTGCAAACATTTTTCACAGCTGTCATTGTGAGTCACAAACAATCGGTGAAGCAAACGTGTCATCTGCTCTGCTATGCATAAACAGTTCAGAACCACCTCAGTTATTTTATTGTCTATTAATCTTTTTGCCTATTTGATTCTGTCAAATATAATCCCAAAGATCAGTGTAACTACATTGTTTGCTTTGTCTCTTCAAACCATCTGAAGATGCTCAGTTTTATACAGTACTGGAGTATCTTGTAATGCTGAAGTCGTTTTTGGACACACACTGTGTTAAATGCCAGTTTTATTCAGTTTGTTTCCTCTTGCAGATGAAATGCAAAGCACCTCAGTGTGTCTACAATGGCCTGCATGCTCATCACCCTCGAGATTGTCTTTTCTATCTCAGAGACTGGGAGCCACCCCGGCTTCAGGCTCTCCTGAAGGTAAAAGATGCCATTTGCTCTTTTTTTTTATTTCTTTATATTAGTCTGGCTTTTATTCAATTTATTTATTTATCTATTTATTCTTCAAGTAATTGTGACACACACATCCACTGTTTTATTTTTAATTTTCTTCTTTTTATTCTACTCTCTTTATAGTCCTGTAACTATAAAGTTTAATGACATAAAAACATAAGAATACAGCATATATATATATATAAATATATATAAAGGGATAAGGGAAGACATGTAGATCAGTAGTTGACATCTGTGTGGCTGAAGGTGCAACAAAAACCTCCAAACAAGGGTTAAAAAAATAATAAAAATAGACAGCAAGCCCCAAATCTCTGAATATGGTGACAGAGGTGAGGATTCATGATGATGGAGGGAGGGAAGCTGAATCTGATTGGAACAGTAGCTGGTAACATTATTGCTGAATCCCATTATAAGCAGGGAGGAGACATGTTTAAATGTAGCATTAAACATTGACCCAGTTGTGTAAATATTGTTTCATGAAATTTAAAACTCCATCAGTTTGATCCTAACACAAATTTACCTCCTGATTTTTGTTTGTGTCCTCTTAGAGGAGTGGTGTGAACTTCAACACGGATCCTTCAAACGGGACTCAGACCGGTAATAGTTTTTATTTGCTGTGTTCAGAAAGGAAAGAAACTGAACATATCAAATGTGAAGATGCTTTGATACTCCAGCCTTCATTCATATCGACATATTTAATCGTCCTATTGTTGACTCTGTTTTTGACGCAGACGCTTGCGGCGTGATGGAGCAGAAAGATGAAGACGGTCAGCAGGTTGATTCTCCCTGTGGCGTCCAAACTCATCCGGGACAGGCTGGACTCTGCGAGTGAGTGAATCACACAGACAGAAAAAAATGTGAAAAAGGAGGAAAAAACTGGTGGAATTTCCAGAAAAATAAGGAGAGAAATGAAAACTAAAACTTTTCCATACAGTCGGTACAAGGGATTCTGCAGTGATAGCCTGCTGGTGCATTAATCATGTAGGTTTAAGCAGATAATGGAAAAAAACCATTATGAAACTTATGATAAGTTCTTTACGGCACCACTTACAGTATGTGGCCTCAGGGTGAAACCTGCATCCTCCTTCGTAGATAACAGTCTTTCTATTTCCAGTGTGTTTGCTGAAACCAAAGGGGGTCAAGTAGGGGACACCAGGGTGAGACGTGATGAGCTGAGAGGATGATTCAAGCTGCATGACCACATTAGGATTACAGTACATGATTTGATGGCTTTTTTTTCTGATTAATTCCAGCATTATAGATTCTTTATCTCACCATTTTGTACTCATTTGGGGAATTCAGGAGGCAAGTTTCAGGTTAAGGACAAAGCTGTAATTTGATGAGTCAAGAACCAGTTTCTATAGAAGACAAACTAAAAACAAAAGTCAGAAATGAATAAAATCTTATCAAAGTTTGACAGCTGTTACAATGCTCACCTTTTCCCATGCTTCCTGCTTCTGTCCCCTGCTGACGCTTGCTGCTTCGCTTTCCTCCTCTGCTTGCATTTTTCTACCAATATTCTTATTTTTCTAATCAAGAAACTTATGAGCAACGGCTCCTGGATACTTATTAATCACCGGGACTGTATTTTGTGGTAGATTTGGTTGGATACTACTATTTTTTAAGACTTACAATCTTGTCAGTGTCACGTTAGCGTGGCCTACAAATAGCAGAAGCCTTATCTACAGTTACTCAGGAGCTCAAGCTAACTAGCTGTAAGATGCCCCCCTTCTCAACAGATGACTATCACAAGCTTCTACAGAGGATCAACATGCTGGAAACAAAGATTCAACAGCTCGAGGTGAATGTGGAAGTGAATGGATTGTGTGGAAATAAAACAACCTTGCCTTTAATAAAAAACAGCAGGCAAGATTGTGCTAACACACAGCTAATTAGCACAAACTTAGCTAGAAAGAAAAAGGAGAACAATGTACAAGGTAATAACTCTTTCACTGATAGTCCTCCCTGGAATGCTCTTGGTACAAAGCCAAAGAGTAAATCATCTTATAGGGAAATGGGAGGACGAGTAACAGGCAGAGTCCAGTTTGCTGAGATTAGCGACGTGACCGGCTGGCCTACTCTACTATCCAGACCAAGCATTCTCAACCCATCTCATTAGCAAGACACAGTCGTGGCCAGTTATCAGAAAGAAAACAAACAAATCCTCTCCACAACAACCGGACATGCAACTACAGAACAGGTTTGCACCACTGCTGCAGGATTCTGGATCTACATTTGATGATCGGAATGAGATCTCCCTACACACCGAGGTTAGACCAAAAAACAAATCAGAAAGTAAAAGGCGACAAGAAAAGCAAACGGCTGGGCCTCAGACTCTGATTGTTGGTGACTTCAGTGTGAAAGACGTGAGAAATGTGTGTGGAGAACATACAAAAGTACTGTGCTTTCCCAAAGATATGGTATCAGATGTGAGAGGCAAAATTACGCAAATTGTGGCGGCGCACCCAACTGTGGAAAACCTCATCCTGCATGTGGGGTCGAATGATGTTGTGAAACAACAATCTGAGGTGCTGAAGCAGGGTATTACTGAACTGCTGGAGATGATCAGCTGTCTGGATGCCCGGATATTCATCAGTGACCCTCTCCCTCCCATCAGAGAAGTGGAGAGATTCAGTAGGCTTTTTAGTCTGAATGCATGGCTGTCAGCTGTATGTACCACACATCCAGTTAATTTCATAGACAACTTCAGCTTCTTCTGGGACCGCAGGCACTTTTTTTTAAGATGGATGGATTCTGCCTGAACAGGTCAGGAGTGAAGCTGTTCACCTCCAACCTGTTTTATTTTCTAAACAGACACTGTTCCCTCGGACAAGGACCACAGACAAGCCAGACCAAAACAGCGTGATAGGACAGAGCCTAGAGGAAGCCTTAGGAAAAAACCACCTCAGCCCCCTCCTGAAGAAAGCCCCAAAGCTCTCAGGGAGGACCCATCCCCTTCACCTCATCATACTCCATCCAAGTCACCCTCCCTCTCCCCATTCTCCCCACCCCTCCTGGACTTCACTTCCCAGATGAAGGAGCTGGTCACTATTGTGACCAAACTAACACCATGCCCCAGTATGCTTTTGTCCCCATAAACCCCCCCACCAGAGTGACTGAAAGGAGGGCACCCAGCCCCTCCTGTACCACCATGCCATCTTCATGTTTCAGATATATGATGTGTGGAGGGTCCAGGCTGCATAGATTATTAGAAGGTTCAAAAATATCTGTAGTGTTTGGTAACAGAAGGAGAAAAGTAGCTCGGTCAGAACACAGAGAGCTGTTTTTTAAATGGTTTCCAAGTAGAGTTAACATACCCTGTGAGCCACAGCGTGCCCCCAAACATAGGGTAAACAATTCTAAACCCATCAAGTTAGCTTTATTAAATGTTAGGTCATTAGTAGGGAAAATTTTTAATTAATGATTTTATAACTATGCACAACCTTCATTTTATGTTTTTAACTGAAACCTGGTTGAACCAAAATAACAGTGCAGCCACTCTTATAGAATCAACCCCTCCCAACTTTAGTTTTATCAGGAGAGGAGGAGGTAAGCAGTTATCTCTTGGAAGTTTTACTTCTTTTGAATACGTGGCTCTTCATTTGAAAGCTTATTATAATATAATTTATCTAAATTTCTATAGACCACCAGGGCACTGCGCAGAATTTTATGATGAGTTTAGTAAACTGCTGGCTACAATCTGTTTGGATTTTGACTGTGTAATTATTGTTGGTGATTTTAACATCCATGTAGACAACCCTCAAGACAAAGCGACTAAAGATCTGGGTAACAGTCTGGAGAAATTTGGGCTGACTCAGCATATAACAGAGCCCATACACATTAAAGGACACGCTCTAGACTTAGTGATTTCTGAGGGTTTGGATGTTTCCATGGTTACTGTGTGTGAGGTGGGCCTGTCTGATCATTACTGTGTTCTCTTTGAGTGTACAGTCCTTGTTCACACAAATGTCTCAACAGAGGTCATCACAAAACGATGTATAACTGAAAACATGAGGGGAATGTTTAACCAGATCTTCTCTTTAACACCTGCCCTATCAGGGGGTTCAGCCAATGAACTTGTTGCTAGTTTTAATGCTAACATGTTAAATATTATGGATGCTATTGCTCCTATTGAGGTGAAGGTTGTCTCTGGAAAGAAAAAGCCTCCATGGAGAAATTCCACACTGGTGAAGCATGGAAAAAGAGAGTGGAGAAAAACAAGTCTACAGGTTCATTGTGACATGTATAAAAAGAAACTTCACTCTTACAATTTACAACTAAGGAATGCAAGAATGTCCTATTTCTTTGACATTATTAGCAAAAACTATTATATTGTTCAGGTCTTATTTGCTATTGTTGACAGGTTAACAAACCCTCCTGTGTCAGTAGCACCTGAACTTTCCACTGAGGCCTGCAATGAGTTTGCCAAATTTTTCACTGAAAATGTTCAACGACATACTGTGTCCATTAAAAACCAGTTTAAGCACCATGACACAGTTTAATCCCATTAACAGCAAAGAACTGGGCGACATCTTATGTCAGCTGAAAACCTCCTCTTGCTGCTTGGACATTCTGCCCACAGGTTTCTTCAAAAAGGTCTCAAAGACTCTGGAGCTAGGTCTGTTACAGATGGTGAACTTGTCCTTAATTTCGGGCGTCTTCCCAGAACTTTTAAAAACAGCTGTAATCAATCCTCTGCTAAAAAGGGACAATCTAGACAAGACACAAATGAGCAACTACAGGCCGATCTCAAATCTTCCTTTTCTAAGTAAGATAATCGAAAAAGCAGTTTTTCATTAGCTAAACGACTTTAACACAAAATAACTCCTACGATGTCTTCTAGTCAGGTTTTAGACAGCACCACAGCACTGAGATGCTCTGACCAAAGTCATTAATGACATGTTTGAACACAGACGATGGAAAAATGTCAGTCTTAGTCTTACTGGACCTCAGTGCTGCATTTGATACAGCTGACCACAATATATTACTTAAACGACTTGAGAACTGGGTGGGCCTCTCTGACACTGCACTACACTGGTTTAAATCCTATTTAGAGAATAGAAAGTACTTTGTGTCAATAGGTAATTTTACACCTGAGCAGACAAGAATTGCATGTGGAGTTCCCCAGGGTTTCATCCTGGGGCCTCTTCTGTTTAACATCTACATGCTCCCACTGGCACAGGTTATAAAGAAAAACAAAATTAGTTACCATAGCTACACAGATGACACACAGATATATATTACAGTGTCACCAGGAGATCGAGGCCCCATACAGGCTCTTGGTAAATGCATTGAGGAGATTAATGACTGGATGTGTCTAAACTGAGGTGATGGTATTTGGAGCCAAAGAGAAACGGTTAAAGGTCACCCCAGAACTTCAGTCTATACACCTAAAAACCACCAACCAGGCCAGAAATCTAGGTGTACTGATGGACTCAGACCTTAACTTTGAGAAAAACATTAAGGGAATTACAAAGTCAGCCTACTATCACCTTAAGAATACATCAAGGGTAAAAGATCTGATGTCTCAGCAGGACCTGGAAAAACTAGTCCATGCTCTCATCTTTAGTCGGCTTGATTATTGTGACAGTATTTTTACAGGTTTACCTAAAAAAATCAGTTAGACACCTGCAGCTTATTCGGAACTCTGCTGCTCGAGTCCTCACTAAGACCAAGAGAGTGGACCACATCAGTCCAGCTCTGAGGTCTTTACATCTACCTGTTTGTCAGGGAATAGACTTTAAAGTTCTGCTGCTGGTCTAAAAAGCTCTGAATGGTTCAGGACCAAAATACATCAGTGACCTCTTGACCCAGTATGAACCTGCCAGAACCCTCAGGTCATCTGCTTCCAGTTTCTTATCAGTTCCCAGAGTCAAAACCAGACATGGAGAAGCTGCATTCAGCTTCTATGCTCCTCATGTCTGGAACAAACTCCCAGAAAGCCTCAGATCAGCTGAAACACTCAGTTTATTTAAATCCAGGTTAAAGACCCACCTGTTCTCTGCTGCATTTCAGTAGTTTTTATTTAGAAGTTAAAATCTACATCTGGTTCTTTTAAGCTGGAATCATGTTTTAATATTGTCTTTCCCCACACTGGAATTTTATTTCTTGCATTTTATCTATTTTATTTTAACATCTTCGTTCTGTTTTTATTTCATTAATTGCATTTCTTTTAATCTTTGTTTTTTTTTAATGCACTTGTGTTGCTTTCTGCACCCTGCTGAAATGTTTTATGTAAAGCACTTTGAATTGTCTTGTACATGAAATGTGCTATACAAATAAATTTGCCTTGCCTTGCCTTGCCTTTTCTCCTGCCCTGTTAAAATTTGAATCTAGGTTTTTCTTGTGGACAGACTGCATCATATGGTGGGTCCTGCAGCGTTGGTAGACATCAAATTATAAGCTGAAAGAAAGCTGGTTTAAGAACGGCAGCTCCAAATGAAATGACTTACAGTATGTGTCATTTTTGACAAACATATGTCCTTATAGTCTGGTTTTTTTTTATTTTTTTTATTTCTTTTACCCTGTAGGAAGCACTACAGGGAGTACCTGGTGAGTCTGATCAATGCTCACACTCTGGATCCCGCGCTGCTCTACGACATTGATGAACTGACTCGGGCCTGTCAGAGATACCAGGTGGACACTCAGAGAGGAGACGCAGAAGACGACAATGCTCATCATGCTCGACTGCTTAAGGTGGGATACTGGTGTGTCCATAGACACTACTGTCCAAAAGTACTGAGCCTCCCCTCATTTCTTTATATTTTACTTCCAAGCAGCCAGAGTTTTCTTTGGATGTTGGCTGATTTTTCACTTATATTTACATGAGAGTTTTAATTCCCCTTTAATTTTCAAAGCGAAAATGGTTCTTATGTGGTCTTCCATGTTGTAGCCGAAAAGAAAAGAAGCAGGAACTGGAGTTTGTTTACTTCCAGTAGACGTGAATACATCACATCCGCCCCTGCTCCAAAGTGTCTTCCCAACCCCGAGATCTAGAGCGGAATTGAAAAAAGGCGGTTAAATGTGTTTTCCATGTAAACGGAAAGGAGAATACTTTAATTCTGAATTATTTCATTCTAAATAATCCAAATAAAAAAAAAACATGTCAGAGTAGTGTATGTGTGTATTTTTGTTTTATTTTATTTTTTGTTTTTGGTTTTATTTAATTAACAAGGCACCCAGATCAATGGCCAAACCAGTGTTGTTTCATCACATAATTAACAATTTGGAAAAAAACTATTTTAAATAGGATCTTTCGACCAGCCTAAGCAACCTGCATAAAGATGCATCATTTCTTCTCATTTTTTTAGTCGCATGTTTTTAAAATGGCCAGGATGACACAATTTGGCAGACAAAATAGTATTTCTGCAACAACTAAGTGATTCTGAATGAGCTATTAGCTGAAAACCTGGTAACCTTTGTGTGATGTGCAAGGAAACTTGACAAGGAGTAGACAAAAGGAAAAGTGTCGGGTCCAAAATGCTATCTACAGCAAATGAACAGAATCTGAAAGTGATATTCTTAATTAAGAAATAAAAAAAAAAATCCAGCACAGGCCTGACAAAGGACCCGAGAGATGCATCGGGACCTTCAGTGGATTTATATTCTGTTCACTGAAGCGTCGTCAGAAATGGTTTCCATGGAAGGGTTGGCTGTCAAGAAGCCACTCTTAAATGAAGAAATGAAAGGCTGAGAAAAGCCAAATGACACAATAATTGGACTGTAAATCGATGGTAACATGGTTTATGGAGTGATTAATCCTCCCCAGAGCTTGGACCTCAGCAGTATTGAAGCAGTCTGGGATCATCTTGGCAGAGGACAAAATAAAATGCAGAAAAAACCTAAAGATGAACTTTGGAAAGTGTTTCAATTAGCCTGAAGGACTATTGCTGAAGACTCCTTAGTGAAATTACAAGGAGGGTTCAGATTAAGTTGAAAAGTAAAGGTGATCACACCAAATATTTACTTTCAACTTTTTACCTAATATTCTACATTTCCATTCATAATGAAGTTTATTTCAGTAACTCACAGCATATATTTCCTGTTTTCCTAACAAGAAATAAAGAAATGAGAGGTGTCTCAAGACTTTTGCACACTACTGTTCAGCTCATACAAAATAAAATGGTTATAACTGGCTGCAGCTTTTGAGGTGGGACTGAAACTACAGCAGTACAGCTACAGTATTAATGTTTGTCATGTTCTTCTCTCACAGAAACTAATGGAGATTCCTCTTGGAGAAAAAGTTCCTCGAAACAAATAAAGACTCCAGAACGTTTAAGAAAATATCCTGAAACCAGACGGATCATCAAGCACTTTTCAATTAAATTCAGTTCTGACTGTTGACAAGATTTCTGCTGTGATCTGCAGAGGAAATCTGATGCTGCTAAAGTGCAGCACCAAACCACAAGAGAAAAACACACTTGTGTGGCATCTTTATGAAGCTGATTTGTGTTTTAGAAACATGTACTTCTTGGTCTGAGTTTTGTTCTGTTTTTGCAGAATGTCTTTTTATCCTGAAAGAAGAATGTATTTATGATTACTCAGCACAGGGTTTGTTTTGGTTTGTGCCTTCAAGTCACAGAGATCCAACTTTAAACTGTCAAAGGTAATAATTTACAGGCAGCTGAGTTATGTTGAAGGAATGTGATGATTCACCTCTTGTTTTTGAATAAAGACAAGTGTTCAGTGTGTAAGTGCCACATTGGATTATATTTTATATAACAGAAATGAATCATGTTATGATCTGCAGCGCTTTGTCAAGATGCTAATGAACATTTTCTCTTTTGGTTTTTCTGTGACTCAAAATCAGGTTGAAATGAGCTCAATAAAATGATTTGTAAGCAAGTGGATTCACTCATATTACTGAGACAGAAATGAATTTTAATCAGTTATTCTGGTAGGATTTCCTCATTTACATGTCCTGCAATTGTCCTTTAACAATTTAACACAATCATTCAAATATGAAACTATAAAGTATTAAAACTGTCTAAAACTTTTAGTTATGAGTTCATAAAGCATATATTCAAACATTTTAACTGTCTTGTAATAAGACATTTACTCTAGCCTTCATTATTTCTAGCAGGAAGCATCATGAAGAAACTAAACCGAACAGGAATAATTTCAAACTTGAGACAAGCTTTTAATGAGAGATGAGATTATGTTACTGTTTAGAATTGTTTAGGCCAAAGAATAAAAAGGATATTAACTTTTAAATGAGTTGAAATAACATGAATCTGTTGAACATGAAAGTAAATAAAGTGAGTTACAGTTACAGAATTAAAACAATCAGTATTATACTAATAAAATTAGTCGTTTAGCTGCTATATATTCATTGGTAATATTGATTTCACAATATCATCCATATGTGTCATTTGTCGCCCCCTGGTGGCCACACGCGTCTGCTTTCTGTAAAGTCACGTGATTTCTGGGAAAGGGTAGTCTCTGCTGAGTGGAGCGTCGACGGACTGAGGCAGTTCACTCATTCTCGCGCATACCGCAGACACAACGGAGGAAACAAAACTGTGGTAAACGAAACTTAAATCTACTTCCTTAATTTAACACGAAAGCGCCTTTTTAAATTTATATTTAAATATAGCAGGCTGCAGGGGACATTTGCTAAAGATATTTTTGTTTTTCTAGTTGTCAAACTAGACATGGTTTGAAAATTTCCAGATTTTATTGACCAGCAGTTTCAATTTATTCTAACAGTTCTGCCTGACCTGAAAACTGTCCACGCGGTTGTTAAATAGTTTTTTTATAAGACATCAAATCGACTTTTAATTGTAATTTTAGTCTGAATTAATATAGTAGTGATGTATTTGTTATTTGTAATGCGTGTGGACAAAATGTGTTTTGACAGTTTTAGGGGCGGGACGTGTTGCAAAATGTATTTTTAATGGTTGCTTCCCCCCCATCCGTTTGTTTATGTGTGTGCCATCGTGTGTTATGGTGTTTTCAGCTTTTTAAAAGAAGGAGCCATGGCAGCAGGGAGAATGCGGTCTACACGCAGACTTCGGTCCTGGATTGTCGAGCAGGTGTGTGTGCGTGTGTGTAAGAAAGAGAGTGGGAGAAGGAAGGAGGGTGTGGAGTGAGGCAAAACCAAAAGGAGGGGGGGACGAAAGGGAAAGAGCCTCATAATCTTTGCAGGCTTGTTTTCTGCATAGCAAAGATATGATAACATCAGTTTGTATCCTTACAGTAAAGCGTTCGCATAAACTTACTGGCCACTTTTATCGGGTCCACCTGGACTCCCTTTTGCATTCAGAAATGCTTTAAATCTTCATTGCATAGATTCAACAAGGTGGTGTTTGAAACATTTCTCAGAGGTTTTAGTCCATATTAACACGATAGCATCATGCAGTTGCTGCAGATCTTTTGGTTGCACATCCATGAAGAATCTCCCATTCAACCACACTGTTACATGTGTTACAATGAACACATGTAAATGTTGTTTACTCATTTGCTTGAGATCTGGTGACAGTGGAGGCCACTGGAGTACAGTGACATGTTAAAGAAACAGGCTGAAGATCATTTGAGCTTTGTGACATGGCTATCGCGTCAAATTTTTGTCAAAACCAGGGAGAGCAAAATAAACATGCTCGCGCGCAGATTACACTACCATCGCGCAGAAATTCATTTACCGAGAGGACAAAGGATCCTCTCGCGTGACAGACGACTAACTCCCGCTCAGTTGGCTCAGTTGGTATAGCGGGTCATCTAATAATTGGAAGGGTGGTGGTTAGAATCCTGCTTCATCCCATTCTGTTGGTGGGTCCTTGGACTTTGAGCAGGTCAGAGATGCTGTTGGCACAGATTGGATGCCAAGTTTCCATGGCTATACATGTAGCTCAAATGGGGTGTGAATGAATAATTGATTCACAGTGCTTTGGGCACCTTGAAAAGTGCTATAGAAATCTGATCCATTATTATTATTTTATCATCTCCAGCCAGTCTGCCCATTCTCCTCTGACCTCTGCTCAGTGAATATTTTCTTTTTTTTAGACCATTCTCTGTAAATCCTAGAGATTGTGTTTCTGAGATACTCAGACCAGTTAATGTGATACCAACAACCATGCCACATTCAAAGTAATTTTAGTCCTCTTCTCCATTATGATAATCATTTGAATTTCACTAAGTTGTCTTGACCGTGTCTACAGGCCTAAATGGATTTAGTTGCTGCCATGTGATTGGCTGATTAGAGATCTTTGTTACCAAGTAATTGAACAGGTGAACCTAATAAAGTGGCCAGCAGGTAAACATAGTGATGATGCTTAAATCAGTAAATGATTAAACAAACTTTATAATTCTGCAAGGACAATGTATTTGCATCTTTCCAACATAAGTGTTTGGAAACAAGAAGAGCATTGACAAACCCCAACTGTTTGCAAACTAGACCAGTGATATCCTGACACCAGTTTGCTGGGCTTCAGGCTGGAATTCAGACCTGGGCCAGCTGTATGGAGTACTCTGCACATGAGCCGGGTGCTAACCATGTCAGTTTAGTGTTATAAACATCCTTGTTTTAATAGTAATTTTTAGCTTTAATATGCAGCAATCTCTCCTACAAGTTGTTTTGTCTGCATCACTGATATTTTTCCCACGGATCTTCTCCAGAATAGCCTCCAGGTGCAGCTCAAACAGTCGGGTAAAGTAAGTTTGACAGAGGCTGCTGTCATTTTCTGACAATGATCCTCCTCGTTTGTAATGCTTCACCAAAACAGAGGCAGCTTAATCATTTTTTCTAGAGCCACATTTTAAAAGCATCTCTTCATTTCTTGGACAGCTTTGGTGTTTCTGTGAGTCACACCTCCAATTTCCATCGAGTGCGTGTGTGCCATGTTCCCGGTGCGTCTCGGTTTCGTTCCGACCTCCTCGGCGGGACAGTTCACACTGGGAGTGTGTCAGGTGCGGAGCGCCTGCAAGTGCAGCTGCCTAGCTGGATCTGCGAGATCACAAAATCACAGGAGAACTGGAGAATCTTGTGATTGAACCTTGTGAATCTTTTGATTCCATGATGGAAAAAAAAACAAACAAAAAACACTGAGCCAGCAAATCCACCCATTATCTTTATCTATACCGCTTCGTCCATGAAGGGTCGCGGGGAAGCTGGAGCCTAACTCAGCATTTAGCAGGTGAGAGGCAGGGTACACCCTGGACAGGTCACCAGTCTATCGCAGGGCCAACACAGAGAGACAAACAACTGTTCACGCTCACTCTAACTACTAGGAAGAATTTAGAGTGACCAGTTAACCTAAAATCCATGTCTTTGGACGGTGGGAGGAAGCCGGAGTATCCGGAGAGAACCCACGTGTAGAGAACATGCAAACTCCACACAGAAAGGCCACTGTTCGAACCTCCCCCCCAGCCGAGGCTCGAACCAGTGACCTTCTTGCTGTGAGACCGTGGTGCTAACCACCACACCTTTTGTTTTGAAAATTACCAGAAGCTCTTACACTGCTCCTGTGGCTGATTTCCTGTCTGGCCCTATCTGAACTGCTGACTGCTGAACGTCATGTGTTCTAGACGCGTGCCTCGTGACTCGGCACATATGTTTATGCCGTGATGAGGCGCTTCTGGGATGCGACACACACCGCATGACCCAGTGTGGACCAAACTAATGACTAAAACAGCTGCAGAGGAAATTGGCCTTTAGCCATCGCTGACTTTGTGGTGGAGACCAGCCAGTGGTTTCACTATCATTCAACTTTTCTTCTTCATTTGGATCAGACAGTGTGAAAAACTCTTAAATAGGAAGGGAAAGCAGATTACACCCACATATGAGCAAATTCCTCAGTATTACACATTTTACAACTGATTCCATTTTTATTGTCAATTTCTGTGATTCTGTCTGTATTTTCCGCATCACAACTTGCCTGTCGTCTGTGTTTGTTTCCTTGTAATCTGGGAAAGAGGGAAATGGGCATCTCAAGCCCATCTTAATATAATTTTAACACAACATAAACTATATTGCGATAATCAATATTGTCTAATCATTTATCACGCATATCAGATATAATAATAAGATATCACCCAGCTTTAATGGGTTCTTTAGTGGTTCTTTGGCTATGGAACCAGCACTGAAATGGTACCAGACCAGCATCATTAACTGGTTGAGAAGGAGTAGTAGTCACCTACTGTAGTCTGAGAGGCAAAACAAAGGGCATAAAAAGCCTTTGGTTAAATAAACTAATGCATTTGGCTTTCTCAGGTCAGCAGTGGGAAATACCCGGGTGTGGTTTGGGATGACGAGGCCAAAACCATGTTCCGCATCCCCTGGAAACATGCAGGGAAACAGGACTTCCGCAAGGACGAGGACGCCGCAATCTTCAAGGTTATGATGTTTTCCAATGCATCCTTGGGTGCTCTGCACGTCAAAGCAGTGTCAGATTTGAGTGCTGTAACAAAACTTCTGTCATCTCCAGGCGTGGGCGGAGTTCAAGGGGAAGTTGACAGACGGAGGACAAGACAGCCCAGCCGCCTGGAAGACCCGCCTTCGCTGCGCTCTCAACAAAAGTCCAGAGTTCAAGGAAGTGATGGACCGAGCCCAGCTGGACATTTCCGAGCCATACAAAGTCTACCGGCTCGTCCCCATCAGTGAGCAAGGTATGTGTGACTTCTACTGCTGTGGCTGACTGTCATTAAAGAAAAAGTCTGCTTCATTCAAATATATGATGTTGATGTTCTGTGATAATCAAATTTAAAAACATAATGAAACCATAAGAGTAATTATTTTGCAGTAATAGCTACATTTTGAGGAAAAGCTACAGATCATGTGAGTAATCATTAGATAGCAAATGCTGCAGAGTTACTTTCTGTTTGTAAAACCAGGGAGGAATTCTGAAGTACGAGCTAAGCTAACAGCTCCTCAGAAAAGACATAGCAGTGGAGTTCATTTTCTCCAACAAAAACTATTTCAACCTTAAAAGATTGAAAGTGGTACACTGAAAGAAATCTGAATTTTGCTGCTTGGAGCATCCATGTGAACGTGAATGGAGAAGTATGGGTGAATATAGATGCAATGAGGTCAGACATCAAGAACACACAGATGGAGACTATTAATGGAGGTGGAGATTGAAGTAGTTGGTGCAGAGTCAACATGTGTCATAGTCAGACCGATATGAATGGAAACAACAGCTGGAAGCTTCAAGTTTCTGACCTCAAAATACCATGCTTAGGATTTTTTGATACCACACCGACATTAATTTTGGGGCCGTCGTTGCAGTGCTCGGTCCCCGGGCTGAGAAACCTCACCTCACATCTTTATGTTCAAGCCGTGTCACACTCCAGCAACTGCATATCAACACACTGGCCATTTAGTACCTGCACCATGGCTGAAGATTCCCAAGAGGACACTACCAGTAATATAATTGAAAGTGCTTATTTAATATTGTTAGCTGACATCAATCAATAATTCTGCCATAATCTTAAAGATCAGCCAGTCTACCACATTTACATAGTGGTCAGATATTTACATGGCAGTTTAACCACCAAATACAACCACAAAATAATGCTGATTCAGTAACAGGTTCAACATTTAATTAGTTAAATTTGATTGTGGATTTTAATCTCAGCTAAACATCAGCACTTGTCTGTTCTGTTGCTGATTTCGATGACAAATTGCCGTTCACCCCTCACCCACTAGGGGATGGCTCCAAAACAGAATCAATCCCCATAGACTCCCATGTTAAAAAGACCAACTTCACAACAGAAATAAACACGTATAAAACCTGGTACAAAACTCCATTTCAGGATTAATAGGCCAAGTTTACCTTTATGACAACTTTGTGGGGGGTGAATTTTTTTCTAACTCATCCGCTGGATGTTATTTAATCTTGAAATTTGGCATAATTAGGGGCGTGTCCTTTTGATTGACATGTATCCAATATCCGCGGCTGGCTAACGGTGCGCCCTAGCTTTAGCCCACCTACCTTCATTAGCCGGTTAGCTTACGTTAGATCCGAGTTGGCTCAGTTAGCTCGTAGCTACAGGCAGCTCGGAGTTTGATAGATGTCAGTCATCCACCCCCACGCTCATAGCCCCCCTCTCAGCTCCGCCACTTTGCCCAGTTTTGGGTTTTCTGGTAACGACGGCAGGCGTGACGCTGCCAAGATGGCGATTGTAGGAACCGCCCAACGAGCTTTTGCTCTTCAGAAACCTACGGGTGACGTCACGGAGGCTCCGTCCATCTTTTTTATACAGTCTATGGATCTAACACAAATTAAAACATACATTAGTCTAGACTTTTAAATTAGAGAGTCTTCAATCAATAAAAAATGTCTTTGAGTTTGTCAGTGACTCCTGTCAGTTTTCCATATTACTTGCTTCTTTTCAAGTTTTAAAAGGGCATCTGGACTGATTCCTAAGAATTAGAATGGACTGGTTGACTGAGGATCTACACCAACATATTGTTACTAATTCACTTTCTGTGCAGCATTCATGAACTAAAAAGCAACCAGATAGCTTTCTCATGTGCACAAGCAACATCACTTTAAATTCCTTTATTCTTAATTGCAAACAGCTTTGTTTTTCATTACTTTTTCACACCTCTCCATTCATACTATACAAGAAGTGCCAGGTGATTGGTGTGCAGATGAAGCATCAAATGATGCCGAAAATACCCACAATTCTGAGCCTGAGGAGGAAAACCTTAGTTAATGAAAAAACAGAAAAAAGGATGATTACTACTGTCGTAGGAACCGGTATGTTTAAGACGAGCTTTAAGTTTTGTCAAGCCAGCTAACGCTAATAAAGCCTGGATACGTCTGTTTTGTCATAGCTGAAGCATTAAAAGCTTTAACATAAGTAGTTGGTATGTCTCAGAGCAGAGTTGCACACACAAACACACACATTCTCACATAGCTTCCCTTTGTTTGTAGTTTTTCTTTCTTTATTTGATTAATGGGAGGGACATGAAACTGGGCCCAGACTCCACCTGTAAGCAGGCTCTCTTACGTCAGACAGATTAACTCTTACACACTCAGCGTATATCTGTTTAGATCTGTATTTAGTGCAGTCATAAATTCTGTTGTCATTGCTCTGAAGTTTCACAGCAGTTTTTTACATTTATCATCTTGGTAAATTAGGTATTTGCAGGTAATTTTAAGCTTCTGATTCAGAATATTTAATTGATGATTCTAACTTTTGAAAATACTAAGATGGTAATCCGAATTCTTTTTTTTGAACAGTTTATATAAGTTAATTTGTATTTAATTGTGCTCTTTCTTAATTTTGGTTGTGTCTTCCTTTTATGCACCTGTGGGAAAAATAAAACTTTAAAATAGTTTACTGCTCCAGCTCATTGTTATTTCTCAAAATCACCCATTTACACACTTGCATTAAACGATGAAAGGGTATATAGATGACACAAAACTAGTGTTTTAAAAGCTACTATCAAGAGTACTTCTCAGCATATTCCAAGGAAGCCAAAATACAAGTCTGCCCAAAGTTGACTGATGTTTTTCTAATTTTAATTACATATTTTAAAAGCAGCAGTGGTTTTCAGTTAAGCTGACTTTGTTATATTAACACTGCTGAATAGTGTTACTGTGGAATTAGGGTAGTTGCTCATTTCTGACTGAAATGATTAAAATAAGAAAAAGAAAGAAAAAAAAACAAGTGACATCCATCTGCTCAGCTGTGGCCTAAAAGGTTCAGTCATGGTCAGTTTATGGAGTTGGACAAGTTTGTCCTGCATTGTAAATATTAGTGTTTTTATTGACATTGCTGCCGATGAAAAGACTAATACTCTTTTAATTTTTTTAGGTTTGGTGATGCCTGAAAAGAAGAGCAGAGAAAAATGCAGCAGGAAGCAGAAAAGGAGGAGCAGCGAGTCCGGGAGCGAAGACGTCCGCCAGGTCAAACAGATAAAGACTGAAGAAGTCACGTCTCAGCTGGTGAGTCGATTCAAGTCCAGCTCTTTTCTTTTCTTTTTTCTTTCAAGTAAATTGAAGATTTTTCCATTGAAGCTTGTTAAACTCAGTCCAAGAGTCAAGCGTTTGACTAAATCAAGCTAATTTAATTTTTACTGTGAGATTGAATATTATTTTTGATTCTGTCTTTTGCTGCTCTTTTAATTTTAAGCTAAATTTCACAGATCCGTAGAGAGGGTTAGACACTTGCCATTGACTTAATATTTAATATAATCAGGGAGCCTGAGCTACATCTCTTCAGGAATAAAATCATCTATTTCTCCAATCAGCAGCGAATGGATGAGATATTGCTGCAGAGTGACAGCCCTGTGCAGCTAGATGGACCCACCCAATGCACCATCGTACAGACAGACGGTCAGTTTAACTGCATTTGTTCATCTGATCAGCAGTTAGATCTTTTTTTTATTTTGGCTTGATGTGTAGTTTCTGTAGCCTAGTCTAACAAAACAAATTTGAAAATGTCACAAAAGGAAATGTCAGTCAGATACATTTCCATTGATGAGTCTGAGGCAAGTAAACTGCTGCGTAATGTCCCGTTGGTGGTGGTGGTGGTACAGGCAAAAACATCAAAAACAGCCTCATGCAAAAGACTTTTTTATTGTTTGTTTTTTGCATGGTATTATTTTTTTCCTATTCTTTTAAATGAAAATTCTAAGTGGTAATAGAAACACAGCTGATGTCTTCCTCCAGGCATTAATGTAACCCCAAGAAACACGTATTTCTTAGTTTAAATTACATATGTAGATGAAAATACTCCAGCAACTGCATATCAACACACTGGCCATTTAGTACGAGCACCATGGCTGAAGATTCCCAAGAGGACACTACCAGTAATATAACTGAAAGTGTTTATTTATTTATGCCTTTAAATCACTCAAATGCAAATACTTACTTCAGTCTTAATAATAAGTGTGGGATTTGAAAATGTTAATTAACTCTACTTCCCTGTTCTTTGTTGCATGTACTTTAGTTCATCTTGTACTTTTTTTTTGTTATATTTTTTGTGGGGTTTTTTTCTTCTAATGTCTAGATTTGAAACTAGAAGGATGAAATATAAATTGTGACATTATCAGCTTTCCAAACATGGGAAAGGTTTAAGCACTAAACATTTTACATAATAGTTAAAAATCATGAGGAGAAAATACTGAGCATTTTGCTCTTTCTGAATTATATCAACTTTTAGTAAAGGTATTCCTTAGGAATCTAGGTTTTAATGCATATTGTTGGTCTTAGTTGTTTTTGGTAAGAGGAAGTAATGTAGACTAAGCACAAGTAGTTATAGCAATACATACGTAAATAGAAAGGCTCCAGGTTATTTTGGTTTCCAGGATAGCCTTGTTTCATCACCTGTTTTCATAACAGCTAAACAAGCTCCTAGATAACTAAATACACCTGTGACATTATTTCATAACAGCGAACTAATCTGTAACATTTTCTGCCTCACTTTGTTTACTGCAGCAGTGAATGAGATCAGGTTGGATGTGCGGATCGAGGAGAGTGTGCCTGCTCCTGCAGCAGGTAATAAACATTTATAGCTGACCAGGTTGATACAGTCAGTGAACTAAAATACTTCAGAAGCTTAATTTTCTACTAAACTTCTCTGTTTCTGTCACTACAGTTCAGGACTCCTTCAATGTGATAATTCACTATTTAGGACAGGAAGTCCTAAGGCGTCAGATCCAGGGCACCGATGTCCGCATTACATACCTTTCTTCTTCTCCAATCCCTCCGACACCTGCCGCCCTAAACAGAAGATTTCCACGCATTCCACTGCCGGAGCCGCCCTCCATGCTGCCTGCTGGCCCGGAGCTGCAAGCCCTTTTCACCCTGCTGCCTTTCATGGAGAAAGGACTGGTACTGACCTCCACACCACAAGGAGTTTATGGCAAGAGGTTCTGCCAGGGCCGGATCTTCTGGACAGGTCCACACACAAACACACCGGGCCTGCATAGGATGGAGAGGAACACTGAACCAGTTCTGCTCTTCAGTAAAGATGTCTTCAAGCAACGTGAGTCAGTGACAGTGTTGATGAAAAAGTTGTACAGAACTTTATGACAAACTATAGTAACCATAAGTGCCGCCCCCTGCTGGCTACTTGAGAGAATGGAAGTTTACAGTTGTTTATTTTTTACAATTTTTCTTGGCTTTTACAGCCCCCCCAAACAAAGACAAAACTAAAGAGGTTACAAGATTATCATGTTTAAGAAGCACATGTCCATATTCAAAACCTAACCTATCAATGGAAAAAGTTTTTCATGTCATTTTTATCCTGGTTTTATGAACTTCTCCTAGATTTAAATTTCCCATCATTGTGTATTTATCTCACTTCGTCCCCGTTTTTTCAGATCTGGACCACTTTCGTTCAAACGGCGGCGAGCCTCCTCAGTGCGGTTTCACTCTGTGTTTCGGAGAGGAGCTGAACAACATGGATGACCCATCCAGGAAACTGATTATTGCTCAGGTAAAGGAACTTTATATTACCAGAATTACTTACCACTTATGTTTAAATTAATCCCATTCACTTATGCTAAACCATGTTCTCTTAAACCAATTTTCAACCCTGATTTTTTTTTCCTCACATCTGTATGTTGTGACCTTGTAGCCAAAAGCGCTCTGATTTCAGGATTCTTGGGTTGTCTTTAGTAGGGATGTTTTCCCCTCCGATACAGATTCCGATACCTGGGGTTTAGGTATCTGTCATACCGATACCAGCGTTATTTTATTAAGAGGTCTATAAATTCTATTTCATTCTTCAGCTTCATGTGACAGTGACATGGATCTGATTGACATGAGACTGATAAATTTTTGCTATTGCTAGCGCGTCTAATAACAGTACTTTGGGTTAAATATTAAATGAACCACAAACCGCTAGTTTCCTCTTTCTTAGATAAAATAATAAAAAAGCGCAACACGAAAGAGAGAAGCCGATCAGCTGATCACCGACAGCCGGAACAACAGGAGAGAAGAGGAGGAGGAGACATATTAGTACAGAAATGCAGGAAACATTTTTTCCTTTTCTTTTTTTTTTTCTTTAAATGAAAGAGTACGAGTGTTGAAAGCTTTCACTGGAAAAAGTGTGCGGGATGAGAGAGCAGTAATTCCAGTTTAAAAATTAACACAATTAATTACATAAATTAGTTCCTGCTATTTTATTTTTGACAGCCTTAATATTTATTTATATGATTCATGTTTTATTAACACGAAATCCATGATGGCCACAGAACAGTTTTAATTATTGCATAAATAAACTCAGATCAAAGAATTTCTATTAAAAACTATCTTGAAATTGGACGAATGATCTACCTAATAAATGTTGCTGAAAAACTGCAAAGATACTCCTAAAAAGACAAGAAGCCTCAATACACAAGGTCTCAACTAAATAAGTAATAATTTTAAAAAAAGCCTTTACTTTCCTTTTGCAGATTACTCTACCGTGGGCAGAACAGCAGGTCCAGAGCGCTGTGTCTATCTTTGAATCCATCTCAGTCCTCCAGTCGCTGGCCAGCCAGTCTCCGCTGGGAGAAATCACCCTGAATCTGGTCCCAGTACCTCCTTTGACTGCCTCCGAGAACATCTCCAGAGGAGCCATCTGAGCACTTTTCACTTAGGTTTCATCCAAAAAAAAAGAGACATCCCCTTTTTAAATCATTCTCGTATGAGCAAAAAGCGTCAAAGTGATACAAAAACATGTCTGTCAGTTATCGCTAAAGCTAAATCCAGAAAATATTCCTTCTTGTACCAGATCAGGTGACTTATTCTACTTGTTTTGGTTGCACCTTAAGTATCAGTGTACTGGAAACACTACAAGCAAACCAACACTGAAGTTTCATGAGTACAGAAGTGTCATATCAACTCTGGAGTCCAGTGAAAGGCTCCCAAAAACCTGATGGCAGAAAAGTGTTTCTGCTGCTTCCTGTTATTATTTTAATGAATTCTTTTCATTGAGGTGCTCACAAAGAACTTGTCACTTTTAACCCTGACGGGCTGGACCGTGACGGGCTGGACCGTGCTGTTGTAAGCAAGTGTTATGCAATTATGTTGATACTGAAGTTCTTCATCTACTTTTATACATAAAAACTCAAAACTTCCAGTAGATCAGAGTCAGTACTAGTTTAATGTACACATCTCTGTTATTGTATCACTCATCCAATTCAATTTCACTGCAAATGTAACCTTTTTTGCACACATATAAATGTAGGTTATAGATTGTCTTTTAATAAATTTTTAATAAATAATAAAAATACACTGTTGATGAGACTGATAAAAGACTGAACCACTGCAGCTTTGAATCAGAGTTTCTTTAGAAACAGTACAAATCCCTCTTTAGTTATTAAATCATGACATTTAGAGCACTTAGATCATGAGAAAACCACCCGTCTACATTTGCCACTTGACATCAGATTCCTGTTTTTAGTGTTCGATCAGAGGATTTCAGATGCAGTTGCTCCACTCTTATTAGATGTGTTAAAAGCCTGTTGCTCAACTGTCAGACTGGTGATGTTTTGCAAGTGGCAAACAAAAGAATTTAATCCAAAAATATATTACATATCTATATTATGTACAGAGAACTGAAACTGAGTATTTGTCTCTGTGAAGACCAGATGTACAAATTATTGGCAGGTTCTGTAAATGCTGAGAGTACATTTGCAAGTATTCATTACATATGCACACACCAAATACTTTAACTGGTGTTTTAATGTAATAAAATGCAGCAGATTGGCAACTACAAAAACAAACTAGTATAACAGTGTATTTAAATGGAGTTCTCTGTGGTTATTAGGAGACTAAATGAACAAGCAGAATGTCTTTGTAAATGTTGAATTCAAGAAATATGTTAACATCTCAGTTTAGACCCGTTTTTACATTTAGAAGCAGCAACTTTAAGATTAAATGAGGTTTAATATTAGTCATAATTTAAATTTCTCCTTTAAGTTCATCTACTTACAGAATAGATGTCAACATTGTGAGCAGAACAGATGTCTAAGCAACTCATTTAGTCAATCTTTTGTTAGCTTGTTCTCCCCAGTTTGTGATGTATGCAAATCTAAACAATATGACCAGAAATAAGGACAAGAGAACTGCAGTGGTGTGAAATGTGATTTTAAGGTGGATTAATCGTTTAAAATCAGCAGGGTGTTGAGCTGAACTGCAAGGCACACTCAAGTATAGGGAGAGGGTGAAAGACTACAGAGATCTACCAAGATGTAAATATTTAGGTATTTATGCATGTTTGTATTTGTTCAGTCTAGACACAGAAGTTAAAATAAACATCTTCTTGAACTTTGAGTGTGAGGTTGTGTATTATTTAATAATAATAATAACAAAAAAAAAAATCACATTTGTACAGGATGATGATGAAGCCGGGTGAGAACATAAATAATTCAGGGTTCAAGTACTAACTGATGCTATTTCTCAGTCTAGATGTTCCCGTTGGCAGGTGAGGACAGCTCTGCTATCTTGGTGTTAAGTTTCTGATTGGTCCAGTCTTTTGTAATGTCATCCAAGTGGCTGTCAAAATCCACCAAGAGCACGTGATCTCCCGAGTCCAGCATCTGGCCGGCTATCGCCCGGGTCTCCTCCCACTGTCTCAGCATTATCCTGAACAGGAAGGCAAAAACCATGTGAACCAGTGCTGTGTAGAGGAATGGAGATCATTTTAATTTCTTTTCAATGCAACACAATGAAATCCAAAACACATTCTATCACTCTTTAAAAGAAAAAAAAAAATTCTCGTGCATCCTTTCCAAACCTTGCTTTTTCAGTCTTTCTGATTGTACTGTCATTACCTTTATCATTTAGCATGCTAACTAAGACCTGTAGAGTCTGAGATGTAGATCTTGGTGTCATATTAAGATGAGCCTACTCCTGGGAACATTGCCCACTGTCTTGAATATTTTATACTGACAGATTGATGAACAGCTACTCTTAAAATTATTGCTGATGTCTTTCCTCCTTGGCATTGTGCGACCACACACCCGAATGCTCCAGAACAGCATACTGCCATAACTTTGGCTTTTATAGATGTGCTCACACTGCTTGAAGCTGGATTTATACTCAGGCGGCGTCTGCATACGGTAGGGTCCGCTCAAACGGGTGCACGTCAAGCTTCCATGGACCTACATGGAGCATACGCAGCTTACGTATGCTTATGCAGACTTTATCGAGTAGAAATTCAGATTTACTAACTATAAATTAATTAATGCAGTCGCAGCATCTGGGTGATGCTTCTACTGTGTATTCCTGTGGAATTAGTCAGGTTAAACTTGTTTGTTTAAACACTGCTTCTACATTTTTACTCCGTTTATGTCAACTAGGCTTTCCACCGATCGGATCGGCTTGATCGGATCGGCCGATATTTCAAAATTTTTTCCTATTTTTTGATCGGTCCTAAAGTCTTCATTCACCGATCCGATCAATGACGTCATTGGAATTTGAAAAAAAAAAAGAAATTAATGTCACTACTTTCAATGAGTTGTAGCTTTGTGCGTTTATGTTTTGAATTCCGTCACTTTGTACTGTACAATAAAGTTTTTGAATTCAGAGTAGGCCTGCTCTGCTTCTATTCCACGTCTTGGCACGCGGTGTTGGTTGCACATTAAGTCAAAAAACATGTCAGCAGTATGGAATTTTTTCACCGTGAACCAGAGCGATATAACAACAGCTGTCTGCAACCTGTGTAAAGCTTTAGTACATCGTGGAGGAAACTCTGCTAAAAGTTTTAACACGACTAATTTGATCCGGCACTTAGAAAAAGAGCACAAGGAGGAGCATGCTGACTTCCAAAGACGGAGTGCAGAGAAGGTAAAAGAGACACCCAGGCGGCTACATCAGACAACTTTGGACCGTGTCCAGCCGTACAACCGCAACAGCGAGAAGGCAAAGGGGGGAACCAGAAAGTTGATGGAGTTTATTGTGCTGGCCGACCTGCCATTTAATATTGTTGAGAACCCCGCATTTCAGCGCTTGTTGGCATACTTTGATCCGCGCTATGTTCTCCCAGGGCACTCGTACTGTGGCGATACCGGTCTTAACGAGCTGCACCAGGTTGTTCACTCTCACGTCGAGGGCCTTCTGAGAGAACACAGTCCCTCGATTAGTCTGACCACTGATATTTGGTCATCAGATGTGAGCCCCATGTCTCTGCTTAGTTTAACTGCCCAGTGGATTGACCCAGATTTCAAACTCCGCGCTGCAGTGCTACACGCCCAGGAATTCCGTGGCTCTCACACTGCTGCGGCGCTGGTAAAGAAATACAACAACATGCTCCAGGCGTGACAGATTCCGAGAGAGAGGGTTCATGTCGTACTGCGAGACAATGACTGCGGTCAAGCCAGCCGCCTCTCGTTTTAGCGTAGTCAAGCCAGCCGCTCCTACATTTTCAGTGCGCACCTACCGTCAGTTTACGGTAAATGCAAGCGTACTGCTGCAAGGAAATTATTTCCGGTTCACAAAATAAAAGCACGAATTTAAATGTGTATTATCAAGTGATGTTTTAAGAAACTGATTCACGTTAACTGTAAACTATCGGGGTATACTGCTAACATTTACACTAAATAAATACCTTGGAATGTATGGAGTTGAAAACAGTTTTTTCTATCTATCTATCTATCTATCTATCTATCTATCTATCTATCTATCTATCTGTCTGTCTGTCTGTCTGTCTGTCTGTCTGTCTGTCTGTGCTAATAAACATATACTGAGGCCTTAAAGCAAATACTAAGTGGTGTATGTTGACCATCCTTGATAGCACTATCATTCTAGACTACTTTGGGGTCAATAGGTCACATGACCTCAAAGCTATTGAGCGAAAATGCTCATATTTACACTTTAAAAATCATTTAAAATATATTAAGACCTTAAAGAAAATACTAAGCGGTGTATGTTGACCATCCTTGATAGCACTATCATTCTAGACTACTTTGGGGTCAATAGGTCACATGACCTGGGAGCTATTGAGCCGAAAATGCTCATATTTCCACTTTAAAAATCATTTAAAATATATTAAGACCTTAAAGCAAATACTAAGTGGTGTATGTTGACCATCCTTGATAGCACTATCATTCTAGACTACTTTGGGGTCAATAGGTCACATGACCTCAAAGCTATTGAGCAAAAATGCTA